>NC_133753.1:176700715-177342381 GCF_036562045.2 Rhinolophus sinicus | reverse complement strand
ATGGGTTGTTTAAAATGTGTTGCTGAATTTTGAAACATTTATGAACTTCTAGTTATCAATTTTTCATTGATTTCTAATTGAATCCCACTATGCTCAAAATACATGTTCTGTATTATTTCAATCCTTTGAAATTTGTTGAAACTTGATTTTGGCCCAGCATGTGGACTATTTTTGTGAATGTTCTATGTGTACTCAAAGAAAGTGTGCACTTTCTGATTGTTGAGAATAGAGTGTAGAACTTACCTTTAGCATGTGCCTCTTCTCAGGTTTTGACCGAAAGCCTGGACTATTTCCTTATTCCCCTCCACTTTACTAGGCTTGAACTTCAATCTCTGTTGCCCTAGCATTACGTAGCTTTTGAAATATCTGCTCAGCTGAGCAGCCCTTCAACTCTTGTTTTCAGCTGGATATCATGACAACCTGCCATCTTGCTATGGTAGTCAGCCTTTAAGATGGTGCCAACGATCCCTGTCTCCTAGTAGTCATACTCTTGTATAACTCCCCTCTCCTTCAGTGTAGACTTTACTTACTGACTCACCTCTAAAGAATAAAACATGGCAGAAGTGGTGAGAGTGTCATTTTTTATATTAGGTTATGAAAACTACAGCTCTCATGCTTAGTTTTCTCTCCCTCCCTCCCTCCGTTCCTCCCTCCCTCCCTCCCTCCCTCCCTCCCTCACTCTTTCCCTCTTTCTGTCTCCCTCTTCTTCTCTTTTCTCCTCTCCTCTCCTCTCCTCTCCTCTCCTCTCCTCTCCTCTCCTCTCCTCTCCTCTCCTTTTCTCTCCTCTTCCTCTCCCCCTCCTGCCATATTGTGAAACAGCCCTGTGGAGAATTCCACATGGTGAAAGATCAAGGTCTGCCAACAACCATGTGAGGGAACCTCAGGGCAGCTTCCTCACCCTACCACTAAAGCCTTAAGATAAGACCTCGGCCTCAGCTGATAGGTTGACTGCAACCTCATGAGAGACTTGGAGCCAATGACATCACGCTACACTTGGATCTTGACCTACAGAAACTGTGAGATAATAAATGCTTGTTGTTTTAGCATAAATTGTTATTTGGCCAGAGATAACTAATACAGACAGAAATGGAGAAATAGATGAATTCAGGAAATTTTTGGTTTCGGTTTAGCTTGAACACTAAGTGAACAGCAATGCCATTTACTAAGCTTGAGAAATTTGAAGGAAAATCAGCAGCCATGTACAACTGTCAAATAGCAGTTAGATATTCAACTCTGGAGTTCTAAGGATAAAGGGCTGGAAATGAGATTTGGAATAATAATTGTATATCAGCCTCACTGGTATGAGTATTAGGTATGATATGATGTAATGCAGATAAAACTCTTTGCACAGTGCACACAATTGTTACCTGTAGTAGGTAGAATTGTGTCCGCCAAAAAAATACATTCAAGTTCTGGACTCTGGTACCTGTGAAAGTGACCTTGTTTGGAAAGAGGGTCTTTTTAGGTGTTATTAGTTAAGAGGAAGTCACACTGGATTAGAGTAGACCCTAATCCAATGACTGGTGCCCTTGTGAGGAGATAAAACAGACACAGAGATACATCCAGAGAGGAGAATGTCATCTGAAGACAAAGACAGAGATGGGAGTGATGTAGCTACAAACCAAGGATTTAACTTAGAATCATCAGAAGCTATGAGAGAAGCTTTGGATGCTTCTTCCTCAGAGCCTTCAGAAGGAACCAACTCTGTCAACACCTTGATTTCTGACTTGAAGCCTCCAGAATGTCTGAAAGAATAAATTTCTATTGTTTTAAATTATCCAGTTTGTGGTAATTTGTTACAGCAACCCTGGGAAAATAATACCGTGTCCAAATAAATGTGTAATGTGAATGGTTATCATTGTTTCTATTATTCATATTTTGTCATTGTTGTTGTTGTTTTTATGTCTCCGAACACCTAACGTTTTGCTTTGTGCATAGTAGGAACTCAGTTTATAATCATGGTAGAGTAAAAGATCTGTGATGTCTGCATTCTGCAGCACTCTCTGGGAGCCATGCTTGGGAACATCAGCTCCTGAGGGCTCAGTCTGAGTGGTGCTGGCTAGTACTGAAGGCCTGGTGTACCTCAGGAGCAAATGCTCCTAGGCCAACAATGAAGAAAATATCACCTGTTGGGCTTAAGTGTGATTTTAGAGAAACTCAGCAAGACCCCTTCTCTTCCCTTGCTTCCAATCCCAGTATGTGATAAATCATCACTGGACATTAATTCTTCTTTGGCACTTAAATATTTTTACACAGAGAGTTGGAAAAGGAATAAAAATTCAGATGTTCCCAAACTTGGGATAAAATTAGTGTCACCTGGAAGAATATGTGTAAAATCCGCATTCTCTGGCCCCTTTCTAACTCCACTGAGAATCAGCATCTCTGGGGCTGACGTGGGGCGGGAGGAGGGCTGCAAGCGCCCCAGCTCACTCTGATGTCACCTGCTCAGCACCCATTCTCAGAATATTTGAAAACCACAATTCCTTCCATGTACAGATGAGGAAACTGAGGCGAAAGGCTTTCAGGGTATGCCCTAGACTTCCTTGTTTTTCAACAGAACTTGAAATATTTTTTAAAAAGAGAGAGAAATTTGATGGAGGAAGAACTAGTAAAAAAATGAAGTGAGAAGAGAGCTTAAAGATGAGGCTACTAAAGCAGGGATAAGCGGTGTCCACAGAAGCAGCCAAGAGCAGAGCTCAGCTTCTTTAGGTTACAGCTGTTCAAAGGTGGTTTGGTTCAGTTTGGTTTGGTTTGGTTTGGTTTGGTTTTTACCAAAGCTCTGGCACCCCCTAGCGGATAAGATGAGCAGTCCAGCGTTTATAGAGAAGAGTGTTCTCTACGCAACTGTGTTCTCTTGCTTTAGAATCAAAGATTGCTTTCGTTTCCCTTCATGTTTTGGGTAACATTGTTTCCTTTTTACGAAGCTTTTTTTCTATCTCCTCTGCTTTAAAGTTATATCCTCTTTATCTCTGTCAGTAAAGTCGCGAGCCCTGCAGAACTAAAGACAATTATGCTTAAGATACTTTTGTTTCAGTTTAGTTCCACACAGTGAAGAAAGCATTTCAAATTTCTGAAGTCGATCCAAAAAAGTGTAAATTACACTAGAGCAGTTGATCTGGCACTTAAGTAAACCTCAATTTTAGAATCAAAATGGTTTACAGTAGTTCCCTTTGCCCAACGAAACTTAGAATGATTCCTTAGAATTTTCTAAGTAAATTCTAAGTAAATTCTAACACCTGGTAAAGAGATTTGATCATGATAGTAGTGGAAATAGGGAACTGGTGGTCCAAAACAGCCCTGTGGAATCTTCTATTCCAACTGCATCAAGGTAAAGAGAGTGAGGGTGCATGTGAGTGAACCATTTATTGAAGAGTGTTGGGCTGAGACAGGTGGAATCTAATGTCTGTGAAGTCAGCTCACCGATCATATGCTCTGCTTAGCTTCAGATCTCAGAATATACCAAAGCAGAGCGCAACACTTGAACCCAGAGTTCTACTATGTGAAAATCTTTTGAAAATCCTGACAATCACAGATACCAATTGAAGTAGTGAGCTAATTAAAGAAGGGGAAGCTTGCATTTGTGTATTCAATAAGAGCCTATCATCTGATTTAGGGTCTGGGCATGAAAAAAGGCCACTATCATTGCTTTTAAAACAAAAAAATGGACAGGAGATCGTGCATTTTTAGAACCACACTTAATCAAATGGGATAATTTCAAAGATAAAGTGGGAATGAGGGAGAAAAAATCCAATAGTTACGTTTCTGAATATAAAACAGGGACCACAAATCAAAGCAGACTTTCTCCAGCAGCATGGAAAAATAAAGGGTTACGACCATTTCCTTCTGAAACTGGAAGGACGCAAAGGGGAGTTGGCCAGTGGGCTCTGCCTGCTGCCCACCTCTCCCTCCTCCCCGCGCCGGGCGCGGCGAAGTTCAGCACCTCGGAAAGCGCCCCCTCTCGCTCTCAAGGGTTACGCATGCTCCGTGGGAGCCCGCAGGCTGGGCTTAGCGGGTGGGAACAGAACTCCGGTGAGTGCCACTGGCAACTCACTGAGAGTTGACAACAGCGGAGAAACAGAGACTCAAGGCAACGAGACGACATCGACAAACCTCTAGAGAGTCACAGCCAGGTAGAAGGCTCTCTTCTCTCTCCTTTTCTCTTAAAGAACAGAAACCTCGTCCAAGCTGCAGCAGAAGAAACCAACAAAGGTATTTGAAACAGAAGGAGCGGGTCCTCGAGCAGTCCCGAGCGCACGGGTGGGTTATGTGGTAGTGCTCAAGTGACCGTAGGAAATGCAGGGAGGGACGTTTGCGTAGCACAGTAGGGACCCGGGGATTCCCACCTTGGTCCGAAAACCCTTGGTCGCCGACCGCTTGCCGTAGGAGCTGCGTTCCTCTGCTCTCTAACTCCCCTCCAGAGCAGACTCCGAGCGCAACTCCTGCGCCCAGGCCCGCCCTCCCCGCGCCGGGGATGCGTATGGTACCCAGTTCCTAGGCTCTGTTTTCAGCTGCTGCGTTGAAAGCTCCCACCCACGCCCTGCGCCCTCACCTGGGAAGAACCCCCCGCGAACTGGGCTCTCTCAGGTCTTGTCCCCTGGAACATGACCTAGAGGCACCCACACATACAGGTGGACGCTACCAGAGTCACCATGAATAAGGCGGCTGGTGGGGACGAGCTCGCAGAACTCTTCAGTCTGATCCCGGACCTTCTGCAGGCGGCCAACAGGAGCGACAACGCTTCGCTGCCGCTCCCGGACTTGTGGTGGGAGCTGGGGCTGGAGTTGCCGGACGGCGCGGCGCCAGGGCATGCCCCAGGCAGCGGCAGGGCAGAGGGTGCGGACACCGAGGCCCGGGTGCGGATTCTCATCAGCGTGGTGTACTGGGTGGTTTGCGCCTTGGGGCTGGCGGGCAACCTGCTGGTGCTCTATCTGATGAAGAGCAAGCAGGGCTGGCGCAAGTCCTCCATCAACCTCTTTGTCACCAACTTGGCGCTGACGGACTTTCAGTTCGTGCTCACCTTACCCTTCTGGGCGGTGGAGAACGCTCTCGACTTCAAATGGCCCTTCGGCAAGGCCATGTGTAAGATCGTATCGCTAGTGACGTCCGTGAACATGTACGCCAGCGTCTTCTTCCTCACCTCGATGAGCGTGGCGCGCTACCACTCGGTGGCCTCAGCTCTTAAGAGCCACTGGACCCGAGGTCACGACCGGAGGGACTGCTGCGGCCAGAGACTGGGGGACAGCTGCTGTTTCTCCGCCAAGGCGCTGTGCGTGTTGATCTGGGCCTTGGCGGCGCTGGCCTCGCTGCCCAATGCCGTCTTCTCCACCACCGTCAAGGTGATGGGCGAGGAGCTATGCCTAGTGCGCTTCCCCGACAAGCTGCTGGGCGGCGACAGGCAGTTCTGGCTGGGCCTCTACAACTTGCAGAAGGTGCTGCTAGGCTTCGTGCTGCCGCTGGGCATCATCAGCCTGTGCTATCTGCTCTTAGTGCGGTTCATCTCCGACCGCCGCGTGGCGGGGACCCAAGGAGGGGCCTCGGCAACCGGGGGAGGCCTGGCTGGAGCCAGCGCCCGGAGACGGTCCAAAGTCACCAAGTCAGTGACCATCGTGGTCCTCTCCTTCTTCCTGTGCTGGCTGCCCAACCAGGCTCTCACCACCTGGAGCATCCTCATCAAGTTCAACGCGGTCCCGTTCAGCCAAGAGTATTTCCTGTGCCAGGTGTACGTGTTCCCAGTGAGCGTGTGCCTGGCTCACTCCAACAGCTGCCTCAACCCCATCCTCTACTGCCTCGTGCGCCGCGAGTTCCGCAAGGCGCTCAAGAGCTTGCTGTGGCGCATCGCGTCGCCTTCGCTCACCAGCATGCGCCCCTTCACCGCCACCACCAAGCCGGAGCCGGAGGACCAGGGGCTGCGGGCCCTGGCGCCTCTCCATCCCGTCGCGGAGCCGGACCTGATCTACTACCCGCCTGGAGTGGTGGTCTACAGTGGGGGCCGCTACGACCCGCTGCCCAGCAGCTCCACCTGCTGAGGCGGTCACCACAGAGAGCCCCCCGCCCCCGCCCCCCCCCCCGGCGCGGAAAGAGAAGAGCCGATTAGGGGATGCTGGGGACACTAAATCCGAAGGTAGGTGGGATGGAGACGAGGAGAAGCGCGGAGGGGCAACCTGTGAAAAGGCCGGGGGACCTTCTTCGAGAAGGGAGGCTTTGAAACCAGGAGAGAGGAAGCTGGCAAAGGAGCCAGAGTTCAGCCTCCTGGGGCCAGGACGCCTCCGTTCCTCCGCCCTCCAACACACCTTTTCCTCTCTTTATGGTGGCAGCTCTGGGCAGTATGGGGGTGTCCAGAAGAGAAGGTATGAGAAATTTGGGCGCAAGGAAGTAGGGGCTCAGACAAATGGAGCTCAGACTCATTTCTTCCTGCGACTTTGTGGAGCCCTTGAAAGGGTCCTGCAGGGGCAGCCAGCCAGGGGAGCCGCCCACAAAACCTTTCATTGGCGCCCTGGCCAGGGAGGGCGCCCTGGCGTGAACGTCTGGCTTGCGAGGCTGCGCTGACAGCCTAGAATCTGGGAGCAAGGAACTTTTTCCGAGATGGGAGAAAGGAGTGACAATCTCAGCCCCCAGGAGAATGCAGGAGAGAGGCACCTCCTATAGAGCCATTGTGCCCTTTATCGTCCAGGACAAGGCAGCGGGCACACGGGGCACCCACCCTGCCTCTGCACGACCTCCAGGATCAAATGTCATCGGGGCAAAACACTTGTCTACCAAGAGCGACTCGCTGGGGGGTGGTGTCTGCGCGGGCGGGAGCAGACGCAGTGTGATTATAGGGGCTGAATAGAGACTTCCTCAGGCTACTAACCCTAAAGGAAAAAGGGGTCTCACTGCTCACTGGGTAACCGAGCAGGAAGTGCGTGCACGGCGTGCTGGAAGCTTGGGTGGCCCGTGCTCCTGAGACCAGTGTGGGTGCCGGGAGACAGCGCGGGCTCCGGTCTGGTCACTGCAGATGGTGAGCTATGCCCAGAAGCAACGTGCAAAGGTGGGAGTGGGGACTATGAATATTTGAATGTGTGTGTATGAAAGAGAATGTTCCAGCTCCCTGGCTTACCTTCCCCATCCCAGTTGCTCATCCAATGTTCCATTTGAAAAGAGCTTCACTTGTAATAAAGACCATGCCCTGGGTTCGCCAGAGATGACTACTTTTGACTTTGGGGGGGGGGGGGGTCCAGGTAAGATGGCCCTGGGCTACAGGTCACCCTCCCAGGTCGCCCAATCATTCATCTCAAAATCTTCAAACACCAGAACAGTCCTCGGAGAAATGATCAGGAAATAAACATTGAACTCAGGAAATGATTTCATTTCTAAACCTTACAGAGGCCAAGGACAGGTAGGCAAAGCAAGAAAGGCGGCTCGGTGCAGCTTCTTCGTGATGCTGAGCGCTGCGTCAGTGGGGTCCTCTGAGCATTTGTCCTTCATCATCCTGTGCTATGGGGTGGGGAGCAGGTGAGCTCCCAGATGGCTCCTCTGTCAGTCATGACCTTGCTTCTCTCAGACGGGTGGATGTGAGGGTAGGAGGGAGGGAGGAAGACGGAAGGAGTCCTTTGGGGTGTGACCCTCCCCAAAGCAGGAGATGACTTCATCTGGGAGTGAATACACCAGGAGAATGCAGGGGGGTCTGACTGGGGGGGGCAGAAAATGAGAAGGCCCATGTGAAAACATGTGAAAAGAAGAGCGAGGCTTGGAGGTCGGTAAGGGAAACAGAAGGACATTGAGGTTGGAGGAGACAACCCCGCTCAGTCTTTAAAGAATCAGGGATCTAGAGAGAAATGGGGTAAACTGCAGGAGCCTGGGTGCCTGGTGCAGGATAAGGAAGCTGCGTGCTCCGCAGGAGGCAGTGTGAGCAGTGGCAGGAAGGAGTGCTCACGTCAGGGTGAGTCCCTGCCTCACCCCCCGCGGACACACACACACTAGAAGTGGCCAGATCGCAGGGGCGTTCCAGACGCCCTTACCCCACTCTGCTCCAGTCACAGATATGATAGCCCAACCGCAGCAGAGAGCGGGCTCTTAACCAAAAGGAGTCAATCAAGAGAACTGCAGCAGCAACCTGGTGGCCCAAGCAGGAGAATGTGAGTGAGATAACAGAGATGTAGCTTGAGGCCACTGGAGAAACTGAGAAGGAGGGAGAGGCTACAGCAGTGACAGTAGATGTGCTCTCTGCTCAAGGCTGGCACTTGTCAGGACTGCCCTTAGACCTGGGCAGCCAGGACCCCTGCCCTGGGTTGGATTATTTAGAGGACTCTGCTCTAACCTCTCTCCCAACAGCAGCCCTCCACACATGGCAAGGAATCCACCCCCATTCTAGATTATGCTCCAGTACCTGGGACCTCAGAATTCCCCATCCAAATGGCCTTGCATCTATCTACCCGACCTTCCTGGGTCCTTTCCTAGTCCGTCCTCCAGAGGGTGGACCACACTGCTGAGTCTCTATGTGCCAGTAAGTGTGAGGGGCGGCTGAGGGTGGCTGTTTGCAGGTGTGGTAGAGAGCGGACGGGTTGGGGAAGCTATGGATGTGCCGATGGCCGCGTGCACACAAGCTCTCATGGACAAGGTGCTGTGGACCAAGGGCTGTCATTACTGTCCCTGCTCTGGGTCCTGCAAATGTTAGGAGTGGGACTGTACCCCTTATACCCCCAGCAGTGGTGTGACAGACCTTCCAAAGACCAACCAGAGCATGTGCGTCCTCTTCTCAGCACCACCACCAGGAAAGGGAAGGAGCCAGTAAGGTGGGCCCCTGGTCACGCTACTGAACCCATCCGTTCTACCACCTGAGGTAAACACAGCAACAGCGCTAATCCCCATGTCTCTGTTCTCAAAAGCAGCTCATTTCCTTTTTCCAAATTCCCTACAGCACCAAAAGGGTTGGTAAATAACAAATTCATCTGAGGCAATGACTGCACTGTCAGACTCTACGATGAGGCAGGAAGAGTAACCACATACATTTTTTAACCTGTAAAAACATGGGGGCCAATTGTCATTCTGCACCGCTCAGGCACATGTGTAGACAGATGCTTATAAGGCACTGGGGCAGACCTGGGGCGGGGGGGGGAGAGGACGGGGAGCCTTTACAAAACAGTGACAAACAATAAATAAAATAACTACATGATGTGGTATGTCGGCTCAACAAATATTTGTTGAATGAAAAACAAAACAATGACAATCAAGTGCAGACCAATTGCCAGCTTCCAGCCTAAGTGCTGTTCTTACAGGAAACAGCAGAAACCGAGTGCCTGAGTTCAAAGCCCAGCTCTGCCACTTACGAGCTGTGTAGCTTCAGATGAGTTATGTAATGCTTCTCTGCCTCAGTTTCCTCATCTAGGAACTAGAGATCAGTAACAGCGTCCACTCCCAAGACTGCTGTGCTAACACAGGTAAAACATGTAGAAGTAAGGTAAGCACTCCGTGTTATATATTATTAAGGGTCAGTCACAACTCCCCTAGATAGGAATTATTTCCCCTAGATGAGCAAGTGTGCCTTGGGAACATTCAGTAGTTTGCAGCAAGCCAGGATTCAAAACCAGGCTCGGCTCTGGAGCCCATGGTCTGTCTCTTCAACCATGCAGCCTCTCAAGGCTGCTGGTGACCTCAGCGTGTGAGAAGGGTAGAAGGTGTATGGCCGGAGAAAAACTGCTTCGCTTGGAGAAGAGGTCTTAGGGGATGGGAGGCTGTTTTTGAAAGGCTCTCATACGGATTCCAGAGGATGGAACAAAGGTGCAGACTAGAGAGAAATATTTTCACTGTATCAATGAAATGAGCTGATTTGAAGTGGTACGTCCTCCAGCATGAGATGTTCAAGCAGACTTGTCAGGGATATCATAAATTAACATGAATTAATTATAAGCACGTTAAATATGAATTAAGTATGAGTAAATTGATACCATACAATAAATCAGCAATATTTTGAGTACTGGTCAATTTGATGAAAAGTATGACCTCCCCCCACCCCGACTATATATGGACCCCTGGTTAAGAAAAAAAAAGAAATCATAGAATGAATCCAAGAGTCATGTGTAGAACTACTCAGCTTCTCAGGTTTCAAGACCTGAAATGCCCTGCGGAAAACACACCGTCTCTCCACTGCCCTGCACTGAGACACAGCGAGGAAGGCGCATGCGGGTGCTGTCACCCACCAGTGAATGGAGGCACGGCCCAGTCTGGCCCAGGACACGTGATGCATAGAATATGGGGACGGGTGTGCAGAGGGCTGGGTGAAAGCGAGGGGCAGGCAGATGACTGCGAATGAAGTTACAACACCGGGCATGCAATGAGCTGACCCCAAAACTGCAGAGCTAAGGACAAGAGTGATTTCCTGCCACGTGCTCCTCTGTGACTGAGATTAGGGGCAATGTCTCTTTATTGACCTAATCCACATATCTAACAAAGAGGGCCACAAAGCAACAGCCAATCAGTGCTACCGCAGAGGCCGTGATCACCACGACCACGACACTGCCCGCCATGTTGACCAGAAAGCCCAGGCCGCCTCCGACCAGGATCTGAGCCAGCTGCACCATGCAGGTGAGGGTGGAGCAGTCCAGGCCCTGCCCTCTTCCGCTGCTGCCCGGGTCCCCTCCTTGGGTTTGCTGCCTCTGCAAAGGAAACACAGGAACAGCATTTGGTCTACACGGAACTGTCCTTTAGGGCAGAAGTGGGCAACCTTTCTCTGTAAAGAGCCAGATAGTAAATACGTCTGGCTTTGTGGGTCACAGGCTCTGGGTTGCAACTACTCAACTCTGCCTTATAACTTGCAAGCGAGCGGCTACGTTACATACCCGACTTGGCATTCCAATACAACTTTATGGACATTGGTACTTGAATTTCATGTAATTTTCACTTGTTACTAAGTATTATCCTTTTGCTGATTAAAAAAATAATTAAAAATTTAAAAGCATTTTAGCTCACAGGCTGTGCAAAATAGATGGCCTGGGAGACATAGTTCGCCGACCCCTGATTCCAAGGACACCAAGGGCACCAAGCAGCTCTACGCTCTTCTCGGAAAACGTCTTCCTAACCTGTCACACAGTCTTACATTCCAGTTAATTTAATTCTGTGGGAATTAGATGGTTACTGTGTACAAAATTATCTCTTCTGACGAAGTCAACAAATACAATGTAGTAGAAACTCAGTAACTATCCCATTCCTTTCTTTCTTTAGTTAAAAATTCACACATTTCTAGAAGGATCACAGATATCCTTGAATCACAGATATATATAACAGCAACATAAAAAATATGGTTAATGTTTGGTTAGTATATTCATATTTGATACTTGGTCTGAATTGGTTGATAATGTTGTCATTCATTGGGTGTCTTTTGTGTGGTAGGCATTGTGCAAAGTTCTTTCATATATGTTACTTCATTTCATCCTCACCCCCTCCCTAGATGCACATATTATTATTATCCCTGTGACAATAATAATAATAATAATAATACCATTTTTTGAGTCTTTGCCAGATGCTAGTTAGGCACTATGCAGGCAGGTTACCTATACTATTGTTTAATTTTCCAACAACTCTATAAGGTGGGTATATTATTCCCATTTGATTGATTAGAAAACTGAGGATCTGAGAGTTTGAATAATAATTCCTATACTATTAAGTAAAAAAATTGTGCCTAAAAATGCATATTATTCTTTGAATAAGAAAGGGAAAATAAGAAAACAAGTTCATATTTGCTTGATTTTCATGAAAAATGTGGAAAAGATAAAGAAAACCCTAATAAGAGTGGGTACATGTAAGAGCCAGGAGGAGACAGGAGCATACTTCTCTACATCATTGTGGTCGTTGAGCCATGTGGCTATATTACCTCTGTGAACTGACTTTAATATTTAATAAATCAATAAATAACATCCCAGTGTCACACAGCTGCCAAACAAGAGAGGCAGGATTTGAGTCCAGGTTTCTCTGAGTTCTAAGCTTATTTTTGGCCCTAGGACCATCTAACTCGCTCCTTGGAGGGATAGTTTCTTTATGATGCTGTCTCTTTACCAGCAAAACTCCTGCACACACTGACACATTAGTGACATTGTAACACATTAATGGCAAACATTTTTGCCAGGGGATGGGGACAGCCACAACTCTTGTTTGGAAGGTTTAAATTCTGGGACAACTCTGCCCTTCTGTGGCTTTTGCCAGATCAAATAACGGAAAAGAAGGTCGGCACTGCGGTCACGGGTCACCAGTGCTTTTGCAGTTTCATGCTGTGATGGATTAAACTCGAAGGTCTTTCTCTAGCTTTTACATCACTGCTCCAGTTAAGAAACGTAAGCCTATTTTCATGCAGCGAAAGGTGCACATTTTAGTAAGAAGATGTGATAATCTTAGAGCAGAAATCCCTAACCTAGTGTTCTGTTAGGGCCGTTAGGGCCTTGCCTTCTAGCCTGAGCTCCAAGGTGGAAAAGGGACAGACCTCCCTCAAGGCAGCTGGTGGGGGTGACCACCTACAACCAACTTTCCTCCCTGCACGCAGGGTCTGACTTACTAACATCAGGACTTACAAGGAAAATGTCACCTAGGAAAGCCCTACCCTCAATCAATAACTCCCGGAAATCCCACCGTGCACTTCTGCAGTGGTTGGGGTGAAGGGACCCAGAAATATCACAGGTGCACCTGGACATGTGGGGCAGTTGTCAGAAGCCCCAGGTTCCCCTTTGCGTGCTCTGTGTGATTGTGGGCTGATTTCTCAGCATGATGAAGCCCCCTTTTCCTAATCTGACAATAGGGAGTAAGGGGGCCTGCCCTACTGCTCCCAGGTGCACAAGGCTTCAGAGTAAGGAGGAGGGGCCAGTGGTCATGCCTGGACCAGCCCATCAGTACATCTGGCTCCGCCCCTTCAGTGCTCCACCCCCTTCAGTGTTCCGCCCACCTTCAGTGCCCCGCCCGCCTTCACGTGAGTGCAGCTGTCACTCAGCGCGCACAGGTACGCCCACACACCTGCTGCTCCTGCTCCTCGCGGTGATACTCGGCCATGAGGTTAAAGGGCACGGTGTACAGGGTGCTGGACATCACGCCGAACGAGGCGCACAGCACCAGGGTGGAGTACACATTCGGGAAAAGCCCGATAAATCCTGTCCCCAGGCCAAACAGCAGATACCCCAGGAAGTAAAGCCCCTTTAATCCGACGTAGGACAGCAACGCTTTCTGAAAGTCTATGGAGAGAAGAAAGGGCGAAATTACAGCTGGCAGTGCCACACACCACTAATAATTTCAGACAATCCTTTCTTCTGAAGATTCACTTTTTGAAGGAGCCTTTTTTTTTTGCTACTGAGTCAGGAACAAAAGAACCTCCCTATCTGTGCTTGAAAACAGCTGGCTTTTGAAATCAGCTTTACATCCCTTGGCATAAAAAAGAGCTGGAAATTGCCTGGCTAGGTTGATTTTCGTTCCCACAGGGAAGGACCAGGCACTGTTGAGCAGGCAGCTGAATAGAAACAGGGTGCAAAAGAGGTTGAAGCAAAGCCCACCTGACTCTGGGACCCTGGGGCTGCAGGACGGGGAAGAAAAACGGGGGGCGGGGATCATTCTGATTCGCAGGGGTCTAGCCTAACATTACCAAAATAACAACCGAGCCCTCTCTGGCCCAAGGCCCAAAGCCAGGTTGGAGGAAACTAAAACCACCAGATTCTATAGAATAATCCAAGTCATTCAGTTTCCTGGTCCCCACCTGAATGCTCTCGTGCACATTTGAGGAGGAAAAGGTGGACCAGAAATGCAGACGCTTTCCCTGACTTGCCAACCCCTCGCAGGGGGAGCGGCTCCCACTGCCCCCACACCCCCCTCAACTCCCATCACCGGCTCCCTCATTCTCTGTGGACAACTTCCATAACTTCTCAAAATCTCATCTTCCTCATCTGAAAAGTGGGACCAATTAAAACCCTTTTTGGGGGTTGCTGTCAGCATCGAATGAGATAAAAGGTCTGTGGAATCACTCCGCCCAGTGGTGGCTATCGTCATTTCCAAAGTACAGGCTGGGCTGAAGGTGGCGGGCTCAGCTTGGGCCCACTCCCAGCAGCTACACTTGGCTTGCTCATAAAGACTGTGGTACAGCTCATTTTTAAAACTTGAAAATTCTGTTTTACAGTGTTTTCCACCACGGTGGGGAAAATCCCTAAAAAATTTGATCGTCCTTTTTCCATCAGTTGCTTTTAATCCATACACTCCGTATCTTCCCCCTGCCCCATTCTAATGGAACACGTGAACCCAGAGGATAAATGATAGATACTTAGAATGTGCCTATTCAAGGGTGAGATTTTCCATGTCTACCCAAATAATGAGTGGACTTACACTGCACAGACAAGAAACCTAATCTGTTATTCCATTTGAATGAGTTAGGAAACTAAACACTGTTGCAGGTCATCATGGACGGAAGACAGCTCTGAAACTGACAAGTGTGAGGCATTGTTTCCTCTTTAAATTCATACCAGGCCTGGAGGGCTGGTGTCAAGGTTGAGAATGAAAGCAGCAGAAAGCTAGGTCTGCTTCCATTTGCTTAATGATTACATTTATGCAGAAAATGTAACCTAAGGTGTCTCAGTACCTAAAAGATACCATCAATATTCTTTAGGAAAATGCTCTTGTCCAAATGTATAGCCCAGCGAAGGAGAAGGTGAAGAAGGATAAAGAGATATTTGGAAACGTAAGTAACTTCAGCACAAAGAGTGAAAGTCTGGCAAAGAACGCTTTACTCATGAAGAGAAATCAATCAATGTAAGGGCCATGCTGGCTTGCCCTGTGCTGGGTCTGATGCCCACTAGTGGTCGTACCCTCGCACTGTGCCTCTAGTTGGGATTGGAGGGAAATGAGGGATTCAAGCACCCGCTATGAACAGTAGCGTATGATATGAACAATCGGCTGTATTTCAGTACTTTGTTGCTATTCTCACTGTTCGAAGAATGCTTGCTGTGCAAAGGACCTTGAAAACAAATCCCTTATCACCATACCCTACCCCCATCCCAGCAGCCAGACTGCCCTGCCAAACTCCGGCTGGATAGAAATTCTGGATTTGCACCTGATGTTATGTGATGAGCCCAAAATAGAGGGTTGTTCATGTGCTCTGGAATTAAATGATTGATTCTGCCCAGGATGGGTAGGGATATAGGGGGTGGAAAGATGTGAAAAATTTCCCAGAAGAGGTCATTTTTCAGCTGGGTCTAAAAGCATCATTAGGAGTAGTCTAGGTGGGGAAGTAGAAAGAACAGTTCAGTTAGAAGAAGAAACCAAAAGCAGGAGCAAATACACAGAGATGAGAAGGTCTTTGTAGTGAGTCCTCGTGGGTAGTTAATGTGTGTGGGAGCGGCAGAGGTCAAAATGTGAACAAGGCCAAACTCTGGGACACCAGGTTCTGGGCTCTGACTTTCTGCTATGGGCATGGGGACCCCTGGAGATCCCTGAGCAGGGCTAGCGGGGATTTCATACATAAAATTTTAGTTCTAATTCACAATGATAGGGGTCCCATAGATTTATACATGAATGTAACTTCGGGAAACTATTCAAATAATACTTTCTTTTGTACACAGCGCTTTTAAATAGAAAGGGCCTAAAAATAACATGCTTTGTAATTTTCAAATGACATGAAATACATACAGGAACTCAAACTAGACTAATAGAATGGTATCTAGTAGAAATTCTTTGAGAGGGGAAAAAGTTAAAATTGACATAAAATTAAAATGTTAATTACTTGAGGAAAACTGAGTTCCTCTTAAAAAAAGAATGAGAGTAGTAGCAAATAGTGCCCCATCTCTTGAAAGCACAAAGGGATGTATATTTATTAGACACTTTCAGTCTAACGCTCCTGGATTCTATTTTCTGTACTTGAAATCTTCCTGGAATTTTCCTGAAACGGAATTTTTTTCATTTCACACACTCTGAGGGGAAAAAAGAATGTGCTAAGGAGAATAGTAAGCCACCACTATTTGGTTATAACATATTTTAAAAGGATGAATTTTATGGCTTTATGATTATTGGGCTCATGAATTCCTTACATGTTTATGTTAGGTCCCCCTTTCCCAGTTGTGCCTTGTTTGGAAGAGAGTTTCTTGATCTCAGGGCAGGTTTCCTGCTGTGCTAGGGCTGGGGAAAGGGTTCAATGCCAGACAGGGGTCATTATGTATGTTCGCCTCCCTCCCCCACAGGAAGCACACTTCAATGACAGGATGTTATCCCTGAGAAAGACAACAGGGACTGTCCCCCATCTCTCCCCCTAGACCTGGGCCATACCTCTGCTGTCCCCAGGGCCTGTTCAAAGTCTAGAGCTCTGCATGGAGGGCCAGCTATTCTTGTCACAATGCTGGAGGACCTCCCAAATTTCCGCTCCAAATGGGGGACCCGCATACATTTTATAGACCAGAGTTTTGACTTAATTCAATGTGTACAGAATTTCGAGATTTCCACACACATTAGTGAGCACAAAAGGAGCCTGTGTGATGACCTCGAGTTGGAGTACATCTGTTTGGACTTATTTAAAACCAATTCTAGAAATTCATTTGTTGACAGTGTCCTCACAGCTGAAAGTTGGGTAGGTGGGGGGTTAACAGGCTCCAGACCCCATGGAAAGCGGGGACCTGAGAAGGAAAGCCATTGTCCTAACATGGAACAGTGCTCCTGTAACATAACGCCTTGTCTGCGCTAAGATAATTTTACATGTTAATTTGGTCACCAATATATTACCCATCCCTCCTATTTTGTGTCACCTACAAATCTGATACCTATGAAACTCCACCAGTGACCTCCCTCCAGTGGAACACAGACCTAATGTTAATTAGTACTCTGTGCTAGGACTCTGTCCCTCCTCCATCCAACACGTCACCACCTTGTTTAGAAGATCTCCTTTTCTTTTCCAGAGAACCTTGATCAGGAACCCACTGGTTGCAAGGGCAAAGTAACCACCGAACAATCAAGTACTATTCCCACGACACCTGGAATTCACTATGAAAAGGATTTTTTTTTCCTTTCCATGTGGTCCTTTCTAAAAGAATAGCTTTTCCTGACCTCCATATATTTATGAAGACTCTGGTATTTTAAAGGCCAAAAAAATAAATACAGAAATATCAAATCCAAGATTCTGCTAGACCAGCGCCCTTTAGGAGACAACCTTAGGAAGAGGAGACTTACAAGAATAAAGTGAGGAAAATATGGAGTTGATGCACAAGCCCCAACAGCCAACCTCGACCCCTCTTTCGTAGATGAGAAACTCTGTGGAGTTGTGTGCACTGTAGGGATTCCCACGGTACACAATCTGAAAGAGAGATTTGGGTGGTTGAGCTGCAAATGCAGGGTGGTAGGGACCCCTTCTCACACGTGCTGTGTCTCCATCCCTGGGGAGCAACATGTCCCCGACCAAGGCCCCTTCCTAGGGCACAGAGCTCGTTCTCTCATGACCATACCACCTGTCTCACCTTCTCACACCTGTACTCAGGACCCTCAGGAAATCCTAATACCTGCGGCCAACGGGCTTCGGACTCTTCTCCACTCTCCTCCCTCTCTCTAGCTCTTACTCACCCTTCAAGGCCCCTTCTTTATGAAGCCTGCCATGACCGCTACAGCTCACACTGATTTTTCCCTATCTGTTGTAGTCAATAAAGTCCTGGTCCCATAGTGTCCTCTAGTCGTCCAGGGTGTAGGAACTTGCCTCTAGAACCTGTGTGTACGTCAGCTCCTTAAGTGTCTTTCTGACACTCTTACTGTGTCAGCCCCATCCTCCAGGCTAGCCCAGAAGCTCCACAGGTGCTGACTGAAAATTGATGCACTAGTTAGTGAGTGTGCACAGACGTGGCGGTTACCTGGCCCATGAAGTCTGTGAAGAAGAGCATGTTGGACAGGAAGGCGGTCCATCCAATGAGGTGGCTGAGGCAAAGGCAGCGGTAGTGGGCAGGCATACTCACCAGCGCCCTCAGCAGCGACTTCACGGTCATTGTCCTCCCAGTCTGGAATAAACATGAGACAGGCGTGACCTTCAGTGCAGATACAGCCAGCTGTGGGAGCCAGAGCACACGGCCATGTTACGTATCTGTCAGTCCACCATTGCACAGGGTCACACTTTCTGGGTGTGGCACTAACGGTGCCGTGGAGTGACCAATAGGAGGTGTTAAGTATGTATGGATACTTAGCACTTTCTGGCCCACAGTGGGGCTTTGGGGAACTGGAAGGGTCTGGAAACAGTTTGCTTTGAACCAAGATATAAGAGACATCTAGCATTCTCCCTTTCAATGACAGAGCCACTGCATGAGGACAAAAGTCAAAGATTTAACCTAGCCTTAAATGATTATAATTCATAGATTTCTTGACTCTGAAAGTGTGGTAGACTGAATTCTAACACGGCATGATCTCCACCCCCTGGTATTGCTCCATGATTATGTTATGTCACATGGCGAAGGAATTTTGCAGACATAATTAAGGTTACTAATCAGTGACTTTGACTTAATCAAAAGAGAGATTATCTGGGTGACTCTAACCAAATCACATAAGCTCTGTAAAAAGCAGAGTTTTCTCCAACTGGGATCAGAAAGGGAAGTCAGAGAGTTTCAAAGCACAAAACTTGCTAGTTTTGAAGGTAAAAGGGGGCTATGTGAAAAGTACCAGAGAGTGTCCTCTAGGAGAGCTCAGTGACTCCTAGCCAACAGCCTGCAAGAAAACACGCACCTCAGTCCTACAACCACAAGGACCTGGATTCTACCTGACTGAGCTCAGAAGCCAATTCTTCCCCAGTTGAGCCTCCAGGATGAGATTCCAGTTCTACTGACACCTTGATTTCAACCTTGTAAGACCCTGAGCAGAGAACCCAGTTGACCCCATCCAGATTTCTGACCTACAAAACTGTGATATAATAAATGGGTGATAATTTGTTATGTAGCAATAGAAAATGAATAGAGAGAGCTAATCAGCTCCCTGCTCTTGGCTAGGTACGTCCTCCCAGTTTATTTCCCTAGATTCTGCCACCAGTCCACACATGTAAATGAGCCCTATGTTGAGTCAGAAGTGAGAAGATTGTAGAATACACACACACACACACACACACACACACACACACACAATGAATATATATCCCCCAAATTCTTTAATTTAGACTTAAATTAAGTTAAAACCAGAGGCTACAATTTTTAGTTATCAGAAGCCTTGAGAGAATAAAAATTTTTTGAACTATTGACATAGCTATTTTGAAATACAAAGAATGAAGCAGGCTTTAACATCTTGTCACATAAGAGAAGAAAGACACCTCAGGGATACTAAGTAGTCACTTGTCCTGAGGACACTGAGACTATAAACATCAACCATAGTGGGATGATAGGTCTCTCTTGGCAGATTTTTATTTGTTCTGAATCTTGACATGATGAAATTGAATCTTGGCTAGTTTATTTATAAGACGGTCTCCTGAGATTTTCTGTTTTAACTATAATAGCATAATGTTTGTATTAACGCTTAACCTTAGATGATAATGCTTTTTACTTCCTTGTTGCAGAAAACTGTATATACTCATGGTAGGTTTGCTGTGTAAATTGATTTTTTTTAATTCATCAATTTTATAATATTTAAACTACTGACCATGACTGAACTAATCTTGTTATACTTAATCAGTATTTAAAAGTATAGGCATTCCCTTAGAGTTAGAAAAAAATAACTGTTTTCTTAATGTAAAATATGGTACCTGTCAAAATAAATGGTGACCATAACAGAAAGCCATGGCAGAATTATTTATTTTTCCTTGACCACAGGAAGAAGCGGCGAAAGGTCTAGACCAAGAAACAACAGCCTGACTGTCTTGACTCACACTAAATGATTTATCTTCACTTTCCTTCCCTTCTTTCCCAAATGCAAAATTTTTGAAAGTGAATTTGGCCAGCACATAGTCAGCTTCATTCCAAATATTAATTTCTGCTCCTGCCTTATATACAATTTTCAGCCTGCTTTCACTGTTAACCTAATTTTTTTCCTTTCTTCCAAAAGTAAATATGAGCTTTAAAATTATGCCTAGTATTTCTGCAAAAGATGGGAATGTAAATATTCAAAGGTCCTTTGGGTATTTTAACTCAGAATAAAAATTCAGCTGGCATCTCATTATTCTGACTCATTAGTTCCCTTGGTAAAGCCCTTTCGATAATTCTGAGCCCATGGGAGATGTGTTATTGCATGTATTGTGTGCCTTTGTCCACTGGAGACTGGGTGGTGATGGATTTGTAAGTGAAAAGGAGAGATTCACAAGAGTCCACCCCAAAGAAGACGGCCGAGATGCTGAAGGGAGCGATGACGGCATGGGGAGGACTGCACGTGGATTTTCTGGGAGCTGTTTTGAGCTCTGCAATAATTCAGGCCTTTTTCCATTAAAAAAAAAACACCACACACACAAAACCAGTTCTCAAACTGCACAGCCACCCTGACTTTGGGAAGCAATGACTTTGATGAACCATGAGAGCCAGGGCCCCAGCCGACACAGTGCGGAATCCCACTGCTCAGCTGGACGCCCAGAAGCACATTTGGAACAGAAGAGTCGGAAGTTTGACAGTGAACCTAAGAGTTGTTACCCTGTGTTTTTAATTTTGTTTTTTTAAACCAAATAACAAAACCACTGAGAGCGTTGTGTATGTGGCACGTACGAAAAAGTTAATTGTATTTGATGCATTTATTTTCTTACTAGTGTGGAGCATTTTATGCCTTTCAAAAGGCTTCTGCTCACTTGTTTCATTTGATGCTTCTCAGCCTCTGCTGAGTCATGATTAATCAACAGGACAAAGAGGCAGTGAGACTCTATCAGGGTGATATCTCCTGATCTGTAGTAAAGCCCGACTTGTTTTGTTCCTTAAACTGTGACATTACTTTCAAAGTAATATTTGTCCATTATAAAAATGTTGAATCTACTGAAGGGTTTAGAAAAGAAAATTAAAACCACCTGTTAGCCTATCATCCAGCGAAAATAACTTCAATTAACATTTAGGGAATATAGCCCTCCTATTTTTCCTCTGTATGTGTGTAGATATTCCCAAAACGCAGATCATCTTGTGTGTGTGTGTGTGTGTGTGTGTGTGTGTGTGTGTGTGTTACGTGATATGTCTTAAATACATCTTCAAAAACATATCTTGTAATGATCACGTGGGTTCCACTGCACGGCTAGCCCAGGAGCCCCATGCTGTCTGGCAGAACTGCACAACAAGGGGGACCAGTAATCGGGGAGTTCTGGCCTCTTAGCAAAGGATGGAGGCAGTGGGAGTGCTTCCCGAGGCGGCCTGGGCTAGGGAAGGGTGGTCTAGCCTGGTCTCCAGAGACCTAGACTCCATATTTTCTCTAATTGCTGTGTGATCAAGATAAGATAAAGGCAGTTTCTTTAATATGTCCGCTGTTTATTTAATAGCATTGTCCCAGTGCTATCTTCTTAGTTTTGAAAAATGTACCACGGTTATGTACGATGTTAACATTAAGGAGAAGCTGGTGAAGAGGAGACAGGAACTCTCTCTGTTCTCTGCAACTTTTTTGTAAATTTAAAAATATTCGAAATTATACATTTACTAAGAAAGTAAGACAACACATAGCTGCACTTTGCTAGATGACAACTCTGGGACAGGGACAGGGTCTGTCTTGCTCACTAGTGTCCTGATTCCTGATGCTCGGCTGGAGTAGGCACTCAATGAATAGTTGTTGAATGAATGAATGAATGAATGAACAAACGAACGAACGAATGAGCTGTGTACACATTGTGACCAGTTCTTATGATTCTTATTATTCACCCAAACAAATTCCAGCAAGATCCATATTTCAGACGACCATTTCTGCTGCATTCATTCAACAAACGACTAAAGGAACATTTGTTGCCTGCTTCCTGCATGCCAGGCACTGAGGTAAAGGTCAAGAATGGGAAAATGCACCAGAAGCCACGTCCGCCCCCAGGGAGTTCCCTCACCATCCGGTGGGGAAACACAGACAAATTAACAAACAAGTAACCATTGGTATTAAATAAAGCAATATTTATGAAGTCCTCAAATACAAAAAAAAAAAAAAAAAAAAGACAGAAGGTGAAAGGACTCCAACTGAAGACTCAGTTCTGTAATACATGGAAACAGAGGAGCCGCTGGACTGGGGGACTGGGAAAGGCAACGCAGAGTCTTCAGAAATGAGGAGGGATTCTTGGAGAGAGCAAGACAGGGGAGAGCATGAAGTTAATAAAACTGCATTCATGGGAAAATATGTGGCAATTCACTTTTTCGTTCTTTCGTAATTATTAAAAAATATGCCTCCTAAATCTTGCCTGCTCCAATGCACCAAACTTGCCTAGATTTTAATTCTGAATTTGGGATGCTTTAAAAAGGGAAACAGACTTCTATAACACTTACTATTTGTAAATCACTGGGCTAGGTGTTTTCACCTGCAATGTTTCTTTTAACCCTTAGAAATTCTCTGTAAGGGAGAAAGCATTATCGTCACTTCACAGATGAAAAAACTGAGCCCAGCTCGGTTAATTTACTGAAGGTTACACAGCAACTAGGATTAGGGGCTAGTGAGTTGTCAGAGACTAACAACTGGCTACCAATACCTGTTCTTCCTTTCTTAGGTGTAATGATGTTTCAGTTGGGGGGATGGCTTCCAGCTCAAGGCTATATTACCCATTTTACTTGCGTCTCAGTGTGTCCATGTGACTAAGCTCTGGTCAACAGTAGGTAAGCAGAAGTGATGTTTGCAACTTTTGAGTTGCATCCTTACAGGGAAGGATCATGTCCTTCCCTTTCTTCCTTCCTGCTGGCAGAAATATAGACATAACAATGAGAAGCTACCTTGGATCTCAAGATGAAAGCTCCACGTTCAAAATGCAAGCAACAAAACAGAAGGGTCCAGGACCCTTGTGGAATCAGTAGGTTAGCCCCAATCTATCCACCCATCTCTGGACCTTTAGTAGAGAGAGAAACGAACTTACATCTTATATAATTTACTAGGGTGTCTTATATTCTAACTCATTCAGGAGCCCAGATTGAAATCCTGACATGATTGTTCCAAAGCTTTTGCCCCATTCACTAGCAAACACTTTTGGTAGCCCCTGGCAATTTTTCTTTCTACTCTACTCACTGCCTCCCCCAAATTTTTGTCAGAGTTTTCCTTCAAACCCCTTTGCAACTTGTTACCCAAACTACGAATCTCCTGTCCTCATACCTTGAAGTTTGCCTTTTCAGATCCAAGGAGTTTCCCCAGTCTTCACACTCTCTCGCTGTCCACCTGAGCTTTGTGGCCACCCAATCAGTTCTCCCTGTATTTCCTTTCACTCAGGCACTAGCACTTCTCCCTCCTCCCATCCTTTCTCTTGCTCTTTCTCTCTCTCTACTTCTCACAGGCAATTTCAATCACTTCCCATGGCTTGTGTGTTATGTTGAATCTTCCATAGCTACTCTTGCTCTCTCCCTTGAGCTCAAAACCTACATTTTCTCCTACCTGCCAGGCACATTCACTGTACTAGTCCACTGGCATCTGAAATAAACTCACCAGTTCCTCCATTCCTGTCTCCCCACATAGAACCAGTTGCCCTGTCCTTTGCTTTACTCCCTCATGCCTCTCCCCCTTTACCTCTCTTTTATTCTTATTGTCACTTCCCTGATCCAGGCCTATCATTACTTCTTATCTGGGGCCACGAAGATAATCTGCTGGTTTCCTCTTTACCCCTATAGTCAGCAGCCAGACAAATATTTAAAAAAATAATATTAAGGAGTCCTCTGCCCTACTAGTTTCAGTGGACCCCTATCATCTACATAATGAAATTTTAACTCCTATGCTGACATTCAAAAGCATCTGTCTTCAATCTGGTTTCCTAAGTTTCTTTCACAAACTCTGTGATCTACTGAACCTTCCCCAAAATATGCCTCATGCTTTTTCGTTTGTTTGTTTGTTTAATACCTGTGGCTTTGCTACTGCTATTCTCTCTGCCAGGAGTATTCTTCCCCAGATCTCTACCTATTGAAATCCTAACAGTCACTCAAGGCACAACTCAAAGGAGGCCTCTTCCAGGAAGCTTTCCTCTGTTTGCTTAGGCACAATCGCTCTCTCTTGTGAAACTAACAGCAACTCTTATCCCGTCGCATGTGGCCAACATGGAAATATGCCACCTGGATCCCCTGTTGGAGAAAATATAGTTGTCTGCCGGTCCCCAACTGCTGCTTCTCTGGATCCAGCACCTGTTACTGTCAAGGATACCTTTTCCCTGGCGAATCCCAGCCAGTGACTAAGCAAGACTGGCAGCCCATTCCTGCAAGACTTGGGATGCGTCCAATGGGCAGGGTGACTGGAGGACTCCCTGCTGGCTTGGTGAGAACTTTGCTCGAACTACATTGCATCTGAGATGTTTCCCGCCCTATCATCCTTCCATTCCCTTCTCCTTTCACAGGTGCTTGACTTGCATCACGATATGAAGACTTTCCCTGTTTCCTTCTACTTTCCCTCTCCCTCTCGATCCTTCATGGCGTTTTCCCCAATAAACCTCACACATCTAACATTGTCTTTGTGTCTTCTTTTCAGAAGACCTGAACTGACACATTGCTTTTTATAGCATTTACCACATTCTACCTTGGAATATAAGTGTTGGTATGAATGGCTCATGCCCCGATTAGGCTGTAAATTCTTAGGCATAGTGATCGGACATTAATCAATTTTACAATCCCTAAATACCTCGGAGAGTGCTTTGGATATCCTCAGCACCCAGAGCAGTTTGTTGAATAGTGATTATAATCTGTTTATAGTCTTATGAAAAAGCCCCTTTACCTGCTTTATCTTACTTGAGCATTCGAACAACCCCAGAGAAAGAGACCAAACCAACACGAGAAGCCGAGCTCGTAGAGGAGATGAGACTCACTGAGCTTGTCTGAAAATTCTCTTAGAGTACACATCAAGTCTGTTCCCTGTTTGTGCGTAGAGCACTCAGCTTTCTGCCAGGCTCACAATCACAGCACCTGGACCTAACACCTTCCTATGTGGTGTTAGGACAACTCTGAGTAACTTTGCACAGATAATCTCATGTAATCTGCACAAAACCCTCATAGGAAGATAGACTTCCTTTCTCATTTTACAGAAATGGAAATGCCCAAGGTCATTCATACGAGAGGTGGAAGAGGCAGGATTTGGAAACCTGTGCTCTGAGTTACTAGGCGATCTACAGCCAGGGCCTGCTAGCTATTTTTGGAATGCATAACACAGGTCAGCAGCTAGAGGAGCCAAGATTTAAAACCATGTCTTCTACAACCTCTTTGCCAGTAAGAGAAGCCTTTGTTCTCTGTCCCTGAGGTGCTGGTATTCAAACTCAGCTTTAAGAAGGACACAGCTGTACATCAGCATTGTCTGAAAGAACTTTCTACAATGAGGGAACTGTGGTATCTTTGGTGTCCTGTACAGGTGTTTCTAGCCTCATGGGGCTGTTGAGCATTTGAAATGTGGCTAATGCAACTAAGAAACTGAAGTTTTAGTTTTATTTCATCTTAATTAATTTTAACTGAAATAGCCCCATGGGACTAGTAGCTACTGTATTGGTCAGTATAGTTCTGATCTTTTCTCTTTGACCACTTCATCTTAATCTGGTCCCATTTCCCCGGCATTTAATAGAGTTTTCTTTAAATGGTAAGCTAATTAATTCACTAAGCAGTTGAGTAGAAATGGACTAAAAGGAATATCTAAACAATTCACAAAATACAAATTCAACACACGCAACACAGTTACCAACCCAGGGATACTGTCATTTGGAGGAACAAATTTATAATCCCAATATAAGAAGTGAAGGTATTTCTTGTGGCCTGAGGATGGTTTCAGGCTTTGCTTATGGTCTCTCATTCTGTACCTGGTTTCATCTTCCCTGGTTTGATGTTCTGAAAAGGATAAGAGACAGGAGGACAAGAGGAAAATGCAGACATTTTCTTTGAGGTGCAAAGTTTTAATCCTAAGGGAATAGCTACTGGGGATTTGAGCATTCAACTAACTTCACAAAACTCTTTATATCAAATAAGCAAACAAAACAAAGACAAAGAGTAATTTAAAAAGAGAGAGAGAGAAAAGAAGAAGAAATGGCAAGAACAAGAATATTTTTCCCAAGTAAAGAAAAAAGAATGTGCGTTTTCACCTGTTCAGTGGGATTTTTGGTTTCCACTCCCTGCACCTCCAGCTCTGGATGTACATAACCGTTTTTAACTTTCTCGATAGACCCATACTCGTACAATCTGTCTGATGATAATGGAAGGTCCCGGGGCGCTCGCTGTGGGAGAATGTCCTTTGCGACATCTCTAAGTGGGGCTTCAGGGATGCTGCACAGATGGATAGTAAAACACGAAGTGAGGACCAAGGTGGAGAAGAAGAACATGACCTGGAATTCTGTGCCCAGCACTCTGCCCAGTTTCAAATGGGTCCAGTCGATGGCACCCAAAAGGTAACCCAGGGCACCTCCAAAACCTGGAAAGCAAGAAAGAGCTGTATTAACATATGTAGCAAACCATCTTCCCTTTCCATTGTGCCTGGGCCCTTCCCTCCAGTGGGAAAGTTCCCTGAGGACAGCACAGGTGCCTGGTTATGACTGCAGAGGCAACACAGCAAGAGGTTAAGACACCTGCAGCCAAGAAGTGGGGGGGTAAGGCTCAGCTCTAGCATGTACTTGCTGTGACCTTGAAATTCCTCCCTCATAATATGGGATGACAATAAAAGATTCACCTACTAGTAGAGTCATAACTGGAAAATGCAATGGTGCCAGACATAGTAGCTGCTTAGTAAAGTTGCCACTCCCAGAATTCTTGTGGGCTATCCAAACTATACTCTCTACACTGCTTAAAAACTAACATACCTGATCTTGAAGAACCCCAAAGAAAACCAATTTCTGACTGCAATAAAATATAATTATGTGTATTGTCACTTATCTATTAATAAGCTTCCTAGGGTGATGCAAGTTTGCAAAGATCAACCAGCCTTGGAATATGTCTTCTTTCCTCCATTAGAAACTAAAGGTACTTGTTCCCAGCTGATAACCACGGAACAAATAAGAACAAAAATTTAAACACAAATTTTTAAAAACCCTATTATCATCTCACAAAATTCTGACCTGCAGTTTTCCTGGGCCCTGTTTTATCTACTTATGCTTAAAGGTAGTGTGACTTGAGGGAAGCACTCCTCAAAGCCGATCCTGCCTAATGGTCTAATATTTGAAATCCTATTATTAGTGAGTCATTCTTTTGGGTTCCTGTTTTAAAATGCAAGTGCTCTTGGTATGGATGAGACATTACACTACTCAGGTCCAAAGCAGTAAGTGCCCCTTAGGTGTTCCTCTGGATGGCAGGCAGGCATCGGTGGAGGCTGAGAACGCCAGGGAGAAGGAGGTGCAGGTCCAGGGAAGTGAGGAGATGGAGGCAAAACATACCACCTACGTCACAAGCTTACTTAGGGCTGAATCCTCCTGTCAGATACCTTTAAATGACAACCTCCCATCATGTCTTACCAAACACAAATATCTACCTGGACAGATCAGCTTATTCTTATCTTTGCTTTTCTTGTGTGAATGAAGTCTCCATTTGATTTCCCAGATAAAGACAACATTCTCACAAACCAGAGAATCAAGGAAGGAAACAGAACTTGAGGAATTCTTTATCTCTAACCCTAAATACCTAAACTTATATAAATCATGTCCCGAGGAACACTAATCTAAATGACAAGTACCATGAATCCTCATTTATCCAGAATGGCGGGAGAATGGACAATGCTGGTCACTTCACATTCTAGTTAATTGCAATTTACCAAAAAGGATATTTACAGATGACCAACTTTTTAACCATTGAATTCCCAAGATAAAGCAGCATTACCATGCCCCGAGTGCCAAAGTGTGTTAAGGTGGAATTATGGGAAATGGTGGCCAGTGGCGTGCGATGAAGTAAAACATACATTCTCTGCCAACAGGAATATATGGTCTTGTTATGTGTGATTGGCATATACATAAATAGATAAATGACACACGTGGTGTCCTGTCCTGGATGGTATGTGCCCAGGATCTGACAGGAACGGGAGGCCCTTGAGGCAGCCACACTCCACTGCTGATTCAGAGGGCAGTTCTGCAACTGGTGGTGCCTCTGGATCACCAGTAGACAATGACTCTCTTTATGCAGTTGTGGGGATGCCAAGGGTATCAGAGGTCATGTGCTGAGCCAAGCAGTCAACCAAATAAGAATGCATTAAATGCCCAGTGCTATTCAAGGGTCTGTTTAACTCAGGGTTTCTCCATCTCGGCACTACTGACATTTTGGGCTGGATAACTGCCATGTGCGGCTGCTCTGTGCATTGTTGGATGGTTAGCAGCATCTCTGGCCTCTCCCCACTAGTTGCCAGTAACAACCTCTCCAGCCCCTCCCCACCAGTTATGAAAACCAAAATGTCCACAGACATTGCCTAATGTCCCCTAGAGGGCAAAACAGCCCTGACCTTAATTAACCCTATGAAAAACTTACACGTTCCTTTTTTGAAACTATTTCTCATTTGCAACCAGCTCAATGGTTGTCATATTGCCATCAAATTCTACTATCATTTATTCCTTTTCCTTCAAACTTATTGTTCTACTGAGCAGAGGAAAGTAGAACAGAAGACCCCTGCCCATTTGAAAGAACTGATTTGTAAAATCAATCATCCACTGTATTACAGAATTGTATACCAACGGAATGGTGATTTTACTTTATGAATATAAATATATGGATATAAATACAATGATGGATTTATATTAGATCAATTCTACAATTGGAGAGTTTCCTAATCCAGTTTTATGTCTATTGGTTTAGTTTACGTCAATAAAATTTATTGAACACTAAATATATGTAAAGGACTCTACTAGTTTCGGGGGCTATAAACATAAATAAGACACAGCACCCCATCCCTTCCTCCCCAGAAGGTAATTCCAAGAGGGAGAAGCAGATAAGTAAACTAGTTTCAAAAAACTGTAATAAATGATAAGTCAGCACTGTGAGTTGGGTACTTAAAGAATCTAGCAGAATTCTAAAGAGTTTATTTTTGGTGCTAGTTAGTGGTATCAAGATGATGTTGATTATTAATAATGATCGTAAGATTCCTGTTACTTAGCAATGAAGTTCATAAGAGTTCAACATACCAATGAATCTAAAAGGTTTTTAAAGGTAGAAGGACGTTTGGAGCTTGTCCAACTGAATCAGATCAGAAAGCCACAGGCTACAGTGGTGGAAAGACAGGAGACAGCATGGAAAGAAGGGGTTTGGAATTATCCCAGATTCCCATTCCCAGCTGTGTGCTTTCTAGTCATGTGATGATGGGCACTTGTCTGAAAAATGGGGGTGGTGATGCCTTCTTGTATGAATTTCATGAGGGTTAACATGTAAACTATTAGCACATACGAGGTATGATCAAACAATACGGTGAATGTTTAAATTTTTCAAAAAAATGTATTACAGTAAAAGACACATTGCCATTAATTCCCCTCAAAATACTACCCCTCACTTCGAACACACTTATCCCCATATTTGTGCCACTTTCTGAAGCAGTTCTGAAAGTCCTCTTTCATGAGTGTCTTTAGTTGCACAGTCGTGGCTGCCTCAATGTCCTGAATCATTTTGAATTTGGGGAAAAGCCAGAAGTTGCACAGTGCCGGATCTGGTGAATAGGTGGATGAGGACGCACCGTAATGTTTTTATTTGACAAAAGTTGCCATACTAGAAGCAATGTGTGACATGGAGCTTTGTCACGATGGAGGATGATTTACTGCACACTTTAAAACACACCTTCCCTCAACCGTAGCTCACACCCAACTGACTGCACTGAACAAGTTGAAACTTGTCACATACTGTTACTAAGTTTCAAAGTGCCACTTCCCAAATTAAAGATCCCTGCCTTTCCACTGGATGGCACTCAGCAGCAGCATTCACCATATTTTGTGATCACAATAGAAAGGCTCCGTGTTACACATGGCTTCTGGTACGGCAATGTCTGTCAAATAAAAACATTACAGTGTGTCCCCAACCACCTAATTCACCAGATCTGGCACCGTGCAACTTCTGGCTCTTCCCCAAAATCAAAATGACCGTTAAAGGTAAACGTTTTGAATCGATTCAGGACATCGAAGCAGACATAACAGCGCAAGTAAAGACACTCACATAAGAGGACTTCCAGAACTGCTTCAGAAAATGTCAAAAATGATGGGAAAAGTGTGTTTGAAGAGAGGGGGAGTATTTTGAGGGGGATTAATGGCAATGTGTCTTTTACTGTAATAAATTTTATTTTTTAATTTAAACATTCACCATAGTTTATGATCACACCTTGTAGTGGCAGAACTGGGGCTAAAACCGAGTGCCCTGCTGACTTCCAACAGAAACCTAACTCCAAAGCCTCACCCAGAAGCAAGAGAGAATGACAGATGCTCCTTGACTTACAATGGGGTTATGTCCCAATAAGCTATTGTAAATTGAAATTATCGTAAATTGAAAATGCATTTAATATACCTAACCTACCGTACATCATCGCTTAGCCTAGCCTACCTTATATGTGCTCAGAACACATACATTAGCCTACAGTTGGACAAAATCATCTAACACATGAAACACTGTAGAGTATCCGTTATTTCCCCATGTGATCGGGTGGCTGCCTGGGACACACTGCTGCTGCCCAGAAGCACAAGAGAGGATCTAATGCCTAACACTATCCCGGGAAAAGATCAAAATCAAAATCTGAAGTACAGTTTCTACTGAATGGTATTGTTTTCACACCATCATAAAGTCAAAAAATCGTAAGTCACACCATTTTAAGTCGGCGACTGTCTATACTGCCCTGAGGGTGACAATTTACCTAGAGGTGGCTGGAAGGACTTCATCATTCTAGGCCCAATGATTAGAATCAGGGGGTCGTTCTGAGGGCAGAGACTTGGCTTACTGCTGACCTAGTGTGGCAAGTACTGTGGAAGAAATACGTGTCTCAAGCCTGGAAGAGTAAAAGTTGATAAGTGCCTGATTCTTAAAGACCATCCTAGGACCGTGCTTCGTAAACTTCAGTGTGACCTGAACCATACGGATGCCTTGTGAACATGCAGGTTGTCTTGCTCCAATCAGGCCACTATAACAAAAATGCCCCTAACTTGGTAGCCTGTAAATGATAAATATTTACCTCTCACCGTTCTGGAGGCTGGGAAGTCCAAGATCACGGCACTGGCAGATTTGGTTCCTGGTGAGCACCAGCCTCTGCACAGACAGCAGTCTTTTCACTGTAACCTCACTTGGCAGGAGGGCAAGGGAGCTCTCTCTTATAAGGACATTAATTCTAGTCATGACTCCTTATGGTCTCATCTCCTCAAGGCCCCACCTCCTAATACCATCACATTGGGTTTTCAACATATGGATTGTGTTTTGGGGGCAGGGAGACAAACATTCAATCTATCGCACAGGTTCTGATGCTGAAATTCTGCCTTCCTTTCAAGTCTCCCAGTGACACCGACGCTGCCACACTCTTGAACAGCCCGGTGATAGAACAGTTTCCAAACAACCGGCTCTACCCACACCTGGAATTCTTGGGAAACAGGACTTTATTGTAATAGGATATTTGACCAATAATCTACAACTGATGAAGCATGGTGTGCAGTCCTCTAAAGTCAAGGTTAATTTGCAGACATTAGTGGGGTTCTATGATTTGTATTATGTTTTTATAACCTCGTAGAGAAATTGCCCCAAAACAATTACAGAGGAGTTATTGCTTTCCTGCCTTGTAGGTTAATTGAATCTAATCTAATCTAGCACTTTTTTCTTTTGTTAAACACACACACACACACACACACATACCCTGCAAGAACTTGGGGAAACTGCTCTTCATGTCTTCCCAGGCATTTCTCTCATTAATCAGTTAAGTAAAACTTTGACATATGCGACAAGTAACTTAGAGAATTTCTAATCCTTTCTTCTCTTGGTGGGAGGTTCTTGGTGAAGTTGGGAGACAAAATAGGTAAAACTATGGGATGTAACTAAAAGTTACAACAGAACATACACTGAAGTAAGAGTGGGCCATTGGAGAAATTATTCCAATAGATACCATATTAAAGCTCTGGATTAAACTTTATCTATTCAGACCTCCAGATATGATAAGGGGCAGTAGGGGACTGTAGAGATTAATTGAATGCTTTCCTTTTTGCTTCCTCTGCTTAAAGTAAGGATTTATCTTCAAAGATTGTCTCCTAAACAAAGCCCAGTCATCTCAGCTACAACAAAGGCCAACACCAACTCCCACATCTATATCCAAACTTCACTTATCTCTACTGCCAACCTTAGTCTCCCTGGAATTAATCACCAGGCCACTGGCCAAACCATAAGCTGGAACATCCAAAGGACATCTGCTGCCACATGAGAACACAAACCTTTACAAAAAAGGACCCATACGTGGTCCAGCTGCCTCCTCCCCAGAGTCAGGCCGTGGTGGCAAGCTCAGCCAGAGCTCGCATACTCTGAAGCATACAAAAGCAGTTAAAAGAGGCTGAGCCTCACAGGTTACCCATTCTTCCCAAGATGCACATGGGGCAAGTTTCTCACTGAATATTTACAAACAAAACTTTTGGGGGTGGCCAGTTGGCTCAGTTGGTTAGAGCGCAGTGCTCATAACACCAAGGTCACCGATTCGATTCCCAAATGGGTCAGTGAGCTGCACCCTCCACAACTACTAGATTGTAAACAACGACTTGACTTGGAGCTGATGGGTCCTGGAAAACACACTGTTCCCCAATATTCCCCAATAAAAATAAAAATAAAAACAAAAAAACTTTTGAAAGCCCTGTGGGGATGGAGGAAATAAAGTAAATATGCACATTTGGTACTGAAGCCTTTTAAATGGTTCTTTACCCCAGGCCTGGTACCGTTTGTCAAGAATATTAACAACTAACATTGTGGAAAGATTCACAACCTGTGAGAAAACAAAGGTTCCGAAATACTGAGGACACTTAGCAGTTAAGAGGAGCCAGGATTTGAACTTGGATAGCCTTTCCCATCATGCCTCGTTCTGGCCTCCTGTGTGGGGTGGAGCCCACTGCTAAGGATGGTAAGGCCTTGGGCTCAATTTGGCAGAAATATGCTCCATTAAGCACAACAGAGGAATTTCCTTGTGCTGGGTGTGGGTTCCACAGCCTCAGATGCACCCAGAGGTGAAGGACTGGGTGAGAGGGTGAGGGTGGAGCCTCCAAACCCACCATGGCTACTACATATTCCAGGATGGAAGGTAGGTAGAGTTACCTTTAAATATAAGAGATAGAAGAAGCAGGAGGATGAAAATGTCCCCCGGGAGTCGGGAGTGGGGGGATGTCAGAAATATGCTAGGAAATATTTTGGCAATGAATCCTTTGACACTTATATGAAAGCATTTAAAATTGTTAGGCCTAGACTACAGTTCTGAAATAAATAAAAAGAATTTCAGTTTACTTGGATGATTGGAGTTCTTGGGTGAAATATATCTTAGTGTTGGTGAAAATGAAAATGGGCCTTGACACTGAAAATGTCTTTATCATAAAATGCTTGTTTGAAGCAGAATGTTACAGCCATCTCTTCTCCAAGTTCATGTAAATTCGGGAGGTCTAACATGTATGCAAAGACAGAGCAGAGTGATAATGCCAGTACTGCTTGTTATTTTTCACTCCATCTTTTAATGTGGTCTGCCATTCACAGCAAGAACACTATGGTAGGGTCACACATCCATATTAACTCAACAAAATTCAACTATTAACACTTTTGAAAAGAGGGAGAGAGTAAGAGAGTACGAGAAAGACAAAATAACTTTTTAAATAACATGGGTGATCCAGTTTGCTATTCCATTCATTGAGCCCAGGTCCAGGAGTAAACATTAAAGAGGAGATGAATGTGCAGATACATTTATGTGTATCCATCACTATGCATGTCAGTATACACAAGACAAGGCCTGCGGCATTTCACGGGTGATGATGAGAGATGTTTACGAATAATGTAGACTCTGGGATTATCACTTAGGCAGGGACTTGAAGCTTTCAACAAGGTGAGAGACTTCACTGTACTGTTCCATAAGAGGAAGGTGTTTTAAGTTGTTTTCTTTTTCTACTAGGGAAAAGAACTTGCTTTGAGCTATACACACACAGGGGGCCCCTATACCCCGAGACAGTTGGCCGAGGTTCAGAGTTTGGTGTTGGTCATGAGACAAATCAAGTAAATAAATGAACATATTCATCTGGTTGGTGCAATGTGCCATGCAGTTTAACTTGATATAAAATTGCATGAAACACAAGCAGGGATTTGAAACCCTGCTTTTGCACAGCTAACGTTTCTAAGTGCCAGCTATCAGCAAAGCAATAGGCAGAAGCCATGGGGAATTTGTGGGTGAGCCCTCATGGGGGAGTTTACCAACCTTGTAGAAGAGGTAGATAAATACAGAGGGAATTATAATACAGGGGAGAATGTGAATGGTACTATAATAAATGTGCAGATCAGAGAAAACTGTGAACAGGAGTATAATTATTAATTAATTACTTACTAATAAATAGATGGGCTTTAGAAGCTCTGGCTGTCACTTTCTTACAATAGTCTTGGTCTAGTTGTTCTCATTAGGCTAATACTCAGTTGACTTGAATTCTACGTGACAACTACTGACTGTGGCCTCTTCAGTAATTACCCATTCCTTCTGGCTAACAGAATACCAATTTAATTCAGGGAGATGACCCTCCCCTCCAAAAACCCCTCACTTTTCCAACCTCCTAGGCCCTTGGGTATTCATATGGCCCAATGAGAAACAAGCAGAAGTCTGTGGGGGTTCTAGGAAAGCTTTTGCTTTCTTCATTGAGAGACATATATTGAAGCCCTAACCCACAATGCAACTATATTTGGGGGTAGGGCCTTTAAGGCAGTAATTAAAGTTAAATGAGGTCATAGGGTGCAGCCCAAATCTAATAGAAGGGGGAAGGGAATTTCACCGTGAGTAAAGACCCAGAAGCTAGAAAGGAGAGCACAATCTCCTTCATTTGTTCTGTTAAAATTTATTTTGAGCACCTATGACATGTCAGGCAGTGTTGGAGTACGAGGGACACAATTAGTAAAACAGACCTGGCCTCTCCCCCAGGAACATGTTGGTAAATTGTCCGGAGCACAGAGAATGTGGAGGGAGAAGTGGCAAGTAAAGCTCGAAGAGTACGATGGTAATGGCCTGTGGGGAGAACCCTGTCTAGTAATTTGTTGATTACGCAGTAGGCAATGAGAAGCCACGTCACATCACGGAGCAGGAGAGTGACCTGGTCTTAGTTGTCTTTTAGGAGTATGAATCTGGAAGCTGTGTGTTGGTTCAGTTGGAACAGGAAGAAGTTAGAGACTGGAAAAACAGTTAAGGGATACATACTAAAGCTCAGGTAAGATGTGAGGTCCTGAACCAAGGTAATGTCAAAATTATATGTATTTGCTGAGACCACACCTTATGCTAATATCAACAGAAAACCCCCAAATATTTCCTCAAACTGATAGAAATCCTATTGATCACATGTTAGTCTTGGAAAAGTATCCAAAATACAGAGGTTCAGTCTTCTAATATCAGAGGCAGCAAAGCAGAATTCGTTTGGCCAAGACTAACACTGCCGTTAGCTGGGAAGTGGCAGCCACATTGCCCAAAGTACTTTAGAGCAGCATAACTCAATGCATCAAGTTCAAAAGCCAGAAAGTCTCCCATGACTTTGTTGTAATTAATTTCAGTATATTATGATAAAGCAGAAGGAATTATGGGACTTAAATTAGGAGGACGCAGTCTGAATCTCTATTCTGGGACCTTCTAGCTGTAGACAGGGTGGCCAGTCAGACAGGGATGGGCTCCTCCTCCTCCACCTTCCCTAAGCTAAGAGGAACTACACGCTCTCCTGGGAAGCCCATTCCTCCAGTTCACCACGCAAACATTTGCTTAGACAACAAATATTGACACAACGGCTTCCATGTGTAGGCACTGCTCTTGGCTATGGAGACATAAACCACGAAATTCAAGCTCTTACTTCTCATGGGACCTACCTGGCCATGGGAGGGGACAGAATATGTCAAACTGTGAAATAAATAGATTAGCTGGGTTATGAAGACAATCAAATAAGGCAGACTGATAGACTCTCCCCCCTCCCACTAGACATAAAAACCCTCATGGCAGACTCGTGCTGTAGCCTAATGTGAGACCCGCAGTCCTAGGACAGTCCTAACTGGTGCTCTATAAACGCATGTTGAACGCGAGCTGCATAGCTCTACATGAATGAACCAAAAGCAACCAAAGGAGGCTGGCAACAGCCCCAGGAAATGGAGAGAGCTGCCCCACTGTCTTCCTGGCATGGCCTTTTTCAAGTCAGGAGGTTGAGGAAATGCCAACTCTTTATATAACTAAGAAATCTCTAATGCATGGGGATTTTTTAATTTACTTGGTTTGTTTCTACTGCTGTTTTTAAATGTGGTTCTTGGGATACTTGCCACAGAATCATCTGGGGCACTTATCAAAAATGCAAATTTCTGCACCCTCACTCCAAACCCAATCAAAAGAACTGGAGGCAGGGCCCAGGAAACTACATTTTTAACAGGTTCCTAAGTAATGCTGATGCTATATTACTGATAAAAAAAAAAATACCCAAACGTAAAGTGCACAAGGCCTCTTTTCATCTCAGTTGTAAATGTCTCCACAAATGGTTCTTCAGAAAGCTCTTAGGTAAACTTCCTTTGTAAAACTCTGCAGTCTGGTCACAAGCTGACTTTGTTTGGAGAAATACACTGAGAGACAGAACCCGCGTGATGGGAGCATTTCGTCAACTGATGCACTCATTCAAAGAAATTCAATGTGCAGAGACACTGGATGGCTTCAGCGGAAGCACCTCCCTGTCTGGGAGCCAGAGACTTTCTGGAATATTCCCTACCTGTGAAGAGGGCATGGTAATGGAGGCCCCTCTCCTTGTCCTTATGAGAGCAGACATCAAATAAGTAGGCTTTGATGGGCCCATCAATGAAGTCAGCAGCAAAATCAAAGAGAACCACACCCATCATGGTGATGGTTATGGCCCAAATCAGCTTTCTCCCTGGGTCAGCAATCAAAGCTAAAAGAGAAATAAACATTGGTTACCTAAATCCTGGTTTGAAATGACTCACATTTTTATTCCCACCAAAATTTTTTGTCATCAAATTATCTCACTGCTTTCATTTTGTTTTGTTTTTCCAAAGAAAAACATTATTTTTCCAGGTTTTAAAAATTATGCAAATGCAAGTCCAGAAAAGGCAAATCCATAGAGACAGAGAGCTGGTATTAAGTCAAAATATTAATAGGTTGATACCTTTTTATAAACTTTTTCTGGATACTATTTTGTGTCCTTTCCTGAACAGAAGTTTTTTACACACACCTCAAGAGTCAAGCACTGAGTGGTTGCCTAGGACTGGTAGGGAGGAGGGACCTCTGGGTTTCTTTTGGGTGTGATGAAAAGGTTGTGGATGAGATAATGGTGATGGTTGCACAACCTTGCAAATATATTTTTAAAAGCCCTGAACTGTACACTTTTAAATGACAACTTTTATGATATGTGAATCATATCTCTTTAAAGCTGTTTAAAAAAATTATGCACGCTTACTGTAAACCATTCCAAGGATCTAGAGAAGCTGGGGGAAATGCTTCAGATCCCAACCCCCAATGATGGCCATCCTTCAGACATCCCTTTATACACTTACACACATGCAGAGAAAGGTGTACATCTGTGCCCTAAGGCAGTGCTTCTCAAACTTTAGAGTGCTTAGCCTTCACTCGAATGATTTGTAAAACAGATTATTGGGCTCCCACGATTCTCCATGATTCTCCCATGATTCCTCAGTAGGTTCAAGGTGGCGCCTGGGAATTTGCATCTCAAAAGCCCCAGTAGTGGTTCAGGTTGGAGGACCACGCTTTAAGAAGCACTGACCAATGGAATCACGTATACATGTGCATTTATAAGCAACTCTCTTCCTATCTTTGCATGTCAGTTAGTAAAAAGCAATTTCACAATTTTTAACAGCTAAATAATAGTCATTCTATGGATATGCCACAATTCATTGACCCAATCTTAAAAATGTTTCCTTGCTTTCAGTTTTTTTTTAAGAATAATATATAATACATGTTTTTAAAAATATATAGTATAAAAATAAGTGAAAAATAAACCTATCCTCCACTTCTCACCTCCTGTCCTTTAGTACCCCTCCCTAGAGGCAACTATTCTTATCGGGATTTTTATGATTCTTCCAGAATTATCCTACATTTATGTATTTATACCCTCTTTTAAATATATGTAAATGATAAGTAATTATCTTGCCTCATTATCATCCATTCTGCTAGCCTGAGAAAGGCTTAAAAATGTGTGCTCTTTTCAAGTTTAAGATCCTTTTTTATGCACTACTACCAATACTGATTACTGGTGGCTGATTAATGGCTAGAAAAAGTGCTCACCTTCAGGTTTGTTTTTGCGCAGAGTTTGCAGTGCAAAAATGTCCCCTTGAGCTGAGAGGCTGATACCCTGCGCCCATTGAAAGGCTCAGGTTAAGCTATGAACAGAATTAACCCTTACTTGGACACACAGGTAATTCATTGTAAATATTTATGGAGCCATTTGGCAGCTGGTTAATTTGACAAAGTACTAAATAAGGTGTAAGGGGCTCCAAAAATACTGCAATTGATAAATATGTGAAGATACTTAATATAAGATAAAAATTTAATCCTATTTTTAAATCCTCACAATTAAAAACAAAAAACAATTCATCCTGATGTTTCTAAAAATGAAGGCTCCCCAACCATAGAATTTGGGGCAGTCAAAGGCGGAAGGTCACTGCAACTTAGGAGAGATAATCAGTTCTAACCAATTTTTAAGTGTCACAGAAAGAAATTTGAAAACTCCTCGAGCTGTGTAACGGAGCCCTTCTCCCTGCCTGCCCACCTTGCGTCGTCCACTGACCTGACGTAACAGCGTCCCCGTTGAGGTAGAGAGCCATGCCCAACAGCATCATGACGCCCAGGGTGAGGATGTAGGGTCTGCGCCGGCCCCAACCGGCCCGGCTGTGGTCGCTGGCAGATCCCACCACGGGCTGCAGCAGGAATCCCAGGACGGGGCTGATGAGCCACACCACGCTGTACAGGCTCTTGGGCAGACCCACGCTGAGCAGGACTGGGGTCACGTAGGCCGCTTCCACCGCATAGCAGAACTCCCGGCCGAACATGGCCATGCTGTGCATGATGAGCCGGCCTGTGGGTCTTTTGGGTGGCTCCCCGGAGCCCAAGTGGCCATCCTCAGCTAGCGATGTGTAGGTGTGACTGCGAGGCTGTCCACTGTTGCCGCCCATGGCCACTGGGTGAGGAACTCCCCGCAAGCCCACCACCTCCTGCGTGGCCCCTCGGGTTTGTGAGCTCGATTTGACTTGGAGCCTGGCTGAGAAGCCAACAGAGATGGTTAGGCGGGGGGAGGGGCTCAAATTCTTTCATGCCTCTAAGATCACAAGTTATGATGAGAGGGAAAGGGGGTGGGGCCTGGAAAGCCTGCCAGAGATTAGCAGCTGTGAGCCCTCTGGCTCCGTAAAATGTTTTTCTAAAGCAATCTTCTTTTGCACTGTTCTCTCTCTCCCCCTCTCTGTCTCTCTGTCTCTGTCTCTCTCACACACACACACATTTTATTACACACACTCTCACAGCTTTGAGATAATAAAGCCCTATATGCAGATGTTAAGTCAAAATATTAATAGGTTGATATATTTTTATAAACTTTTTCTAGATATATTAATAAATATTGTGTCCTTTCCTGAACAGGAGTTTTCCACACACACCTCGAATCAGCTAGCTAGACTAAAACGGTGAAAGGTTGCATCCTTCCTCTAAATCACTAGCTGTCCCAGAGCACTGTGATGTTGTCCTTCATTGCACTTAACACGCGTTATAATGACATGGTCCTGTGTTTGTTCTATTTTTCCTGTGTTAATTAGTCTCTGATCCCGTTAAGAGTAGTGATCAGGTCCGTTTTGTTCATTATGGTATTCCCAGCAGCTAGCAGGATACCTGGCACCTAGTAGGTCCTCAGTAAATATTCACTAAAGGAATTATTGAATGAAGTGTATACACTACATTTTGCGGTGCCAGTCAACTGTCTATTTGCTCAGATCCATTTCCTGCCCCTCCCATGCTTTGTATCTTAAGAGACTACATTTCCCAGGTTTCATTGCTCTCTGGCTATTGGGTACATTGAGCCAATGGAGGCATTGGTGAAAAGATGGGAAGGAGTCTGGAGAAGGGAAGAAGGGGGTCCCCTTGACCCCACCCCCTTTCTGCTTCTTGGCAGGTCTCTGGTAGTGGCTGCATCTCCACTGTGGGTCCAGTTTCCACCAGGAAACCTTAGCTTCTGGGTCCTGGTAACACTCCTTTCCCTTCATCCCTGCAGACATGGGAGTGGTCGTGGCTTCCCAGTGTAGTTCAGATCTGGGTTCCCTCACTGTCCCCTCATCTACTCAGCTCTTTTACCATCAGTGTAATTCTCTGTATTAAGTTTCCTCTGTTTTAAAGACTTGGAGTGGTCTTATTTTCCTTGCTGGACCCTGAGTTCAAATGATAAGTCCGAGTGGCAAGGGAAGATAGGATCTTATAGGAAGGGCCCTAAACATGGTTTAAGAGCAAATGTTGGAGTCAGGAGTCAGAATATCCAAGTTTAAATTCTGGTTCTGCCTCTTCCTAGCTGTGTTTCCCTGGGCAAATCACTTAAAATGGTGTTTCCCAAACTGTGTGCCAAGGCACCCTAGGGCACTACAGTGAACTCACAAGGGTGTCTGAGTATATTTAAAAATGTGGAGACAGTAAACTGAATGAAACTAAGCATTTGTTAGACACCACATGAACTACTTGTGAATCCACACTTCAACATAAGATTGTACGACAGAACATGAGAGTAGGACTGTCCAATCTGATTCCAAGGCATGAGATGCTGTGTGGTGTCAAACAGGTACATGTGACACATTAGTAAGTAATGGTGATTGAGAATGAAATAAAAGTTGGGACTTAATTATGTATAAATGGAATAGTTAGATATTTCTTCTGGCCTAGAGTCACAATGAAAAACTTACTGAGGCACTAAGGTAGATGAGAACTACGGTTCAGGACCATCTGAGCCTTGTGTTCTCATCTGTAAAATGGAGAAACCTGCCTTCCCTTCCCCTGTGATTGTTCAAGAGCAATTGAGATATTGTACATAATGGATGTTATTGCTATTGGCTGCCTACCCAACATCCAATCAGCACTCCACACCCCCATCCTGATGGAACCTAGGTTAGATTCCGGAGCCCAGCCCTCCCTCACACACCCATGTGCTTCCAGGAAGCTGAGTTCAGGGGAGTTCCAGGACCAGGCTGGCTTTATCTAAGGGCAATCTTACCTTCTCTGCCAAAGAATGGTGGACGACTGGCTTGTAACTTAACTGTCTCTGAGAAAACGCAAGACAAAATATGCTGAGAACTCTCCTGAGACCTTCTCTTCTGCTGGCTGCTGCTGTGTGGATGTGAGATCCAGAACTTGGTACCAAGCTGAGGATAAAGCAAACACATGGAGGGATGGCAAGTTGGCAGCACCAGGAGAATGCAGAGAAACAAGGCCCAAGTGACTAGATTCATGCCACCCTAAAACTCACTGTCCTTTTGGACTCTAGGTATGTGAGCCAAAACATTTCTTTCTTGTTTTGGATTTAGTTATTTGCAGTTCAAGCCATCCTTATTTGATATAAGTATTTACCAAATTATAAAAGTGCTACAATGTCATTGTGACTGAAGCCTGGAATGTGCTTAGAGGGAAAGACATGAACCCAGAGATAAGAGACCTTGATGCAACCAGTCATCTTCTTCCATGTGACTTATTTTATTTATCACGTTTGTAGCATTTCATCACTTCCTACACTGTAGGATCAAAAGAAAATGTAAATAAATGTATATTGAACTATACATTCAAGAATATAATTCCTATGTATTCAGGAATGTAATTCCTCTTGTGGGAATCTATATTTGTGCAGTCACTCTGGAAAATAGCATGGATATCTCTCAAAACATTAAGAATAGAACTAGCATATGACCCAGCAATTCCTTTTCTAGTATTTACCCGAAATATATGGAAACACTTATTCATAAAGACATATGCACTCTATGTTCACTGCAGCATTATTTACAATAGCCAAGACATGGAAACAACCTAAGTGTCCACTGATGGATGACTAGAGAAAGAAGATATGATACACACACACACACACACACACACAATGGAATACTACTTTGCCATAAAAAGGTGAAATATTGCAATTTGTGACACGAATGAATCTTGAGAGAACCATGCTAAGTGAAATAAGTCAGACAGAAAAGGACAAAAACCATATGATTTAACTCATATTTGGAATATAAAACAAAAAGTAACAAATTAATAAAACAAACGCATAGATTCAGACAACAGAATGGTGGTTACCAGAGAAGGGGGTAGGGGAGGGAGAAGGGGGTAAAGGGGGTCAAATATACTCGTATGGTCATGGGAGGAGACTAGACTTTGGGTCGGGAACACAAATGTCAAATCATAATCCTGTACACCTGAAATTTATGTTGTTAACCAATAAACTTAATTTTTTTTTAAAGTAAAAAAAATAGTATAATCCCTCTTTCACTAGAATTTGCCATCTCCTTACCTACTCCCTTGCCTATTTCTAAATCTAGTTTGCCAAAAGATAACTAAAAAAAGAGGAAGTATAGCGTTTTTTGCACAAGGTCTTAGAATCCTCAGAAGTATGGGTCATTAACAAAAGCTACTAACCCTATTTTTATAAATGTATTCATTAATAGTTCACACCATACAAAAACCAATTTTTCATTTAAATATTTTTTGTAGTCATTTAATCACAGAAATCAATATTCTAAGTTAGCTCATCTGTTTATTTGCAGGTTTTTGCCTACTTGTTTTCATCCTTTCCCTCACCAATCCATTCAACAGATTTTTCTTGTAGCATCTCTTAGGACAATAAAGAGAGAAAATGATTTCTCGTTCATATCCATCAAGACAGTGTTCCTCAAAATGTGACCTTTGAACTGGAAGCGTTATAATCACTTGGAAGCTAGGTAGAAATGCAAATTCTTGGGTCCCACCCTAGACCCACTGCATTAGAATCTCTAATGATGGGATCCAAGAATCTGTGTTTTAACAGCATCTCCTGATGATTCTTTTGTGTGCTAGAGGAAATACTCCAGGAGCTCATGGCCTAGTGAAGAGTTACATAAGCTACACTAAAACCAATTACTATCCTTGGAGATATGAACAAAGTGCAATGGAAACATAGTAAGGGCCTCTAAGAATAGGAGCTAACACCTAGCGCCCAGGACGCTCCAGACGTGTCACAGGCATTGTCTTAGCACAACGATAGAGCGAGATTTAAACCGAAGGCCTTTCTGCTCCAAAGTTCACAATCACTATACAAAACCACCCGAGGTTTGAGAAATGAAGGAATTTCACAAAGAAGGCTGTGTCTGAGTCAAGTCTGAGATTGCTAGATTAATATGCTGGAGCAAAAGGAGTTAGTAGTATTGTTAGTACTGGAAAATGTTGCAGCATATGGAAAAGAATGGAAACAAGAGAGACCATCACATATTTAGAAACTTCAGGCAGCCCAATAAAAGGTGCTGGGGAGCAGACAGGTAGGGATGGGACGGGACAGCTAGATACAAATCTTATTATAAATAGAGGGTTGATGTGCTACACAAATGAGTTAATATTTTATTCCATAGGGGAAAAGAGGATCACTGAAGAATTTTCCAGGACTGAAAAGACCAGTTTGGTGTCAAAAACACGATAGGAGAAAAACAAAGGCAATGATACTAGAAGTCAAAGTCAGGGAGGGAAGCTGAGCAGCAGTCCCGGGAAGAGGTAATAGGGGCCTGAATGAATGAGATGGGCAGAGGGAAGGAGGCAGGAGCTTATGAAGGTGAAAGTGACAGCACATCACTGTTGAGATTCATCCCTTTAATAAATATTCACAAAGTGTCCACTATGGTCCAGGCACTATTCTAGGAACTGGGGATTTAGCAGTGAATAAAACTTACAATGCCCTTTATAAAGCTTCCACTCTGGCATGTGTTGGTTAAGAGGGCGTGAAGATTGGGGTTAGTATAATGTCAGTGATGATATGTGGTATGAAGAAAAATAAAACTGGCGTGAGGACAGTGAGGGATGAGGTGGCTGCTAGTTTAGACAGGGGTCAGGAAAGGACTCTCGGTAAGGTGACATTTGGGCAGTGGCCTAAATGAAGTGAATGGTAAGCTGTGAGTCTACTGGGGGCAGGGACGTGATGGGAATGGAAACCTGAGACTGGTAAGAGGAGGAGTCTACTAGGACTATCAAATGGATGACAGTACAATTTACTGTGAAAGAGACACATTTGTGTGATGCTAACAGTTCCCCAAGAAGGCGAGTTCTGAGTAGAGCAATCTAGATGGAGGAAGGGAGGGAAGGAGGGGGACACCTCGAGAACATTTTCTGATATTTCAATTCAGAGACATTGGCTGATGATTTCCCCATCAAATTAAAAGGATCAGATTTTTCTATCTAAGAACATTCATTTTGGTAAACAGCAGAACCAAAAACATTTCAATGAGTCACAAAATGCTACTCAAAGGACTTTCTTGAAGTCTTTTCAGACCTCAAAGCACATGTAAACTTTAGCAGGGGGTGGGGAGGGCGCTTTATTTAATAAAAAGCATTCTATTAATTATTTTAAAGTTCATTATAAATATTTAAGTATCTTATATCAACAAATATAACCTATCAAGTAAATTGGAAGGCAGAAAAACTGTCATATTTTAATATAAACTAAAAACATTCCTAAATCAAAGCCATGTTAACCATTTTCAGAATTCCATCATTGTGTAATCAGGGTTGTTTCTTGATTAGAACAGTTAGACCCTGAGCACTGTGATACTGTTCTTCCACGTTTCCATGCGTACATTTGTATGTGTTAATCTATACTGTAAACGCAATATTCGAATTCACTTGAGCTTGTTGCCAGAAAACAGATTCTTGGCGTCGCCGCAGGAAAGAATTCAAGGACACACCGAATGAGCCAAGCAAGCAGTGCATTTATTAAACTAGGACAGTACACTCTCAAGAACGGAGAGGGGGCAGGCCTGGAGAAGAGCAACTGCACGGAAGAACAAAGAGGCTTAAGAATTTATTACTTCTAAAATGAGGACGTGAAATATTCAAGTTTTAGGGGCGGCACGACAGGTGTTCTAGGCGGTGCCTCACTGACCACTCCTTCCCATCCGGAGGAGGGATTTTTGTTCTTGTTTAGCTTCAGTCGGAACTGTCATGGCAGTACAGGGGGTGGAGACTTTGCTAAACCACAATGCTAATAATACTACGATCTATTATATTATAATGAGCTAAAGTTCACCTTGAGGGGCAAGATGGCATCCTGGATCTGTTCTTGGGCCACCGAAATCTAGTTCTGGCTGTTCCGGCAGTTACTTGCACTTCTCCTTAAGGACGATCTCATGTCCTTTTGTCTCCGCGCACTTCTCCTTCCCGTCCTCCTCCCTCTCCCCACAGCCCTCTTCTGCCTACACTAACAAACTGAGGTGCCTGAATTTAGAGATTAGCTTTCAGTTTATTACTTTCAATAATTTTATCTGACATAAGCTGATCAATCTCTTCCTGGCTGACCCCAAATTCTTTAAGTATCTCTTCAGTGTGTTCTCCCACAAATGGATCCCTTTTGGAAGGAATAGCTGGGGTGTTCGACAGCAGAGGAGCAGGGCGGGGACTCACACCCTGCTCCCCATCTGTAATAAATGAGCCCCGTTCTTTGTTATGACCATGATGGGCAACCTCTTCAAAAGTCAGAACCGGAGTCACACATGCATCTGTGCCATCAAAGATCTGACACCACTCTGCCTTTGTCTTCTTTGCAAATATATCTGCAAATTTCTTCTTCATTTGTGGCCAATCACTCATGCTCATCTGATTGGGAAGTTCATCAGACTTTAGCCCAAGTCCTGAGAGAAAAACACAATTTCTTAAATTATTCTGCTTTTGCTGGAATGATCATAATCAATGAAAATGAGTTTTAAGCTTACTGTCCCAAATAGGATGTTCTCTAAGGGCTTCTCAAATGAAGCAAGAGAAGAAATTCAAACTCAGCTTGCAGTTGGAGCCAAAGGCTGGACACGACAGAGGTAGTGGGGGTAGCAGGACTCAACACCGACTCCATGCCAAGATTTTAATATTTACACTTCACCAAAAGCAGTCTGCTTTTAATGGTCTAGTTTCCAGAGATCGATTTCTTCCCTCTGAGTACGTTTTCAAAACGAAATTCCCTCATGATGTTATTATCTGTCATACTGGATTAAAATAATCCCATATTGTATATAATACTCCCAAACCCTACAAAAGATAAAATTACACCTGTCTATCTCAGTTTTTAAGTAATAAGCCTAAACATACATGATTCAATTTAAGATTGCAATTTTATAAATAATAGGCATTTCTCTGTATTTTGATGAAATGAAAGAGCTCCAGGAGGCAGTGATATTGCCCTCCTAAAAACACTGCTGTGAACTAGGAACAAGACTTGTAAAGTAATGAAAGACTCATTGCAAATTGTTCCTATAGCAAACAGGGCAGCAAGTTATGAGCCAGTCACCGGTGGGGCACAGACTTTTCTCTCAAGCGTGAAGGGCCTCGGAGGGCCCATCAACACATGGCGCAGAAAGGATGAAAGCACCAAGCTGTGGAGTGAACAGGAAGGATGGCTCCTCTGGCCCACGACCTGACCTGTGCTGCCTTACTGACCAACAGGCACCTACCCCTGCAGAACAGCCAACTCCAGTGCTGATTAGGTCATATCCAAAGGGCCACTTTACTAGGGTTTGGTGTAAATGTCACTGAATCCCTCATGGAAGAGGGTTTTAAAATGTGGATGGTTAAGAGTGGAATAATAATAAAAGACCCTTCTTATGTGTAATATTTTGTGTAAAGTTAGTTAAGTTAATCAAATTCTCATTTTTACCATCCTTTCTTTCTCTACCATGTTGAAGAACAATGACTAACTGTAAGCTGCTCTGAAGATGCAAAAGTCCCTACAGAGGTAAGAAGACATGAATACTGTAGGCGCTTTTTTGCGTATGGAAGGATATAAGGAAAGAAAAAGAACACACGTAGTTCTGGATAGTTGTGAAAAGACACCTGAGAAATATATAAGCAAATTTTTCTCTGTAGTCATTTGTCCCATTCAAATACCAGGAAAGCTATGGAGCCATAGTATCGGGTTTATCACTGTAACCTACAAAGAAATGTTCCTAAGGATGTCTCACTTTGCTTTCTCTTTCCTGATTGCCCTAGAAGTAGTTGACTACTGAAAACATCTTTGCATGTTTTTAAACAGTTTTTTTTTTATCAGAATGTTTTTTATCAGAATGTGATCACAAGCATAACACTAAGTAAACTTTGAGCCAATGTGTTCTGTATCAAAAACATACTTGAGATTACACAGGCCATAGTTTATCTACTGGAAAAATAAGAGAAATAAAAAAAACCCAGGTTCCGCCCCTGCTCTGGCACCCCAGCTCTTCCCCTGTGCTATTATCCTTTCTCAGCACACAATGTCCCATGTGCCCAGGACCCTGATCAAGGCTACAGGATTAACTACCAGTGATTTGGGGGGGCTGTTTCCTATGCTCTCGACATTCTTACATGGAACTCTAAACCCATTCCTCCATAGAAATACAAATATAGATTGTGGCTAGTTTTCATAGCACAACCAATATTAAATTTCTGGTATTGTAAGGCAAACAGACTCTTAGGGCCCGGACTGGGGACTCAGACACCATTCGAAACTTGAAAAAGTATGCTTGGATTTCAAAAAACTACCTTCCACATACATGTACACATTCACAATTACACAAAATACTTATTGTTTTAAGTACATATCATAAACTTTTCTACTCTATAACAGAGTATTAGGCACATATTAAGCAGTAAAAAATTCATGTTGTTAAGTATGCAATGACATATGTGCAAAGATTAATGTCTATTAATAAGTAATAAACATTATATGTTTAATGAAAGACTGGAAAAATGTAAATGAACTTTAATAAAGATGGTTAATCAGTTTTAGAACCAGCATACCACAGAATATCATACGGCTGCTATAAAAAAGGGTGAGGGTAAAGATTTGTATACTGACAAGAAAGGATGACTTTGTTATACTGCTGAATAAAAAGAAATAGCTATTAATTATAAAGTTATATAATTGTATTATTATATGTAAATTGCAAATTGTAAAAAAAAGAAGACATTTGTGTTTTTATGTGTACAGAAAAAGTTCTGAAAGGCCATATCCCAAACTTTCCCCAAGTGGAAGTACAGGAAAAAATTTTTACTTCTTACTTTACAAATTCCATATTGCTTAATTTTTTTCCCTAAAAATATATATATTATTTTGAAATTTGTTTTTCATGTTTTTTAATTACGGCAATATATACATACATAAAATTTACCATTTCAGCTATTTTTAAGTGTTCAGCACTGTAGCATTAAGAACATTTATATTGTTCTAGAACAACATAAATCACCACCATCCACCTCCAGAGCTTTTCATCTTCCCAAACAGAAACTCTGCGTCCTTTAAAGACTGACTCCCCATTCCCCCTCTCCCATCCCTAACCACCATTCTACTTTCTGTTTCTATTAATCTGACTACTCTAGGTATCTCATATAAGTGGAATCATACAATATTTGTCCTTTTGTGACTGGTTTATTTCACTTAGCATAATGTTTCCAAGGTGCATCTATATGTCAGAATCCTTTTCCTTTTTAAGGCTAAATAATATTTCACTGTACGTATGTACCACATTTTGTTTATCCATTCACCTCTTGATAGACACCTGGGTTGCTTACACTTTTTAGTCACTGTAAACAGTACTAATGAACATGGGTGTGTAAATATCTGATCGAGACCTTGCTTTCAGTTCTTTCGCATATATACCCAGAAGTGGAATTCCTGTATCATGGTAATTCTACGTTTCACTTTTTTCAGGAATCGCCATTTTCCACAGGGGCTGCATAATTTTACATTCCCACCAATAACACACCGGTTTCCATTTCTCCACATCCTTGTCAACATTGGTTACTTTCTGGTTTTCTTTTAATATGTTTTGAAATTTTAAAATAACTTTAAAAAATTCTCTACTGCTTATCTGATTATACTACAAGAGTCTACTTGAACTACTTGTATACTACTTCAAAATGTTATAAAATGCTCAGTGTTTTCAAATTTCTTTACCCCAGAAAGCAGCAGTGATGAATGAAGCATTGTGGTTTATGTTTGTGTGTTTGTGCTCATATACTGAAGAGATAAATTAAGGTATGGTCTCAGAGATCTCAAAACATAAGATGAAATAAATTAGATATATAATTAATACTACCTCAAAAAATTATTATAGATGTGGGGGTTTGTCCAGTTGGGCCTATGAAGGAAGTATATATACGTGATTTGCAAATAAATATTGTGAAAGAACGAAAACGCTGAGGCACTTTGGTATGGACTATGTAGATTAAACAAAAGCTGACTGAACATGCTAAGTTTGATTAAGCACAATCCATCTGTCAACTAAGGATCCTTAGGGAACTTAGAAGGGAGAGAAGAGGTTAAGGACACCACACAAAAGGCTGTAAAAATAGCAAGGGATTATAGAGTTTAGGCTCAGAAAGAGAACATGCAGGGGAAGGTGATCAGAAGTTGAGGGGCTGGAGCAATGACCCTACTAGAAAAATGTTCCAGAAAAGGCTCATTCATTGAAGTAGAGAGTGCATGTTAGACACAATCATTCCAAACATGCTTTAAAATGACAACAAGATACACCAAGGAGGGGAATTTAACTTCTGGAATGGTAGAACAAGAAACTTTGAAAATCTGCTCCTACATAAAAGTAACAAGAACATGACACAAATTGTCAGGATCAACTTCTTTATAACTTCGGAAATTAACTAAAAGCTTGCCACAGTCCAAAGAGCTGTTTTTTTATTTAAAAAAAAGACTGAATCTCAGTAAGACCGATGAGCTTTTTGGTGTTATAATTTGTGCTAATTTCATTCCTCTCACTCCAGCTCTGTGGTATCCTTGAAAACCAACAGGCTTTCAACTATCCGGCTGTGAAAATCAGCAGGGTAACAGCCACTAGAGGGGGAAGGATGAGTTTAGAGCTACCAAAAAAGCCCTTCCTCAGAGAACTGTCACTATTTGGCCTGTCCAGAAGTTCCCTGAAAAGCTCCATTCTCAGGGCCTGTCTTCATCTGAACTGACTCAGAGCTCACACTGCCCATATTCCCAGGACATTGTTAAAAAAAAAAAAAAATCAGTGTCAACTGTTCAATATCACAATTATCTGAGGTGGGACTAACATGAAGTTGACCAAAAAACTTAAAAAAAAAAAAAAAAGAAGTAGGGACTAGGATGTCCACAGGGGACTTTGAAAAGCTCCAACATGTTCCCAAGAATTTAGAATCCATGCACATGCCCAGGGCAGCAAGCATGCTCAGGAGAGATATGAGAAGGTTCTATTCTTTCTCCTCTGGCTGACCTTGACGCTCTGCACAAGCAAGAGGTGAAAGCACAGAGGACTTCAGAGAAACATGGGTGATTTATTGATTCAAGGCATTTAAGGACATCTCTGTCCAATCATTAGCTGACCACCTAGCTAACTGAGCAGATTTCAGTAGCTGCACATGCCAAAAAAATACAGATTTAGTCCAAGGAAGTCATTAAATAAACAGCAGCAACAACAAATACAGGACTGGGGAAGGGAAAAGGGAAGGGGAGACCTGATACCCACAGTTGCCAAATTACATTATTTAAAATATTCAGTTTCAACAAAAAATTGCACAGCATGCAAAAAAGAAGGAAAGTATGGTCCATACACGGGGGAAAAATCAATAGAAACTGTCCTTGAGGAAACCAGATGTTGGATTTACTAGACAAAGGGTTTAAAATCAACTATTTAAATATGTCCAAAGCACTGAAGGAAACCATATCTAAAGAATTAAAGGACAGAACAGTGTCTCATCAAATACAGAATATCAATAAAGAGCTACAGATTACTGAAAAAAGGAACCAAATAGAAATTCTGAAGTTGAAAAGTACAATAACAAATAAAAATTTCATTACAGGGGCTCAACAGCAGACATAAACTGATAGAAAGAATTAGTAAACTTGAAGAAAGGAACGCTGAGTTTATCCAGCCTGAGGAATAGAAAGAAAAGGAATAAAGGAAAATGAACAGAGCCTCAGAGACCTGTGGGACACCATGAGAAATACCAAGAAGAGAGAAAAAGGGCAGAAAAACCCTTGAAGAAATAAGGTTTAAAAATTCCCAAATTTGATGGAGAAACATTAATTATACATCCAAGAAGCTCAAGGAACTAAAGCAAGATAAACTCAAAGAGATCCACATCTAGAACTAATAAACGAGCCCAATAAGGTTGGAGGAAACAAGACCGATACACAAAAGTCGCTATACATCATATATCTCTATATGAACAATCCAAAACTGTTACCATTTGCAATAGTATCAAAAAGAGTAAAATAGTTCAGAATAAATTTAACCAAAGCAGTACAGGACTTGTGTCTTGAAAACTACGAAGCATCACTGAAAGAAAGTAAAGAAGACCTAAATAAGTGAAAAACATACCATATTTATGGATCATAAGGCTTAATGTTAAGATGGCAATATTCCCCAGATTCATGTATAGATTCAACACAACCCCTATCAAAATCCCAGCTGCCTTTTTTGCAGAAATTGGCAAGCTGATCCTAAAATTCATGTGAAAATGGAAGGGACCCCAAATAGCCAAAACAATCATGAAAAAGAACAAAATTGAAAGACTAACACTTCCTGATTTCAAACTTACTACAAAGCTACAGTAATCAAGACAGTGTGGTACTGGCATAAGGATAGACACATAGATCAATGAAACAGAATTGAGAGTCCAAAAATAAACCTTTACATTTATGGTCAATTGATTTATTTTTTTTGGGGGGTGAAGCTTATAAGAGTTTATTTGAGCCAAACTGATGGCAATTGCTGGGAAACAAAATCTCAATGGATTGAGAAATTACTCCATGAAATGGCTGGCCAATTGATTTTTAACAAGGATGCCAAGACCATTTAACAGGGAAAGAACAGTCTTTTCAACAAATGGTGCTGGGAAAACTGGAGAGCCATATGCAAAAGAATGAACTTGGATCCATACCTCATCTCATACATAAAAATTAAAACTCAAAACGGATCAACTGAAATGTGAGCACTGAAACTATAAAACTCTTAAAAGAGGATGAGACTGTACAATTAGAAGTTCTCTAACTTCTATGCAATGTTTACTAAAGGATAAATTTAAAAGATGTGCTAATAAAGCTCCATATGTTATTGAAACTCAACAGTAGCCGCAATTGTTTAGAACTCAAACCAACAAACGTTTTTTCAGTGTGTATGTTTTATTACTGTCATTTAGAAGTGACTGTGCATGGTGATAATAAAGAGCTGGCTGAAGTTTGGTCATTTTTATTATTATATTTAAGTTCTCTATAGACAATGCAAAAACATACAAGGTTTCTATAAGGTGTAAACTCCATGGTGCTATGTCCCTGCTGCTTTCCAGAGCCCTGCAACCACCATGAGAGGAATGTTGTTCCCACCATTCAGCCCTTCGTATATGCCCAGAATTTTGCTCTGCCCAGAATTTTGCTCTGCCCAGAATTTTGAATTAACACCTTCTATTTTCAGTTTTAATTTCTGGACAGAAAAGCATCCTATGTGATTTAGGTAAACCATTCTGTTCTACAGTGTTCCCAACTATATTTAAGTTGGTGACGTTAACATTGTTGATCATAAAATGTTTTCTGATGCTTTCAAAATCATTTCAGCTGTATGCAAATAACTTTGAGTAGTACATTGCATCTGAAAAGTTACCAAACATAACAGTGAAACTCTAAACTTAAAAGATAAATGTACCGTGACCAGCTTGTCACACACCTTGCGTATATTCTAAAACTTCTTAGATACTAAATTATCTGTAAAGTGAACTTTAAGTTCAAACATTTCACAGGAAAATAACTTCAGTTCAGTTATTTAATTATGGAAGAAGGGACTGCAAATTTTCTTGCTACCTTGTGGTAGCATGCCAATAAGACAAGATCTGCAAGAAAGTTAAACTGCAGAAGCATCAAGTGATAGTAACATATTCCAACTAAACCTCATTCACCAAAGTCCCTCTGCAGGTGACCTCTGACATTGACGTGCCATGAGGGCACATCTATCAAGAAACAGGAACTGGTAGAACTAGCATATGTTATTCTCCTAGGGAAGAGTAAGATAAGAGCACACAAGGGCAAGATAAATAGCCAACCCTACTGAGTATGACATGTAGCAAAAATATTAAACTCCCACAAAAAAGATTATTATTTTTTAAAACCCTGAGCTATTTTATAGAATTGTAAAATTACCTGTCAATTTAAAAGATGGGGGAAATGCCCCACAATATTATGATGGCTATAATTAGGTTAATTATAAACTGGATATGTAATAAAAGATATCATGAATTTCAAAAGGCCCCCAAATAGAGGCTAAAGAACATCCACAGAAAAGGAGGGTGGAGGGAGGCATATGAAAGTTACTTACCTTTGATCAGCATCTCATAGAACTGGGGTTCTAGTGCTCCAACAGCCATGAACTCCCCATCTGCCGTCCTGTAAGTTGTGTAGAAAGGTGCTCCACCATCTAGTAAGTTCTCTCCTCGAGGTTGTTCCCACAGTCCTGTGTGTTGCGTTTTCCACAGAAAAGAACTTAGGTATGCTGTTCCTTCTACCTTTAAAGAAACAGAATACAGTACAAATCCAGATAATTAAACTGTAAAAGCATGATTACTTTCTACTTAGGTTTGTTTTAATATTTGTGCAAAAAAGTGATCTTAAGAGTATAGGAATATTATATCTAACTTTATAACTTCTTAAGTATTTTGAGAAAATGAGTTAGAGCAGGTCTATAGTTAAGGTGGGTTTCTATACTATTCAGTTCAGAAAATACTGTTCAAAAAAGACTTAGAAGGTATTACTTTTGTTCTTCCTTTCAAATAAGACTGGCAAAATGTTGATAATTTTTTGAAGTTAGGTGACGGTACATGGAAGTTCATTTACAGTAAATTTGTCCTACTTTTGTACATGTTAAAAAGTGGCAGGATAAAAAGTTTAAAAATAAGGCAAAAAGATTTTTAAAAATCCATCTCCTGATCTTAATATCCATAAACACATACACAGTTATGTGAAGCATATCACATTCTAAAGGTAAAATCATACTACAGTTAAATTTAGCTTATTCTAGTTTGACTTCAAGTCCAAGAAAACTATATGTAAATGTTTAATATAACTTAACTTTAATAATCACTAGAAAGTTTCAAAATACAGGCATACCTCACTTCGCAGATATTGTATTTCTTACAAATTAAAGGTTTGTGGCAACTCTGAGTCGAGCAGGTCTATTGGTACCATTTTTCCAACAAGCTCAGATGCTGGTTAGCATTTTTTAGCAATAAAGTTTTTTTATAAAAAACTGAAAGTATGTACATTATTTTTTAGACATAATGCTACTGCACACTTAATAGACTAAAGTATGTATAAAATAACTTTTATATGTACTGGGAAACTGAGAAATTCCTACGACTCACTTTATTGCAATATTCACTTTATTGCAGTGGTCAGGAACCAAACCCACAATGTCTCCAAGGTCTGCCTATAACATAACAATATGGGCAGCACGTATATGGGTTTTCTGAGTCCAGACAAACTAGTTGAGGAATGCCAACTTCCCACCGAATCCTACAGTAACAGAATGGATTCACATTCTCAGTTATGGATTTATCACAAGGCTGCATGCACTGGGCAATCTAGAGAAGACTACTTCCCTTTCCTTATGGTTTGATGGTCCTAATGATGCCAGTTCCCTAAGCAGAAAGCCATCAAAGCATCCTTGCCTCTGAGGTTACCAAGAGGGGCCCCATTTTAACTGTGAGCATGGGATTGCTCAGTTACTGGCTGTGAAAGAAACGCAAAATATCACTTTGCATACATCCCAATTTTCCCTTTTAACTGCAATCTCATGTACACCTGAATTTATGGCTCTGATATTTGACATCACCAAATAGCGGAGTTTGTATGAACAGCCTATGGCAGCGTTTTTTGAAACTGGGTTACATAGATCTTAGCGAGTCCCCACATTTATACATATACATATACATGTACATGTACATATACATACACATACATATACATACACATACACACATATATAGCGATACACACAATTGTATATATACATATATAATCTCTTATACACTCAATGTACTGAAGAGTGTTGGAAAAAATGCGCTAATGGAATCACAGGTCAAGTTTGGCCCACCCAGGACGCAACAAATCTAATCTAATCCCACCTCTAGCTAGTGCCATAGGAGGATACAGGATAAGAGGCAGAGCAGTCGCAATCCTCATCTGATCACCAGGCGCCCCAGGCACAGGGCTCCGTTGCCCCCTCACACCCAGGCAGGGTGTGCAGCCACAGACGAGAGCCCCATGACAGTAAAGCTGAAGCCTCCATTTCCCCACCTTGTACGTTCCCATCATGTAAGCCAAAGGCCTGCGTGCCAATGCACATCCCCCTAGGTCAGGTGCACTCCTCCAGGTCAGGCGTAAACACAGCAAGGGGACCCGACATTCCCCAGTTGTCTTAAGTCTACAGCTTCCAGGAAAACAGTACTATGAAGACAACTCCAGGTGACCACAAGCAGGCCTGAGTCAAGGATTCTGCTGCTAACAACAGTTAAAAACTACTGGCTTGAAAGAATATGTTATCTGCTCCTGGTAATCAGCTATTTGTATCCTGAGGGTTCCCAGAGATGGGGAAGTAATGACTATGACAGTGTCCTGATCCATCTGGACTTGAGGAGTCAGCCAGCACTCACTATGCCCTGAAGCACGCTGAGGAAAGCTCACACGTTCACATACACTAGAACCTTACCATTTTCCTAACCAGCATGAACATCTGATTAGACACAGTCTGATGGAAGCAGCAGTTATCTTTTATTGATATTGACTATAAATAAGCAATTACATGTCATTAGTAAATTATTCAAATTATTACTAAGTAAGTACTTAGCCTTAAATTCTCTTTAAAACAACGCGTATGTTTGTTCTTAGTTCAGTCCTTTCGGATCACAGAGACCATGCCCGGAGAGGGCAGTAGAGAGCAGGCACTGAAAGCAAGGGCTTCAGCGTCAAACTGCCTGAGTGAAGCGCTTCTGACCCTTCAGAAGAAGGCAGTTACCCTTTCCAAATCTGAAAGTCTTCAAACGCCGAATGAGAGTGAGCAAACCTTCTTCAGGGAGTTGTGTGGCTCAGGAGGGTAGATACAGGTAAAGCACCTAGCCTTGTGCTTCCTTGGCTTGTAGTAAGTGAAGCTGGCACTGCTGCTGCTACTAGTGATGTAGAGTGTTTTCTTTGTGAGTGCCGGCATCATGTCTTGTGAGACCAAGAATGGAAATGCGGACCAAGGAGAGGCAATGAGTATTTTTTTTTTTTAAGAGGATAGTTCATTGAAAGCAAAGGGTCAGAGCTCCTGAGTGGGAGGGGGTCCTGAATGGGGGTGCCCAGTGACTAAGGCAAAAGTTCTTACTTTTATACCTTCCCTTGCCTGCTTGGGGAAGGGGGCTGACACCTTCTAATGGAATTCATCTATCAGGTTTGTCCTGTTTGCTCACCCTACAGGGATTAAAGAACCCATTCCTATCTATCAGATCTGCTCCTCTGTCTGGCCAAAAGGGATTTATGAGATAATTTATTAACCTTAAGGCGCGTTCTCATATTTTTGCCCTGGAATGAAAGAGACATTCTAGAACCTGGAGTTTTAGGATATGGCTGCGTTTTGCTTATTTCACCAAGGATCTTTCCTGTCTGCATAACATGTTAACTAACCTGTCTCACTAGTGCATGCTGGGACTGGGCCAGGAACTGGAGACAAGAGGTCAATGACACAGGGCTCCTACTGAAGCCATTTCAGAGATGGAAACCAAGGACAATGTGAGACACACCCTGAGGGCAATACCAGGAGGCACAGAAGTAGTACAGGGCTGGGAATGATTAGCCTGTGAGGAGAAGGAAGTATAAGCCAGGGCTCTGAAGACGAGGGAGTCTGGTAGAAGAAGGCTTTCACAAACATCACCAACGACAAATCCAATTGACGCATTCAGTTTTAATCTCTTGAGGTCACCACCAACATATGACCCCTAACCATTCCTTTTTCTTGACACTTTCCCTTTCCTTTGTTTCCATGACAACACTCCTTCTGGTCCTCCACTGAACCAGCTCTCCTTGGCACTTGCTTCTCTTCTTCTGCCCACTCACTCCTCAAATGCTGGTGTTCTGTCCCATTCCACAGCGAATCAGTCTCACACGTCTCCCAAATGACTGAAAACTGTTTCTAGTCCCTAACTTCAAGTTTTCCATCTGGATGAAAGGCACTTCAAACCTGAAATGACCAAAACCGAATTCTTTTTCTTCTTCTTCCATCAGCAGCAGCAGCAGCAGCAGCAGCAGCAACAACTGCTTGCAAAGTGCCTTCTCTGTGCCAGGCACTGTTTACACACTGAACACTGAACTCATTTCATTGTCTAGCAATGCTATGTGATACATACCATTATTATCTCCGTTTTACAAAGAACCGAGGCACAGAGAGGTTATGTATCTTACCCAGAATCACAGAGCAAGAAAATGGCAGAGCTGGCATGAAGGTAGTCGGCCACCAGAATCCGTGCTCTTGACCACTGTGTCACACTGCCCTTCCTTCAGGAGTCCTCCCCGAGGGTGCCAGGACAGCCTCCACCAGGTCATCCAAGCCAGAAATAGGGGAGCCATCCATGATTCCTCCCTCTCCCCTAACTGTCAATGCATCACCAAATCCCAGCAATTTTACATCTCAAATAGTCCTTAAATCCAGACCCATTCTACTTTCACTACTTTAGCACTTGCCCTTATCTCAGCAAAAACCCAGTAACCATCTCTCTGTCTCCAGTCTTATCACCCTCAAGTCCCTCCCCATCGAAAGATCTGTCCAGATGCAAGCGTGTAGTGGTGCTGGGGGCTCTTACCAACCAGCTTGGGGAAAATTATTAAAACACAAGAATTAGGTGAGTCACAAAAATTTTAGAAAATTGACTCCACAAACATGATCAAAATATAATATGCTGACACACGTAAAGGCTATGAGGCTTTAAAGAAAAGAATATTCTTGGTAACTTGGATTCAAACTTCAAATCTCATTGATCTCTTGTCTTAGATAAAGATGTGAGACAGCCATATATCATACTTAGGAACAACTGGCAGGATTTTAATTTCTCCTAATTAACACTTACTTACCATGCTTGCATCAATGACCTGACCTTTGCCAGAGTGTGTGCGTTCAAAAAGAGCCATCATGATGCCCAGTGCACACATGAGGCCACCACCACCAAAGTCAGCCAGGAGATTCAGTGGAGCATACGGATTCTCACCACTTCTGCCAAGTTTTGACAGGACACCTACCAAAAAAATTGGGGAACACTACCTGTAAATTTAATGTCTCTTTTAAATAAATATGTGAACATCTTAGAGGAATAACCAATCTTCCTAGTTGCTGACATAAGTGAAAACTACAAGGTGTGATCAGAAAATATGGTTGAGTGTTTAAAAATTTATTACAGTAAAAGACATATTGCCATTAATCCCCCTCAAAATATTTCCAACCCCTTGCTTCGAACACACTTATCCCATCGTTCTTGCCACTTTCTGAAGCAGTTCTGGAAGTCCTCTTTTGTAAGTGTCTTTAGTTGCACAGTAGTGGCTGCCTCGATGTCCTGAATCAATTCACGTTTACCTTTCACAGTCATTCTGACTTTGGGGAAGAGCCAGAAGTCGCAGTGCCAGATCCAGTGAATAAAGTGGATGTTTTTATTTGACAGAAATTGCCATATATTACCATAATGTTTTTTGACAAAAATTGCCACATATTACCAGAAGCAATGTTATAAGGAACATTGTCATGATGGAGAATGATTTATAGCACATTTCAAAACACACCTTCTCTCAACCGTAGTTCACATCCAATTGACTGCACCGTACAAGCTGAAACTCGTCACACATTGTTACTAAGGTTTGATGCCCCGCTTTCTGTATTGAAGATCCCTGCCTTTCCATTGGATGGCACTCGGCAGCAGCATTCACCGTATTTTGTAATCACAACAGAAAGGCTCCGTGTCACACATCGCTTCTGGTACGGCAATTTCTGCCAAATAAAAACATTACGGTATGTCCTCATCTACCTTATTCACTGGATCTGGCATCATGCAACTTCTGGCTCTTCCCCAAGGTCAAAATGACCATGAAAGGTAAACATTTTGAATCCATTCAGAACATCGAGGCAGCCACGACAGCGCAACTAAAGACACTCACAAAAGAGGACTTCCAGAACTGCTTCAGAAAGTGGCAAGAACAATGGGATAAGAGTGTTAGAAGTGAGGGGGAGTATTTTGAGGGCGACTACTGGCAATGTGTCTTTTACTATAATATGTTTTTTTTATTTCAACATTCACCGTATTGTTTGAACACACCTCGTATGTTAGTTACTATGAGAGTATATTATGCCTTAAATGTGTTAAGATAGGCGAAATGGTTTGAGAATGACTGTCCCAAGACAAACCGAACTTTTTAAACAGCAAAACTCTCCTTATCGATTCTGATAAGTATTTAAATCTTCACCTTTAAAGATTCCTTTTAATTAGTGTAACTAGATCTTGACTGGAAACAAAATATATAGAAATTATGTTTTCAACATACCTGACAAAGCCAAATAGTTGATGTCATGGCCTGCTACCGTAGAGAATCTTCCTGAATGGCCAAATCCACTCAACCTGGCATAGATGAGCTTTGGATTCTCTTTCAGCAGAATCTCTGGGCCGAGCTGAAGTTTTTCCATGACACCTTAAGAGAAAAAAAAAAAAAAAAAAAAAAAAAATATATATATATATATATATATACATATTTTTTTTAAGAGCGCATGAGTTGAAGATGAGTATACTCCCTTTTCTGTGGCAAACATAAAATAGCACTCTTGCAGGTAATCCTAACATTTTTTGTGGGTTTATAGTATGTTTCCAGTAATTAAGAACCCAAAGACAAGGTCACCATTTCAAAACATGTGGCTTCTGCCCAAGAATGCTATTTCCTTCTAGCACTCCCCATTCTCTTCAGACATATCCAAGACTCTTCAATCCCTATAGTGACCATTTCATCCCTTTAGTCAGTCCCTTTATAGTTTCCCAAATCCTCCCCTTAGTAATTTATTAGAAATGGTTTGTTCTCTTAGAACAGTTACACTGGGTCTTTCTTTGGTCAAAACTTAACTTTTGAAAGCTGCTATTCCTTTTAGGGCCTCTTTTCAATGCCCGTATCAGTGCCTCCCACCTTCTACCTCATGCTGTATATATTCCATCTTCCCTATCAGCTCAGAAGTTCTCTGGCAGGATTCATGCCTGATTCCTGCTGGTCTCTAAAGCGCCTAGCATCATACATTCACAAAACGGCTCAGTAAATATCCGTGGAAAGAAAAGTTAGATACAATAACATCTAAGATCTTAAGTAATTACAAAGTACAGCATTTATTGCACAAAATTCAGGTAACTTGGCACCTGAAGTCTCCTGGGATTAAAAATAATAAAGATTGCACAATACGTTCACTGTCATATTCTTAAGGCTACAATACATTACAAAAGAGCTCCTCCTAAAATCAGCCACAATCTCCTCACCTGGCAGCTGTATCTGTATTCACAGCTCTATTTGCCTCCTAATTGCAAGATCCTGGACAAATTATTTAACCATGTTGAGCTTCCTTCATCTTCAATTGGGGCATTAGTAAATTATGCTATAATCTTAATTATATTATCCTCAAATCTGGCTGTGAGGGTAAATGAGTTAACACATCTCATGCCTGGTGCCCCAACAGACATTCAATTCATTCACCATTTACTGACTTTCTTACAGGCAAAGTTTTGGATTTGAACTTGAGCGTGATTACTCAGGCAGCTGTCTGAGAGTGGATGGGAGTGGTGCTACGGCCATCATCTTCACAAAGGCTGTAACAACAGTGTTAAGAAAGTTGCCGCAGATATGGAGAAAAAGAACCTTAAGTCATAGAAAAGAGGAAGAATGACTGGATTAGTGATAACTGAAAGTGGGTGGAATGAAAGGAAAATTTGGAGTCAGGATGAAGTACAGGTTTCTGACGAAAGAGAAATTCATTAGAAACCTGTTTCTAATCTCAACTGGGTGGATTGGTTCCATTCACTGAGATAAATAATACTGGAGATGCCATTTTAGGAGGGAAAATGATGGGCTGGGTTTGGGATTTGTGAAGGTTGCAGTGTCTGGGGGACAGGCAGATAGAAATGCACAGGACCTGTGTATCCCTGCAGTCTATGGCTCCAAAGGAGGGGGATGCAGTTACACATTTGGGCATTATCTGTTTATAAAACGTGAAAACAATGGGAATGGATAAGGTGGCTCCAGGAAGCAATGTAAATGAAATTGAGCTGAAGCTAGAACTTGGAAACACCAGCATTTAAGGGAAGGAGTGTTAGCCTTGGATCTGCGGCTGGCTTTAGGGGGTCCATCCCTCCACACCCCGAAGGGTAGCCAAATGCCTATGTACCTACCTGCCTTTTTCTGGGGAGAGAACCTATGACTTTCATTAGCGTCACATAGGGTGCGTGACTCAAATAATTAAGAAAGGCCAATATAAATGGGTCATTAAAGGGAAACTTGGGAAGAAGTCTGAGAGAGGTGTAAGCAGAAGCAGGGCAACAGCAGTATCTCGGAGTCCCAGTATGGAAGATCGTCTCAAGGGGCGAATGATCAACAATATCAAATGCAACAGAAAGGTCTAGAAAGACAGGGACGGGAAGGGTTCGTGTGGCAACAGGGCAAAGATGTGTCCACAGCCTCACACTGTTCGGCTCCCTCCCTTCTTCCGAGACCTTCGCAGTCCCGCCCCTCGGAGGGGCCGATGCTCACCGCGGCGGAAGGGCTCCAGCACCACGTCCGCCCGGGCGCACAGGCGCCGCACCACGGTCACTCCCCGCGGCCGCTTCAGGTCCACAACTAGCGAGCGCTTGCCCCGGGACAAGCGGCTCACGTCGCCGCCGGCGCCGGGCCGGTCCACACGCAGCACCTGGGCCCCGAAGTCCGCCAGGATCATACCACAGAACGGACCCGGGGCCAGGCCCGCCAGCTCTACGACGCAGACGCCCCGCAGCGCCATGGCACCCCGCGTTTCTACGTGTAGTTGACCGAGCAGCGCCCGCCTAGCGCCGCCGGGCCTGGGCCCAGCGGCCCGACCGCGCCCTCCCTCCCTTGTGCGCCTGCGCGGCGCGGCGGAGTCGGCGCAGTGGCGCGTTTCTCCGCCTCCCATCCCCGGGTCATCAGCACAGGGTCCGCTGAGCAGCTGTAACTGTTGTCCCGGAGCCAAGTCCGAAGTTACCCCAGAGTTTGACTTTGAGAGCCCTCTGGCCTATCACCGTCCTCTCAGGACGCTTTTACCTACCTTTGCGATCCCAACCGTTGTGCCATTTGAGCCCCTACACCTGCCCGTCCCTGGAGAAATAAAAAGCACATACTCGTAAATATTTATGAAGGATGCTTAAGTATTTTCGTCTGTGGACTGCAGGTTGTCTCCTTCACCGCCCCTGCTTCTTAGCCACCCGATGATGGCATCCACAAGCTGCTTGCGATCCCTTCTGGATTGCGCTCGATTATGAGTTATAAACTTTGTGCATTACATACCTTTCAAAGAAAGTTCAAGCTACACTGAGGAACGTATGTAATTGTGTAATATCAGAAGAACATCGGAGCGGGTGGTGTTCATGAGAACCAAATGAGAGAACTTGAAAAATGTTTTTGATTGGTCACCTGCCGTTTCTACGGATAACTACAGTTTTGAGTTTTTAATGTTCATGCATAACCTTTTTTTCTTTTTCAAGTACAATAAATCATCACAAATAGCCCTACTACTTTTTTCATTGATTTTTTTAAAATTAGTTTCTGGTATACAGAACAGCATAATGATTAGACATTTACACTCCTCACAAAGTGATACCACCCACCCCCAAGCCTACTACCCCTCTGACCTCCTACGTAGCTATTAACACCTGAAGCTGATAGATTAGGTTGATGCAAAAGTAATTGCGGTTTAAAAGGTTAAAAATAATTGCAAAAACCGCAATTATTTTTAACCTTTTAAACAAAAGCCCTACTACTGTTACAAATCAGTTTCTTTCTTCTCGAAATGGCCTGTGTAGGTGGCCTGACAATTTTTGACTGTTCTGGAATTTTAATAGAGCCAGAAATGTGTGCCAAAGAATTCTCTGCCCTAATCCTTTGATAAATATGGGCTTATATATGCTGAGGCAGGTGATAAAAGTGTAGGCAAAATTTGGCACAACGGTAATCAAGATTTTTTAGGCAAGCTTGAAATAGTCCTGATCAGTTTTTAGAATTATTTCAGGGTTCTTGTGGCTTTCCCTAAAGGGCTGCCTTCTACCTTTTCTTTGCCTTCCTCCTTCCTCTCTGAATATCCACAGTTAAAAGATACACTGTGGCATATTAAAAACTTTAAGAGTTTATTTGAGCAAAAACTTATCCAATCGGGCAGCCCCAAACAGGAAGTAGTTAGGAATTCTCTACCAACAGGAGCTGGGAAGAGATTTTTACGAGAAAAGGTGGAAGCAAAGCAAGGAAATTATTGATTAGCTTTAGTTTAAAGTATAGTTAGCTGTTTGTGATTTTTTATTCTTAGGTTTCAAGTTTGTAACGTTGAGGAATTTACAGGCTTATGTTTTGGTTTGCTTACACAGGCTGCCACGGCATGAGAGCCACCTCAGTCTATTGGCCTCCCTGTTTAATCAACAGCTCCTTGTTCCTCTCTATCCCTTGTTCCTACCTTTGTTCAGGCATAAGATTCCTTACCCCTTTCTCTTTTATTTTGACAAGCTTAAAAAGAAAGAGAAAATTACAAATGATGTAGCAGACATCCAGATTGACACAATTTTTTCCCCCATTTGCTTCCAGTCTATTTTTCTAAAAATTAAAGAGTACAGATATAGCTTGAGCTAACACCCTGGATCAGATTCATATGAATCAGAGTTCCTACCCGCATCAAGTTTTACTAATAAATTCATAGGTACCAGTCATGGAAAGTCTCAGACAAAGCAGAGGTCTGGAAAATCCCACATGACTCTTCAGATTATACCCTCTGTTACAGGTCGATTTGTATCCCTTCAAAATTCATATATTGAAGTCCTAACCCTTGGTACTTCTGAATGTGACTGTATTTGGAGATAGGAGTTATAAAAAGGTAATTAAGGTCAAATGAGGTCATGTTGGTGGTTCCTAATCCAATATGACTGATGTCCTTATAAGAAAAGATTAGGGTACAGAAAGCACAGACTGAGGGATGCCACGTGCGGACACAGCAAAAGGCAGCTGCCAACCCAAAGAGAGAGGCCTCAGAATACCAAACCTGCCCACACCTTGACTTTGGACTTTTAGCTTCCAAAACTGTGAGCAAATAAATTTCTGTTGTTTAAACTACCCAGTCTGTGGTATTTTGTTATGGCAGCCCTAGCAAACTAATACACCCTCTGTCGCACAATTTTAGATGAGGTTTCTAATGAGGTTCTCAGGTCACCTAACAGACTTCATTTTATGTCCTAGGGAGTTACTTAGCTAGGAACAATGCTTCCTAGATTCTGGGTTTATTTAGCATAAGTAATCCTATGGCCAGGGATATCCTGTTAAGTGCATTCAATAGATCAATTCTCTTCCTCCTAGAAAATATCATTCATCTATTTACCCAAGGCCCAGTTGATAAGGAGGGTTACCTGCATTTCTCTTTAGCCTCCCAGGACATCCCTGTAATGAGTAAAAAGGTCATAAACTTGCTGCTTTTAACTCCTTCCATAGCTAAAGTCTCCTTTAACTCCCACCCGAAGTCATATTTTTTTGCTCCCTCTCACCCCTCCCCCCACTCAAGACACAGCACTCCCATGATTTTGATATGTTGGTCTACAGTCCATTACATCTGTCAATGCTATAGCTATACTATTTATACCTTATTTTTTCACTAAACAAAATGTAGTATTATTTTGTGGATTTTACTTCTATAACTGATGCTATATTGCATTTACTTTTCTGAACTTGCTTTTGCATATCCATTTTATGTTAATTGGTCTCCCCATTTCTACTACTTCCATTGAGATCTTGACTTAAATACAAAAGAATTTATTGGAAGGATATTAGGTAGCTCACATAATTGCCTGATAAAGCTGAATTTGGCAGCTGGGAGGACTTGGGCAGCTGGAGTCATATTCAAGGTCACAGCACGAAAGTCTGGTTAGGATACAGTTCTGCACAGTTTCCACTCAACTCTGCTCTGCAGTGAGAGATTTACACCAGGCTGAGGCTGAGTCAAAAGGATAGAGGTATTAACTCTAAGGGATTCCATTGACAAGTAAGATGGGACTATTAAATTAGAATTACTGCAGTGGATTGAAACATATCAAATAAATGAAAAATCATGAGGTAATAATAACCCTTTTTAAAAGACCTTATTAATCACCTCTGGAGGTTGCTAGGGCACCAACTCATTATTCTAAAAATTGGTAAATAAAAGTGAAAAGAATCAAGCATTTATCTTAGCTCTCATGTGAACAGTATTTCGGGATAACAAAATAGCTAATGAAAGAATGTCTTTCTTTCAAAATATCACAAATATGCAGCTGCCAGTAAAATGGTAGATTGAAGTTATAATCATCAAAGGCTAGTAAAAACATTAGGCAAAAAGCTAATGGGGGAATTTTATCATATGTGGATCTGGCTGAGATACCTTGAATCCACTGATAAATTTTAGTATCATAAAGAGACAGTAAGATATTATGGACCTCCTGGTGTGATGCAATAGATATTACTACCCATGAAGTTTTCCAGCAAAAAGATTAAGCCTAAATCTAATCAAGCAATTGTCTGTTTATGGTAAATGCAAGGAACAGAGGAAAATGATATAAGGGATAGAGGAAGATGCCATATAACACCAACAGATAAAATCAGCAAAATTCACAATGTTGGAAAGCAAATGATAATGAATTAATTACATGAGAAATCACTGCAGATTTCAAGGCTTAGATGTGTCAATCAAATGTGATGTATAAATCTTGTTTTGAATCATGATTTAAACAGACATACTGTTGAAATATATGAGTGCTTAGGAGACAGTTGGGGATATTTTAGAACACTGACTAGATATTAGCTGATAGTAAGGAATTTTTATTTTCTTTTTGTGAAATGTTATGGTGGTTATAATTTTTTTTTAATATCATTTCTCTGAGATACATACTGAAGTGTGTACAGGCCTTTAAAGCTAGTCAAGGAACTTGTAATATCAACTTGATTTTAGAATTGCCATGGAGCAGTGCTCCCATTTCCTTCTTTTTGCATAGGAATGTCTATACTGATTATCCCTTCTCTGTCCTACCACTGAATTAGGTGGGTGGGCGGTAAGGTAACACCTTGTCTCTTTCATTTCACAGGTGAACACATCAAGAGGAACTGTGCCCAAGATGCTAAACTAAAGAACTGCATTCAAAACTCCTGAACCTCTTCTGGATCTGATACAGATGATGAGATTCTGGACTTTAAGAAAATACTATAATGGGAGGAGACCTCCGCGGACTTTCAAGGGGTGAATGTATTTTGCATGTGGGAGGGTGAATAAGAAAACCTCACTTTTTTCTATGTTTTTCTTTTATTTTCACACTATGACCACACTCACATCACTTCTGCCTTCAGTCGTGTGGGTTCTTTATTCCCCCACATGAAGCAATCCTCTGTGACACCAGTTGGGTGTCCTACAATACAATTCAGTTCTGACACTAACTGGAGGTAGCAGAGGCCCCACTGATTAAGGACTCAGTCTCACAAGACTGCCCCTCACTTCAGGTGCCATTACCAAGTAATAGATCCCCAGGTTACCCACAACTTCTGTCTGATTTGGCAATGAATTATACGTTTCCATGACCCGCCACTTGGAATCAATTATTTGCTAGAACAGCTCAGGGAACACTTACATATGTTTACCAGTTTATTACATAATAAAAGATATGATAAAGGAGCAAGATGAACAACCAGACAAAGAAATACATAGGGTGAAGTCCAGGTGAGTTCCAAGCACAAAAGATTTTGTCCTGGTAGAGTTGAGGTGTGACATCCTCCCAGAACAGATGTGTTCACCAACCCAGAAGCTCTCTAAACCCCATACTTGTGGGATTTTTATTAAGCCTTCATGATGTAGGCATGGTGAAACATTAATTCCATTTCCAGAGCCTCTCCCCTCTGAGAATGGAGAGGTGGGACTGAAAATTCCAAGCTTCTCATCATAATTTGGTCTTTCTGGTGATCAGCACCTATCTGAGGGCCAACCAAGAGTCACCTCATTAAAACAAAAGGTACTATCACCCAGGAAATCCCAAGGATGTAGAAACTCAGTGTTAGAAACCGGGGTTGAAGACCATATGTTAGAACCAAAGGTGCTCCTACTGTTCTTACTGCTTAGGGAAATCACAGAGGTTTTAGGAACTGGAGTCAAAGACTAATGTTGGAAGACTCTTCTAGCACTCCTATTTAAAAGCATTTTAGGAGATTTGTGCCAAGAACCCAGGGTAGAGATCAAATTATTTATAATAGAAAAAAAAATAAATAAAAACAGCAAAAAGATCCCCCCAAATGGAAAAGGTTAAATATGCAGCCATTAAAATTATATTTTCAAATAATTCTGCTTAGCATTTGAGAATGCTCTTAATATGTTAAGGCAAACAAACCATAGCAAGATACAAAAATATATAAAGTGTAATATCAAGTGATTTGTTTCGTTACTATGTTTTTAAAAATAAAAGTCATAAAGATATGCAGGAAAAGACAGAAACAAATACTTCAAAATGCTATTATTATGTGTGGTGGGATAATGAATTTTTATACTAAGTGCTTTTACTAAATGCTTTTATGTATTTTATAAATTTTCTACAGTATTTTTTATAATCAGAAAAGAACAAAAAGATATTTTTAAAAATAACACTCCAAACATAATAGAGCATGAACTTGTCTCTCATCATCAAATACTACCTTTTCCACAGCTGTCTCCTGCTGTGAGCTGGGTGTTGTTTCTCTCTCCTGTGGATCCCTAGCCCTTTGCCTTCTGTGGCTCTTAAAACATTCTACTTTACATCATCCACGCACTTAACCCATTTTCCCTCTCTTTCTCCATTATGTTTGTTAAACAAAAACCTTCAAGATTGAAAGTTTTCCTGAAAGGCGGGGCTTGTTGAGCCATATGCTCGCCAGGAAAAGGTCCTGGGGCATAAATTATAAGCTACCAGCAGCAGGGCAGGATGGAGAAGACAGACATGTCCACCGTCCTGGGGTTGCCAAGGAAGAAAGATGTAAGTTGCTTTGAAAGGATTTACATTAGCTATAGATAAAGGGGGAGGGAAAAGGTGCATCAGAGAAAGTTCTGGGAGAGGTGAATAGCCCATAAAGGAGAAGTATTTGATGCTTCTTGGTTGTGGGCAACAGTCCAGAAAGTTCACGTGTAAGTAGGAAGATGTGGCATCTGGTGGACAGCTATTCCTTCTAGTTGGCTGCTTGGAAGTTGATTCAAAGTTTCAGCATACAGTCAGAAATGTGGGCAGTCTTTTGTTGGTTTCAGCCTCTGACTATTATTAACTGATCAACGTCCCTTGTCTCTTCCTCCCACCCTCCAGCCTGCTGTAATTTAATTTAGGGCATCTTGGAATTTTTCATTTGTCAGGTTAAAAATTCATGAAAGGTAAGAAATGCACTTTAAATGTTGAGCACGTCCTGGAATAGCATAGTACTTTTGCACAAAGTAGATGTTTATCAATTCCAGCTACGCCGTTTGGAGTTTACATTTAATTAGTCTACCCTCTGCTTGAATATTTTTGACTTCAGCTTTTATTTACAATATGCTCAATGTAATTCCTTCAATATAATCTCCTTGTCCAGAGTTCAAATGCAACCTGTCTACACTGGAAAATCACCCAACCTGCCCATTCTATGAAGTAGTTCTGCACTGTATGTATTACATTTCTGCAGCAAGCAGAAACCCACGTGCTTCATTTGTGGAGTTTGTCTTCATTTGGGCTTTAGGATTTTAAACTTGGATGCTTATACCTTTACATTTACCATGATTCCTACTATGGATCTCCTTTTTAGAGCCTTAGTTTTAGGAAGGCTTGTAAAACTAGTCTTCCATGTCTAATTCTTGTCATGGGTGAAAATTGGAAAACATCAATGATTATCTTAGCCTCCTCCCACCTTCCTTAATAATCACTCTTCTTCACACCCTGTACTTATTTGCAAGCCCAAAGTGCTTTCCACCTGCGCCCTTGGATGTGTCTACTAAAGTGAAAACTGGAATTTAGACATCACCATAGACATACTTCCAGTTGTGATGAAGATCTCTTACCCTCCAAGATACTCAGATTTCATTAAAGGATCCTGTAAACATCACTGTCTTCAAAACTCAGAGGATTGAAGTTATAACAATGGAATAACTGAAAGGTGGAGTTTTTGTTAGACAAGTGACCCTGCTTTGTGTCCATCAAAACAGTGTATGGCGGTTCACCTCATCTGCATGAAAATCTTTTAACTTTACATTAACAAATCATAGGGACTTAAATTGTATGGCTATTTAACTTTATTAAGAACACTATAAAATGGTACATTAAACAAAGGTGTGTATATTTTCATATAATGCTTATTAACGTTTTTCTTGCCTCGATTTTATCTAAAGCCAGAACAATATCTTCCTCCTCTAGGTACTGTACTTTTAGAGTTTGTTTTTAGATGTGGAATTCCTTTGGACAGCATGCAACATCCAAATAGCTATTGGCAATGTACTGTTACGAAATATATTATGACATTTGGTCACTGTAAACTTCAACCCCATAACCCCACAGCTCCAGAGGAAAGGATGGGGGGTGGGGATGTATCCAACACCACAAAAGCATTACCAGTCAAGCACTTTATAGCTAATATCCATTCACTTTTAAATAGTACTGCATGTGGAAAAGTTTAAAAATATTTGCAGATCAAAAGAGAAGTGTCAAAGGCTGAACTGAGCATGAAACACACTAAGTTGGCTAATAGTGCAGCCCTAATTGATTCTCTCCGCTTCCGGAGACAGGGGTAATCAATATGAGTAAATTCAGAGTTTAAAAGCCTCTGTGGAAATTCAAATGGTAACAGAAAATAAATTCAGAGCTCATTACTTCTAAGGGAATTCATTATACGGTATTTGTCAAATATGCGTCTCTCTAGTGCATTTTAAATATGATTCAACATCAGGCTAAACACGTGTTCCAATGATACTTTCTTTGCTTAATTTGGGGTACTATCTTTGGGTACTATCTTCAGAGAGTATCTATAGTGCATTCTCGTGAATATCCTTTTGGTGACTGATTTAATCCTCTGAGAATAGATTTTGGGTGGAGGGATATGCAAAAGTCAAGTGGTACAGCTGTTGTGTGAATATTGATTAAATATGGTAATCCAGGAAGTCATGGCATTTTTTATTTAAAAAGGTTGGGATTTTATTGCATGTCTCCTATTTTGTCACCGTTATTTTGACTGTGTATAACTGAGTCTTTATCTCCTTTAACACGACTTGTCAGTGTGTGTAAAGTTTATTAGGATAATTTCTAAATTGAGAGAAAAGAGGTGATTCTGTGCGTACGATGTGGACTTAAACTCACCTCAACTGGTTCTGCAGGTCAGTGTGAACAAAGAGCTATCATAATCTAAGAAACACAAGGGAAAAGAGTCAATCTGATAAACCAGATCTGGTAAACTCAATTCTGGATCATGAGAAAATTTTATTTCCCAAAATACAAGCTGTTAGAAGTTAATATTTAATTACAGCAGTATCCTTATTTAAAAAAAAAAAAAAAGGAGGCATCGATTATTTGTGGGCATTGTGAATACTTTTGCTATCTAAAAGCTATCTGGAGTTACTAAAAAATTTCTCTACTTTATTCATGAATATTGACCCACTGGATCAAAGTGTTACTTCCCAGTGTAGGCTTCACAAATGTTTCTGGTACCTCAGTCCTGGCAAGTGCCCCTGTTCTTGCCCTGTCACCATCATAATCACTGCATCCTATTCTCTGAAAAGTTATAATAATGAACCCAAAACCTCAGGGGTTCCTGAAACCTGCTATTATAAGAAAACAGAGCAGCCCAAACCCTTTATGAATGACTTCTCTGATGGGAACAACTATTTCCAACCTGTATCAAGAGGGTAATTTTCTTTTAGGTGCTGAGGGAAGAGTGATAAAAGTGCTAAGTATACTAGTCAAGGGCACTTGGGAAAGCTGTTTTGTGGTTTATTCTTCTGAGCCCCTGAGTCATCCCACATTAATGCTGTACCTGTAGCATGATTAACAATGTAACCAATATAAAAATTTTAAAAACATGACATGTAGAACCCTCAACTCTAATATCCCTCAGATCATATTAATAACAATACCAGCTGGCTACAAGTCTTCCCTAAAGTGGATCTGGTCTATTCAAATATTTACTTAGTTTCAAAGAGCAGGAAGCCTGCAAAGGTAGAGAAGCGTTGGTGGTCCCCGTGAAGAGCGCCATTGCCCATCCTCAGCCAGACCTCGTCTCCTTTGGCCAGCTTCAGGACTGCATGGTTGCTGGACGTATCTGATTTCCCCTTTGTTTCATAGCTGGAAAGGAAAAAAAGGCACCAACTACTCAGTCTTTGCAATGGACAGCCAGCTCTTTACCAAAATCTGCCCTCCCTTCACTCCCAGACTCTCATGCATTTAGGTATAGACCTGGGATTAAGTTCTTCAAATGGCAGGTGAACAGAAGTAATATGTGCCACTAACAGGATTGGCCGATACAACTCTCACAAACATCGCTCCTTGATCTTCCTCACTATGACTGTATGGGATGCTAATGAAAATGACGAGAATTACTCTGGAAGTTATATGTTGAAGCCTAAGTGCTTGAAAACTATGTAGAGGAAAGCTCTTTCTCATGTGCCTCAACCTAGAACAACCATTCTGGACTGTTCCATGAGAAGAAAAGGAATTTCTGCTATGTTCAAGCCATTACATTGGGCCAAGGTGACAGCAGTTTAGTCTACCCTAATTGATTTAGAATTTGATACTAAAGGAGGGTGCTGCCATAACCCAAACTAAAATACAGATGCTCCTTGATTTATGATATCATTATGTTCAAATAAATTTGTCATAAGTTGAAAATGTACTTACTACACCTAAGCTACTGAACACCACAGCTTAGCCTAGCCTACCTTAAATGTGCTCAGAACACTTACGAACTAGCACATTAGCCTACAGTTGGGCAATGAATGCACTGTAGACTATCAGTTATTTACCCTCGTGACTGTGTGGCTGACGGAGAGTGGAGGCTCATTGCTGCTGTCCCGCAACGTAGAGAGTATGGTACCACACACCACTAACCCAGGAAAAGATCAAAATTCAAAGTTTGAAGTACAGTTTCTACTGAATGAGTATCACTTTCACATATTCGTAAAGTCAAAAAATTGTAAGTTGAATCCTTGTAAGTCAGGGACCATCTGTATGTTGCATTGGGTCATGGTCAGGCAGAGAGCTATGAGGAAGCAAATAGAGAGGGTTTAAAAGCTGGAGATCCATGTTATGCTGTAGAAAATATTTGAGAAAACATGCAATAACTTGGAAGGTAGACCTAATGCCTAACAAGCCTATCAAAATACACTTGGCTGTTTTTAGAAAGATGTTTCTAGTATAGATAAGCTCAGACAAGAACTGACATGTTTGAAGCAGAGAGAGTGTAGACTGTTGGGGCGTAACAGGGTTAGAAAAGACAAGTGCTTTTATACCAGAAAGAACAGAGATAAAAGTTGATGTCAGCCCATTAAGACTTCTCATTCAATCAAATAGACACAGCCTGTGACACAATCTGATGAATTAAAAATATTGTCTTTCTAGGACAGTCTCTTTAATAAATGGTGTTGGGAAAACTGGACAGCCTCATGCAAAAGAATGAAACTGGACCACTATCTTATCCCATATACAAAAATTAACCCAAAATGAATTAAAGACTTGAACGTAAGATGCGAAACCATAAAACTCCTAGAAGAAAATATGGGTGGTAAGATCTTTGATATTAGTCTTGATGATAATTATTTTAATTTGACACCAAAAACAAAGGCAACAAAAGCAAAAATAAGTAAGTGGAACTATATCAAACTAAAAAGCTTCTGCAAAGCAAAGCAAACAATCAACAAAATGAAAAGGCAACCTACTGAATGGGAGAAAATATTTGCTAATCATATATATCTGTTAAGGGGGTTCATATCTAAAATATATTTTGAAAAACTCATACAACTTAATAGCAAAAACCAAATAAACAAACAAACAAACAAAAAAACAATCCAAAGAATCCGGTTAAAAATTGGGAAGAGGATCTGAAGAGACATTTTTCTAAAGAAGACATACAGATGGCCAACAGGTACATAAAAAGATGCTCAACATCATTAATCATCAGGGAAATGAAAATCAAAACCACAGTGAGATATCACCTCACACCTGTTAGAATGGCTATCATCAAAAAGACAAGAAATAACAAGTGTTGTCCAGGATGGGAAGAAAAGAGAATCCTTGTGTACTGTTGGTAAGAATGTAAACTGGTGCAGCCAATATGAAAAACCGAGCTTCCGGAGGGGCAGCGGATGGCTCAGTTGGTTAAAGCACGAGCTCTCAACAACAACGTTGCTGGTTCAATTCCCACATGGGATGGTGGGCTGCGTCCCCTGCAACTAAAGATTGAAAACAGCGACTGGACTTGGAGCTGAGCTGCGCCCTCCACAACTACATTGAAGGACAACGACTTGGAGCTGATGGGCCCTGGAGAAACACACTGTTCCTCAATATTCCCCAATAAAACTAAAACAAAACAAAACTGTCTGTGGTTTACTAACACATATAACTCACTGGTAGCCAATAGAGCAAAAGCCTGCTAAATTACTGAGAAAATGGTATTACCCCAAAAAATCCAAACCTGGCCTAAAAAGGGCTTGGGATGTTCAACTGAATACTCTGAGCCCTCAACTTTGCACCAGCAGAAAGTGGGCTGTGAAAGAGCCAAGGAGAACCTATTTATCTTTTTGATGAGGCCGTGGAGACACATAAACACGGAAGACCCTCTCAGAAGAAGAATCAGAAGCCAAGGGAGAAAGAGCCCAGAGACTGATTTGATGAAAAGGACTGCTCGTCCACTGAGGTTCTGGGCTTTGAGCTGGATGCATTAACTGAAGTTTAGTCTCTCTCCCATGGGGGCAGAGATGGGGAGACAGGCATTCTAAGTGTGGGAAGAAGGGTTCAAGAGATACTTGGTAGTCAGAGGGGCACAGAGGGTAGCTAGCTGTTCACTAGACTCCATTTCCCCTCTTCCATAGAAGCTGCTCTCCATTTCCTTGCTGTCCTTGCACTCGTTAGGTGCAGTTAGGGGTGGGGAACAATGTGACAATGTTCTCTGAATAAAATGCCTGATGGATAAAAATTTCCACAAGCTTGATGCTCTTTCCTCCTTCTGACTGTGGCAGACAATGACGGCGAGAATTTGGAAGTCAGTTTTATAGATAGCAGAATGGCTTTCACCAGACTATGATTTCAAAACCCAGGCCGAGCCCCACGCCCTCCTCCCAACATCCACACAATCCCCTCCTTCACCCTTTCTGCCTCGTATCTTTCCCAGCCTGGAACTGAACAAGAAAAATAGAGTTCTAGAGTGTTCGAGCCTCTATATTCTGGATCTCTTTGTTGCAGAAGCTTTACATACTTAACTCATCTTTTTCTCCTTTGGTATTTCAAATGCATCCTCCCACTGGAGGCCAGACTCCAGAAGAAAATATGGTAATTCTCACAAGTCATCAAAAATAACAAGGAAAAGATAACAGCCTCAAAGGTTTTCATAGATCACTCACCACTGATTTAATTATAGGAAAGATGAGGGCTCTGCTTCTCTCCCACATCCTAAGTTTACATCAGAGCATGTTGAAATATTTCTTTCTAAAATAATCCCCCCCCCCCCCCAAGGATTCCTGGTGCCAGGTTGCTAGGATAAATATCAGAGCAGCAGCACAGCCAAAAGAGAGGGACCCACTCCCAGCTCTCAATCCGCCAGCTGGACGGTGGAGAAGGCTAAAATCTAGGCAAAGGGGGCAAGAGAGTAAGAAAGCAGAAGAAAAGGCTGAGAGAGAAGAGAAGAAATAGTGAGTTAAGAAAAGAATACAAATGATTAGTTATGGAGAGTGATGCAAGAAATTAGCTCAAGTCTTCTTAACCTGTTTATGCTTAAGTGCATCGGGTTTACTTCCTCCCAAATAGTAATTATAATCTGGCCATACATTGGTGCCCAGGAGTTCTCAGTGATGACAGTGTCCACGTCAGCCTGTGTCGATTCCTATAGAATCAGTTCCCTGGCATTTGCCATCCTTTGAGCAAACTATGGCGGTGTGGATGCTACCTGTGATAGAAAAGCCCACCCACCTGTACATGCTGAAGACCGTGTTGCCATTGTGCATGAGGTACACATACACTTCCTCAACGTCTTCATGTTTCATCATGCTGAAGGTGAAGAAATACACACCTGAAAAAGGCAGGTATTTATTTACATTTATATTAATATGTCGTACATTGAGTACTGTGAGATCACAGGGAGAGGTGCCACATGACTTCACACTTCTTTTGTTGATAGTCTAAGTGGTGTGTAGGTTCTTCTTGGCCCTCATTTGCATGAGTGCCCCTTTACCTGCTCTTACCTTCAAACGGCTTTAAATTTTTTGGAGACTTTCTCAATGTATATACGAGGTCTGACCATTAAGTTTGCAAACTTGTTGCAGCAATGTTGCTAACTTTTTTTGATATCAGAGGGATTATTCATTATGAATCTGGACAAACTGTTAACCAAGTTTACTATTTAGAAGTGCTGAAAAGTTGCGTGAAAACGTTAGATGAAAACGACCTGAACTTTCACCAACAATTCCTGGCTCTTGCATCACGACAATGTACCAGCTCATATAACACCATCTGTGAGGGAGTTTTTAGCCAGTAAACAAATAAGTGTATTGGAACACCCTCCCTACTCACCTGATCTAGCTCCCAGTGACTTCTTTCTTTACCTGAAGATAAAGGTAATATTGAAAGGAAGATGTTTTGATGACATTCAGGACATCAAGGGTAATACAATGACAGCTTTGCTGGCCATTCCAGAAAAGGAGTTCCAAAATTGCTTTGAAGGGTGGACTAGGCGCTGGCATCAGTGCATAGCTTCCCCAGGGGAGTACTTCGAAGGTGACCGTAGTGATATTCAGTGATGAGGTATGTAGCACTTTTTCTAGGGTGAGTTCTCGAACTTAATTGTCTGACCTCGACCTTGTACTGTGTGTCCCTAATCAGATTACAAACTCTAAAGGAAAGAGTCAACCTCATTTTGGCTGTGTCTCACTTGCCCCCGACCAAGTGCTTAGGGCACAGAACATGCTGTTCCTACGTACAGATTAACTGTCCTCAGCACCCAGCACAGGACATGTATGGACAAGGTAAGAGCTATGCACTGATTAACACCTGGCCCTCTGGGGCCCAACAAAATAAACAACGTACAACATTACAGGGAATAAGTACACTTGCCACAGATATTAGCCAAAGAAAAGAAAGTACTGTCGCAAAGCTAAATGTTCATCAGTTCTAAAGAAATATTACAATTCCAGTAATTTCCAATGTTATCCATTGTGAGTAGGTAAAATCATGTACAATAAACAGAAAGATGCAACTTTGACTCAGCACATAACCTTGCTACTAAAACTATGAATCCTTCTCATTTGAAAAAGTTGAACATATTTTAAGAGATAAGAGTTTTCTTGTAAGATTCTAGGGCTCCTAATCGAAAACAATTTACTATGACCTGTTACATTCTAAATGCCAGTGTGGCAAACACCTTCACCGGATGATTAAGAAGAATCCAATAGTAGGAAGATGAGAGCAAAGGAAAAATCTTCTCAACCCCAATGGGTCTTAGACTTGAAAGTACATTTTGGAATGATGAACGAATATAAATCATCAAGCTCTTATTATTTTCCATGCTACATTTTTAAGCTAATGGCCTTGTCTTAGTCTGTTCAAGCTGCTATAACAAAATACCGTAGACTGAGTCGCTTCTACTCGTAAACAACAGAAATTTATTTCTCATAGTTCTGCAGGATGGAAGTCTGAAACCATGGTGCAAGCATGGTCAGGTGAGAGCCCTCTTCGAAGTCACAGACTTCTGGTTGTGACCTCACATAGAAGAGGGGTTAGGGGGCTCTGTGGTGCCCCTTCTTTGAAGGCAGTAATCCCATTCATGAGTGTTCTGCCATCAGGATCTAGTTACCTCCTAATACCATTACTTTGGACATTGGGTTTTCAATGTATGAATTTGGGGTGTGGGGTGGGGTGGGACACAAACATTCTGACAATAACAGGCTTTGTGAGAGAAAAACCCGGAAACATTTTTTGAAAGAGTACTGCACAGTGTTATGCTCTTTTCCAAAGGTGTAATCAAGTAAGAAGCTGCAAGGGTATCATGTTGATTCATCTGCCTCTGAGTTGAATCAAATAAAGAAGTATGATTATGCTTCGTTTAGCATCAGACTTGCATATTCAATATGCTGGGAATAAAGGAAATGGAATAGAAATCAGTCATGTACATTCATAGGCCTAGAGATTAGTCCACCAATGAAAAGTAAAGGCAGATAAAAATTAGAGGACTCAAAGAAAGTAGTGTATATGTGTTCAGTTTTTCACATTTCATAAAACTTCTTATTAGTCTCTCTCTCTCTTTCTCTCTCTCTCTCTCTCACAAGCACTCCAATTTTCAATGCCTCAAGAAGATGTAGCTGGAATCAAAAGGACAAGAAAGGATATTAATTTTCATGAAAAAAATGATGACTACTATAAAAAATAGATTGCAGAGGCATTTTAGAAAGAGCAGACTAAGAAACCAGATGGTGAATAAATGAAATTCCTAGAGTTGGAAATATAAAAGTGAATATATATTTTATCCACATATGGCTTTCCTCTACAAGGGAAGGTACTGAAAACAGAGGCAACACACCTGCACTAGGGTTTTCAGCTCTTTGTGTTACTGTAATTGCAGAAAGCAGACTTTTTGTTTCATCCCAAAGTGGAAAAGCATAAAATGGTCATTTTGCAATCTATTGGATGAGGTTTAAACAGTAAAGTGGGAGTCAAATAATTGTTATTGTCAGAATTCTGTTCAGCCCAAAAGAGTTCTAAAAAAACTACCAAATCCTTCAATTATGAAGTATTTCGAAGGTGACCGTAGTGATAGCAATGGAACCATTGATTGGGCTTATCTAGGCATTTATGTCATCTGTGGCACAGATGGTGTTTAAAAAAAAAAAAAACAGTTACAGGAAAATGATAACATAGACTTTCAAAGCAGAAAAATCACATAAGAAAGTTTAAAGCTGATTGAAGTGTGATGAAAGACTGCTTCTATCACTACATGTGTCAGTTCCTTTCTGACCTGGCGGATAGAAAAATAAATCAAGGCACACATTCAAAGCATCTATGACAAATCTCACATGGCCACTGCATCCATCAGAATTTTCTTTTGCTTCTGTGTACCATATAGAGAAAGAAGAAGAGTTGAAAACAAATACCAAAAGTATCCATTTTCTGCAAAACTAAGAAACTGGGGGGAAAAAACACACAATACATTTAAAATACTTATAAGTGCTGTCAAATGTCACTGACAGCAGGCAGAGTCACATGGAGGGAACATGGGTGGGGGGCAGGGAGATTTCAGGAGGCCAAATAACAGCCCATCTCAAACAGTGCCAAGAAAAATACACTCTCTGACAGGGAAGGGCCAATCTGAAGTAGAAATGCTGCAAAGAAGCTCCAATGAGCAGGGCTGAGATCAAGCAAAGTTACGTTTTCGGGAAAAGTTGCTAAATAAAGTACAGAAAGTGTGCAAAGCAGTCCTGCAGTGGCAGCTCTCAGAATCTGCCAGCTAATAGAAGACTCCTAAAGACAAGAGAAGTGGCAAGTCCAAGGCCAGTTACAGAAGTCTCCCTGGACGCAGCACAGTCTGGGGAATCAGAGGAAGTGTGGCCATACAGGGAAAACACACAGAGAGGGGCTCTACTTAAAAGGACCAGTGAGTCCCATGAGAGCAGGGGAGGGAGCCATTGACTTACCAAGCCTGGAAAGCTGCTGGGGTCCCCACAAAAACTACTGCATATAGTGGGTCTAGAAAAATCCAATTCATTCAACTACCAGTTAATTTTTAAAAAGTAGAAAAGAACAGCAAAAGTTACCAATAAATGAAGAAGACTCACCAAGAGGAAATGTTGTCATGTAGTCGATGAAAATTGTAACCAAATATTGCATCATGAGTTTAAAACATATTAATGAAGTAAATGTCTCTATGAAAGAATATTATGAAACAAAAATGCAAGAAATCATGAGAGAAATGGCCCCTCAAAAGAATTGAAAACTGGTGTAAGATATAGAAAAAGCAAAGAAAAGAAAAAAGAAAAAAAGAAGTATCACAGAAACAAAACCAAGAGAGAAAAAATTGAAAGAGGCAAAAAGGAAAACAAACCCTCAGAAGATACAATTAAGAACATGCAGTACAGAAATAGAAAAAGCAAACAAGATGGAATGGAAATGAAGACAAAGAACAACGAAAGATTAAATAATAGACACAGAAGACAAAAAAAAAGTTGAAAACAAAACAAACAGGCATAACTGGAATCCTTAAAGAAGTTAACCAGTGGTATACTAAGGAACATGGGGAGGGGGTCAGGGCTTGGGGGGAATGCTTGTGAGTGGTCCACCCCACAGGAAATATTTTATCAGTGACATTGTTTAGAATTGCTGGTCTATGATGATAAGAAAAATCTAACTTTTAGTTGATTTCATTACAGTTTTAAAATATTCTATAGACAATGTACCACGTATAGCCTGAATTCTTAGCACATGTCAGACTGCTCCCATTGCCACCTCACCTTAGTACAACAATGAGAAAAAAAACAGTATGGATATTTACATTTAAAAATATAATCCAAAGAAACTTTCCTGGACAAAAAGATTTACCCTCACACAACAAAAGGACACACTGCATAGCAGAAAAAGTTGACCCAGAATGACCAACTCTTATCCTAGAAAAATCATTGGACTTTGAAGTAAAAAAAAAAGAATCTTTGGATGTTAAACAAAATGATTAAGTCACTTATAAGAAGAAGAACTCAGACTTATTCCAGAGTTCTCCAGGCCAAATGCCAAAAGACAGGGAAAGAAAAACTGTAAGCCAAGATTTTTATATGCAGCCAAGGTTATGACAAAAAGTTATGACATATAAAGTCTCAGGGAACATTGACGTCATAAGCCTTCTTGAGAAAATAATTAAAGGATAAAATTTAGCTAATAAAGAGATGCCTGGGAAATTCAGTAAAATGACTAATGGTGAACACTGAATATATTAAATTGCAGGATAAGTCTAAACTAATCACCTCTGATTGAGAAGCACTATTCTAAGAGATAACTGACTATCTAAAGCAAAAATGGTAGCAATTTATTGTGTGCTTACAGCATGTAAAAAAATTAAAATGTGTAATAACTATAATGCAAAGGATCAGAGGGAAGAATTAGGAAAACACTGTTGCAAGGTCAGTACACTGTACATTAAGCAGTCTTATATTATTTGAATTTAGATTCTGATTAATTGGTGGTTAATATTGTAAATGCCAATGTAACAACTGAAAAAATAACTTAGGAAAGAGTTTTAAATAATAAATCAATAGAGCTAAAATGGAATGAAAATGTGCTCAAGAAATGGGGAAAAAGAAAACAGAAACAACCGGTAGGACAAATAGGAAACAGCAAGAGGATAAATCTTAATCCAAATATATCAATAATTGCATTAAGTGTGAATGACCTAAACACTCTGGTTAAATCACAGAGATTATCCGATTAGATTAAGAAAATTAAGACTAATAATATGTTGTCTATAAGAATATCACTTTAAATATAAAGATATAAGTTGCTTTAAAGTAAAAGGATGGAAAAATACACCATGCAAATACTATCCAAAAGAAAGCTAGAGTAGCTATAATATATTAAACAAAGTAGACTCCAGAAATATGATGAAGGATAAAGAGAAACATTACAAAAAGCCCATTCTCCAAGACTCTAAATGTGGTTTTTGTTTGTTTGTTTGTTTTGTCTTAAACTCATGAGTGGATAAACAAGCTGTAATATATTCATTTAATGGAATGCTACATAGAAAGGAAAAGAAACAAACTACTGGTCCATACTGTGGCAGTGGGGACCCATTTCTATGCACTTGTTAAAACCCACAGACCTGTATACCACAAGAATTAATTTTGCTGCATACAGAATTTTTAAAACTGGGCCAGAATGTCAAGGAAACTCAAGATGAGACAGACAAATGAATCTAACCATATTGTAAATGAATGAAGTAACCAACTGAAGGGCATGGGGAAGAAAGGATGTGACTGTTTTAAGTGGATACTATAAAGATAAAAAGAATTGTACACCAACATTATACCCTATTTGGTAAATTTATTTCTCATGGACATGCAATTTTGTAACTACTTTATTTGAATACTAAGGTTCATAAAATACGTAAATATATTGTAGATTTCTAAAGCTAGATTTCTCACTATCAAAGAAGGAAGTGACAAATAAATAAAGGGAATTCTAGAAAGAATCCAGTGGTGCTATATTTGAGTCGGATGTATGAGAATAAACTCGTGTGTGTGTGTGTGTGTGTGTGTGTGTGTGTGTATGTTTGTTAACACACAATGTTGATAGACAGGGAAATAAATATAGATATGTGTATATACATGGGTTAGTGTCCAAACATATATTTTTAGCTCTTCTGTTGATAGGAGCCAGAAGCAGTGACATCACAATAGCAACGAGCACACCTAGTACCTTGATCTTGGTTTTTAAATACTATTCTCCAATTTAAAACAAACAAACAAAAAGGCTCCTTGCAGAAGTGGTATTTCCAGAGCTGGGACAGGAATAAAATGAAAGATGAGCCTGAAGTAAGTTGTGGTGCCAGAAAGTAATGAAGTTGGTGGGGGACTGAATAATGGCTCCAAATAGACGCCCAGGTCCTAAAGTCCCCAGCATCTGTGAATGTCACTATAGAGCCAAAAGGGACTTTTCAGGTGTTAAATTTAGGATCTTGAGATGGGGAGATTATCCTGGATTATATAGGTGGGCCCAAGGAAGTCACACTGTTCTAATAAGAGAGCCAAGGAGGTCAGACTCTGAGAGGAGGTGATGTGACAGTGGAAGCACAGATTGAAGAGATGTGGCCAAGAGATAAGCAATGACCACAGCCTCTAAAAATTGGGATAGGCCAGCCCCTGGGGCTTCCGGAGAAGCCAGCGCTGCATATCCCTTCAGTTTAGCCAGTTAAGCTGATTTTGAACTTCTGACCTCCAGAATTGTAAGAGAATAATTTTGTGTTGTTTTGAGCTCCTTAGTTTGTGATAATTTGTTACAGCAGTAGCAATAGGAAATGAATATAGAAGTGCTCAACATTTTTTTAAAATTAAAAATAGGATCAGGACTTCCTTGGGGTGGTGGCTAGGAGAGGACAGTGTTACGACACATCTAAACTATAAGAATTATTATGTAAGGACTTTTCAAGTCAAAGGTAACTATGCCCTCCTTAGGAATTATTTAAGTCAGTTCAAATCAGAGATAATAATTTTAGTAACCATGGACATCATTTTAAAAAGTGTTTTTGTCTTTTGAGGTTCTAATTCATTTACTTTGAAATCCAACAGAAATCTATATATGAGCAGCTTGTTTTAACCAGAATCAGAAAGAATTAACTCCTTTCTTAGTTCCCTCCCACTTCATCCTTTCCCTCCCTCCCTCCCTCCCTCCCTCCCTCCCTTCCTTCTTTCCTTCCTGATTGTTAGAGTGATTGATTCAGCTATTCATTTATTTTCACATCTCACCTGATACTGGGGCCCCAAATCTACCAGTCATGACATCAAAGAAGTTTCCAATGTTCGTCTCAACGCTGCTGAAGATAATCCCACTGTTCTGATTGCTGAAGTGAGTTGCCAGAGACGCCATGAATGCAATCTAAGGAAAGAGTTGGTGGTTAATTCATAGGCAATTTATTTTAAAGAAATAAGGTTTTCATACAAGTAAGTTTATTTCAAAAGTATGTGTAATAGCAAGATCAGAGGTAACTTAAACATTAATCTATGGAGAATAAATTAAATAAATGGTGGTAATATCTAACATGTTCATGCTAGGCAGCCATTAAAATGATCATATATATCATGGGTTTCAAGGAACATTTGACTTTCAAATGGTTTTTGAAATATTAAATTCTGTTACCAAATAGTATTGGGAAAACTTGGATGAAATCTTCTACTTATAATTATAAAATGCGTATTAGCATATTAACGATCTGAGAAGCCCTGAAGCCAAACAACTTTTTAATTCTTTTTACCCTGTGTCATTTTTTCCCCCAAAAGCATTTATAATAAATACCGGGGGTGCCAAAAAAAATGTATGCACATGACTCGTATTCATTTTTTATTACCAGTATATATTGAATATTACAATTTTCATACAGTTTTTTTTCCTTTCTTAAAATGTGTATACATTTTTTTGGCACCCTCTGTATATATTTAGTCTTCATCCCAGGTGGTTCTGGCACACAGCTACTAAAACCCTTGGAAGTTCATAAAGGCTGAGCATGATCAAGGTGTCTTTTGTTATATCAATGAGGTGACTTTTGGAAAGTGGCACAGGTAACCTGAAGCTCGGGCTGGTTGCCAGTGGAGCCAACGTTGTGATTAGAGGGTCAGAAGTTGCAGTCCCACCCAGACCTCTGGCTTCTGGAGGGAAGAGGGGCTGGGGGGATGGAGTTCAATCACCAAAGGCCAATGATTTAATCAATCACGACTATGTAACAAAGCCTTCACATACACACACACACACACACACACACACACACACGAAAGGGGTTCAGAGAGTTTCTGAATTAGTGAACATATGCACATTTAGGGAGATTGGTACATGTTCTAGGAGAGGGCATGGAAGCTCTGTGAATTTTCCCCATACTTTGCCCTCTGCATTGCTTTCATCTGGATATTCCTGACTTATAACCTTTTATAATAAACCAGTGATATAGTAAGAAAATGTTTCTCTGAATCTGTGAGCCACTCTAGCAAATTAATCAAAATCAAGGAGGGGGGTCATTGAAACCTTCCATCTATAACTGGACGGTTGGAAGCACAGGTGACAACCTGGACTTCTACTGGCATCTGAAGGGGGCGGGGCTGTCTCGTAGGATGACGCTCATAGCCTGTGGGAACTGATGCTACCTTCAGATAGTGTCAGAATCAAGGGAAATTGTAGGACACTCAACTGGTGTTGGAGAATGGCTTGGTGGTATGAGAAATACCCACACATGGGAATTATACTGCCGGTGGAGTCACATTTGAAAATCAATGCCAATCCCCTGTCCAAACAGGTCATTGAAACTGAGTGTGAATTAGATCTATAAATTCTTTAACTTCGAGGATTATCTGTCTTTAGTGAATGAAAGTTTTAGGGAAAGAGGTGAGAGCTCAAATAATTTGAAGTTCTGGAAGACGTGGGGTGGGGGGTGAGGAAAAGGCAGGCCTGAGAGAATCAACAGAGAAAGGACTTGGACAGTCAGACAGACATAATGAGAGCAGTGGATGCAGAAGGATGGGGAAAGGGTGACACCAGAGGAGGGATTTTTAAAAGAGGAATAAAGCGGCCTGGAAATCACCCTCTTTTACAATCTGCCTAAGTCCAGTCCTCCCTCCTGTGTAATGCCTCCTTTAAAATATGTGAAAGTAGTTCTTCTAAATTATTATACAATTGTGGTTTTAGGGTCAAATAGTTGGTGAAGCAAATTTAGTAACTGTTTTCCATGAAACCAGATACTCCAGGGTCCCTTGGCCAGGTATAACCATTTACAGGTTTGAGGTTAGTTTCTAGCTTTGAAAATGTTCATCATTCATCTTATTAGGCATCTTTAACGCGGCCAAGAGGCATTTGTCTCCTTGTCTTTGTAAATTTATACTGGCACATGGCTCACAGGCTGCTAAAATTATTAAACAGCATTCATTAAAAAGTTGCAAAACCACAAAACCAGTTAGAGTAACACACAGGACTTCTTAGTGCACAAGGCCCACAAAAATGACAGAATTTATACATGGTCATACAGCCACTACAGACAAGAGTTGCTTTATATTCTAGTTCTTTAAAAATCTCTCATATTACATTACGTTCCCTCAGTTACTTTATTTTAACCACAAGTTTCTGTTTCAGGAAGACATACCAGTCAGAAACAACTTTAATAAAAAACAGTAACTTTCAATGTTCATAGGAATCCCTTGGAAAAATCAATTTTAAAACTATTAACCAAAGTAATAAAAAATAATCCAGACTTAGTTATTTTCTTGGTGACCTAACTTCACATTTTCAAGTTTTAGATGTCACTGGCAAAAAAAAATTTGAAGATCACTTATACAAGAAAAAAACATAGATAAATCGATACTTGAATTTGGGTTAAAATGTCCAATCATAGCCTGACGAATGGATTTTTAAAACTTTAAGCTGAAATAAATATGATCTTGTCTGGAAATCTGTAGGTGGATAACTCAAAATAAAGTGTCTCTAGTGATAAAGAAGATACTCATGAAAAAAGTTTAGATAAAAATTTTGCCACAAAAATCTGAGTTGATAGAAAGCAATATATGTTCATTAATATCCATATATATGTATATGTGATTTAAATATGTAAATGTAACAAAATTAATAAACAAATGGCATGGTCAGATGTCTACTTACAATATTCTATGTATCCAGAAGTTTATATATTCGAGTTGCGAAAAAACATTTTTATTTAACATATCTTCTCATTTGGAAAATGGGAGAGGAGCTGATATTCAGGGTTGCCTTGTATTGGGTCTATTGAGGAGCTGAATCTCACCCTTCATCAATTTCTCTTCTCCCTAAGAATGATTGCAAACCACCCTGAACAGCATAGATCTTACGCAAACATCCTACAGATGAACGAATTGAGACTCAGATTTACTCAACATTGGTGCGCTCTTGAAGAAGCACTCAAGCCTTCTGACTCCTGGACCCTAACAGCCAAGACAATTCAGAAGTCACCTGGAGATACACCGAGCACGACTTACCTGCAGTTCTGGTGGGATCCCCGGGTGGCCCTTCTCTCCTTTGGGGCCATGCTGGCCTCGTTCCCCTCTTGGCCCCAGGTCACCTTTGTCTCCTTTCTCACCTTTGGACCCTTCATGGCCAGTGGCTCCGTTATTGCCGTTGTTCCCATGATTTCCTTAAACAACCAGACATCGTGATATGAGGAAGCCCAGTCACTCATATTCACCATCTATTTTTACACAGCCCCTTTCTTCAAAAATGTACCAGCTCAATTGTAAAAGAGGATCATTCGAAACAATCCCAAATACAGCCATGGAGACATTATCAAATGGGATCTCTTTCAAATGGGACACTGAAGACAGTCTTAGACACTCTTAAGGCTCCAAAGCCTGTTTTTCCTATAAAGTAAAACTTGGATGAAAAATTGTGTAGAAGACTTATTATCAAAGCATCATTTATAATAGCAAAGATTAGAAACCACCTAAATGTCCACCAATACTGGAAGGACTAAAGAAAAAAAATAGTACATCCCAGAAAATGATGTTATATAGTCACACAAAAAAAGAATGCTAAAGAAAAATATTTAATAACATTTATAATATTTTTAGATAAAAAGGATTTGAATCAACAGGGACAGGATGATACAATGGGGTGCCAAAAAAATGTGTACACATTTTAGAGGTGTTATCTGTGTATTAATTTTCGAAGTTGAATTGAATTATGGTAGCAGTGTGTAATTGCAGAAGTCAAACGTGACTTGTACTCATTTTTGTTATCGGTATATGTTGAGTATTACAATTTTAATAAGTTTTTTCCTTTCTTACATACTATGGTATGTGTATATATATGTACACGTTATATCAAAAGGGGAAAAAGACTAGAACAAATTACATAAAAATATGTGCAGAATATGTTTTTTGTGTGTGAATGGATGGAACACGAGTGATTTTTGTGACACTCTACATACTTTTCCGTCCTTTTGAAGTTTTCTACAAGACATGTACCACTTTTATAAATGGTGAAAAAGTGAAATCACTGATAAAAAAAATTCACAGTAATTCCGAAAGCACAACTTGGATAATGATTTCAACTCTTCACTTTGCCACTAAGAGACAATGTCTACACCTCTTCTTTTATTTTTATATTTGTTGACTTTTAGGTCCTTTTGATGTTTCTTTTGTCTGTGACCTTTGGTCAAGTATCATACCAGGCTTGCAATCTTTCCAGATGGATGAACTTTGACTGTGTTGACCAGTTAATGTGCTAATGACAAAACTGTTCCTGCTAGGACAGCCTGTCCTGTAACCTCAGAAGAGTTTAGACCTTAGGAGATTGTAGAAGGGTCTGACTAGCCCCTACCCCTAACCACTGCACCTGCTACCTGCTGTCCCTGGTGTTCAGTGACATAGATTTCAAGCCAGTCATCACCATTTAAAGTCAAACAGAGTGTTTCTTCATTTTAAATTTGGTTACATTTGAGAAATCACTCAAAAATATTTTTAAAAATTAAACTTCATTTGATAAATATTAATATTGATGAGGGTAAGTCAGAGAAAAGCAAGTGGACCTTTGCCAACCCCTGATAAAATGTCCTACCTCCAGGAATTGACCGGGGAGGAAGGAAAATAATTAAAACCCCCGATAGATTCAGAAAGAAAGTAGTTAAAACCCCAGATAGATTAGGAGAGAGGGGACCTGGGTTGCCATTTCCGTGGCTGACTCAGGATACTGGCAAATTACCCAAACCCCACATGCCTGGGACACCACCCAGTAGAGCAGGGATGGCTGAATGGTGGGTCTAGAGGAGCGCAGTGGAGCTCTACAGCATTGCCCACGCCACCACATGGTGCAGGAGAGGGAAAATATTCCCAGGAGCCCAAAAGAGGCATACAAGTCAACTGGGAGATAGCTGAACATGAAAGACCCTGAGGCCACAGGAAGAAAAATTTCACTGGATGAAGAATCTGACAGAAAGATGGGTAGCTCAGGGAACGACACCATGGAGGTACCTATACGCCAGACCAGTAGACTCCTCTCCTTCACATCCTCACTTCACAAATTCCCTGAAAGTTAGATATAATATAATGCATGAACCATGCTGTGGCAGAAACACTGAAACGAGGGTAAGTCCCGATTAAGATGAGGTAGTTCCATACGCCATGATTGTGAAAAGACTCCCAGCCTGGGAATCTGGTGTCTCAGGGTGACCAATGCCTGTGGGAGCCTTCGGGTTGTATAGATAATCAACATTACAGAGTTTAAACTGTTCCACCTACACTGTCTCTATAAACCCAGTCTACCCAACTCTCCTGGATTTTCCATGTATACACTTTGGATCACACACAAGTGATCTCTAATTATTTAGGTTCACTTCTGGCTTGTATTATAGGCACAGTCTGGAATCAGGCTGGCACCAGTTCATCTCTCTCCTACTTACCTGGAATGCCAGGGGGGCCAGGAGGTCCCGGTGGCCCTTGGTAGCCTCGGAAGCCGTAATCTCCATGGCAACACTTGCTGCAGTCTGGGGGCAGTCCTCCCGATGGTGGAGACTTCAAAAAGATACAAAGAGACGCTTCAGAGAAAGGTGCTTGTGAGTAATTAGGACTTTTGAATTTCTTCTGTCCTTGTTCCCTAGGTAAGTTTAACTCTAAACAAACCCCAGCAACATCAGAAAAGATGGTATAGGGTGGAGATGTCAGTGGCAAAGGAGTCACAGGGTAGCTAAGGTGAACCAAAGATCAAAAAGGAAAAGGAAACAGGAGCGTCAATAGAACAATGTGCTCTTTGGAAAGGAGTGTGAGTGGGAATGAGGGATTGGGGCAGTATTCCTGAGAAGTACTTTTCTGCTGCTACTGATGACAGCCAAAAGAAGAAACCCCAGAAGTAGTCTTGAAACAGTCTTTCTTTCCCAATGGCCTCAGTTGCCTCAGATGTAGCTAGACTAAATAGAATGAACCTCAAATAATAAGAATTATCAACTTCAAACACAGGTAGTAAGACTATCAATATTCATGACATTGGGTTAAGAATTCTTAGAAATTCTGAATTGTAACACTGGCTTTTCAAACAGCCACAACACACTTAAATTACCTTAGGAAATAAAGCACATGAAGTAAGTATTCATTAGTCCAATACATTTTTGTTAATTGCCTCATTTCAAGTTTGGTTCATCTGAGAAGCCACTCAAAAGTGTTTTTAACAATGAAACTTCAGTTGATAAATAGTAACATCAATGGTGGTAAGTCTTGAAACAACTTAAACTTCCTGTACTGGTGTACTAATTAGTTATCCCTGGTCATCTGCAAAAGTGAAAGAATCCACGAGATTCTACAAAGTGAGAGGAAGAAAAGGTTTATTGAAAGTCAGGCAGAGAGAGAGAGAATACAGGGAAAAGGAGTTTAGCCAGGGCAGAGTCCCATAGGTACACCTGCAGCGGGTTTCTGTTTATATTTTATATAAATATAGGATGTAGGGGGGCTGCCATTACAATTGTCGTCTCCTGGGAACTGTTCTGTTCCCACCTATGATGGATGTAAGGTGCTTGTCAGGTGCAGTGCTAGCCAGGGTTTCAGAGCCACGTGGTTAATTTTTAAGGTCATTCCTGCTACCTCACAAGCCTGCTTCTGTTAACTCTTTACTTGTCTCATCACTTCCTCTTCATAAGTATTTAACATGATCTGTTTTGTACTCCACTTCAAAATTTAAAGTGATTACCGCATTGTGTGAACCATATTTAATGAGTACTTAAAGGGTACTAAATGTATTCAAATATGACACTGACTTAAACGTTTATTTATTCAAAGATAAACTTCTGAAATTTGTGCTTTCACTTCAAGCAGCTACACATCTGGTGGAAATTGATTGACAGAAGGGTTACAGTTGCGTATGAAATTTGGAATCTCATCTAAATGGACAACTTGCCTCTTTATTACATCATACAAAATACTTGTAAAAACTTTCCTAGACACCAACTGTAATTCAACAGTTTCTTGAAAACAGCATATTGTTGCTAAGGGATTCATTTAAAAAAGGAAAGGAGGGAGGGAGGAGGAGAGAAGAGAGAGAGGACGGGAGGGAGAAAAGGAGGGACAGAAGAAGAAAGGATGTAAAATTTGCTTTTTCTCTATCACTAGAAATCTGAACAGAAAAGTGGATCAAGGCTTCACATTGCGGTACATTTAGACTTTACTTATTTTTCTTTGTTTTTTTTTTTGTTTGTTTGTTGTTTTTTTAAATAAAAAATGAGCTTGGACTTTTCCCTCACTCTCTCATTCCTGTTTCCTAGAGGTTTCCACCAAGCTATCTGGGGAAACTGCAGAACAGTACCCATGGTCCAGGCCGTCTCCTGAAACAGTTCAGAGCCCAAGTCTTGAGTGATCAGGAGCTACAATTTGGAGCTAAGTCTTAATCTAGTCTTTAGCCCCCTAGACCCAAGCATGTAAAGGTATGAAAACCTTTTGTGAAACTGGTGGAGGAAAAGACAATCAGTGAAAGTAATTGGTCTGAGACAAGGGCTTTCAGACACTTGGAAAGTCAGACACCACAGCACCGCCCCATCTTCTAAAGCAAAGATGCAATTTGAGAAGTAAGTATTCCATAATTTCCTGGTACGACTTTGCTAATGTGAAATACAGGTCTCTAAGTTCCAAGAAATCCAGGACTCTGCCAATAATGGATTTTAGAGAAGAAGGGAGGGGCAGGAGGGAAAATCCTGAAACGGAACCATTTGTTTTAAGAATAGAACTGAAATACTGAGACATTAAGAATGTTGGAAAGATGACTGAACTGGAACTTGAACTCCCATCTCAGTTCTCTGTGACTTTACTGAAGTCACTTTCCCCCAGACATCATTTTTCTTGGTGGCTAAATTAGAAGATTGGGTAAAGATGGTCATGAATTTTCTTTCCAGCTCTAAGATGCAAACGAAGATACTAAAGTCTTTCCCAAAGTCTCAGTCAATAACTTAGAAATGTTTTGTTTTTAACGTCTGGTATCTAGGCATGAGATACTAGATAAGACCAGGAGAAGGGGTTGCTGTACCAGAGCTAACTAGGGCTGGTGTGCATGCCCATGCTTCTTCGAGCACTAGACCCACCACCAAAACAGGGAGACACTTCTGGTTACTACTAGTTGGGCACCTGCAGAGGACATTTCACATGTTCCTCCCTTTGGCCTTGTCTTTCAAAGTTCAGTCAAATAGAACAAAGTTAGTGAGCCTTTTGATGAAGTCTTAGAACAAGTTAGATGACAGGATGTGTGAATTGAGAAGTTTTCCCCTAGGTAAGGGAGGGTTACATATTAGGTAGTTACTGTATATCACCCTCTTAAGTTTATCAACCCCTTTCCCAAAATTAAACCAAATTTGAACACCAAGGACATGCAAATGGGTGGGAGGAGGAGTCTCTAAGAGAAGTTCCATCCATTTGGTAGACAGAGGCCCAGGAGCAGTTGCTCAGAATTGAGCTCTGCTATTAGTAAGTAACTTCTAGGAAAGAAAGGCCATAGCTCCTTCTTTAACCTAAGGAAGAGGGAAGAGAAAGAAGGAGACGGGAAATGGGAGGAGGGAGAGAAGGGTATCCAGAAGGAGGAGGGGAGATTGATAAAGGTGATTGATGAAGAGCTGTGGAGAAGAAAATGCCAGGAAAAGAGAGTCCAGGTCTGCTTACCCCCATCTCTGCACATGCGAATCCACCATGAACCCCATAGCCAGAGGCATCTTTCTAGAACACAAACCTGATCACCTCACTGCTCTGCTATGAACAAACAAACAAACAAACAAAACTTTTGCTGGCAAAGTAACATCTAAGCTCCTTATTTGGCCAACAGAATCCTCCAGCCTGGCCCAATAACCACCCCTTGTCTTTCTCCCATACCTCAGGAGCTCCAGCCACACGCACTCCTCATGGGCTCTCTCAAGTCTCTGCTGTGGCACATTATTATTTTTTTATTTTTTATTTTATTTTATTTTATTTTTTTAATTTTATTATTATTTTTTATTTTACTATTTCTTCCATGGACAGCTAACTTTTTTGTCTCATCTTTGAGATCCAGCTCAGTGGTCACCATCACTCTAACAGTTTCCTCATCTGCCTTTTGTGCATTGACTTCGTCACATGGTGTTTACCTATCTGCTAATTTATTCCCACTAGAATCCTTCAGAACTGCTCAGAGAAAGGAGCTTGGGCATATTTATGCCCATTCTAAAGCTGGGCACATAGTAGAAGATCAGGAAACGACTGGTGAAAGAATGAATGAGGAGAAAGGAGAATTGAAAGAAGAAGGGTGGGGAAGTGAGGAAAGAAGGAAGAACACAGTATAATCCAAAATTCAATGTGGGTTTCCATACCCATTAGCAAAGGAGTTGTTTCTTTTATTTTAAACTTTTATTTATTTAAGTGTGTTTTTCCAGGACCCATCAGCTCCAAGTCAAGTAGTTGTTTCAATCTAGTTGTGGGGGGCGCAGCTCACAGCGGTCCATGTGGGGATCGAACCGGCAACCTTGTTGCTAAGAGCACCCATGCTCTATCCAACTGAGCTAACCGGCCACACCCAGAGGAGTGTTTTGAAAACCACTAGAATACCAATGACTAAATTTCCTCAGTATCTCCTGTTGGGCGTTTGTTTGGAAATGCTTCAGGAACCCAGGGGAGTTTCAAAGCCCCCTGGCTTCAAAAACAGCCAGAAAGTGGCTTTTTGCTCCTCCCTCCCATCTGTTTTCCCATGCTAGATGCCTACGGGACCAGAATGTGGGTGGAGTAGAAATTAATTTGGATTTCAGTGGCCTGCTGGGTGTCGGTTGCCAAGAAATAATGACTGATGACAGTCTGCATCTGCCTTCTGCTGCCTCTGGGGACTCACTCTGCCCTGGCCAGGAAACATGCAGCAAAGAGTCCATCTATTGAAATGGAAAGTCCAGACCAAGGCTTGGATAAAGGTGAAAATATCTTCACCACTATGGAAAACAGAAATGAGCGTAAACACCCATTAGCCAGAAGATTGTCAGACAGAAGGACAACCTTTAAAAGTGGTTTTCAAACACTGAGCTTACATTTAAAGGTTATAATTTATTCTGTAGCTCCTTAAAGAAGCATTTTTTTTTTCTTGACACAGCCCCACAGAATTGTGTGATCAAGTTCGAAGTCCCAGGTTAGTCCCAGATCTACAGCTGATTCTGTGTGTGACCTTGGTATGTTCAGATAACCCGTCTCAAACCAAATTTCTCCATCTGTGGTAGGAGGGGTTTAGATTTCAACGGCAAGCACTTTTTCAGGGCCCATTTAATGCATGGAAGCAGTCAATTCTTGTGGTAAAACCTATATGTTCAAATACCATATAATTCAGAGTAACTCCACGTGCCCCTTCATCTGATTTCAGCATGCTTGATACCTAGAAGGTAAATCAAGAACTGTTTCTCCCTTATGTTGTACACCTGAAATTAATATAATGTTCTATGTCAATTTTACCTCAATTTAAAAAATGTTTTAATAATTTGAAAAATAAAGACATTGAAAGATCTGTTTCTTCCTTTTCTTAATGTTTTAAATTAAATTGAGTTTTTCACCAATTTGCCATTCACTACACTGAAACCTTGACACTCTCACACTACCTTAAGAAATATAAGATGTTTCCTGATTGCTAAGTTTATACCCTGAGAAATATATCAAGTCCACTGTAATTATCAGGCATTAGAGCATACATAAAAGGTTTGCATTTTAAATACACACAGTCTTGTTTTTTAACTCTTTGATCCTTTTTGAAACATATGTCCAGGTTGAACATAGAAATTTAGCAACCTTGAATGCTATAAATCAAATCAACAAGCCTGGCATGAAATGTCACAGTAAACTCGCAAATCAAAGTGAAGAACTCAATGGGTAGCTTCTTCCTGCTGGGAAGGATTAAGAAAATCCATCTGTCTTATGATCTGCAAATGATTAGCTACAGCCATCCATCTGTCTGCATAGGTCAGCACTCTTTCTTTCTGCACTAATACTAACGGAAGGAAGAAACCAAGTCACAGCCTAGCAGGGAGCTGGCGGCCCCTGTTCTCCTTTCGGACGCTGCAGCCTCTCATCCCAGCACATCAGTTCTACCTCTGTTGATTTTCTCACAGAGACCCGCAGTCCCCCTCTTATCCCAGAGCCACCCAGAAAGAGACCCACAAGCAGCTCAGCAAACTTCTAGAAAGCATTCATCCTCAGAATCATAGCTGAAAAGAGCAAGAACAGCCAAACTCATGAAGCTTTCCCAGTAATCGTTAGAAGAGAATTCTGAGTACCTGGCCCCAGAATGGGGTGATCTGGGCTAGGTCATCTACCTCGGGGTGCGGTAGCTCATCAGGTCTCAGGGATTTTAGGTCTGTAGAAGTGTTATTATCCACAGTCCCAGTTTTAGGATGGCTCCGCTCTCTCACTTTCTCCCTCCTGGAGCCGCTATGGCCAGTCTGCTGGTGGCTTTGCACTATTCTCGCCACCACTTTATTAGCTCTTCTGCTCACCTCCATGTATTCATCTTGACACAGGCAAAATGGGAGGAAAAAGAAAGCCAGCAGGTGCCAACAGACGAGCTGCCCGAGCATGATTCTCAACAGAGCCACACAGCCTCCTGGAGAAGACGGCCGGGGCTCCAGGCGCTGTAGTCTCCTCGGGCAAATGCCAGAGCTGGAGACAAGAGCTACAGCCAGCCGAGTGGTTTTATACATTGGTGTGCAATAAATAAGGCTGCAGGCACGCCAGAGGGAAAGCAGTCCTCCTCTCCAGGCAGAACAGCCCATTCATCACTTTCCCACATCACAGGCGAAACAGATTTGTGTGCACAGCTCCCAGTTGCTGGGGTTCATAAATGTCACACCTTGGCATGTCTTTTGTTAAAGTGTGAAGAAAACATATGCAACCATCTGGAAACAGGGAGTATGTGTCCAGGGGTTTGCTTTCGTGATTAGACATGGAAAGGCTGTGCCTCCGCCGTCAAAGATGCCTTTTGGAAAAACCTACCCTTGGGCGTGCCAGGAAATCCGGGCTTAACTGCACCAATTCTGTCTGAAATGGCAACGGGAACCCATTCAGGGCAAACAGGGGAGCTCCTGCACTCTCGCTGTGCGTTAATATTTCCCCTGTGACCAGCTTAAAGTAACTCATTTCCCCTTCCCGACACCAGCAACAGAAGGCAGTTGGGTGACTCCAGAACACTGAGCTGGATTCAGGCGCAGACTTGCTGGGTTTAGCAAACGCATTTCCCAGTCCTAGATTTAATTGCCTTTTCTTTTGAGTTTCCAAAAGCCAAAGTTAAAACAAAGTTAATCAGGCCGCTTATCGCCAGATGAAGATACAACATCCTGCTTTGTGTTAAAAGTATATTGCTTGTCTCAGGCTACTCTTCCTTCTGACATATTCTTGATTGAAATTGAAGAAATGGAAAGATATGAGAGGGCTTTTGTCAGCTGCCCCCCGCCACTGAGCAAAGGGGCCTGAGAAGCAAAGCCATCTCCTGGCACTAGTTGCATCCTGCAATTGCCAGAACAGCTGCCTCTAGAGACCACATTTGTATATATTAAAAGGACTTGGTGCTGGGGATGGAGTGAGAGAGTTATTCTGTAAAACAGAAGCTCTCCAGTACACAAATGCAGGGCCTTGGGAATCGTGCTCATTCAAAGCAGGCAGTACCCACCTAGTGTAAGAAGCTCTGCTATCCGTTCCACAAGTCTATCCTCAGGTATCCAAAATGTCCTTACTGGAGAATTCTTTGTATTGTGTGCTGAGGACTCTTAGGAAAATACCCCTGCGGAAGGTAGCACATGGAGCAGTTATCTGGCTTTAACTCTCACTTAGGACTTTTTAACAGACCTGCAGCTGGAGACAGGAAAAGGATAACGCCCAGGTCCTGTGAACAAGCAAATGGATGAACTATTGCTGTTGGAGAAGAGGCCCAGAGCAATGTCTCACTGGGGATGCTCCCTCATCAGGGAGGCCTGGAAACAATTTTACAGGGAGACCACAAAGCAAGAAGTGGCTCTGAACTCTAGGCCACCTAATTCACAAGTTTTCTAAGAACTGTGTCTGGCAGCTCTTACAACCTGGACCGTCTGGCTAAGTGGCTACAAGTCAACCTCTTCTGACTTTCAACTGCATTGAGATTTTCCATTGGTGTTTTCAATCCTTTCATCTATTCTAGTGGTTCTCAAACCTGGCTGCATAATGAGATAAACAAGGGAGCTTCTGATTCGATCAGTGCCTGGAGCCCATCCCAGACCAATTGAGTCCGAATCTCTAGTCGGACCTGGGCACCAGCGGCTTTTAAAAAGTTGACCGAGAAGCTTATAATGTGCAGCTGAGGTTAGAAATCACTGACCCATCCTCTCCTTGACTCAACAAGAACAAATAATAATGTCTATAATTTCTTGATCACTTACCATGTGCCAGCCAATACTTCTTTGCTTTAGCTCACTGACATTCCTCAGCAAACCTATTAGCCCCATTTATACATGAGGAAATAGAGGCTCACAGAGGTTAAGTGACTTGCCTGGAATTACGTCGTTGAAAAGAATTATCAGGATTTGCTTCCATCCGTCCTCCTGCCTCCTACAGAGAAACAGGGGAAGACCAATGACAAGCTAACTGCAGAAAGAAGGTCAGCTCCATAGCTGCCAGGCCTGCCCACAACAATCTGAGGTCAGAGAGTTATGAGTTGAATTGTATTACCCAAAAAGATGTTGAAGTCCTAACCCCCGGTACCCACGAGCACTGCTTTATTTGGAAGTAAAATCTTCATAGATGACCATGTTAAGATGACGTCCTTAGGGTGGGCCTTAACCAGATAGGACTGTGTTTTTCTAAAGAGGAAAAAAAATGGACACAGAGGCAGACACTCACACAGGGAGAATCCATTTGAAGATGAAAGCAGAGGCAGGGTAATGCATTTACAAGCCAAGGGACACCAAAAGGTGCCAGCAAACCCCCAGAAGCTCGGAGAAGGGCCTGATACAGATTCTCTCACACAGCCCTCAGAAGAATCCAACTCTGCTGACACCTTGATCTCAGACTTCCAGCCTCCAGGACTGTGAGACAATCAATTCCTTTATTTAAGTCACCCGATTTGTGCCACTTTGTTATAGCAGCCCCCGCAAACCAATACAGAGAGCATGTAGGGAAGCTTGAGAAAACTCCATACCCCATCATCTTGCAGATGAGGAGATGGCAATCTGAAAAGTCTTAGTCAATTGTTCAAGTTCATGGATGGAGAGCAGCACACCTGACCCAGAGAAGAATCCCCAGCCTCTCAGTACATGTCCTTTGACTTTCCTCCAGTACCTTCCCATGAATGCATTTTAAACCTTGGCTTATTAAATCTCACTGGGGGCTGTCCTTTCATACATGCTCTGGCAATGTCCCTTGGTCAAAGAAGGAATTAGTGTTGGGCCTAATTTCTTGCCTGTGGACTGTGTACTAAAAACATCTCGACTCTTCCCCAGGCAAATGCGGGGAAGAGTTGGAGTCCCATATCTGCACCCCTGTCTCTGTCTGTGAAAGCTCACGAGAGATGCGTGGGGACATCGGCTGCTAAGATGTACTGGGACTACCACTGACCCTGGCTTGCTCAGCGGGCCCCAGGAGTGCAGCCAGGATGTCGGCATAGCCATCACCATGAGCAGCAGAGGTGTACATGAGTAGCACGCAAGCTCCGCTCCATGAATCAGCTCTGCCAGCTGGAGGCAAATATTTATTTAGCTTTACAAAGAAGGCTGTTATGAAATGTGTAGGTGCCCTGTGGCCTCCCCCAGGGCACTCCACTGTGGCCTTGGCCAACAGGAGAACAGCTATGGTCTGGCAAGGGACAGTCAAGAACTGTGTGGGACTGAACATGTCTTTATATCAGCGCCAACTTCAAGGGCAGCTAAAGAAGGGGTCTGTTCGCACGATTTTCAGGAGCAGTGGAATGTGACCCACCTCTCTCCATCCCTTCCCACTGAAACATTGCCCCTGTACTCAGCTCTGTGAGCTCTGAGATTCTAAAACCAAGGCTGGATCCCTTTGATTTAAACAAATGAGGAGCGTATTTTAAAATGCAAATAAAATTAAAAGTGGGCAATGAGGTAGTTTAGCTATATTGGTCATTTATAACTTGATGTTGAAGTCTTTTCAGAGCCTTTCCAGAGAAGTCTTATTTGGAGAAGACTTGAAAGGAGGGAACTTAGTGTATTCAGAAAGGGGACATTGTATCTCAATAACAGCTATTGCCATTTGGAGAAAAACAGGTTCGTGCCCAGTGTAAGGGTGAAATTCAGGGAATCAATAATGCAGTCAGACTTAGCTAGTTTGCAGTTGAACTCACCACATAGCTCGCTATCTAGCCACCTATAATTAGACTTAGTTTGTTTGATCCATCCTGATATTCACGTTTTCTCTTTGTTTCTCCCCTCACTGATTAACTGAAGAACTGTTTGTTCCCTTTCTCAAGACTACCCATACCTCGTAAATATCCTAACCTGGAAAGAGCAATTTCTTAATCCTCAGGTGCCCGGACACTGGACACTGGAATCCAATTTACAACTTCGTGCAGTTTTTCCTGGTGACGCATTAAAGTCCCAGGCCTTGATGGCTGAGTCTGAGCCCCGAGTCCAGAGATAACATCATCTTCAAACAGACCAGACCCCAGGAAGGATGTCAGCCCTCAAACCTGACTGACTGACTCCCCCTTTCCTATATAAGAAAAAGCTAACCCAGAGTTAGGTGCAGCTGTCCACTCCGAGACTCTGGACTCTGCTCCGGGAACCCCTGCCTGCGGGTGTTTCTCTCCTTAAAACCCGTGGTAAGACAGGTTAGCTAGCATGTTATGAGGTAAACAGGAAGTCCCTGGTGGAATAAACAAAGGCAGCCATATTCTGAAACTCCAGGTTCTGAAATGACTCATTTACTCCAGGACTGAGAAAAAAGGTAATTGCACTCTGAGGTTAGTAAGTTATCTTGTAAATCCCTCAGGCTGGACAAACAGAGCAAATCTGATCAACAGAAATGGGTTATTTCATAAATCCCTTTAGGCTGAACAACAGAGCAATCTGATAGACAAACTCCATTAGAAAGGGCCTGCTCCCTTCCTGAGCATACGAGAAAAAGTATAAAAATAAGAGCTTTTTGCCTTAGCCAGTGGGCATCCCAATTTTGGGTACCACTTCTCGCTAGAGAGCTGCTTTTTTGCTTTAATAAAAACCTTTGCTCCTCTACCTCTCCTTCGGAGTCCACGTTCTCATTCTTCAGGTGTGTGAGACCAAGATCTCCGGGCCCAGACACCAGAACCCTACATCATTTGGGGGACCAGATCCATATATCAGTGGCAGCCATCTTCTTTAGACACTGCCATGGGCATTCTCTCTTCCTAACTTTAATAAAAACTTCCTTTGTAGAGTTTGTGAATGCTTTCACCTTTGGTGAATGACCAGGGGTAAATTCCACACCACGACACTGGGCACTAATAGGCAAAAATCAGAGGAGGAACACAAGAGGCATTGGCTAGTCAGGGTGGCATCACCTTGGTGGAATTACACGGTTTAGGGCCTGATCCTCATTAGGTGAGTGCAGGAAACACATTGCTAGGAACGATTGGTCTCCATAGCCAAAAGAAGGCTGTCAGACTGTCAGAGACTGATGTATGAAAACAGCATTCTGATGAAAAAATATACTCGTAACTCTCAAGTGGACTATACATGTATTTCTATGTTTACCGAACAACAAATTCTCGCTGTAGGAATTCTACGTGAGAAGCCAATTCCAATCAGAGAGATGTGTGATAAATAGGAAAGTGTGTGTGCGTGCGTGTGTGTGTGTGTGTGTGTGTGTGTGTGTGTGTGAGAGAGAGAGAGAGAGAGAGAGAGAGAGAGAGAGATGGAATTTTTGGAATTTGTTGTATAATAGAGTATTAATGATAAGACAGGGGAATTGTAATGATGGCACTAAATCTATTTTGAGATTTAGACTCTGGTATAATTTAATTTAACAAGTGTAATTTAGCTTGGGACTTTTAGAAAGTTGTTTTTTTTTTCTCTTTTCTTTGCCACTCTTCCCTTCTGCCAAACCTTAATGACTCTGTTTACTATACATTTACTATGCAGACCAATTTCAATGGTTCTGTTTATTTCAGCCATGCAGGACTTGTGATTTGGGAGAGGCTTTGTATCTGTATGGGATCCACTCCTGTCTCCAACTTAAATCTACATAACAATGCAAAGGTTTGATAACCAGTTTAACCAATAACCCGTTTAACCAAACCTTCCCCCATCCCAATGGAAAAAGCAGAACTCAATAGCCAAAGCAATTTATGTCCTGGTTAGAAAATATATAACTTCAGATGAAACAAAGACTTGGGGAAGTGGTCTCCAGGAGACTCTGCCCAGCTAACCCCCTCCTCTTACTTTAATAAATCTTCTTTCTGTATTTCTACCTGCCTTGTGAATTCTTTCACAACCTGCAAGCGTGTGACCACAACAATTAATGGCTGGTATTATCAAGCATTTGTGTCAGTCAGGGTCCAAACAAAAAAAACAGAAACCACCCCAGATATTTCAATGAGATAATTTAACATAAGGAATGGGTTGAATACAGAGACAACTGCAGGAAGCAACCATCCCCTAAGATTGGGAGTAGAAAGGGAAGAGGTTGGTGTTATCAGAATTTAGAAGCTGGAAGAAGGGACCCTGCAGAGCAGGGATTCACATGACTAAGGACAGGTCACTGCCCAACTAAAGTTGGCACCTTTGCCAGGGTGCAATGAGGCTAAATCTGGGAATATATAATGACGCTGGCCTGGAACCAGCTATGGCTATTAGAGTGAAGGGCCATCACTCAAATGATACAAAAAAAGCAAGGAAAAGGAAAGAGCGAGTCTCCCTGGGATCCTCCTAACCTTCCATCACCTTCTTCTAGCACCCCCTACTGGTTGACAAAGGAGGACAGTAATTTGCAGAATCCTGGTCCCAGCATCGCCAGGCAGAGCTTTGAAGGCTGGGGTGGAGCTGAGAGACAACCGCATATAGCTTTAGTAACTGAAGGCAGCAGTTTCCTCTCTAAGAATATTCCTGCCACAGGGAACAGGTACATTACCCAGGTGGGTCTGTCTGAATTCTTTTATAAATTTTATTCAGTTCATCTCCATTTTTCCTAATAATTTCTTTCTTGAGGCAGAGGCCAATACAATTTCTCTCTTTTTTTTTTTTTTTTTTTTTAATTTATCAGGGTGACAATTGTTAGTAAAATTACATAGATTTCAGGTGTACAATTCTGTATTACATCATCTATAAATCCCATTGTGTGTTCACCACCCAGAGTCAGTTTTCCTTCCATCACCATATATTTGATCCCCCTCACCCTTATCTCCCACCCCCCACCCCCCTTACCCAATACAATTTCTTATACAAAAGCTTTCTAATTTCCTCCGGAGATTGCACCCAGGACACCTAGGTTAGACTTAGGGAACTGATAGACGACTACTTGAGCCTTTCCCTTTCAGGTGACTTGCTAACTGCATATTGGACACTAACGTAGCAACCTTCCCCAGGACTAGTCTGCCCAACCCCTTTTTCCACATTCAGAAACCAAAGTCCACATCTGCCGATGGAGGGCAAACATGCTTGATCCATACCTTGAAGAAATGTGAAGTAGACGCAGCTCTGACCCTCAGGAACCCTGTTTCCCAGCAGGGGCCATGCCATGCTGGCCTTCTGGTTATTTGACAAGACAAACTACATTCACATAATGGTGAGATAAGTGTTTTCTCAAAGATCCTGCTGCACTAAGATTCTAAAAGCAAGATCCTAAAATCCAAGCTAATCCTCAAAATGGAGATGTTGTCATCAGAGGTACATTATTAGTCAGCGTTATCCAGAGAAACAGAACCAATAGCATGCACATATATAGAGTGAGGTTTGCTGTAAGGAATTGTCTCATGCAATTGTGGAAGCTGACAAGTCTGAAACCAACAAGGCAAGCCGGTGGGCTGGACATTCCATCAAGAGTTAATGCTACAGTCATGAGTATGAAGGCAGTGTGGAGGCAGAATTCTTTCTTTCCCCTTCAGAGATTTCAGTCTTTTCCCTTCAGGCCTTCAACAGATTAGATGAGGCCCACCAACTTGTGGAGGGTTATCTGCTTTAATGTTAATCACATCTTTAAAAATGCCTTCACAACAACATCTAGACTGGTGTTTGACCAAACAACTGAGCACCAGAGTGTAGCCAAGTTGACACACAAAATTAATCATCACAGGTGTCATTGTGAAAAGTGAACAGATATCCCAGGAGAGCTGGGTACACTTGGTAACCACAGAGAAGAATTCAGTAATGCTGGAGACTCTGGAAGAAGATAATTTTCTCATCCTGAAATGTTCCAGGGAGGATGGCATAAGCACTTTCGGATGGGCCTGTGGAGATCACCTCACTATCCCTACCCCCAGTTTCTCTAAGATCAGCCGTCCTTACACTCCCATAGACCACTGCTCCAGTCAGTCACTTCCTTCCATTGTCCATCAACCCTTATATGTTCCTCTCTTCTGGTCATTGTCTTCTTCCTGAAAAGCCCTCTCTGAACCTACAGTCTTTCTTCATGAAGTGTTGTCAGGCTCATTCAGATAACACTATAATGGGTCCTCTTGCTGTTATGATACATGGCTGAGCTATTCATTCAGCACATGGCAGACACTGTTTATTTGGGGTCCAGCAACTACGATTCCCTTTCTTCCTTGTAACAAAATTTGATTTTGTTCTTCTTTCTGAGGAAGCAAGTCCCAGTTGCAGGGATTAAATCTTGACTGGGGTGATCATGGTGCCAGTGATTATGTTGGCAGCACAGTGTCAGAGGAATCTGCTGGGGCACTTGGGAGAGAGACTTCTCACTTTTAAAAAGGGATATGCAAAATGGAAATGTACCTTTTCTGTCTCTTGTTCCACGTAATACTGTCCTGTTTACATACAAAGTAGGACAATGCAGCCAAGCCTGCAGACAGCAGAACAGAAAGATATAAAGTACCTGGTGTGTGAAGGCATCCCCGAGCCCCTGGGCACCCAATGTCAAACCACTCGATTGTCTTGCTATGTGAGATAATACATTTTGTGTTGTCGATGCCTTTGATAAACAACACTGTCTTTATTGTGTGATTACTTAACATTCTACATACTTGTCTTATCTTTCCGACTAGATTGAAGACCCTTGAGGGAAAACAACAATGCTATGTTTACTATTGGACAGAGCTTTATTCTGCAACTTTCTTCCAGCAGTAAAATAAGTAAATGGAAAATACAAACCAAATTAATAAATTGTACAGACTAAATAGTTAAAGCCTGCCTAAGCTCAAGTAAGCCCATTATAAAGGAGCTGAGGGATTCAGAGGGCTGGAAATTCTTCCCCATTTGGGTGCCCCCCCCCCGCCCCCGTACTTCCCAAGGAAGCAGTACACCTCCTCCTTCTGTCAGTCACTGTGTCCCCAGGGAAGCCTTCCATGACTTCTCACAGCAGAAACAGCGCCCTGTATTTTCATTTCATTGTTCAATTCCTAGACATTTCCCAGCCTCCTTTGCAGTTCAGTTGGGGCCAGGTGACCGGATTCTGGTTAATGGGCATGGGTTAGGTGAGCCACTTCTGAGCTTGGCCTTGAAAACATCCGGTGAGATCATCCTACTTTTCTTCTCCTCCCACAATGGGTTTGGAGGCCACATACTCCAGATGGGAGCTGTGATGGCAGAGTCTCTGTCAGCCTGGGTCCAGGATTGACTGGGTGAAGAACCCTGGTGATCCTTTTAAAAGGATTAAAGTTAGTTTATTACTAACTTTAAGTTAATAATAAACTTTCTTATATTAAACCACTGTGCTTTCAGGATTAATTTGTTCCTATGGGTAGTGTATATCCTACCTCACCTAATATTCATCTTTAACTAGATCAGTTCCCTCTCTCATAGGTTCTTGGAGCACTAAAATCTCTCTTGGTAGTACTTCCTGAGTTAAAATTTATATTTATCTGTTGTATTGTTTTTTCAATGCTGTTCTCCTCACTAGAGCATTCCATGATGAAATCTTTTGTTTTCTCACTGTTGTATTTCTAATATTAAATACAGTGCCAGGAATACGATAAATGTCAATAAATATTTATTAATGATGGACAGGAAGATGGATCGAAGAATGGGTGGGTGGATGGATGGATGTCAGATGAATGGTTGATGGATGGAAGGATGGACAGATGGACATTGGTTTGGGCTCAGACCCAACCTGAGTTTGAGTCCCAACTCCTGAACTTTCTAGCTATGTTACCTTAACCATTCTGAGCTTCAGTTTCCTCATTAGTAAAATGAGGCTAATGCTATGTCTCACGTGGTTTTTTGTGAAGATGAAAAGAGATGGTTCGATAGTCAGGCACTCTCTTCCCAGCGCAGTGCCTGGCACCCACTACCTCTCATTCTAGTTCAGGGATAGAAAAAAGAGGTGGAGATGAAAGAAATTATTAGAAAGAAAACATTAAGTCAAGATCAACTTTATTAAACTTCCTGCTAGTCAGTTAAAAAATAGCATTTGAATAATTAAACCTATGAAGAGGTTTCAGACCAATGGAAACAATCAGTTTCTCTTTTTAAGTCCTAGGAGACCTTTTTCCTCCATTGAATTCAGCTTTAGGTACTACAGGGTGTTGGTGTTCATTAAATAGTCTGGGAAACTTGTGCAATTTTAAAAGATATTTCATTAACTTCTTTTACTTCCCAAAGATGAATTTGAGAAAATAAGGATTGATTTCTTTTCTAGGCGGAAACAGAGAGACCTCCTGAAGGAATAAAACTCTACAGATTTATGAATAACTCAGATAAAAATTTTAATCCACCTTGAAAATTAATCATTTGTCTCAGCAAATAATAAGGCAGCTCTGTCTTGCCTGCTTTCATGGTTTGCCACAGCTTGTTCCAGGATCTTCTGGAGGTATTAAAGAGCAAAATGTTTCCACATGAGTAATGCTGATTCCAGACACTCCACCCGAACCACAGAGGGAGCAGATCTGGGGTTGGCTTCTCAAATACATTTCTTTACTCCAAGCCTTAAACTAGGCCATACACGAAAAGCATTCTTGAATTGCAAACCCAGAGTCCAGCCAGCCATGTCCCACAATGCGTTCACTCATTCCATTGGTTCCTGTCAGGTGGTGTGACATGGTCCCCCATCTTTCAGAGCCATTTGCCTCAGTTGTCTGCACACCTTCCTACAAATCCAGTCAAATGCTCATGCTTCATGACTGCCTCCTTGGCTGGCCCCATCCTAAGGTGGATTTTGGTGCAAAATCAGCCAGCTTTTAGGCACCTGGGATCATAAAATATGAGAGGTCACATATTTTATGAGTAACAGGAGCATTCCAGAATTTTAAGAAAAGCAAAGCCAGCTGCAGCCCATTTAATCCAATTCCTCTGGCCTGTTGTGTTTGAGCAAATAATGGCCCAGAAAGGAGAATATGCTTAATGTACTGCAGCTACTTAGTGGCAGTGCCAGAACTAGAACACAGGTCTGCTGACTTCTAGCTGAGTAATCTTCATGCTTCACAATGAATGACACCTCAGTTCTTAGAGATCCACACATTCTATTCTCGGGGTCAGCAATCTTTTCTGTAAAGGGCCACATAGTAAATATTTTAGTCTTTGCTGGCCGTACAGTCTCTGTCTCAACTACTCAACTCTGCCAGAGCAGCTCGAAAGCAGCCACAGACAGTACAGGAATGAATGAGTGTGACGTGTTCCAATAAAACTTTATTTACAAAAACAGATGGCAGCCCTCAGGCTGCACACCCCAATCTATTCTAAGCCTGATCTCTCCAGGGTCTTCTTGACAAAATGAAGAAGAGATTGTCAGGGAAGTCACTGTGGTTCTGTCACTCTTAAGGAAAATTGTCAGCACATAGAAAGATACAATAAAAAAGGACAAGAGATAATGCTTCCAAGGCAGCTGTGGGAATCTGAAATTTCGATCTACTTCATAACCTTCCTATTTGTCTTCTTTTTGTTTCTGCCCATAGCTTTATAATATTTCTATCATCTCCTCTTCCTCTGCTTCCTCCTCCTCTCCCACCTCCTCCTCCTTTTTGATTACCACCATCTCTGCCACCCACCATACATAGGTAAAAAGGCATGTGTATCAAATAAGGATTCAGATATTCAGCAACAGAAGCCATTACAGTATGTCTCAGGCAGAGAAGGCGTGCAGTGGAAAGTTGTGAGGTGTTCATAGAATTGACTGGCAGCTACAAGACCAGACTTGAAAAACACGCAAGAAAGGCAGTCTAGAGGGTCCCACACAGGAAATTAATCAGTTATCTTGCAGTAGGAACCATCAGGCTGTATTGTCACTGTCCTGGAGTCAGATCCTGCATACTCTTAGGTACCCCGAAGCCACTGTGATTAAATCTTAACAGACCCATTGTTTGTCACTTATTCCAAGTACAGGTCCTGGGGGCAAGTATCTGATTGCTTGATTCTAAACCACACACCCGTGTGGTGGCTAGCAGAGGGGAGGGAGAAAAAGAAATGTCTATACTTCAGGTGCTAGAGTGGACACTAGGTCATTGAGTCCCACCAGTACTACACTATATGGGGAATTGTCACCATATGGACAGGATTACATACATTGGACAGACAGCCAATACAATGACAAAAGTCAATCGGCACAGATGAAGAATTCAAGGCCAGAGTTGACTCCTGTGTGAAACACCCAATTCCCAATTCACATCTAAGGACTGACATATTCATATCTAAGGACTGAGGGGTGGATTCTGAATTGACCACTGCCCTGTTACATTTGCTCTGCCTATGGGCTCAAGCAAGACAGGGAGGTGTAGATTGTCACCATAATCAGACTCATGTTCTCCAGCTGTAGAAGAATTTTTCAATTCAGAGCAGGGAGCACAAGGCTGCAGATCAATCACCGACATGGGTTTGTACTCCTGTTGGTGCTGGGTACTCTACAATTTATTCTCTAAGTCCAGGGGTTTTACTAATAAATTGGAGTTTCAGAGACAGACACAATGCTCTGGCAGCTATGCCCATGAAAATCTCATATTTTCCAACATGCAGTGGGAAATCTGCATACATCTGTTTTTAACTCTGAAACACACAGCAGCTGGAGGACAGCTGCTCAGCCCAGGGATAATAGAGTTCATTGCCCCCTGACGTCCATCCCTCATAATCTGGATATTCTGTTCAAAGGGTTGCAGTTCTAGGTAACCTAGTCTGAAATGTATCACTCAACCTGGTCATTGTCAGTAGAATTTCAGAGATCTCACTTCAATTTAGGAGCAGCGTTCATCAGTTTTACTCTGAAATGCATGATTTTACACTTGTTCTAGAAATTTTAATTAGTTTACCAGAAAATTTGATTGAAAATTATGCCAGGCTTTGATGAGTTCCAAGCCATTATTTTATGGTTTCACAACAGACAACACATCATAGCTTTATAATATCTATAGGAATTAGATATTCCTATAGAAGGGGGAAGAAAGAGGAGAGTGAGCCACTATAGAATCAACAAAGTGTGATTTTAGGTATTTGTCATGACAAATACCTCAAATTTTCTCTTACATTTTCTCTTATAGTTGCTTGCACATATTTATCAACTCATGGTTTTACCTGTCCCAGAACACACATATTAGTGTCTAATACTTACACAGGAGTTCACCTTTTCCTAAATTTTTGACATCATTTGGGTAGTATAATTATACCTTATTAATTTTTATCATGACTTTCATATTCTAATGAACCAGTCCAGGTAGTTAATGCATTTTTATGAATTGGGATATAATGCAGACCAAAAAACAATAACAATGAAAAATGCAAATTTAACAAGCAAAAGAAATAACTTACTAATGCCATCAGCAGACTCCAAGCGATCCTTAATTGAACATGAGCAGAGCTCAACCGACCAATATAGATCTTGGGTTCCCTTAAAAAGTATAACACTTAATTAAGAATGCTGTGGTATTTCTGGAATAATACTTCATCTTACATTTCAAAATGTGTGAAATTTATGTATACCAATTTGTTTTCTTCTGAAACTGTCATACCACCTGCTATCCACTTGATTGACATGTGACAAGCAGTGGTCCAAAGACCACATTTTGAAAAGTACTTCGTCTTCGTGTTGGGAGCCCTAGAATCATTGACTTTTTGTATGTAAGGAACTATAGGAATCATCTACAACAATGTTGAAAGTTGTGGGCCATGTGAGTAGCTCATTTTGTGTCAACTTGTTCGGGCCTTGGTGCCACGATATTTGGTCAAACGTTACTCTGGATGTATCTTTGACTATATTTTTTGGATCAGATTTACATTTAAATCAGTGGACTTTGAGTAAAGCAAGTTGCTCTCCACAATACGGGTGGGCCTCATCTAGTCAGGTCAAGGCCTAGAGGGACAAAGTCTGACCTCCCCCAAGGACAAATGACTTGTGCCAGCAGATCGCTTTGGGACTTGAACCACAGCACTGACTCTTCCCTGCGTCTCTAGCCTGACAGCTACTATACAGATGTTGGATGTGTCAGCTTCCGTACTTGCATGAGCCAATTTCTTAAAATCAGTCTCTCTGTCTCTCTCTCTCCGTATATTGGCTGTTTCTCTGGAGAACCCTAATACAACCGTGTTTCCCCGAAAATAAGACCTGGAAAGACCCTCAGCTCTAATGCGTGTTTTGGAGCAAAAATTAATATAAGACCCAATCTTATAAGACCTGGTATAATATTATATTATATCATATCATGTCATATCATATCATATCATATATCATATCATATCATATTATATTATATAGACCAGGTCTTATATTATATTAAATAAGACTGAGTCTTATATTAATTTTTGCCCCAAAAGACGCTTTAGAGCTGAAGGTCTGGCTAGGTCTTATTTTCGGAGAAACACGGAATCACTAAGGATGGATGTGTGAAACTGAGTCAAGCAGAAGAGAAAGATGACTATGAACATATATAGTGAGAGTTTTTTAATGAGAATAAAGAAGATTGCCCTGGCCTGTCCTCTAAGAGGACTCAGTCTGCTCAAGAGCTGTGAGTTTTCAGACACTCTCACAGCACGAAGAACGGTGGATATTGTGAGACTTCTTTTCATTTCAGACCTGATTCCACCCTCACTCCTTTACCTTTGCCCACCTTCCCCAAAGTACTGTAAAGATTATATGCTCTTCTTGAATCCTGAGTCTCACCATTAACTGACAGTTGCTGATTCGGGATGGCAGGCGGGGGTAGAGCAAAGGAATGGGAGAGAGAGAGAGAGGAAGGAGCAAGGAGCAAGGAGCAAAAAGAATACCTACTTAACTGCTTTTCTGCCAAAGTCCATATACTTAACCACACTTTGCATCAGTGGCTCACTGGGCAGCTATCTGCACACTTTCGAACACCCCAGAGGTCTCAGAGAAATGTTGTTCTCATTAGAATATGATAGCCTTCAACCCAGGGAAAAGCCTAAGTAAGACAAATGAGGGCTGGCAAGAGAGGGCTGGCTGGCTCTCAGTGCATACCGAAGCAAGGAGGAGATGGAAATGTCACCCGGCAAGCTAGCTCTGAGGTTTTCCCTTTCTCGAGGAGTTGATCCCGTTCAAAGGTTTAGGCAATGTGCTAAGTTGCAGAAAGAAGAATTTCAAAGCCCACTGTTGGAATCGCAAATGTCCTGACATGCAGTCTGACACTGTGCATAAGACAGTCAACTGTCCTATTTCCACCAGTAAATCTGAGAGAAGGCCCTTAAAGCATACATAGGAGTCCTCGCTTGCTCTCTTTGGGGTGGAAGATGAGCACAATTTACCCTCCTTACCTGTGTGGTCACCGCAATTTGTTCTATCCATAATAACATTATCATTTTGCATCGCAATATATGTTTGCAACTCTGAATTCATAAGTTCATATAGGTTGGGAACTCGAGGCTATGTATTTTGTTTTCCTAGAATGTAGCCCATCACTATAATCTAGGTTGGAATAGTGACTGTGTTATTCTTTAAATGAACAAATAATTATTAGCACAAAGCAGTCTTTTAGTAAATATACTTTGAATGACTGAACAAATGAATGCATGATATATCTTCAGCAAGACGGCCACAGAGGTGCCCAATTATACCCTCCTCCAAATCTTCACAATGGAATCAAAGTGCCAGATGCTGAAAACACAAGTTGACCAAAACATAGTCCCTCCCCTGCAGGGACTCACCACCAAGAGGAAGAGGCAAATAGGAAAACAAGAAGTGTAGCCACATGAAACATTCTGGCGAAGGTTGAATTAGGTGCAGGAAAGCAGAGGGGAAGCTGGAGATGCCAGGCGGGCCCCCTCTTAACAGCTGCATTAGTCTGCTTGGGCCACCATGACAAGACACCACAGGCTGGGCGTCTGAAAACACAGAAATCGATTTTCTCTCAATTCTGGAGGCTGGAAGCCTGAGACCAAGGTGCCAGCACGTTTGGTTACTCCTAAGGCCTCACTCCTTGGCTCATGGGTGGCCGCCTTCCTGATGTGTCATCACCCAGTCATATGTGCATGTCCTAACCGCCCCTTCCCAAGTCCACAGGGTTACCATGACCTCTTCCTATAAGGACACCAGTCACATTGGATTAGGGCCTCACTAGAGGTCTCACTTGAATGGGATTACCTCGTGAAAGGCCCTTTCTCCAAATATTCACATTCTGAAGTAGTGGGGGTTAGAGCTTCAACAGATGAACTTTGGGGGAGCACAATTCAGCCCATAACAAGAGCTATGGCCCATGAGGAGCCTGGTCCCGACCTCAAGCCCCAGCGGCCCAGCCTCCAACATGTGCCGGGTCCCCCACAACTACCACAGTCCCTAGGCTCTGGTCCTTCATTTCCCAGACCCTCCCTACCCCTACCCCGCACCTCCGGGCCTCTGAGGGATGTCCTTACATAATGGGGAGTGACTACCCTCCTCAGTGCCTGATTGGAGAGTTAGGCATGTCATTCAATAATACCCTTCCACAGACACCATCAGCAGGTAGAGTGTGACTATTTATACCAGCTTGCCAGCAGTGGCCTCTCATGCAAATATTTTCTCATTTCAATGACATCACTGTCTGGCTCTGTGGGGCTGGCCTCGCTTGAGCAACATGCAAGAATGGACAAAGTCCTTCTCAGCTGGTCTTTGGTGGGCACTTCTTCCTCCCTCTACCCCACAAAGGTCTGGTGTTTGTACGCAGCCCCTTGCTCTATGTGAGAGGAGAAGACCATGATGTTTACTGATAAGTCAGGCACTGAGGCATCAACCTTCCTACCATGACTACATTTTTAAAGAGGAAGGGACAGGCGATTTTTAACTCAAAACAACACATGGCTATGATGACATTTTATCAATGAATGCCTGGCACATATTAAATGCTCGGTAACTAGTTACTGACTGAAGCGATACACTCCTGCCTGATATGTTACCAGGGCTATGACCACGGTCTCTCAGTGCTGTTCCCTGTTCCCAGTCTGATCCTGCTGGTGGCTGTAACCCTCCAGTGCCAGAGGGTTCTGCCGTGCTAAGATCTAAGGTTGATCGCGACTCTTCCATATTTCAATGCCTTCAGGTTCTCCCCCTCCAAGTAAAACTATTGTCAACTGTTGATCTGCCTGCATTTCAGCCTTCACATTCAGTACCTACACCTCATCTTACACTCTAGTTAGGGTGACCCCTCCACAACCTGCCCCTCCTGGTGAAGCATTCTTTCCTTCAACTAGTTCAGTGAACACCTCCAGTACTCCAGGCACTGTCCCAGGCACTGGGGACAACAAAGTCAACAACGGGTGTGAGCCTCTCTTCCCAAAGAGGTTACAGCTAGTATGAGTGCTGGCCGTATTCACGTTACATGGAAATGTCTGCATCCATGTGCTTCCCTCACCAGACAGAGCCTGTGCCTCTGCCTGTATCCTTCCTCCACTGCTCCTAGTGCAGTTTCTTATCAGTGCCCATCGGTCCCCTCAACCACGGGAAACCAGCCCAGTCACTCCAGCTCATGACACACAGTGGGGTTGGATGACCCCCTCTTCCATTTCACCCTCTAAAATGTCTCTTCCCCAGTCCACAGGATTACCATTGCAAGTTAAGGTGCAAGTGACCAATGAAAAGCTTTTCTCTTTGTGCATTAAAAATAGCAAATATTTGGAGCAAAAGATTCAGAATAATCATTAGCCAATCATCCTAAAATACTGCCACTTATAATAAACCTACTTAAGTTGTAACTGTGACCATGTGTTATCCTTTAAAATGAACAAATAATTATAAGGTTTGGGGTTTTAACTTTTGGTGTGTTTTTCTGAAAACACTGCATAATACAATATCCTTCATGTTTTCAACAAAACAATCCAAAAAGGGTGATTTTCACAAGCTTCACCAAGTGCTTCTCCCAATCCTTAAATATTCAGACAATACCCTTTTGAAATGCCGTAACAATTTTCCCTTCTTTAACTGTTAATTCATTTCCCTCTTTGTAGGTGCTCATTTGTCATTGGTTTGGCGGTGATACAGAAGTTCCTTAATATCATTTCATGAGTTCATGAAACCCTGGACCTGTAATATTTGCAATGTCACTTTGCAATCTGTTTGCCTGGCATTTGCCTTCTGTTGCATTACCCAAAACTCTAGGAGAGGCTGAAGGAAAAAGTTGTGAGGAGATGGGCAGTGACAGATGTTAGCATTAAGTGAGGAGGGAGAGATGGGTGGGGATGAATTTTACACATGGCCAGTTCATTAGTGACCTTTAGTTCCTTGTTTGGGGACTTGAACAATGAACATTTGGATAATCATGCTCATCTGTAGTTTCTTTACACCTTCTAGGCGTATATGTAGCTTATGAGAGATCAATTTGGTGATCACTACCAGCCAGCAGGTAGGAGGACTCAGAAGGAAACCAGAAGATAATTGTAGACTTAGATCTATGGCAGACTACTATTCTCCTCCTCCCCTCCCCCGCCAATATTCGTACTCCCCTACTTCCTTAGGAATAAGAACAAAGGGAATAACTACTACTTAGAATAGAGATTACATTTCCCAGGTCCCCTTATAGTTAAGGGTAGCCTTATGAACAACATTTGGCCAATGGAATATAAGAGGGAATCTTATGTGTGATATCTTTATTCTTTTCTCCTTCCTGCTGTCTGGAATGTAGATGTAATTGCTGGAACTCAAGCAGCTATTTTGTACCATGAGACTGAAGCCATATGGGGAAAATGAAGCAATTAAATAAATATTGGCTGTGTCCATGACTATTGTGGAGCTACTATACCAGCTCTTGTGTAATTTTGGACTTCATATATATGAAAGAAGTAAACTTCAACCTTGCTTAAGCCCTTTTACCTCTTTAAAAATTAAATTTCCTGTCACTGAGCTGAACCTAATCCTAACGGATACAAGATTTTTCCAGGTACATTATTTCTCTTCTCTCTCAATTCTAAGTTCTTGTGCACAGTGAGAAGTGCTGTGTCCAAACTGAGATTACCACTGTGATCCTTCTTCTTTCCTCAAAAGTTGACCTCAGGATAGAGAAAAACTGGAATATGTGAGATGTGACTCAGGTTAAAAAACATACAAACAGATTTACTGTAATGTTATCTACAGCTAAAGTAAGACGTGAACCTGAATGGTTCTGAAATTAAGGCCATTAACATTCATAAAGCACTTAACTATGTGCACACATGATGCAAAACACTGCGGCAGGCAGAACAGCCCCCAAAGATATCCACACATTAATCCTTGGAAACTGAGAACATGCTACATTCTGTGGAAAAGAGACTTTGATGTGATTTAGATTATGGACATAGGATAGGATGGAACTTTAAGTTGACTGGAGCCAGAAGAGATGCAACAGAACAGGCAGGAATCTGAGAAATTCCAAGAGTGAGAAGGACTCAACATACCATTTCTGGTTTGAAGATGGAGGGGGCAAAGTACCAAGGAATGCAGGTAGACTTAATGAGCTGAGAAACGTTCCCAGCTGAGAGAGGCTCCCAGCTGATAGCCAGCATGGAAAAGGAATGGTTGAGTAAATGATGGTGTGGTCATTCAGCAAAATACTACATGACTATTAAAAATAAGGAGCATTTTTGACATGGAAAAGTACTCATAACATATTAAATGTTAAGAAGTGTTCAGTCAGATTTCCGGTCAAGAAGGCAGAGTAAGTAAATGCTGTGCTCACCTCCTCTCAGGACCACATCAATTACAACAGAACTACAGAACAACTATCACTGAGAATCACATAAAGTCTAGCTGAACCAAAGCCCTACTACTATGGACACACAGAAGGAGCCACATAAAGACTGATACCCTGTTTCCCCGAAAATAAGACCTAGCCGGACAATCAGCTCTAACGTGTCTTTTGGAGCAAAAATGAACATAAGACCCGGTCTTACATTATAGTAAAATAAGACCAGTTCTTATATTAATTTTTGCTCCAAAAGATGCATTAGAGCTGATTGTCTGGCTAGGTCTTATTTTCAGGGAAACATGGCAGAAGGGGCAGAGACACAGAATGGACTGGTCCTGTGACCATTAAAAATTGAAAGGATCATCTCACCTGCAGAGGTCCTCCCTGAGGTGTGAGGGGTCCCAGGCCCTCCCCAGACCAGGATTTCAGTGCTGGGGAGAGAAGTCACCACAACTTCTAGCCGTGAAAACCAGCGGAGATTGTGGCTAAGTGAGATGGAGGGTTGCTACACTTCTAGGCGCTCCTCTTTAAGGGCTGGCATATGGACTTACTTGCTGATGGACTCACTCACTCTGAGCTCCAGCACTGGGGCAGCAGCTCGAAGGGTGCCAGGGACATATGGGGAGAAACTGAATTGTCTAGCTTCAGGGTGAGGGCTGGAGGGGCAGCTTTGTTGAACCCTTTCCCTCCCTGCATGCAGACACCAAATCTGAGTCTCCATCAAATTGGCTATCACCTTTTGTCTGCCCTGCCCTAGTGATTCCCTGAGACCCTGCCCTACCCAACATGTGGGCACACCCAAGCTGCTTCCAGTGAATTTTATGCGCAACCTGTCTTAGCTCATGATGCAGACTTTCATAAAATCTCGTAAAGTTTCACAAGACCCAATCTGGCTTGTCCTGTACCTCTGGCTAAGCAGCCCTAAGTTCTGCACTAGCGACAGCCAGCCTTGGTTCACAGATTTTGCCTCTCAAGGCACCTCCATGCCCAATGCAGGCGGCAGCCATCTGTGGATTGCTTTGTGGCACATAACAGCTGGCCCTGGGTTGGGCACAGGCTGTGGCTAAACTTGGCCCACAGTGAGTCCCATCCCAAGAGGCCCCAGGGCTGGCACACCTGGTTGTCAGCCTTTGAACCCAGCCAAAGCATCACCCAGCCACTTCTAAGGACAACACACCCAAAGGGCAAACTGGGCAGGCACCAGAGCCCTGCTAAAGTGAATCCTGCTCTACAGCATTGGCCTTTGCACCACAGCTCCTTCACTGTAATCATAGCCAATCCTCATACCAATCTGCATGAGGATCAATCTCTCCCATCGACATGAAAACAGCAACCAAGGCTCAACTACAACAGGAGGGCACGTACAACCCACACAAAGGACACATCTAGAGGACCTGGTTCTGGTGATTAGGAGGACTGCACCACTTATATAGGTCACCTCCTGTATAAGTCCACAGAGACTGGGAGGCACAGCAGCCCTACCTAATACATAGGAACAAACACAGGGAGGCAGCCAAAATGGGGAGACAAAGAAATATGTCCCAAATAAAAGAACAGAACAAAGTTCCAGAAAAAAAAAGAAAGAAAAGAAAAACTAAATAAAAGGTGACGATCGATCTACCAGATGCAGAGTTCCAAACACTGGTTATAAGGATGCTCAATGATCTCAGGGAGAACATCAACAAAGAGACAGGAAACATTAAAATGGATATAGAAAACATAAAAAACAACCAGTCAGAAATAAAGAATACAATAACTGAAATGAAGAATACATTAGAGGGAATCAACAGATTAGATGAAGCAGATGATCGAATCAGCAATTTAGAAGATACAGTAACAGAAAACACCCAATCAGAGGAGAAAAAAAAAGAATAAAAAAATGAGAAGAGTTTAAGGCGCCTCTGGGACAACATCAAGGTACCAACATTTGCATCATAGAGGTACCAGAAGGAGAAGAGAGAGAGAGCAAGGAATCAAAAACCTATTTGAAGAGATAATGACTGACAACTTCCCTAACCTGGTGAAGAAAATGGATATTCAAGTGCAGGAAACACAGAGAGTCCCAAAAAACATGAACCCAAAGAGACCCACGCCAAGACACATCATAATTAAACTGCCAAAGATTAAAGACAAAGAGAGAATCCTAAAAGCATCAAGAGAAATGCAGTTAGTTACCTACAAGAGAGCTCCAATACGACTATAAGCTGATTTCTTAACAGAAACTTTGCAGGCCAGAAAGGATTGGCAGGAAATATTCAAAGTGATGAAAAGCAAGGAACTACAACCAAGATTACTCTATCCAGCAAAGCTAGCATTTAGAATTGAAGGACAAATAATTTCCCAGACAAGAAAAAGCTAAAGGAGTTTATCATCACCAAATGAGTATTACAAGGAATCTTAGAGGGACTTCTTTAAAACAAACAAACACACACAAAAAAAAGATAAAAAATATGAATAATAAAATGGCAATAGCTACATATCTATCAATAATTACTTTAAATGTAAATGGATTAAATGCTCCAATCAAAAGACATAGGGTGGCTGAATTGATAAGAAAACAAGACCCTTACATATGCTGCCTACAAGAGACTCACTTCAGATTGAAATGCACACAGAGACTGAAAGTAAAGGGATGTGAAAAAGGTATTTCATAAAAATGGAAACAACAACAAAAAAAGTTGGAGTTGCAATACTTATACCAGACAAAATGGACTTTAAAACAAGGCTATAACAATAGAGAAGGAAGGACCCAGTAATCCCACCTCTGGGTATTTATCCGAATACACTACTTTGAAGGGACATGTGCTTCCATATGATCATTGCAGCACTGTTTATAATGGCCAAGATGTGGAGGCAGCCGGGGTGTCCATTGATGGATGAATGGTTAAAGAGGAGATGGTACAGATATACAATGCAATGTTGCTTGGCCATGGAAGGGGATGGGTTCTTTCCATCCATGGCGGCATGGACAGCCTTGGAGGGTATTGTGCTGAGTGGAGTGTCGGACAAAGATGCAATGCGATTTTGCTCATATGTGGAATCTAAAGAACAAAATAAACAAACAAAACAGACATGAACTCATAGATACAGAGAACAGTTTGATGGTTGCCAAATGGGAGAGTGGTTGGGGAGAGTGAAGAAGGGGAAGGGATTAAGAAGTACAAATTAGTTGTTAAACAGTAGTCATAGGGATGTAAGTTACAGATAGGGAATATAGTCAATAATATTGTAATAACTGTGTATGGTGTCAGATGGGTACTAGATTTATTGGGGTGATAGATGGGAAGGGATTGGGGGCAGGGTGTAAAAGGTGAAGGGATTAAGAAATACAAATTGGTAGTTACAAAATAGTCATGGGGATGTAAAGTAAAGCACAGGGAATATAGTCAATAATATGGTAATAACTATGCATAGTGCCAGGTGGGTACTAGACTAGTCAGGGGGATCCCTTCTTAAATTATATAAATGTCTAACCACTATGCTGTACACCTAAAATTAATATACAATAATATTAAATGTCAAAATAAATTTTTTTAAAAGTAGAGCACATACAATTAAAATAAAAATTTTAAAAACCTGAAAAGAGGATACATCTCATGTTAAGTGTTTTTAACCACAATAAAAGAAAAAAAATAAGTGTTTAGTAAAAAAAAAGAACTTATACAATAAACATACATGTATCTACAGTATAAAAATGTTCAAAGTCATAAAATTCCTCTTCAAAACCTCACTTTTTAAATTTGTTCAAAACTTAAGTTAAATTTATATCTTGAGCTGCCATTCCCCTTGGAATGGAAGCAATATTGTCAGTACAAGACATATTTGGTTAATTTAACAATAATTGCATTATTTCATGTATGACAATTTTCAATTTCAGGAGGCTGTTTCTCCCCATCTTTTTTCCCAGGGTGACAACTAACTTCTTGGGACAGAGTTTACACCTGAAGGCTATGGTTGATATGTGCCCTTAGGGGCACAGTAAACACTAGCGTGTTCTGTGCTCCTCTGGGGCCTCGGGGAAGCTCAGGGGACTCTGTCAAGCTCCCCTGCTTGCATATGCCTGGCAGCCATTCCTATTTCTACCCACTGATTCTGCTTGTTTAGTTTGCTGCTTCCATGTGCTTTACTCTGGGAGACAGACAGAGGATCTCTCTGCTTTCAAAAGGAGTGAGGGAAGGAAGGAAAATTGGGCAGAAGAGTTTGAGACTGTCATACAGCTCTAGGGAAATTTGGCAAGGCCTATGTGGAGTCCTCAAACCAAAGTCACCCACCCCAGAAACAAGCCTGCCAAGTGTCCCTGCCATGCTCATTCAAGAGCTGGGAGCAGTCCCTGGAAAGACTGGTCTCATGGGAACCCAGTGATGGACTTCTGAGCACAGCATCTGAGGTGTTGGTTACTTATAAATAACAAGATTAAAAATATTTCCAAAGCATTGTATCATCCAGATTGAAAGAGAGGTCAGAATTTTTTGAGAAAGCCATTTATAGCCAAGGCATGGTAAGGAGATGGAAATACAATACATTTGGCTGCTGGAAATTCTTGTTTCATTCATTTGGTCAGAAAGTCATTCTCATTTTCCAAGTTTCAGCTGGAAAAAGTGCTTGGTATCCTCTTACCAGCTTCCCTTCACTCAAGGAGTTTACACTTAGGTGGGGAGACAGATACCAATCATCAACAAATTTACAATTGCAAATATATTTATGTGTGCACGTGCATACACATTTTTAAGATAATTGGGGCCATGCATTTGTCACTTTCTATACATTCTTTTATTGAATTCTTTAAATCATGGTGAATTTTTGTTTCTGTAATTAAGAGTGCTGGCAATGATGACAATGAAATGCCTCTGTGGCTGTGGAAAGTATTTAAAATGTGTCTATTGCACAGCTCAGACGTTGGCTTTCTTGTGATGGCCACCTGTAAGGCTGACTTCCATGAAAGTAATGAAGAGGATCAGAACATGCCACTCCAAATATGCCACTTTGGCATAAGGATTACTTTGAACTGAAGGCAATTGAAGCAGCAGATTGACAGTCTTTCCTTTACCTAACTTTAGTTAGCAGATCTGAGCCCTCTGCTCGAGTGGCCTAGACTTTTGAACTTCCATGTTCATCAACACATTGTCCAATTTTAGCTAGACAGCTGCTAAGTCGGTTTACCCAGAATTCCCACCTTCAGTATCTGGTCACCCTTGCTATCTAAGTGGGTTCCTCACCCTCTGTTCATTCCCTGGGGTTGTCTGATCACCCTGGCCTGCCTTTAGCAAGAATCTCCCCTTACTCCTGATGTTTCCTTTTAGTAATTTTCCATCCACTGACTCCCACCCTACCCCTGGGCAAAGTCCCACTTGCCCATGCTGTCATCAGAATTGAGCCCAATAATATACTGAGGTCTCTTTTCCCCTATTGCAATAGTCCCGAATAAAATCTGTTTTTGCTTCTTTAACCACAGTCCAGCTCTGATTTTTCTTTTATAAGATCAAGAAAAGCCCTCTATTTGCCTCTTCCTATTTGCCTAAGTGCAGGGCCTAGGTTTCCCTTTGTGGAGGCGTCCTTCCTCTCCTCTCTCACACCAGGAAGGGGAGAATGACTCTGAATCGCCTGAATCACCAGAGGTGACAGCTAGACTTTTATCCACACAGAGAGGAACCTGCATAACAAATTACCAAACAACTCTTGTCTTCCATTAGTTTTCCCTATATGTTTACCTTTTCACAATTTATTGCCTCCAGAAGCTCAGAATCCTTTTCCCTTGTCTGTCATGTCACCACAATTTATTGCTCTTTGGTAAAAATAGTGTATAAGCTCTCAGGCCGAAACATTTCTTTGGGTCTTCATTTCTTTTATATGAAGACCTCCATGTACACATAAAAATACTAACATTAAATACAATTTGTATGCCTTTTCTCCTGTTAATCTGTCTTGTCAGTTTAATTTACAAATCTCCAGGCTCAGAACCTAAAAGGGTAGATGAGGTTTTTTCCCACCCCCACAGTTTAACAAGGCTGCAAATCAGCATGGAATGAGAAAATGAAACGGGCAGCCTAGATCGCTGAAAGGGAATGTCAGCCATTGTCATCTGTATCACTGTTGAAAAGAGTTTTGCTGTGTAGTGATTGACAGGGAGGGAGAAGTTTCACCCTCCCACCCTTCTTGAGTTCTTATGGCTGGACTAATTAGAAAATTGACATATAACCAGATTAATGGGGGGAAAAAAAAACAATGTAATATGTGTGCTTGGGAGATCATAAATGATGCTTGGAGAAATCTCAGAGAAATACTGAATCAGCCAGCTTTTTATACTTTTTAGACAAAGAAACAATAAATTTGTGAAGCTGTGACAAGACAAGGACACGTAGGTTTGGGTGCTCATTAGTGAGGAATCTAAACAAAGTTTGGGTTGGGGTAGTAAATTACTAATAAAGATGTAATCAGCCTTGGTTATGTAAGCTTTTTGGCCCTGGGTCCTTAACTCTGGCAATAAGGATATCTGTTAGCCTCCTTGGAGCAAGAAGGGCATCTTTCACAGGGGGATTTACTTCCTGCATTCAAGGAGACAAAAGCGGGTCAACGTGCCCTTCCTACATCAGCTGCTTTTCAAGTAACTTTAATTCAAAGTAATCGACATTGAGCTGGGGGGTATTTGGGGGTGGTCTGCCCTGGGCCCTAATACGATCTAATGGTTATTTGCAAACTGGACTCTTTCGTATACAGAGACTCTGGTATTTCAAAGTGGGAACTACTGTCCTAAAATGTATACTGTTGGTCTTGGTTGAGCTTCTGGCCTCTGTGCGGCCTGGAGCCTGGGGTTGATCTGACCACACTGCTGTGGAAACAGCGGATTGGTCAGTTTGAAAGTTTCTTTGACCATGGTTTGGTCAAATGGGTCTGCCACAAAAAATACAATCCCAGCATCTATCTGTCTCTACTTATCCCAGAGTCGTAGTGGACCAATTTTGTATAGTGTTCTAAAATTTGTCTAGATCCCCCTAGTTGAGTCCTTCGGGGTTGGGAGTCTTCCCTTTCTCATTCCTCAGTGACTTCCACAGATTATTTGCCCAGGGAGTACTGCCCATTAACTACCTCTGCCCAATCCTCACCACAAGAATCAGAGAAAGACGAGGCCCCCGCCCCCCCCACACACAAAACTTTGTTAGGACAAGGAGATGCTGTTATCTAAGACCCTTTGTTGCAGGCTTTGTCATCAGGGAGAAGCCCTCTTCCCAGTTTGTGAGGGAAGGCGCTGCACAAATGGGCTTCCTGGCTCTCTGACCACAGCCATGAAGTCGGTTCTCAAATGCAATTCCCAGCTGCTCCCTCTGACTTGACCACAGGCCACATGGCAACTGACTAATCCAGGAGAAAAGCCAGGCCACTCTCAGCAGTTCATCTGTGAATCTTATTCTCCTGGTATTAGAGGAACATCTGCAAGGTTCATTTTACCCTGCAGACTACGGAAAAGGAAAATGCCACATACTGGCTTGCTTGTTAGAAATGAAAGACTTTCCATTGAGCTGGGCCATTTGCTTCTGAATAGCAATGTAACTGAAATCATTCTGCAGCTGGAGCTCCTGCAGACAGACACCCTGGATCAGAGACCAGGCTGTCTGGGCCTGGTCCCAGCGTGGCAGATGGGAGGATTTAAGGGCAGGTGAGCACAACAGGCGATATCTATTCTTAGACCCCCAAACACAAAAAGGTGGGATGAAAGTGAAGCAGGGGAGATACGGGATCTGAAGAACTCCTGGACTGAAGGCACTGTAAAACCCTGAAATGGATAGCAAGTTAGGAAGATTATAAGAGCATGTCCCTTCACATCTTCAAGAATAAAGGACCCATTCTTTGTCCTCCATCAAGAAGAAACATTAGTGCACCTAAGACAGTCATTTCTACGTCACAGCCTTCTTCTTCAGTCCTTCTCTGGGGTCTTATTATTTGGGGTTCTGAATATTATTATACATGCCCATCTCGCCAGAAAATCATGACAACATAATAAACCATGTTTAAAATGTCCAGAGCTGGAAGCTTATTGCCGTCATCAGATGGATAAAACTGTAAGTGGAGAATTCAGTCCTCATCTTCTGGTATATACTGAATAACGTGCCGTATATAATTATAAATGCATCTGAATTTTGTCCCCCAAAAAGACAGGTCAAAGTTCTAACTCACTGTACCTGGGAATGTGACCTTATTTAGAAAGAGCCTTTGTAGATATAATTAAGATGTCAGTTAAGGTGAGGCCGTACGTACATACTTTCTCCTGTTGGCGTAGGGTGGGCCCTAACCCAATGATTGATGGCCTTACAAGAAGAGAGAAATTTGGAGGCAGAGAGACCTGGAGAATGCCATGTGTAACAGAGCTGAGATGGAATAATGCAGCTGCAAGCTAAGGGATGCCAAGAATTGACAGCAATACCAGAAGCTAAGAAATGGTGAAGAAGGATTCTTTTCAGAGTCTCAGAGGGAACATGGCCCTGACAACACCTTGATTTTGAACTTTTAGCCTCCAGAACTGCGAGAGAATATATTTCTGTTGTTTTTAGCCACCCGATTTGTGGTGCTTTGTTATGTTAACACTAAGAAATGGATAGAGTACCTTACTTCTTTTTTTTTCTTTTTGGATAGGAATCTCATGAAACAGAATTTACCAGGATTCCTGTGTTTGTAGGGCACAAATCCATAGCAGGACTAGAAACAGTGAATGTGTGGAATCATATATTCTATGCATCCCAACTATTAATCATAATATGCACATTTAAATCCATCACGACAGAGTAAACATTGAATTTCCATTGTCTCTAACATGAAATTACAAAATTATTGTCGTAGGGAACAGCAATCAGAGTAGACAGCCAAAAAATGTAAAAAAGAGTATTTGGAAGTGTGTTAGCAAGTTATTTAAAAAGAATGTAAAGATACATCCAAAAAAATATCCATGTCCTAATTCTCAAAACCTGTAAACGTTACCTTATTTGGAAAAGGGGTCTTTGCAGATGTAATTTAAATGAAGGATCTTGGGATGAGGGCATCCTAGATTTTCCAGGTGGGTCCTAAATCCAATGACAAGGGTCCTTATAAGAGACACACAGGGGAAACAAACAGAAGAGGAGGAGGCCATGTGACCACTGAGGCAGAGATTGGAGTTATATAGCCACAAGCCAAGAAATACCAAGGCATGCTGGGGAGGCCACCAGAAGCTGGAGTGGCCAGGAAAGGATTTTCTCCAGCGTCCCTGGAGGGACTGTGTCCCTGCTGACAACTTGACTTCGGATTTCTGGCCTCCCAAACTGTGAGAGAACAAATTTTTACTTCTCTCCCCTCCCTCGCCATGGGCTGTGCCCCTCAAACAGAAACCTGACTAGGAGCTCTTCCCTGATGCCCAGAAATCTCCATCCTGTCTTCAGCTCTAAAACACAAAAGCTGTTAAGTAAGCCCTGGGGGTCCCTAACTCTAAAGAATAATCCTTGACTACTCTCTTAGGATGAGGGTAGCCCAAAACACCTCCTAATCTCCCATCTCTTACAAAGCAAGCACAGAAACGAAAAAAGTCAAAACACACTCACAAAAATCAAAATCTCAATCAATGAGCCTGCCACGGTATTACGTTTCAGTGGGTGACGGTGAGGTCCTTGAGGTGAAGTAGCTGGCGCGGGATGAGATTTAAGCAGCCTGGCCCCTGCCCTGGTGCCAAGCAAAGCTCTATGTCTGAGGGGAAGGGCCTTGGCCAGCCTTTCAGGAGCCCTAACTCCCCGCTAGGACTCTGCCCAGGTCTCCACATGACCTTTAAGTTTTAAGAGTAGAGGTCCACTCTCCCTCTTCCACACAAATGCCCCCTTCCTTTACAACCCAGGAATGATGGAAAACATTGCAGCTGGGACATCTCAGAGTCTTCCCACCATCCAGAAAGCAGTCTGAAGGGACACAGGAAAGGTAATAACATTTGGCTGCAACAGTAGCTACCCTGGGACACATTGTCTCACGCTGGCTCTTGTCTGAACATTTTGAGGAAAAACACATATCTGGGCAAAATATACAATTGTGCATTACTGGAGGAGTCGTCATTAGCGAGTTGCCTGCCTGAGTAAAAATCTTTCCTCTCCCAAGGAGAGGGAGGCAGCACTGGATTGATGAAAGGGTCTGATTGTAGCTGTGGTCAACACAGCTGTCTGAAACTAACAAGCTGAACGCCCCCACCCACATTCCCACCCTCCCAGGTCTGACCAGCTGTGGTTGGGCAGCTGTCTGGTCAGAGCAGTTGGTTCAGGAAGGTTCTATCTGGATCTGAGGCGGGCCTGTGCTTGTTAGCTCAGCCTTTGGTTCTTCTTTCACTTTGGTATAAACCTTCACCATGTGCAAAGTGCTTGCAGAGCTTGCAGAGCTCTTCTCCTGTTTTATTCTCAAAACAGCCCTGAAAGGGCTGAAACTGATACTCAGGAAAGTTAACTGGGGGTTCTCAGGCTCCCATCGCTGGTAGGCTGCAAAGCAAGGCTGGAATCAAGTGTTCTGATTCCACACTCAGTGCTCAGATACTATTAGGCTGGTGCAAAAGTAATTGTGGTTTAAAAGGTTAAAAATAATTGCAAAAATCGCAATTACTTTTGCACCAGTATAATAATAACAGTGGTAATCATTTACTGAGCACTTATTATGTGCCAAGCACAGCTGTCAGCACGAACTCCACAAATCCTCCTATCTACCCTAGAAGGTAAGTTTTTCCGTTTGTTTTGTTTTGTTTTTTTATACTTTTTTTTTTGTTTCAGGTGCACAAGACAAAGTAGTACTTAGATGTTTATCATTTATATCCCTCACACTGTGTGAACCCCCCTCCCCCATCCACTATCCCTCTGACATCGCACAGAGCCAGTACATTTCTACTGCCTCTATTCCTAATGCTGTACTCCGCTTCCTGTAAGTATATACATACATACACACACACACACACACACACACACACACATATATACAGATATATATATATAAACATGTACTTGATATTCATTATTGTTCAGCTTCAGGTGTACAGTGCAGTAATCAGGCATCTACATCATCACTGAAGTGGTCTTGCAAATGAGACAAGTGTCCATTGGATACTCTACAAAATCTTTACAACATTATTGATTACATTCCCCAAATTAATTTTCAAAACCCCATGGCCGTCTTGTGGTTACGACTATTTTGTAATCCCCTCACCTTCCCCCTTATTCCCACCCCCCCTCCCATCTAGCAACCCTCAGTTTTTCCTCTATATCTCCAAAACTCCAAAATTGTTTCTGATTAGTTCATTCACTTATTCTTTTCTTTAGATTCCACGTATAAGTGAGATCATATGGTATTTGTCTGTCTCTGTCTGACTTATTTCACTTAACATAATGTTCTTTAGGTCCATCCATGTTATTGCAAATGGTAAGATTTCTTTCCTCTTTATGGCTGCGTAATACTCCATTGTGTAAATGTACCACAGTTTCTTAATCCAGTCATCTACCGATGGGCATTTCGGTTGTTTCCATGTCTTGGCTATTGTGTATAGTGCTGCAATAAACATAGGAGTGCATAAAGTTTTTTGAATTAGAGTTTTGGATTTCTCCGGATAGACACCTAGGAGTGGAATTGCTGGGTCATAAGGTAGTTCCATTTTCAGATTTTTGAGATACCGCCATACTGTTTTCCATAGTGGCTGCACCAATCTGCAATCCCAGAAGGTAAGTTTTTGGATCAGCTTAAAAGAAGACCTTGAGATGAGGACTCAAGTGCCAGGAAAGGGACACTGGTAAGTGGTTTCGGATGGGATAACGGAGTTTGTTCCTGCTAAGGACACTCTAGAACCAGTGCAGAACTTGCATCAGATGTTTTCACAAAGGGGGAGGAGAACTAGGGTTTTGACACACTCTCCAACACACTGTGGTGTTAAGGAGGGAGGGCATGGCGGTTGGACAGGCAAAGAGGCCTAAATATCCAGAAAGAGCCTGAGCAAAAGAGCCGGGGAGGAGCACACTGGAGGGAAAAGCATGGTGTGTGGCTGAAGCTGGCAATGCCTGCTACAGTGCTGCTACTGGCTATTAGATTTTTAGAGAAGAAGAAACGGAGGTCACAGAGAGTTTTAAGCCGCTTGCTCAGGGTCACACACAAAATAGGTGGCAGAGTTGGATAGAAGCAGTGAGATGAGAGCTTGTGCTCTTAGCCACCAGGTGCCGCCCTGCCATTGGCCCCAATGGCCTGGACTCATCCCTCTCCCCAGGAATCCCACATACTTTTTGTCTCCCACCTCCAGCCCTGCCCTGTTCACTCTCCTCTGCCCTCAGGTGCCCCACACTCCACATGCTCCTGTCTCTGGACCTCTCCTTTTCCACTACACAAATGCATGACCCCAGTGGTTCAGTTACGCAGGCATCGGAACTCCCTGGGAGCTGCTCCATCACAGCCTGTGGGGACCCCAGCCCCAGAACTGTGGGGTTCAAAGGTCTAGGGAGCAGCAGAGAATCTGCGTTTCTGCCAAGTTCCCTGGTGATGCTGCTGCAGGACATGGTTTCAATACCACTGCCCCACATTCCGGGCAGGGCTGCTTTCTCCTGATCTGCCCAGGTTGTGTGGATCTTAGAAGCAGAGAAAACTGGAGGCTACAGAGTCCCTGGAACCGGAGCTCATGTCCCTGATGAGGAAACCAGGTCCAGACGGGCTAAGTGAGGTGTCCAAGATCACTTCTGAAGTTCTGAGCATGTAACTCAGCCTCCTTTTTGGGGCCTGCTCTGGAGGAATGGGACTGGGAGGAAAAGGACTAATCAGAGGAGGGGATTGAGTCCTACCCCCGTCCCCAGGGAGCAGGACCCTTGTCTGCAGGCTTCCCACCCCCCAACCTAGGGGGAAATGCTGGCTTGGTCTCTGCCAGGGCCAGGCTCATACCAACCAGTCTCCAAGCGTACCCATAAACAAGAAAGTCAAATAAGGAGAATGCAAGGCTTTCAGGAAAGCTGAGGGGAAACAGGCAGTGTTTGGTCAATGTATTTGTTGACTTTATTCCTGCATTTATGTGATCTTCAAACCAAGAGCCAATTCAGTTAGCTGAGTTTATTTTTAAAAGTAACTTAAAATGGTTAAATGTTGTTTAGTGTGCATTAACTGAACAGCCAGTGGATTGAATTGCTCAATGAATTTTGATATTGAATATACCAGTTACGATTTGGGGATATTTATAAGCACCTAGCAGACAGATGCCAGGTCCTGGTGAAGCAGTTGTGAACCAAAGTCCCTGCCCATTTTGACCAATGATTAAATCAAACATGTGCGTGTGTGCGTGCATGTGTGTGTGTGTGTGTGTGTGTGTACACGTGTGTACTCCCTTTGCTTCCTTAGGACGCACAGCCCCCACTGTTCTGCTTTCTCCGCAGTCCAAATTCCCCTTGCATCCTTGAAGTGCTTGCATATTTGGCCTCCCAAACACAAAAATGATGTGCATTCTGTGTGCAACAAAATAATGCTGCCCAAACTGTCCTCTAACTGTCATCTAACGTGTTCCTCTGGGCTAGACCAGGCTGTTGACTTACCTGATCAACGCATGTGCACACGTTTCAGAGACCCTGTTGTAGACAAACATCTTCACCACAGCTGAGCAGGAAGCTGAAAAAAAAAATTCATTCTGGGATTGCTCAAAACGATGAATTTTCATAGACTGCAGTGGGAGGGGACCACTTACCCTGTTGGAAAATGCTGTAGTGGAACTTGAATAATGTCATTTTGGTTGGGTGACAGTACCCTCTGTTGGCTCCTTTAAGGAAAACAGGCAGCATTTTCCTTGAGAGCTGTTACGATGTAGAAGGGAGCTAGCTGTACACTAAGGTCCTGGTGGAAATGTTAATAGTTTGTTTTGAGACATTTGTCAGGGTATTTGTCCCCAGAGTGTGTGTCCCTAGGGTGCCCTCTTATTTACCTCATGACAGCCACCCATTACTCAGATTCTGCCTTCCCAAGTGTGTTTTTTCCCCCAGGCTGCTCAGAACTCCCGGCCAGGGCTGCTTCCCTCTCCTCCTTCCACCCACGTTGCTACCTTTCTCCCTTTCTTCCGACCTGTCCCTTGTCTCCTCAGGGCTGTAGTCCAAGGCCTTGAGTGTCTTAACATCACTGTGCTAAGGGACAAATGGACACATAAGACTAAAGAGCCTTCCTCCCAACCCCAGTATCATTCCAAAGCCACAAATGGACAACTTCTTTAGACAATGATGCAGCCTTTGTTATTTGGCCAGAGGCTCTGAGTAGGAAAGAGATTTCAGGCCAGGAAGAAGGTAGGGAAGTATCATACATCATAGACCCAAGCAGGAAGCATTCCTAGATGGTTTCCTCAAATTAGAACTATAGGTAGCAATGACTTTATAGTGATGGGGCATGAACATTTCAGAACAACATCTTAAGAGTCAGAGACTCCTCTTTCATAAAATTTCCACAGTGCCACTCCTGGAGAATTCACGATGCTCTTTAATACGTCTTCGTTATATCATATAGGTTATGCAAAAGTAATTGCCGTTTAAAAGATTAAAAATAATTGCAAAAACCGCAATTACTTTTGCACCAACCTAATCATATGTCTTCATGAACTACATAAAACTGGCCTCACCAAATCCCCTTTCACTGAGCAAAATCTTTCTCTAGTTCATAGCTCAGCTAACCTCCTGCTGAAATGAGGGAGTGCCCTGGCTGAGTTAGAAGCTAAAGCTTCAGAAAAGTAAAGACTTGCTTATAAAACTTTCCTTTTAACCTCAAGATTTGTCAGGCCCTGCACTGCTAGAAATTAACAGCTGAGCTTCATTAACAGAAGATGTGCAGATGTCGCCTTGCTGAGGTCACTTGCAGGTCAAAGTAGGGACAGCAGCCAGCCCTGCCTAAACAGGGCCGAGAATGTGCCACCACTCATTTTTCGGGTTGGGTGACTCCATAGCTGGCTGTCAGCATCTTCTTGTGAGGTTCGTGCATGGGAGGTGGTTTCCAGCTTTTTTGTGACCTGATTTTAACTTGTGACTATAATTTTAACTTCACTATAGTTTTAAAATGAATAAATAGGATGAAAGGATAAGAAACTGTTAAAAAACCCCTTCTTTTCAGACTCATTAACATTCACTTGAGATCTTTATCCGCCATCTCCCACTTGTCCAGCAAATTCCCGAGTAGCTTGGGTGATGTCACTAATGCCTGAACTACAAATCGGCACCATCGAGCCCCATTTGGTTTGGTGCTGAGTTGAACCTGCTTAAGAATCTCTTATTTTTCTACAGCTCCTCTCACTCTCAGAGACATTTTCTCACTGGATACCAGCAATTCCCCTGGGCAGGAAGTGGACTGGATATTATTATTATTCCCAGTTGAAGGGAAGGAGGATAAGAAGGATTAAGGGATCTACTTGAAATTGGTAGATAATGAAGTCCCAGTTTCCCACACCTGGTTCTCTTCTCATTAAACACCACTATCCCGCCACTTTACAGGTTATGGCCAATCAGGGCAAGTCACTTGCTCAAGACTGTCACATTTCATCTTTGTTCCAGGGATTGCCGATGCCACCATGATCATGCACTAAATATCCATATGTACTTGGGGCCGTTTCTCGACTTTCTTTCCTATTCCATTGGTTAGTCTATGCAAAATAACAAAAGCCTACCAGTACTTACTATTGGGAGATAAATTTATTAATGGGGAAATGGTATCTTGGTAATGTCGAGTCCTTTTACTCAAGAACAAGGAATATCTTTCTGTTTGTTTAAGGTGAATTTTATGTCTTTCAGAGCGGTTTTATTGTTTTACTCATTTACCATCTCACATTTCTGATTAAGCTTATTCCTAACTATTTAATATTTTTATAGCTATTGTTCATGGGGTTCTTTTTTAACTGGTTATTATTTGTGTACATGAAGGCCGTGTATTCTTTTTAATAAGATTTTGACTCTAAAATCGTTCAGATCCCCCAAGTTACCACATAGTATATAGAGATACAACATACCCACCTCACCTGCTTCCCCTAAGATGGACATCTCACATTATCATGTAGCCTTTGTCTAAACTAAGAAACCAGTATTTCTACTTTACTGTCAAAATCCAGACTTTATTCAGCTAGTACTTGTTTTTCCACTGTCCACCCGCGATACTACATTGCATTTAGTAGTCACGTGTCCTTAGTTTCCTCCGGTTTGTGACAGTTTTCCAATCTTTCCTCTTTATGACCATGACAATTTGGGGGAATACTAGTCAGGCATTTTGCAGAATGGCCCTCAATTTGGGTTTGATATTTTTTTCTCACAACTAGACTGGGGCTGTAGGTTTGAGGGCAGAATGTCACAGAGGTGACATGCCCTTCAAAGAGACTGATTTTGCACATGTTAATTTTATATCCTGCTACACTGTTTAATTCTTTCATTGTTTGCATTAGTCTTATCATTGATTATTTAAGAGTTTCCAGTTATATTGTCAGGTCAGCTATAAAAAAATAAAATAAAATGAACAGGATAGTTTTACTTCTTCTCTTCCAATTCTCATTGTTTTTCTTCCCTCCCCAGAACCCTGAGGGGAGTGGAAGCAAAAGGTGAGTGAGAGCAAGATCTGATAGAGGGTAAAAGCAAAGGGGTTTAGATGGTGAAGGAGGGTCAAAAGAGAGGAAAGGGAAGAGGTAGATGGGGTTGGAAGAACAGGATACAATGACAACCCATATAATGAATAGGGCAGAACACAAAGGAAAGGCCAACTTGCTGCCATCTCCATTAGAAACACACAGTCTGTTCCTACAGAAACTATGGTAGCCCATTTGGGACCTAACAAGACTCCCACAAGCTGATGTCAATTTACCCTGTTTCTGAAAGGCCACATTTGATCCTCTATTGAGGCCCCATTTGATGATGGAAAGGCTACTGCAGAGTCCAGACTATTGTACCTCAGACCTGTCTCGCCTACCACCACCTCTGTGAGCTGGGGAAATCGTGCCTCCTCTCACAGCCTCAATTTCCACATCTGTCATCCTACCTAGAAAGGAAAGAGCAGGCACCTTGGACCTGGGTAGGCTGGGGAGGGAGGTGGGGGAGGAGGGGATTTTGTTGGGGGAGGGTAGTTCTCCTTCTTGCAGGGTTTTTCAAATCACGCTGCCAGAGAGCACCTGGCAAGAAACAAAACTCATGTGATTTAATTCAGAAAGCACAAAAAGGGGTTCAGTGCAACCTCTTTGGTCTCTTTTCTCTCTGTAGGGGCTCAGAGGCCACACAATAGACCTGTGAGTTTGCGGCAGCGGTAAATCTCTTTCCCAACTTTGCCATGAGTCAGTGGCTTTGTGTTTACAACCATTGCCTTTGAGCCTCTCTGGTTCAATTGAGACAAACACTGAGGCTGTTTGGTAACATGTGTCCTGTCCCCAAACAAAAGGAAATTCATGTTAGGAAATTAATTCCAATTAATTGAATGCATTTGCCAGCAAGAGGACCCATACAAAACTAAACTACACTTAACAGAAAAAAATCAGGACCACTTGCATGAAGAAAGAAGTAAAACAGGGTCAAGTTCTGGGCTTTGCTACTGATGTTGTGAGGGATCAAGGGCATTCATCACCTTGCTGTGACTCAGTTTCCTCTTCTGCAAAATGAGGGGGTTGACCTGAAGTCTTTTCTAATTATTTGTTCACAACACTAAGTTTTCCCCCCAGAACTCTGATATTAAAAACAAACAAACAAAAAACCCCACAAAAAACAGTTGTACATATACAGTATAAATTCATGTATGTAAACAACTTCAAATGCATATTGGATTATTACAAAGTAATGAAACAAGGCTACCTGTGTATTTATGTTGGCTGCACTATAACACAAAGTTTCTATTTGATACAAGTAAGTGTTTGCAAATACTAATAGTCTTTTTCTTTTTTTCTCTCTCTTTTTTTTTTTTTTGTCTTGGTTTGTTTGTTTGTTTTCAATAGTTGCCTGGTCAACTGAGAGTACTCCTTAACTGCGGCAGAGCAGGTTTTAATCTGAGGTCATCAAAAACAAAACAACCCCCCCAAAACTAGCTAACCAGGCAGCACTAGTTAATGCATTTGAATGTATCAATAATGTTGAGTATGCATTTTAATGGCACTTTTTAATCACAAGTTAAAATATATCTTTAAAATGAAATTGGAATAAAACATTTGAACAGTCCTGACAAGCCCTCTGCAGAACCCTGGGTTCACAGAGTGCCTGAAATCTACTGGGCTAGAGGTTCTCTAAGGTGTCTTATGGTCTGAGAGTCTCTGCTCCTTGCCTCTCCCCAACCCCTGAACCCCACCTCTGCCCCTGTATTCACAATAAAAATACTTAGTGAGTTCCTACTGTGAATCAGGCATAGATCTAGGCCCTTGGGACACTTCAGTGAATCTCCCCAAATATGCACAAAACCCTACGTAACAACTGTACCTTGCACTTGTAGTGGTTTAGTTTAATAACTTTGAAACAGCTACAGTGTATGCTGTATCAGACAACAGCCTAGTTCTTTTCTAAGTGACTGGATTTCCTACTCAGTGAGTTACCTATTCCCCAGCTGTACCACAAGATGGTAAATAATCAATCTATTAACCCTCTAACAGGCAACCGCTGAAGACAAGAGATCTGATTGTACTTTCCCTTCTCATTCATTGGCTAAACTCAGGGAACAGCTCTTTAGTCAAACAAGGTTCCCAGCAGACTCAGTCTTCCTTCCTGGAGTTTTGGGAAGCTTATAGGTTAGTAAGTCATTGACATTGGAATCCATTTTGTATTTTTTCAAGATGTTCTAAATAAAGTTGTAGGGGTTTTTTGTTGTTGTTGTTTTTAACACGATGCCCCATTCAGAAAAACTCAGAGTCCTCTCAAAATGCCCCCCAAGATGGACCAGTGGAATAGTGGCCTTTGTAAACCTGGAGATTAACTTATTGTCAAAGAAACTTGTTTTGTTAAAAGCCGTCTGTACCCTTAGAAACAACGCTCAGAAGACTCATCCAGCTGAAAGTAGAATATTTAGTTCTCCAGACTCTTAGAGAGTGTCAGTGGAGATTCAGATTATGTCATTTGAGTTCTGTGCTCTGTCTTCTTAACAACTAGGTTATTCCCTCCTAAACAGGAACAAGTAGACTAGACAAGCATGAGCATTCTTGTCCAACAGGGGACACTTTTCCATGAGCACAGACTATGGAACTGGTGTAGGACTGTCCCTCCATCAGATGCAATTCAGATCTGCTGTTGGAAACAAATTAATCTGATTGGAAAGGGTATGTAGAGGATGAGGTAGATGCATTTATTGGGGGAGGTAGATACATTTATTTTTGATAAACAATTTTATCAGCTCTCTTGACACTAGAGAAAAATCAAAGCATGAATTTTTCCAAAATCCACGAAGTCATTTGGCTTATTTCTTGAAGTATAAAAACATCTTGTACTGAGATTAATTTAATCAAGAATGACAACATGGTTGGAACTATTTAACATACTGCTTGCTCTCTTCCAGAAGCCGGGAAAGAGTAAACCTTGCGAGAGTACATGAAGTTTTTGTCTTCGTCCACCAGGGGGCATCAAAGTCCTAGGAATCGCTTTCCAAGAGCCCTAGATGGCTTTAAGGAGGAGGAAGAATACAGTGGGTTGTCGGGCTCAGAGCAATGCTCTGAAAGTAGTAATGTCCAATGCTTGAACTCCTCGACAACAGTACTGTCACGTGGTCGTACAAAAATGTGTGGACATGAGGACCGACTGAGAACTGACTCTCTTAAAGCCACTCTTCCGGTCGTCTAGTTTTGCCACTTGAGCCTCATGGAACAAGTCTGATCTGGCTTCTCCATGGCCAGATCTTCAAATATTTGCCTACAGCTCTCACGTTCCCTTGGAGTTTTTTCTCTACCAGAATAAATGCCATGGTCGTTTCGATACTTCTTATACAGTATTAGTATTTTTCTTTTCTGTTGCTGGTTACGGAAATGGGCTCTGATTTAGCTTTACCTGAGATGTCTCACGGAATCCAGAGAATTAAAAACATCTAGGACTCGAGAAAGCAGCTGCTGGAAATTCAGGGCAGGAATCTTTGGTCCTCTTACTACAGCCCTGCTTTTCTGCTTCTCATACAGCTCATGTCAGTGATTCTCATCTCTTAATTCCAAATTTCATCTTCCTATAAGAAACTCTGAAGACCCTCTTGGGATCATAGGTCCACCCCAGATCAGTCAGCCTTGGGCAGGGGAAATGTGTCACCTAATGCAGACATGGCTACTGAGTCCCAACACAGAGAAGCGAGAAGGCACATGTTCTAGTTTCCTTATTCTGATCTCGCCTCTGACCATGGACCGTTTGTTAACGTTCCCTTTACAGTGTGGGGCTGAGTGTGACAGTGGTTCTGACCACCCAGAGCAGAGAACGAACACCCTCCGATTCTGGACTCCATACTTCTATTATTATGACGTAAGTTGATGAGCTTTTTTTGATTCACATTACTCTTTCTCGGCTGTTTATTGATGGGGACAAAGTAAAGGAAACCCTGTGCCTTCTGACAGTTTACAAGAATAAAAGTTTCTCAGATGTAAAAATGCAAACATTTATTTACAAAGACTTCTTCACAATATAAGACATCACGAAATATGTATAATTTTCATAAATTTAGCAGAAATGTAAATGATCTCAATAAAACTTTGTTCCCCTCACGTATTTTTTAGCAAAATTTTGTTTCATTTTGTTTTGTTTTGTTTTGTTTAAGAAACTGAGTTTGGCAGGAGAGTGAGATAATAGAATCACTGAGCTACCCAGAGAAATTGTAGGAAATGTGTAAGGAACCTAGAAATAACACTTCTAGGAATTTATCATATAAGTTACGTTGCCTCTATCGTGTATTTCAGCCATTCATTTTGGTGACTTAAATGCTAGATCATTACCCCAATAATTTTCTTTTGTGACATCTGAGCTACTGTTCCAGTCTGTCAAATCTTTTGCATTTTTATTCTATTACTCATTATAGTAGAAAGCTGTTGGTACAGCTTTCTGTGTAAGAAATGTGTAAGAAACCTAGAAATACCACTTCTAGGAGTTTATCATATAGAAATTCTCAGAGCTATAAACACAGATTTGCATACTTAGATATTTTCTCATTTATAATTGCAAAAAATATTAGAAACCCATTTACCATCTAACAGACTAGAAAGGCTTTCATAAATTTTGATATACACATTCAATGAAATATTTTTCCCATCAATAAAAATGTATTTACAAAGACTTCTTCAAAATATAAGAAAAGATGTATCATGAAATATGTATGTAATTTTTATAAATTTAGCAGAAATGTAAATATTTTCAATAGTGTTTTGATTTTTCTTTTTTCTTTATTTTTAATAGAAAAGAAACTGAAAGAAATGCACCAAAATGTTAACTGTGTTTTATCTCTGGGTGATGACGTTTTGGTGATGTTATTTCCTTTTTAATACTTGTCTACATATATTTTCACTTTTACAATGAGCATGTATTTCTTTAAACTTTTATATATTTACGTGTGTTTTTCCAGGACCCATCAGCTCCAAGTCAAGTAGTTGTTTCAATCTAGTTGTGGAGGGCACAGCTCACTGGCCCATGTGGGAATCAAACCGGCAACCTGGTTGTTAAGAGCACCGTGCTCTAACCAACTGAACTAACCGGCCGTCCCTAATAGAAAGTCTTTTTAAAAGAAAGTTTATTTCATGATTATTCCTGTCTCTTGACTGTCGATAAACTCTTTGCATTTTTAAGTCTGAGGAACTTTTAACCTTTTAAATTGTCAGGAGGTGTGGGGTTTCCTTCACTTTGTCCCCCTCACATATCTTACAGTAGAACCACCTGAATGAGATATTTAGAACTTTCTGTTGAGCCAATTGGCTGCCTTGGGACCATTTGGGAAGGACACCTCTGAAGCACCAAGTCTCTATCCACCTGTCTATCAAATGGGCAGCATCCTAAAGTGGGAAATCTGCTGTGTCAGCTCCCTGGAGTTGCGAGTGTAGTACAGTGCCTGACATTAGGCTTTTTGATTGTAATGTAGGTGCCTGACATCAAGAGGCCTCTATTTCAAAGACATCCACCTCCAATAAACATTGCCAGCTGTGTGGCACAGCTACTAGCTAAACAACTAGATGAGGAGCCAGGCCACACCACCCACGCACCTTTTAGAAAGCCTTGGGTGACCTAGGTAACTGACCACTCGTGTGACCCTGCTTTTCCCTTCCAGTGCCCTAATTCATACTCTTATGTTTTATATTCGCCAACCAAAAGTGAAACCCTGCCCTCGACCCCAATAAAGGCAGAGAGAGGGAGGTCCACTCACTCTCTATCTGTCACCTCTCTGTGTGGCCCAGGATTTGCAAGTAATAAAACCTGGTGTCATGCGGGACAGCCTGCGGGGTCTCTGCTCCCGCTCCCCACATAAGAACGCAGGATGTGGTTAGGCCAAAAAGGAACACCCACGGAGCCATAGGTAGGGGAGTCATACCACTATAGTCTCACTGGAGGCTGGATTCACATGACGTGCGACCTGCTGTCCGCTTTTCTGCCAACCGACCGACTCTCCTTGACTGCCCTCGACTCTCCTCCCAACTCCACTCCCCAACGCAGCCGTGGCAGTTATATTAGTGGCCAATGGCTAACTGGCTACAGCTGACGGCCAACTAGCCACAGCTGATGGCCATCTACTACCCGAGCCAGCACCCCTCCACGTGAGGTCGAGAGCCTGGAAACTGCTCTCTGGGGCTCTGTCCCCACACCTGGTATTTCCAAAGTTCCTGATGGTGGTTGCTGAGATACGTCTTACATGCATGTAAGAACCACAGGGTACAGTCCAGTCACAACACTGGCTCTGGCTGGCGGGAAAATGTCTGTGGGAGCTGCCACAAGTAGTGGGCCCAGGTGAGTGGCCTTCAGCATTCCTAGCCAATAGCATCGCTATCGATGGGTTGAGACAACAGAAAACAGCCTGTCATTGGTGTTCTCTACCTGCAGGCTCAGCCTTACTCACTTTCTGGGTTTATCACGGGAGCAGCAGAAAGAACATCAGCCTCTGAGCCTCAGACCGAGTGGGGCCTGAAATTATATCATGGGCCGGCTCTAGGATTCTGTGCTGGGAATGAACCCTGATGTCACGGAGATTTAAGTTAAAGGGTTTCTGCTGTTGCTCGTCACAGAACTGAGCTCTGCCTCAGTTTCCCTACCGCTCTCACTTTACTTGCATACTCAGATGGTCCCTTGGGGCCCCAGCCTCTTTGGCTGATGTCCTGTCACTCCATTCAGGTATTGACAGTGGCCTTTTATCCCATCACCTACCAGACTGAGCCATCCTGTTGCCACCACTTTCCCAGCCTTTAATCCTCTCATCAGAGTTTTCTCCTCCTTCCCTGACTGCCTATGAAATCAGGCACCCAGGACACCTGCCCTGACCCACGACTCCTATGATACTGTGAATGTCCAGTATGGTGGGCACACCTGGTGCTGGCAGAACTGGGGGGAGGGGGAGAAGGGTTGGGGGAGGGGACCATCTTAGAATGTATTTCTTATTATAAAAGCAGAAAGTAAAAATTACACACTTCTCTCACTTAGGAATAACCTTTACCGCCTGACATATTTTCTTCTAGTCTTTTTTTGTTGCTGAAACTATATACGAAGTAGATTTTTATAGTAGTGGAAACGACTTAAAGTAGCCTGGAAGGGTTCTTCTCTGCTTTTTTCTTTCCCCGTCCTACTCTCCCTCCTTGCACATCCTTTGTTGGTTACTGGCAAGTACGGTACGTTCAGGGGAGAGGAGGAGGCAGAGTTAATGCCCTAGTTACCCCCATTACTGCTAATGGCAACTCCTTGCTGTGTTGATTCATTAGGTCCATGGCCTCCCTGCAGGTGGGAGTCCGGGTACCAGCATTAGCTGCCTTTTAGAGATGAGGAAACTCAATATTCATTGAGCTTTAGTGGTTTCCCCATCATTAGACAGTGACAAGAGGCAAGGCCAGCACTGAAGCTGAGCCCTCAAAGTCCACTTTTCTGGGTCCCTGTTGTAAGCATCAGGTCCATGGGATTTGACAATAATCTCCTCGGGGTCTGATTTCGAGTCGGGAGAAGTAGTGGCAGGTGAATGGAGCCAAAAACAAAAGCAGCAGCAAGAAGTCGGCAGCTGGGGTGGGCTGGCTCTCGCTGAGCCTTTGCTGGGCTTTCTGGAAGGGCTCCAAAGAGCTGGCCTATTTTCCCACAGGAGAGTTCGCTTTTGTGTTCTTAGACACAAACTTGGTTTTTAGTCCATATGAGTCTTCCTGGTGGGCCATTCATCTGAGGCACAGCCATAGGCCCACCCAGGAGAGCAGGGTCTGCATTTCTCTGCTCTTTGTGTATTGGGGGGGAGGGGATCTCCTCACACACAGGATACAATGGAGCCGCCAGGGCTCCCACAAAACGCTATAGTCTTTGATAGATGCAGTCCTCAGGCATCACCCACTATTCTGCTATCAGCCCCTCCCAGACCTTCTCCTTGGATTTCTAAATGACTCTTCATTCCTTTTCTCTGAAAAGAAGATAAAAAGTATCCTTAGTTGCCCTCATATCGGTGTCGACCCCCTGGGAGCTCTGAGTGTCCTAAACACCCTGCAATGAGAGTTCATTTCTCATTCTACAAACACTTAGTTGGGAGCTAGTAAGTGCTAGAGAGGGATGTGACATAATCCCCGTAGCTTTCTGGGGACTGGGTCCAGAGGTAAAGCTGTGAGACTCTGGAGGTCTGTGCCAAGAGTCTGAGCAACCACTGCAGATGGGTCAGGTGGTGATGGGGAGCAAGGGGAGGAATGAAGTCGGTGGAGTGCTGGTGAGCGTCATTCTGCCACAAAGTCCTTTTTCTACTTTCAGTGTGACCCCAACTCTTTTGGACACCCCCATATAAATAAACAACAGAGTTTATCCAAAGTGCCAACAGAGCCTAAAGTCAGAAATTAGTTGAGCTGGGGGTGTGGAGGTGGAGGGGGGGCAGTGTATGGATGACTGTGAAGGTTTACTATGTTAAGATAAGCAAATGTGAAATCTGATGTAACAATGAAATAATTGTCATGACTTTAAGGCAATAATAATTACTTTGTGCAGGAAGGGAGAAAGGTGAGTTTCTTCCTAAACATAAAGATTGTTTCTTTATAGTTTGCAGGCTCACTTTCTTGACAGGCTACTTAAAAAAAAAATTGTGTAAAGTCTGTTTTTAAGTTGCCATTTTCTTCATCTCTAAAAATTAGTATTTCCCCTAAACATAAATATTAAGATATACATCATATATTAATTCTCTCAGAAGGAGGCTTATCCTTTTTTTCTGAGTTTATGCCCTTTATAATTATCTCAATGTTATAATGACTTTCTTTTCTTTCTTCTTTTGCTAGATGATGATAATAAAGAATAGCTGCTCTTGGGTGACCAGATGGCTCAGTTGGTTAGAGTGCGAGCTCTTAGCAACAGGGTTGCTGGTTCGATTCCCACATGGGACAGTGAGCTGCGCCCTCCACAACTAGATTGATGACAACGAGCTGCTGCTGAGCTGCTGGAGGGTGTGGCCAGATGGCTCAGTTGGTTACAGCGTGAGCGCCTAACAACAAGGTTGCTGGTTCAATTCCCACATAGGATGGTGGGCTGCACCCCCTGCAACCAAGATTGAAAATGGCGACTGGGCTTGGAGCTGAGCTGCTCCCTCCACAACTAGATTGAAGGATAACGACTTGACTTGCAGCTGATGGGTCCTGGAAAAACATACTGTTCCCCAATATTCCCCAATAAAAGTATTATTATTTTTTTAAAACGCTGCTCTTTGTTAATATCCTTGTATGATATAATAAAAGGTCCCCCATATTTGTTTTTAAATTTTTGTTATTCTAGTATTTTTAAATGGCAGAGCAAACACATAACTGCCTCTTTCTTCTACAGGAAATCACCATCAACCCCCTCCCCCCCCAAAAAAAAAATGGAGAAACAGCAACTCCATCTGTGATTAAACTGAGCAATATCTGTGATCCCAAGTTATCCCAATTGCAGCATCTGGGGAAAGGCTGCTAAATCCACTGCAAGTCAAACATAAGAGAGATGGGTACCAGAATAAGCAGAGCCAGCTTGCCCCCCCCCCACCGCTTTCTTTTTGAGAAAAAAAAGTGGAGAATATGATACTGAGAGAGGATTCACCCAGACTCCCCATATTTGCAGAAAGCAGTCTGTTGGCGAGCCAGGATAAAGGCAAGAATCTCCACATCGCATGATGAGCAGCCCTGCAGCTAATATCTGCTGGCTGGAGAGAAACAAAGGCTAAACTAGTCACCTACTCACATAACCCTGAGTCTTCAGAAACTGCACTGTGATCCAGGGACAAAATCCGTCAGTTCTGTGTGTCAGACATCAATTGCTGGTTAACAAACGACCCCCAACATAGTTGCTTAAAAGAACTACTATTTTATTTGTTAAAGATTCTAGGGGTCAGCAGTTTGTGTTGGGTTCAGCTGGACAGTTCTTTGGATAGTCTTGCCTGGAGTCACTCATAAGGCTGAAGTCTTCCTGCTGTTTGCCTGGGGTTGGTCCAAGATGGCCTCCCTTGTGTGTCTGGCAGTTGGAACTGGAGAAAGAAATTCGACCTGCCTCAAACTTTCTCCATAACAACATGCAGGACTAGAAATCAATAGAGCAATGCCTTCCAAAGTTTAAGAGACAAAAAGTGACCAAGAAATAAAGACACAGAAAAATGTTTTTAAATGTACAAGAATTCAAGGGAATACAGCTTCCATATGCTCTCTTTGAATTAACCACTAAAGGGTGAAGTTTAGCCAACTGCTATGGGCTAAATTGTGTTCAGCCCCCACCCCAAATATTCATACCATGTTTCACCGAAAATAAGACCTAGCCGGACCATCAGCTCCAATGCATCTTTTGGAGCAAAAATTAATATAAGACCCAGTCTTACGTTATATTATATTATATAAGACCTGGTCTTATATTACAGTAAAATAAGACCGGGTCTTGTATTAATTTTTGCTCCAAAAGATGCATTGGAGCTGATGGTCCGGCTAGGTCTTATTTTGGGGGAAGCATGGTACGTTGAAGTCCTAATCTCCAGTGCCTCTGAATGTGACTGTATTTTGACATAGGGTTTTTAAAGAGGTAATTAAATTAAAATGAAATCATTAGGGTGGGCCTTAATTCAATATGAATTGCATCTTAATAAGAAAAGGAAATTTGGACACAGACACACAAAGGGAAAAGATCATGTGAAGACAGTCATCTACAAGCCAAGGAGAGAGGCCTCAGAAGGAACCAACCCTGCGGACATCTTGATCTTGGCCTTCTAGCCTCCAGACTGTTAGATAATACGTTTCTGTTATTTAAGTGTATGGTATTTTGTGTGGAAGCCCTTAGAACACTAATATACCCTCCAAGAGAAATTACTGAAATTAATGAAAAAAGAAATGGGATGAGCGCTGAAGCATTTCACCATAGAGCTAAATCTAACACAAATGTGGATTATATGTTACACGTTGTCAGAACATTTGTAAATGCTTAAATCCAGCTGTAAGAGACCTGGGTTCCAGTTGTGCCCAGGTCTCCAAGTAACTGTTACGTTGGGCAAGCCAGTAGGGTTCTCTGGACCCCACTCTGCTCTGTGGTAATGAATAACTTTCAAAGTGGACTCTAGAGAGTCCTAGGCTTCTAGATGCGGAAGTGAGTCGGTGGATTCTGGACCCTTTTCTACTTCCTGAGCACCTCCATGGGCTTCTCAGTAAGATTTCACCAGAAGGAAGTTTGCTGTGATGAAACATGCCTGATCACCAGTGAACTGGATTGTTTCCGAGTTCCCTTCCAGGTCCAAAAGCTATTAGCGTTTTAAGGTGTGTTTTTTTTCATTCCATTAACCCTGAAAAATTGTAAGGACATATTGATAAATTACATGGGATTTGGCTGAAAGTTACCACCCACGGTCCCGGCCAAGACCCACCATGGAGGCAGCAAACCAAACCTGCTCCTTCTCTCAGGATGGGCCTGCATGGGAAATGGGTCCTGCCGCTGAGCACAATGACCAAAGAAGCTGAATGGGGAGCGAATCCTGGGACCTGGCTGCCCAGCTCTGGGGTGGCCTCAGGGGAAGAGCTCAGAGTGACTGCCAATCCTGATGGACAGGAATAGGCTCTGTCGGAGGCATTTGTGCCAAAGCAAATCTTTGTCACTGTCGCTCTTCTCCCTCCTTCTCAGCTAATGGCTTGGCTCTCACAACCAGACCTCAGAGAGGCCAGGAATTCCCCTTAACAAGCAGACAACCAGCAGACAGCTTCTAGAAAAATCTACAATTTTTCCTCAAACTCTCCTTAAAGAGACTATTGACAGGTGGCTACATGTCTCCCTTTTTAGGGGCACAAGTCTTTTCTTTCTAGTCAGGACCTCTGGGAGGTTTTAATTGGTGTGTGGCAGTGTTTTCAAGGTGTGCGGTGTGTGGGATGAAGGAGGAGCAGTCAGATAGCACGAGTGAGAATTGTCTGAGGAGAAACTGACAGAATATTCCACTGTGGGACTCAAGTTCTGGATGCCGCAGTTGTTTCCCTTCCAGGAAATGTCAGACAAGTTCATAGACCACCATGAGCTTGCAAACAAACTGTTAATAAAGAGACCTCCAGCTGGGCTGGCGCAGGAAAGGGGAAACCCTGAGGCCATTCACCAAACAGAAACAGAAAAACAAGTGGTACTCAGAAGACAAGGAGGGTGAACCTTAACCTGTTTGCTGGGGAGCCCAGAGGCCGCAGAAAATGGTCAGCAGCTCTGCAGAGTCTCCAGAAGCAGGCGCATGTCAGGCTTTGGAAGCCAGCCAGGGTGACCGAGGTCTAGTTTACTGGGTTACTAATGGCTCCTCTGAGACCCAGCATTGGACAAGAATTAGTAGAACAGACGGTTGCCTGATTGAGTTCCCACAGCGCAGCTTGGATGGGCTGTTCATATGATTTAAGAGCCGTGGTTGTCTCTGAAAGAGAACGCAGTGCAGCTGGCCCACAGAGCGGCTGTAGTTTGGAAAAATCTTCAGAGAAAGTCACATCAGCTCTGAGTGGTGACTGGGGCCAGACGTCAGGCTACCCAGGGAAGCAGCTGTCCCCAGGGTGGTGGGGTCAGCAGGCAAGACACCTAATCAACGCTGTGCCTTCTAAATGGATGAGAGTGGGTGCCTTTGGTCCCTCTCAGAGGCTCATTTCCGTTTCCTGGGTGGCCTGAGCCCTAGCAGTCCTGAGAGGAAGCATTACTGTGTTAGCTGGGAAGCCAGGAGAGGACAATTCTTGGGGATGGTCCATGCAGGCTCCATCCACACTTTGTCATGGAGGAATTGGTTCTAATAGACCCCAGAAGCGGGTTCAGAGTTCAACTCCCAACGGAGCCAGAGACTTCCACTTGTCAGTATTTCTGGAAACCTGTGCTCTTGCAATGTGCTAGTTTTGGTAACCAAGTTATTCTTCTCCCATCCCCTATTTGGAGCATAACTCGGTTAGTCATTTATGTATTCATTCACTTAAAAAACAGTTTGTGCCCACTGGGTGTAAATCCATAGCAGCAACAACAGTGCTGAGAAGGTCTGGCACTGAGCTAGCCACTGTGGTGAAAGAACAGCCAGGTCACTGGCTGCCACTGTCTTCACACAGTGTACAGTATGGTGGAGGGAATACATCATTTCTTTAGTACTCATAGTCCCTGCTGTACCCAGGGCACTGCTACAAACATTAACACATTTATTCCATCAAGTGGGTAATAGTAATATCCCCATTTTACAGATGAGGAAACTAAGGCACAAAGAAATCTACCCAGGATCACACAGCTAGGAAAGGCTTTAATCCACGCAATCTGGCTCTAGCACCTACACCCTTGAATGTTACACCAGACTGCCTCTTTAGCAGACAAAGCCAAATCAATAGACTATACTGGAATGAAGAGTGTGCTTGGTGCTTCGAAAGAAAGGGGATGGGGGAAGACTTTTCACATAGTTTGGGAGTCAGAGTGGACTTGTCTGAAGAGGCGAGAGAAAGGAAAATTGCAAAAGCAAAGGCCCTCGGATGAGAAAAGTCTTGGTGAATTCACGGCCTTTGGAAGGAGGTCGGTGCTATTAAAGGGAGATGGTGGGCAGCAGAAACGACAATGGGGAGAGACGAGGTTGGAGGACAGGCAGATTCAGGCCATATTCGGTATCATTTGGTGGTTCCCAAGGTAAAGTGGGAAAAAAGGTCTATCTCTAAGAAAATAGGCATATATTGAAGAAGATGTGGTATATATACACAATGGAATAATTCTCGGTCATAAGATGAAATACTGCCGTTTGAGACAACATGGAAGGATCTTGAGATTATCATGCTAAATTAAATAAGTCAGACAGAGACAGTCAAGAGCCATATGATTTCATTCATATGTGGGATATAAAACTGAAAGCAACAAAGGAACAAGACAAACAAACAAAGCAACAAAACCTCATAGACACAGACAACAGTTTAGTGGATACCAGAGGATAAGTGGGGAGACGGGTAAAAGAGGAAAAAGGGGGTCAAATATATGGTGATGGAAGGAGAACTGACTCTGAGTGGTGAACACACAATATGATATATAGATGATGTTTTATAGAAACGTACACTTGAAACCTACATAATTTTACTCACCAATGTCACCCCAATAAATTTAATTTAGAAAATTTCCTGTAAAAAAAAAAAGGAAAAAATAGGCATATAAATTAGAATGATCATGCAGGGAAATGCTTTCATTTTGAAAAGAGCCTCATTGCACACTTCACATGTATTTGATTCTCTCAACCACCCTGGAAGGAAATAGCTCAGACCAGATTGACCCCTTTGTGACAGCACCCCACCCAGACCTCCCTAGTACCCATTCCCTGTCCTTTGTGTCTGCGAGCAGACCACAGTTCTTCTCTGGGAAGCCATGTGTCCAGCTCCACACAAACACCCCTGTTCGCACTTACCCCATGGCCAGGGACGGCCATGCACACCATCCTGGCCAATGAGGCATCGATGGAAATCTGCTGGGGTCTCTGGGAAGCCTTTTGTGCTTCGCAATAACAGGCATAAACTTGAGGCCATCATCACTATTCCTTCCTCTCTACCTTGAAAGGGACAGGAAGTGTATACCTGCAAGAGCCATCATACAACTGTGATGCAACGGGCATAGGAGAAAAGCCAAGAGAGACTGAGAAGCTGGCCCTGAGCTGAACCACCAGCCCGCTCACAGCTAGACTTCTTGTTATGGGGGGTGAGAGGGATATGCTCTTATTTGTCTCAGCCATTTCTATTACTGTGAGTTCTATTACTTGCACTGTCTTCCTGAAAATACACGTATTACACTCTAAGCAAACTGAGGATGAGGAAATATCAGACTTACTTAAGCACCAGAGAGGAGATTTAAACCCAGATTCACCCAGCTCTGCACCCAGTGTACCTTCCACTATACTATGAAAGAATTCTTATTTTGCCTTCAGGGATTTCTATGTGTGTGTAACTTTTCTTGACATTAGTCTTGCCAACCCCCAAATCTGCGTCACCCAGAGCCCCGCCCAGGCAGCCATGACTTCAGGCAATCTCACCCTCTTTTAGTTACTAGAGGAAAGTCCTTGACCCAGTAGTGTCTACGTATAGACTAGCCAAAAGCCCATGACACGGTCTGCTCCAAAAAAGATGAGTTGGCCAAATAAAAATCTCTCTTGTAAAAGAGATTAGTTCATTCGGGAGATTTTGAGAAAGGGAAAAGGGGAGTTGAAATGGGAAGGTCATGGTGGTGATAAGAGCTGGAAGGATGTCATGTGTGATAAAGTTATGAGGAAGCAGAAATTATGAGAAAGCAGATGTTACAATGCGGGGAGTGGGGGAACGTACATATAAAGTGTGGAGGATGGGCAAGATGCAGCTGTGGACCCAGGGCAAGGCAGTGGGAGAAGTCCAGCCCACTGCAGGCATTACTGGAAGAGACTTTAAAAGTGATCATGAAACCCACCCCTCAGTGATCTGCTTTCATTATCACCATGCCCTGGCAAATCTAAACAATGTCAGTAAAGAAACCCTTTGCTGGTCTAATTCTAAACTATTGCTGTGGTGCTTGTTAAGTTTTTTAATTAATTTTTAATTGAGATATGATTGACATTTAACATTGTATTAGTTTTAGGTGTGCAACATAATGATTTGATGTATGTATATATTGTGAAATGATTTCCACAATAAGTTTAGTTAACATCCATCACCACACAGTTACAATTTTTTTCTTGTGATGAGAACTTTTTAAGATCAATTCTCTTAGCAGATTTCAAATATATGATACGGAATTGTCAATATTATTGAGTTTCAATAATATATATGTAAGCGTCAAGTTAGCATGCTTTTTCATAATGTATCCTTTAAGAAACACTGTATTCTAAATAGAAATTAATTCAGAGAACTTCTCATTAGTAGTCGGTCCCAACACATGTGGACTCAGCTCCCCATATTTACTCCAAGGTAAATTTTTCAGTTTAGAGCTGTTGAAACTTTCCAAGGGTATAGCTCATTTCTCCAAAACTCTGGAGTATGACTTATGTCTCCATTTGAATAGTAAATTCAGAATAGACCACAACAGCACAATGTTTGTGAAGAAAAAGGAACACAACTTGAGTTACTTTAATTCTCTCATTGGACCACTTACAGTTTCTAATTTGTATATAAAATCTAAATATTTTTATTTGGCAAGTGCAAATATTTGCCAAATATTTTTATTTGGTAAGTGCAACATTAAATTCATTTGTACAAATTCTACTGAATTTGAATATCCTTACACTGGAATATAGTCTTTCTAAAGTGTGAACTTTTTGTTTTAAAGCTAAAGAATAAATCAGGAATAAAATATTTGTGATGATTATTGAAAACAAATTTGTCATGTGGAAGAGGGTAGCGTTTTATATGATCTGTCAAATATTCCAAGTGCACTGTGAGCTGGATCTCCTCTGCTCACCCCACCTCCAGCTTCACCCCCCTCCCAGTTCCGATTTCTAGCATTCTTCAACCTGCTCTGTGACAAAGAAGGTGAGGACCACATTAACAGCATCCTCACTTCCAGTTGGGTTTGGCCAACGGAGAGCTGTCAGAGGAAGTCAGGAAATCAGAAGGCGAGTGGAGAATGATGTTGGGATGTTTGTTCCACTGTCTGCCTCCCTATTGGTTCACCCAGAGGACTGCATCCCTTGCAGAAGGCCACAGCTTCTTTAGGTAACTGTCTCACCATGGTTACTCTCTTTGGTTCCCTGTAACTGTGTCCATTGCTTTTCCTCTCATACCTAGACTATTAATCAAAGTCCCAGAAAAACAATGGCACCTCCAATGAGGACAATGTGAGGAGAGTTTAACAAAGAAACTCATCACAGAGATGAGAACTGACTATTGGGAATCCACTAAGGACACCACAGTATCCTGGGACTGAAACCAGCAAAGCTATGTTGACATCTGATGGATGAAAGAGGCAAAGAGAGGGAGCTCCCGGGAAGGACACAGCAAACCCACAGCCAGGGAGTCAGATGAATAAATGCCTCAACCTCCTTTTCCTCCTTTCCTCACATCTCTTACTGGTACTCACAACGAGAAGCTGGAAAGCCAGCCAGGCAGCCTGTTGTGTATCACAGCCGGCAGCCTGGGCCATGGGGCAGATGGAGAAGGGTGGAAAATGGAACAGAGGGGGCAAAGGGAAGGAATCCAGCACGAGATGGTAATGACTGCCCATTGTCCTAACCCTAGGACACTTCACAGTGCCAGGTATTGAGTTATTGCTTCTCAGCTTCAAACCCACTCTGCTGTTCTCTGCTCTGTGATGCTGGGGCTGGGGCAGGGCTTCTGTTTTGCCAAGTGGCTCCTTTTTAGGCCTTGCCAATAGGAGCACTAGAGAAAAAACAGGAGTCTGGGAAGGAAGGAAGACGACTTGCTCCTTCCTATTTGCTTCCTATTGGCCTCTAGGTCCTGCCAGCACCACCCAACTTTGATCTTCACCCCAGCAGAGACAGTTCACTCCAGCAGCAGCAGTTGACTCCAGCTGGAAATTTTTCTAACACTGGGAGAACTAGTTTCATTGTGCCCGCCTTGGAGACACCAACACCAAAGGGCCAGCACCCTGTCCTGAGAGGTTTCAGTCCCAGCCTTGTGAGAACCTGCCTCTAAGCTTGGAGACAGCAGTGGCTGAGGGGAAGCTCCTTCTCCATGTCTGAATTTCTGCTCTGTGGGAACCCTCATAGTTTTAAAAATTTCAACTTCTTTCCTTTGTTTCCCGAGGCCTAGGAGAAATGGGTTCTTTCTGCAGTTGTCATTGCCATGACCATTTTGTGTTCTCCTTCTGGCACAAATGAAAGAAGACTGGGTCCCTGAATCACCATGTGGAGGAAAGCTATCCACCAACCAAGTATGGGTTCACCAATCTGTTATTTGAGCAAGAAAGATACTTCAATTCTATAAAACCACTAAAATATGGGGATTATTTCTTACAGCAACTACCTGTACATAACTATTATGCCTAAAGAACTTTTAAAAACACATGTTTCTAGACTCCATCTCAAACCTACAAGTTCAAAAATTTCTACCACTGCATCTAGTAATCTATAATTTTAAAATGCTGTTCAGTCTGGTTTGGGAAGCAACGCCTAAAACACCCTAAAGGGACAAATATTAGCATTCACCAAGCAGCAACTAACCAAATTATAGGTATTGCACTTAGAAAGAGTTAACCCATACCTCCAGAATTAACCTTGTACTTTTTACTGTTCTTTATATAGAAATCTCACTAATAGACTCAGTTCGAAGGAGCTCAGCATGAAGTGAGCTGTGGAGGTCTTTGTCATTCCAAGTAGGAAAGGGCTTTCAGATAGACCCATTGCCTGCCAGCCACTGACTGCCCTTGAAAACCGGAGCTTCTGCCAAGTATGTGGCAGGCACTGGGCCGGTTTCCATAATAGGGACAATGGCTGGTGCTCCTTGTCCCAGAGAACTCAGTAATGCCTGGCATGAGACGGTCTGACACAGCTTTTCATGCTCTCCTGGATTCACACACTCGCTTCAGTTCTGATGGATGTTTTCAGATGACAGCAGTAATTAAGGCAAGAACTTGGTGACAGGCATCTCCCTGGGGTCTCCCACAGGCGTTGGCTCTTGACAACTGGCAAGATTTTTTGAATACAAATGACAACCTGGAAGAGAGGGTGAAGGAAAAGGCAGGGCCTGGGTCGGAGGTTTCATCCTGTGACTAAGGATTACGGTTAAGGGTGCTGATGGCTGGCAGGTACCAGCACCCTCCCCATGTTTCTCAAACTGCTCTAAGTGATCACTGTTGAATCTGTGTCTCTACCTAGGGCAGGAGAGTAGAACAGCACAACAGAAAGTGCCGCCATGACAGGCTCCTTGAAATGTCTTCATAAGGACTTCATTCTTAATAGAGAATCTGAGGTTGAAGAGTTCACCCTCAGCCTCCAAACAGGATGCTCAGTTACACACAATTCACACAGAAAGCGTTCCTGGGAAGCTTAAGGGCATGTCCCCACAGCAGCCTGGTATGCCCACATCAATAATTACGTCTGGTGAGAGAAACATAGATTGAAAGAATTACATGTGTAACTTTTGGCATGAGGAATGGAATGAAGTCAAATGTAAACAACCCTACGCAGTCCAAACCCCACAACAAAAACCCACCAAGATTTTTAGCCTATTGGCCAAAGTCGTTATGGGTAGGGCTAACAAGAGACTGCAGTGACTTGAAATGGGAGAAGACCCTCCAGCCCCCATCTTTCTGCAAGAAGGAAGCAGATAGGTAGGGAAAGCTGCTCAGCCACCTAAACTGACATATTTGCCCTCTTCAGAAATGGGCAAAGGGGATGATGAGAAAGATAGAATCTCAAGAAAGAAAGATCAGGGCTAAGAGCCATGGGAAAAAATAGACTTGGGAACTACTCCTAGGGAGCAGAACTGGGGTCTAGGCAAAGAATGTCACCCATGTCCAGAGAGGCACCTGGCCACTTTGCCCAGGAGGTTTCAGAATTGCTAAGGACCAGTAACTGCTATGTGCTTCATAGCCTTCCCCTGTTTGAATGGGAATATTTATTCTGATTATCCTCTCCCTGGTTTATCACCTTTAATTTTGTGTATATGTGACGCAATTAACTAGCTTTTGTCGTTCATAAGTCTCTGTCTCCTACTGTTCGAAATACTCCTTCTGGTAGGCAGACTTTTAAAGATGTCCCCTAAGGGCTTCTGTCTTCTGGTTGTTCAAACACTAATCTAGTTACTGCTATCACGGGTCTTGATGGATGTAATTAAGATCACAGCTGGCCTTAACATTGGTGGTATTGTCTTGAATTATGTGGGTGCACACAATATAATCACATGCCCTTAAATTTTGAGAACATTCTCTAGTGAGAGCAGATGAGTCAGGAGGGGAGGCAGAGAGGTTCAAAGCATTGCTGGCTTTGAAGGTGAAGCGGGCCAATGAGTGTGGGCAAATTCTAGAATCTGAGAATGCTCCCCAGCCAACAGTCAGCAAAGAAACAGGGACCTCAGTCCTATAACTAAGTATAATTTAATTCTGCTGTCAACTGAGTGAGCATGGACATGGATTCATCCCCCGAGCCTCCAGAAAGAAAAGCATCCCTGCCAACACCTTGATTTCAGCCAGGTGACACTCTAAGCAGAAGACCACCTGAGTGATGCTGTATCTAGACTTCTGAGACACAGAACTGTAAGATAATAAACATTGTTTTAAGTGACTAACTTTGTGGTCATTTTTTATGGCAGCAATAGAAAATGAATACACTTCCTCTCCCATAACTGACCCTTAAGAAAGAGCCTCTAGATCTAGTGGCTTGCCTCTTCTGCTTTAAAAGTCAAGAGAGCTGCCAGATTCAGATGAAGAAAGATGAGCTTACAGCACTGGCCCTAAATGACAACAACAAGAGAAATCTAAGCAACACTGAATAAGTCACAATCTGTTCTCAGTCACTGAAGTAAAGTCTTCTCATGTCATCACTTAAGAACTGTGAACTCTCCAAATTTGTTGAGGTGGGATAAAGATAAAATCTGTTAGTGTATGGGATTGTGTACAACCCTCAGATCCAGATCTATGTTTATGAGGAACTGAAAAGCAGTTTAAGGCAGGTTGCTTAAATTACATAAAGTCTGCCTAGTAGAAAGAACCCCATGTGAATATTTCTAAGTTGCAGCTTTCCCTTCTGTGAAACCGGTGACATACCTTACCGTAGGAGATTATCCTAATGATATTTACCCAACTTAAGTCATTCAGGCATCATTTTTGCAGTTTTTTACTGTATCTTCATGTTACCTAATCTACTATTTACCTAATATTTTCCTTTAATTAACACACTTCACACTTTTGTTTTGCACAATAAAATAATCAAATACCTATTAAAAAATTTAAATCTCCATCCATGTAATTCCTGTATCATCTCACATATGTTCTTTGAGAAACCATAAACTGAGACAACCAAAACATAATAACTAGTAGATGACCCTATACAAATGTAAGGATTGACTTACATATTTTCAAACATTATTCAGAAATTTTTGGGGGGGATAACAATTAAAAACAAAAAACTTCCAGGGCAAGATATATATATATATATTCACGATATCCTTATCACCTAAAGCTTGTATGTACATTTGTTCAACAGTTGGCCCACCGGCCCAGGCAGGTGAGACGATTACAAGAGGGAGAAAGAAGCTTCCCTCTAGTTTTCAGAGTTTCTGGGTTATACCAGTTTAGCCATTCTGCTAACATATCACTGGTAGTCAGGATCCCAGAATAGACAGTGCACACGTCTAGACAGGTCACATGACATCATCACCCTGGCAAGGAGCAGGAGCCGTGTAGTGATGTTACTCAGAGGAGCAGAGGAAGAGCTGAGAGAACTTAAAGGAGTCTGGAGGTTGGAATCTGTGTAGGGACGGCCACCCCACATCGCATGGGATTAAGAACAGTTGATACGAGTAAAAACAGGTACAGTGTGGAAACATGTATATGAGCCCCCTGAACCTTAGATATAATCTCAGGGTGAGGGTAGGAAATCTGAAAAGAGATTAAGCTTCTGCTACCCAAAGGAATAGCAATTTAAAAAAAAAAAAGAAAAGAAAAAGAAGAAGGCCAGGTATAGCAGCAGAAAGAGCATTGAATGTTTTGCACACCTGAATTTGACAACTGAGATTTGTAGGCACAACTGCAATTCTAGGAGAACTAGCTGTCCTTTGCTGACAGCTGACTATGTGGCAGACCCGTGCAGGAGCTACCTCGCGTGGTCTCCTCCACACCTCAGTTATGTTGGTATTATTTGCCTACTTTATGGATGAGAAAACACAGCCTTAGAGATGTTACATAACACAGCCAAGAACTCCCAGGTAGTGCAGGGCAGGGCCAGGATGCCAATCCAAGCCATCTGGTCCGAAGCCCAGACTTTCAATTAATTAATTCATGCTCAAGGGAAAACACAACTTCAGGTTGTTAGCTTCAGAGAGTCTATTATTTGAAGTTGATTCCCTATAACGAATTGCTACTATATAAACTTTGATGATGTCTAATACACATACAGAAAAGTGCACGTAAGTGTACAACTATAAGCTTTCACGAACTGAACACACCCATATAACCAGCACCCAGAACAATAAAACGTGAGCAGAACTACAGAAGTCCCCCTCAATCACCCTTGCTGCCATTACCCCCACCCCAAGGCTAAGCATTATCCCAGAGCTCACTATTCTCTGCTCCAGAGGTCAGTTCTTGCAGACTTGGCCTTTATGGATCTGGTTCACGAGACTAATAGTCCCCATGTCTCTTTTCAAAGCTGTTTCATCAAAAGAAACCAAAGCTTCAGGTGCTCAACGTACCAGCTTCCCTCTTTCTGCCCGTTTTTAAGTCAATTCAACTTGGCAAACATTTACTCAGCTATTAGCTGGGCAATTTGTTGAGCAATGGGTTAGAGAAACAAATTAGACAATCATGTCCCTGCCTCCCAAAACAGCAAAGGATTATGACGGGGTACTTGTGTCCTGTTAAACCTCTTTGGAAACTGTAAACGCGTGCAAGGTGGTATTATGGATAGTTTATGGCTGGAATAGCACATGCCTGACAGGCACTAGTGATCTCCAAGGGTGTCTGGACTGAGAGCTTTTACAAGAATCCCCTAAATCACCTGGGTGATGCAAGATTAAAGAATAAGTTCAGAGCTACTTTGGATCACACTTTTTGGGCACATTTTCCAAAGCAGCTGATAATAAATTATTAAAGTGAAAGTTGTCCTTTATATTTTCTGAAAGTTCTTGGATTATCATGACAATGTCTCAGGGGCAGGAATAGGATCTAGATATAGCCACCCATTGTCTGACAGCCTGTTCCCTGAGGGTATCAGTCACTGTTCCCTGTAATTCTCTCGTCAGAATACTTATACAGACTAGTTAGAAGTGTGTGATATGTGTGTGCATGTTTGTATGAGTGTCTGTGTGTCTGCAGAAAAATGTAGACTTTATAGACAAACGCACAATCTTTGCCTTAATTTCCACATTTAAGGAAATGTTCCCAGTTTTTGAAAGTCATGCTTTAGTAGTCATTACTTCCCAGAAGACAGAGCCCACGCTATTTCTGTTCTTTATTTCTGAAAAGCAGTTGACCTGTCTGTCTTCTGGTTGTCCACCAACCCTACTCACCACCCTTCTTTGTGTCTCAGGAGAAGGTCCCCTTGTTTGGCCCCAACAGGCCCCTGGCTATCCGGTTTCCTAGTTGAGTCCCAACAATGGGAAACAATGCGAGGAGATCAGGAAGAGGGAAGAAAGAGAGATGGAAGTAAACGACCCCCTGGCTCCTTCCCTGCCATGTCACCTCCGTCTGGCTGCACCCCTTCACCCAAGGTCCCAGGTCCTGTTGAGCTGCTCTCTCCACACAGCTCTTATTCTCTCTCTCCCTCTGTCCCTCTCTCTCCTCCACTTATCTCTTGGACTCCCCTCTGTTTTGGTAACTGCTCCCTCCTCATCTTCCTTCAGGTTTAGGGATGGCAAAGTGATCCATCACACTATTCTGCTGTCCTTTTATAAAATTTTCCCCCAATTTCCCAATTTGAATGTGCCAGCTATTTCCCAGTAGGTTGTTAACTGATAGAGTAGCCAAATCCAGCACTGCAACCTGGGTAGTGATGCTCAAAGCATGACCTTGAACATCACCTTCAGCATTTATAGCAAATCCATTTCTCCTAGTCTTGTTTATAAAGATGCTATCTAGTTTCTTCAGCCGGGATTTATTGGGGGTGGGGGGGGGCCTTCATAATGGTCCCAGGCAAAATGATGCCATCTTTCTTCTTCTTTTCGACGCATTTATTTTTTCATAGATGGAGTAGGTGATGATGTTTCACCTTTAAGAAGGGACTTGCAGACCAAAACTAGCTTTTGTAAGATTTTATAAAATCTTGAAACTTTTTTTTTTAATACACACAGAGAGAAGCAGACGGGAACTTGATGGGTCACTTTCTATTAAAACGTAATACCTCTTTATGCCTCGAATTTCAAAAATTTCAGTGAGCATTTCTTATTTTGACATATGCAACCTCTTTTTACTACTGCCTTGTCATTTTGTGTCCTTATATTTGTTTTGTATCAACTCAACTATCTGTTGGCTGCTTATTTGTTTTCCCCCATAGCATAAGGATATACAGATATTCATCCTCAACTGAAAATACGAAAATAATAAACAATATTTTGCTCACACATTTTTACCACAAACAGCTGCTGTTATCAGCATTATTATTTTTGAATCTTGGATGTCATGGCAATAGTAGAGATGTGTAGTTGATTCCTTAATTAAGTAATGGGTGTACTACTGTTCTCAGCTCTTCAGCTGCCATTACCTAGCTGTCTTTCAGGGGCTTCTGTCTTAAGAAACCCCTGCATCTCATGCCATGAAATATAAAGGGATAGAGTAGAAGTAGCTGGGATATGGATGGGGATTTGCATGTAGGTCCCTGGGTTCTCTTGAACTAGTGACATGGAGAAATGATGAAAAATGCTTGGTATTAGAGAAAGTAAGTGGGTGAGTTTGCATTAATCAAAAGACAGAACTAAGGGGAGGTACAATAAAAGGGAAATAGGAAAAGACTTTGCATTGAGGTCAGGACTCGCAAAGAATGGTGCTGTTTTCCCAAACACTGGCCAGGTGAGAGGCAGAATTCCTCCATTCCTCCACCCTCTAAGTCAAGTTAATGTCTGCCACTAGGTGGCATTCACAGTCTGGAATAACCAAGGACATCACCAGACAGAGTCATTAGCTGTACTGCTGTGCTACATCAGTTTTCCTAGCATTAGTGAATTCTAATTTCAAATTCCGCTTTGGGCACATTTTAATATTCCATGTAATTTGTCAGTTTTCATTACAGATGGTCAAACTCATGGCCTCAAGCTGATACTGTTGTTGAAGTCACTGGCATGTGGTTTTTCTTCCATTGTTTAGGAATTTACACTTGGAGCTTGCTCCTATATTTTTCTCCTTAGGAACTTGACAAGATTTCTGCTTTAGAAATGATTAGAAATGATGTCCCAGGCAAATATTTCTTACAAACAGAGTGAGTAAAGCAAAGGTCTTGGGCCTGAAACAATTGGCCAGTTGGAGTTTTGTTTTGTATTGCATTGTTTTTCTTGTTTGGTAGCTTTATACAAAGCTTACCAGCATTTTCCTTTCCAAGAAAAATTAATATTGAACAAAGCATGTTAGATCACAATGGTATAAAATGCTAGTATGTTTTGATAGGTGCTTCTTTTGTAACACATATTGAAGACTCTGAGTTTACCCAGCAAGAGATATAAGCAATACAAATGTGATCCCTCTATAAAAGGTTTGTTCTTAACACAAAGAACGCTATGCATAATGTTTACATATATGCATACAACTAAAAATAGCTAAATATCATGGTGTCAGCATTGATCTAGATTTTCACAGACATATGTTACTTGAGTGGCTTATGCCAGTGTTTCCTACTAAGGAAGGACATCCAGTGGAAACCCAGAGGGGCAGATGGACTCTTCAAATGAATCCATCTTCAGCTCCCAGGGTCTCTCCTGTAATTTTCTGCAGGACCTTCTACCATGCTACAGAGTGGGTTGCAAAGCTCTGAATATCTGCAGTTTCATGGGGAGCTGGGCATTTCGAGGTTCATTTTGTGGGATAAAGAAGTTTCTTTGAGACCTAGCACATCGTATGATGGATACACGTGACAAACAGCTATCTTATGTGACTGAGCCTGCAGCAAGGCCAGTGAACTGAATGTTGGTTATGGGTCACTCCTAGCCTACAGAACTCAGGAGCATTTCTCTCAACAGATGTCTCTGATTCTGTCCACAGGCCACCAGCCACCATCAGACTATTGTCCTATGTCACCATGTCTGGTGACTGTCTGCCAAAACAACCATTTTAGCTGCCATAGAAGATAAAGAGGTTCCCAGTTTTACACTATTGACCTCCCCAAATGAAGAATGGCCTCCAAACCCTCAAACAATAAGTTGTCCTGAGGTTATAGATAAGCATGAGTTATTTATGAATATGTTGATTACAGATATATTACAGCTGAGTCCTAAGCGCCACTGATGTCACAATAACATCAACTCTGGATTACGCTTTACCAGTGACTGTGCCCAAAGGGGAAACCAGTTGCTGGGGAATAGTAGGCAGTATAAGTCAGTATTTAGTGGGAAAGCATTAGAGATAGACTTTGTTAGCTAGAACTTCCTCACCCACCAAGCACTCATTCTTGACTGGGAACAGTTCAATATGGAGGACAGCTTTCCTGTGGAGGACAGCTTCACCCTTCATGGCGGTAGAACATTGCCCTGTGTCCTTTACTGCTCACTCTGTTTTCTTTATTAAGAGTTTATTTGGTATTTTCCACCTTCTTTCTATTCTTAGTCTTAAGTCCTGATTAATGCCAAAACCAAATGATCTAATTTCAAAATCATATAAGTTCTTACTATATGCAGATATGTTTGCATACGTATATGATTATTTTACATATATAACTATTTACACATTCATATTTACATCACTCACGTGTGCATGCATACATATAAAAGGACTTGGCTTTTTTTATTGAAAATTAACAATATGTTATGGATTGAATGTACATGTACCCCCAAATTCATATGTTGACTCCCTAACTCCTAATGTGATGGTATTAGGAAGTGAGGCCTTTGGGAGGTAATTAGGTTTGGAGGAGGTTACGAGGGTGGAGCCCCCATCGTGGGATTAGCGCCCTTAAAGGAAATGAAGGGACACCAGAGCTTCCTCTCGCCACCATGTGACGACACAGGAGAAGGCGGCCATCTGCAAGCCAAGAAGAGGGCCTCATGGAAAACTGAATCTGCTGGCACCTTCATCTTGGACTTCTAGCCTCCAGAACTGTGAGAAATAAATGTCTGTTGTTTAAACCACCCAGTTTATGGTGTTTTGTTACAGCAGCACAAGCTGATTGAGACGTATTAATATCTATATAAAGAAGACACAGAATGGAAGACCATACACCTACATGTCAACAGTAGACACCACACAATTGTGGAATTGTTCCCTTTGTTAACTTCTCCTCCTTTCCGTTTTACCTGTTTTCCAAGTTTGCTGCAATACTCAAATATACTTTTATAGACAAAAAACCATAATGTAACAGTTTTTGGAAAAATATATTCAACTGTAATAATAAAGCAGTGTCATGCAGGGCGTCATGTGGGGTTCCTGATCCCGCTCCCCACATAAGAACACAGGATATGGTGAGGCCAAAAAGGAACACCCACGGAGCCATAGGTAGGGGAGTCATACCCGTATAGTCTTGCTGGTGGCTGGTTTGGAGACACAAGAAGCAGGAGCCACACGATCTGCAACCCGCCGCCCACTTCTCTGCCAACCAACCTCACTTGTTAACTGCAATCCGCCTCTCTGCAATCCGCAATCCGCGCTTGCTAGCTCAGCCACGGCAGTTATATTAGTGGCTAATGGCTAACCAGTAACAGCTGATGGCCAACTAGTCACAGCTGATGACCATCTACTACCTGAACCAGCACCTTTCCACATGAGGCTGAGATCCTGGAAACTGCTCTCTGGTAATCTGTCCTCACAAGAAGTATGTTCCAATAAAAAAGGAAAGATGCAATTGGTCTTAGAGCCTGTGGGGGCAGAGCCCCAGAAAGTAGTTTACAGGCTCTCAGCCTCACGTGGAGGGGTGCTGGATTGGGTAGTAGATGGCCATCAGCTGTGGCTGATTGGCCGTCAGCTGTAGCCATTGAGCCATTGGCCACTGATATAACTGCTGCGGCTACGGAGGAGAGTGGAAGAGAGTGGAGGAGAGTGGAGGAGAGTGGAGGAGAGTGGAGGAGAGTGGAGGAGAGTCATCAGTCGGTTGGCACAAAACGGACAGCAGGTCGCACGTCCAGTGAACCCAGCCTCCAGTGAGACCATAGTGGTATGACTCCCCTACCTATGGCTCCGTGGGTGTTCCTTTTTGGCCTCACCATATCCTGCGTTCTTGTGTGGGGAGCGGGAGCAGAGACCCCGCAGGCCGCCCCGCCCGACAAATGGCGCAGCGAGCAGGGTCTCCTGCACGACAGAGCCTGACAGCCAGGATGTCTCTCAAGTCTTTGCTTACCAGGCACTGACCGGGCAGTACTACTTACGTGTGTTCTCATCTTAAGCAGAGGTGATAACATGGGCCTGACCCTATTCAGGGATGTTGAGGAGTCAAATAAGAAGGTTACATGAAAGCTCTTTACAATTAGAGTGCCTACGTAAAAATGTGCTGACTTATTTCAGTGACATTTGCATTCTCTATGGGCTGGCTGTGCACCTCCTCTGACAGGGAACTCCCAGCAGCGGGGACCAGGCATGAGCCTTCCTGTGGGACTCCCCAAAGTCCCTGGTCCGGCACTTGTGGACAGAAACAAGCAGAACTGCAGAACTGCTAATGTCAGGATTGGAAGAGTCCCAGACTTCGTTCCAAGAGTCAAGAGCCAAAGTGTGTTTCGGAGGATATCCTGACCATGGAATTCCACAGGAACTAGGGTTTTCAGATAAAATACAGAACACCCAGTTAAATTTGGATTTCAGATACAGATAAATGTCAAATAATTTTTTAGTATGAATATGTCCCAAATATAGCACCAGATATACTTACAAGTATACTAAAAAAAAATATATATATATATATATATACATATATATTATGTATATATATATTTATCTGATTGTTTATTTGAAATTCAAATTTAACTGGAAGCCCTGTATTTTTATTTGTTAAATCTGGTAACCATAATGGGAATTTTCACCCTCCTTCCAATTTGGTTGGTTGGTTGGTTAGTTCGTTTTTACTTATTATACTCAGCCGCTTAGTGGCAGTTTAGGTTTTAACAAATACACCCTGAGCCCTTCAGATATGGCACCACTGCAAATAAACCTGGCGGACAATAAACAATGAAAGCCTATCTCAATAGCATTGCTGAGGCTGGTTGGGTGCTGGGGAAGCATGAGGTGGCTGTGGGGGGCCCCATCGGCCTTTTCTCAGGACATTATAAACTGAAAAGAGCGCTCAGAGAGACTGTTAGGGCCACATCTTGTCCATTCGGCCTGGCCATTGCATACAAACAGCACCTGCATTAGGCAATGAGCTCACCTACCTATAAACTGGAGCCATTGTTCAGCCCCAGTGAAACTGGCTGGGGGCAAGGAGGGATTGAGAAACAAGAAAGGACAGCCCAGTGTGAGGTCAAGATTGGTTCCATTGAGCCACAGCCTTCTTGACACAAGGACTCTCTTGTCTCTGAATGATGGGATAGTTGATGTAGGAGAGGCCAGGAGAGAAAGTCAGCTTTTCCTGTAGGAGAAGCAAACAGCCAGCCAGAATTTGTAGGCTAAGCGTGTGAAGGGCCTGACCTAGTCGCCCTTCACAACCAGCCACATGCCCTGAAGCCCCACTGTTGGCTTCATACTCTGGGGACACCTAAGCATTTGCACGAGGTTACAGCATTTTCCTATCTAACAAACACATTTTAAAGGATTCCTATACCTAAGAATTTACTAACAATCAGCCAACAGAGGACAGGGCTAAGGAGAAAGGAAGAGCCATAGACTAGAAATTCAGAGCCTTGGCTGTGTGACCTGCGTCAAATCACTTCACCCTGTAAATTAAGAGGTAGAACTCAGAGACCTACCACTGAGGCACTTCCAGCTCTGTAAAACTGATCAATGAGTGAGATGCCGGGTCAGTATGCTTTGATAAGAAAAAGGATTTCATGATAGCTTAGAAATTTACAGCTCAGTTAAGTTCTCAAGATTCACTTTAGAACAGAGCCCTATGGTGAAAGGGTTGGCAAGTGACATGGGACTAAGAAAGAGCTCAGCCCTGTGAGACTTACTACCTGAAGCTCTTCATTACACTCCTAGTAGGCTCAGCTCTTCATGATAAGGCCATGTGTACTATATGAGAGAAAGCTGTGGTAAATTCAAAATTCAACAACCATTCAATGTGTCCTTTCTCCAGGCAGGCAGTCTTGGAAACCAGAGTATAAATTATAAATAGTTGCTGGTATGGGCTATTTCCTTCATTCATTACCAATTCAACAAATACCCATTTATTGAGCATCTACTCCATGCCAGGACTGTTCTAAGCTCTAAAGATACAGTTTTAAAAGACTTTCCTCTCTCCAAGCACGATGAAGAAATAGTCTACATAGTATGACTGTTCCTCCAGGTGCTAACTGAGCAAAAGCAGGTTACATGTTACTCTGGTATTTTATTCTACATCATTCCCAATCTTCATTCAACCACCTTGTTCAAATCATCACCAGAGAATCAAGAATTGTCATCAGTTGAATTGTGGCCCCCAGTACCTCAGAATATGAGCTTATCTGGAAATAGTGTCTTTGCAGATAATCAAGTTAAGAGGACATCATTGGGGTGAGCCCTGATCCTATAAGATTGTCTTTGCAAAGGGGAAATTTGGACCCAGAGACATGCACACAAGGAGAATGCCATGTGAAGATGAAGGCATTCACAAGTGATGCATTCACAAGCCAAGGAACACCAAAGAGTGTCAGCAAACCATGAGAAGCGAGGAGGAGGGCATGGAACAGATTCTACCTCACAGCCCTCAGAAGGAACCAACCCTGCTGACACCTTGATCTTGGATTTTTAGCCCCTAGAGCTGTGAGACATACGTTTCTGTTGTTTAAGCCATCTAGATTGTGGTACTTTGTTACAGCAGCCCTAGGGAACTAACACAGAAAGCCTTGATCAAATTGTGCTATTCTCTTTGCTGAAGGTAGGCAGGGGTATAAAGAAGGAATATATGGAGAGTGGAAACAGATTAGGGTGTAAGTGAGTGTGTGTGTTTCCCTGAGAACACTGGGCCTTTAACACACTTAGTTCTTAGTTTAAAGGCCCAGAGCTTTTGGAAGAGTTGGAGGCAGGGTCTACAGAACTCCCTAGGGGACTTGTGGCCAAGCTGTTTATCAACATTGGCCAATTCTGACCTCATCTTTGCAAGTCTCCCCTTTCTCCTCATGGATTTGGGGTCTGACTTTGAATCTTGCCAGAACCTCCTGTACCCAACCCAGGCCACAGCTCCACTCAACCTCTATTTTGAATACATAGTTTTAGCTTCCACTTCCTGTTCTCCTAATCTCCAATGTGTGACTCAATCCTGACTTCGCCTTTGGCACTATAGCAATGATACCAAGAGCTCATGGAGGCCGTGACCCAGTTTACACCAGCGACAGGATGGGAATCTTGGAGGATGTTAGGGATCTTGCAGGGGAGGGTATGAAGCAGGGGAGAGGGTTTGTAGGATGAGGATTCATTTGGCTCAGATCGTAGAAAAGGGTCATAAACTCACACGTGGAGTTTTTCTCGCACTTTTGGGTATATCACCTGGGAGGACAGTTGAGACAGATATCATTATTCTCTTTATCCAGTTTCCACGTCACAGATAAAGAAACTGTGACCCACAGAAGCTACAAAACTTGACCTAAATCATGCAGTCACTATGTGAGACAGCATCTGGCTTTAAATACTAGTTCTTTGTGCCCAAGCAGGCTCTCCCGCAATAGGTCAGGACTCAGAAACTGAAGGAGGACGCAGAGTCAAGCTAAGACGATGCAGGTAGAGGCAGAGCAAAACTATCCCTGACTTGGCTCTTCCTCCTTGTCAAGTACAAACTGGCCAAATACCACATGCTAACAACAAACACCTTGCATTGAAGCAACACCTCACACTGACAGCGCTTTTACAAGCATGATCTCATTTGATCCTCACTACTAACCGTATAAGGTAGGCAGGGTAAACCTGGTCATCCTCATTTGACAGATGACACATCCAAGCAAAGGCAGACGAAAGTCTCTGCGCGTCATCTTCTTTCCTACTGCCTAGACATGGGGTCTAGTCCAGGCCTGGCAAATACCTGGACCACATACAGCCCATCTCTTCCCATATCCAGGGCAGACATTGTTAACCAATCACAGCATTGTGCCCAGATTGGGCTTCGGGCTCCCCCTCAACTCAGTCTCCAGGCAGCCATTATCAGCCAAAGAGGTGAGCAAGGAGAAGACTGTTTTCCAGTTTGCACTAAGCTGTGCTGATAACTGGCTCAAGGAACAGAAACCAAATGCAAAGGGCATCTGGTTAGCCATCTGGTTCAGGGCCCAAGAAGACCCTAATAATTTGACTGTTCCCATATACCGTGTTTCCCTGAAAATAAGACCTAGCCGGACAACCAGCTCTAATGCGTCTTTTGGAGCAAAAATTAATATAAGGCCCGGTCTTATTTTACTATAAGACTGGGTCTTCATAATATAATATAATATAATATAATATAATATAATATAATATAATATAATATAATATAATATAATATAATATAATATACTGGGTCTTATATTAATTTTTGTTCCAAAAGACACATTAGAGCTGATTGTCTGGCTAGGTCTTATTTTTGGGGAAACACGGTAGTCAGTCTTAACAATTTTTAACACAGCAATAATAGCTGACTTTTGTTTTTTTTAGCACTTATTATGTGCTGGGGCACTATATTAAGCACTTTCCATGCATTTTCCTAAAAAAGTAGTTGTAGTATTCTCATTTCAGAGATGAAGAACTGAGGCTTTGAGAACTTAGGATAATTGCCCAGTGCCACCTGATACCACCAAAGGCCATGCACCTCTCCACTTCAGTGTACTGTCTCCTACACTGCAGACAAACAGGTTTTCAATTCTTCGTTAAAAAAAAAAAAGGAAAAGAAAAGCATTTCTTGCTTCCCCAACCCTTGAAATCAACTGCTTGGATAGGGAAGACAACAGTGAAGGGAGTACATGCCAAGAGCAAAATTTGTTGAGCAAACAAGCTCCACGAGGAGTGGCTAATGATCAGCGGTTGGTGGCCGGGTTGGGGGATTTGCAGTCAGAAAAGAGCTTGGACATGTGAGCTAGAGGGTCCACACATGTTGGCACAAAGTCCTTGGCAGTGCAGTTCAGCCAATGGGGCTAGAGGTTAGCTTTCCCACACTGACACATTCTTTCTTTTTGTTACCTATGTAACTTTACTGACCATTGTCACCCCAATAAACTGACACATTCTTCAGAGGAGTTCAAGAACCTAAATTTGAAATGTCCTTGTTATGAAGGTGTATTTGTCAAGGTAGGAGGGTAGAACATATTTGTAGCTTGATTATAACTTTTAGCACTGAAGATATCTGGTAAGTGGACCTGTGTTTTCACTTCTGTGCAGTACCCTGCATTTTGTAGGGGTAGGGGCAGTGAAAATGAGGCATCCTTGCTTCCACTGTTTTTGCTGCTTCTGTAGCCTGGCCTCTCGTGGGCATTTGTTGTCCTGTGGTGGTGAGAGCAGAGGCACCAGCCTTCCATCACTGGCTTCCTACGTGTGAGAGCATGTGCTGTGCATTCATTTAGTGGTGCCAATTGCTGCACGCCCAACCAGGGTCGAGGGTGGCTGTGGCCTCCCATCAGAGCAACCTCCTGATCTTGGCAATGGCCAGAGGCCCTGGAGCCAGGTCCATCATTGAGAAGGTGGCCTCCAAATGCAGAAGTAACCATGGCTCCCTTGGTGGTCTGGTTCTTTGGTATCACTTGGGAGTTGTTCTGGAAACCTTAATTTTGAGTCTGCTTCTTTAGCCCTCTGGGATCTCCTTGCTCCATTGAACTCACTCCCTTTGGTAATGTTTTCTCAGCTTTGGTCTTAACCTGGATTGATCCTCTGATTCTTCCTTTGGATGAATACGTCTGCTCCCTCGGTCTGCCTGACTTGGATGGGTGTGTGTCCTCAGAATGTCCCCCAGGTCCTTCTTGATGCCATCAAAGCCCGGGGGCCAGTCCCAACAGCACCCCACCCCAGCCCAGGCTTCTGGGAGCCTGGACCAGGACCCGCAGCCCCTCAGGGCCTGAGTCTCAGATGAAAGATCACACAAATGTATGTCAAGGCTCTAGGCAGCACAGGTCGGTGAGAGCCATTTGTGATGGTCACTGGGATTGTACATGAAGAGAGCGCAGGAAGGACCAGCAAATAGGCTTGACCTTGGTGACACTGTTAAGTACTGAGAATGGCACTCACTGGAATCAGAGGTAACAAAAAGCAAACAGAAAGTGTTCCTTGGCTTTCAAGTTCGTCTCCTACAGTTTCTCTGAGAGTCTTTCAAGAGCTTGGCTGAAACCAAGCAGTTTCACTTTATTACAAGTCCCTGCAAGAAAGTCTCTAAATTCCAGTGGCCCGGTTTTACCCACTTTTGCCTTTTCAGGTTGGAGTGATCTTATACAGACGTGCTGCAGTCTTACTCAAAGCCATTTTTGTCTCATCCAGTTTCATCTCCCAGCTCATGAGCTCATGGATTTTGCGTGATTTCGGTATGAAGTCATCAGCTAGTCCCCAGCTTTCTGCATAGGCTTGAAACCTAGGATTCTTTGAATACACTAGAGGTAAGCCCCACGGTTTGCTCTGAAACCTGAAACCCAGGGTTTCTCCCAGGTGCTCTCACATATTTATATTTATTGTATGGTTCAAATATTTATCTCTCTTTTAAATGCTAAAATCTTCCATCTTACTTTTTCTCTCCTCAGCCTTTGCAACCTTCCCTCTCAGAGAAGGAGAAGGCCCAGAAGGAACTCAGTCCTGGATTAGTCAGGTGGTCAAAACTCAGGGAATATTAGAGCTCTCAGTTTTCTCCTGAACATTGTGTAAGTACATGTTGGGAGCTGAAGCCACACTGAAATTCTAGTGGGAGGAGAAAAGAAAATTCCACCCTAAGACAATTGCATAAAAAATGGAAATAGTGTATATTTCAAGTATCCACTAATAGAGTCAACATGCTGAAACCGAGCCAGAATGTGTAGGCCTGGAATGCTGGAATGTGTATCAACTGAACATTCCTGATTTCCAAAGTCATAGCCAACAACAAAAATCACATTGTGGCATCAGAGCCTCTATTCTTTCTTGTGTACCCATGGGTTCTCTCTGAGCAAAGACCATGAAGGCGTGTGTGTGTGTGTGTGTGTGTGTGTGTGTGTGTACACACACATATACATATATATATATATATATATATGTACATATATATATTATATATATAAGGGCCAATATATACACCATATATATTTGGTATATATATATATATATATATATATATATATATATATATATATACTCCAAAACAAGAAAGTCATGAAGATGACAAGTTTGGGTTTAGTTTCAATTAAAAAAACTATTGGATCAAATGTAAAAAATCCACATAAGTCCGTTTAATTTGATTCGAGGAAGTATTATTAATTGAGCCCCTATTATGCTTCCAGTGCTAAATTAAGCTGTAGGGAATAATTTTGAGATGTCGAAATGATTCCTTTTCTTGAACAGTAGGAGAGGCTCATATTAAACATGTGAGCTAATTCTAGAGCAAAACAAGGGACAATACTCTAAGGCTGGTTACTGCCTTTAAACCTGGTAGGCAGTAAACAACAGAAAGAACAGGGAAAGTAAACAGGTAGAAAAGCATTAATTAGAGATGAAGCCCTTGACATTTGAATAGGTGTTGGGAGGTCTCTGAGAAAATGCTAACGTGGGTGGTTTTTCTCTGAAAGGAAATAAATCTAAATATAACTTGTCCCAAGGAGAGTTTGAGAAATGGTCAAGTGAAAAGCAAGAGACCCAATGCCAATCACCCCTATGGATTTGAGCTGTTCTAAGACCCAGAAAGCCCCACAAAGAGGAGGCTGCAAACCCAGTGGAAAGTTGGAAGGGAAGCCAGTGGGGGTAATTGGCTTTGGCAGAATGCCTGATCCCATGTCTTAGCCACTTTATTTTTGCTTTTCTGCCTGTAGTTGGAGGCAATATTGTCAAGAAAAGCATGAGAGTCTAAAATGAGGAAGAAGGAAAATCTAGTGGTGAGATGTGAGCAACGTATGAGAAGACAGGGTGGATATAAATCATAAGATAAAGTAACACCTTCACCACTCTTAAGTACACTAGAAAGTCCAAAATTTAATAAACTGTCTCTGCTCTTTTATCCAAACTCAGTCATCTTTCTAAATTGCCCATTTTATTTAGTGCCACTTTCATTATCTCAGACATTCAGAATGGAAATTTCTCTCCTTCTAGTGTAGGAGAGGAAAAACTTTTCAACTTTCTTTTGTTCATGGACTGGGGGCATTTGAATTAAACTAACAGAAGACAGATTAACAGTTGAAAAAGGTTATTTAGGAATACAAAGCACCTACGGTGAGAGTGCTCAGTGATGAAAAACTCGAAGGGGTGGTTAGAATTTGGGGCTTATATACTTAACTTAGTAGGGTAAATGGAAGGGGCAGAAAAGGTTCCTGTGGGAAGAATAATTAGATTTTTTTAGGGAAGACAAACACATTTTTAGAACAAATTGGTGATAAAAAATGTTGTGATAATATTTGTCTATTCAGGTATAGGTAGTCTTTCTGGCTTCATAAAGGCCAAAAACTCCTGCTGGAGGGTACATGTCTGGTAGGTTTACTTGTGGTCTCTCCTAGGGCTAGACCTGTTCCAAAGGGAATTTAAGGCAATCCTCATTTCTCGGAAGTTTTTACTTTTAGTCAGATAAGGGAAGCCCTGAAAAGGCTTCTTTCTGCATCTGTTGAATCTCAAATGTCTTCAGCTTAAAATAATTATACCAATTCCGGGGTTCCGAGTGGGTCCCCACACCTGTATCTCTGCTTTTAGTCCATAGCCTAAGACTGAGTTTCTAAAGGATTTTGACCATCATTTCTCTCCAAAGTCTAGCATGTGGCAGATGGTCCACTCATTTAATAGATCTGAATGACTATGTAAGTAAAGTAATAGAGTATTGTTTCCTTAATATTTATCAAAGAATAATAAACAAAAATCATGACACCTATTTGAGGACAATTACCAGAGATATGTCTTCAGTCCTGATCTGTCTTCTAAGATACCCACCTGTATGCTCAACTCTTTATGGGCCATCTCTACCAGGAGGTTGCATAGGCATCTCAAAGTCAACATATCCCACAATGAACCTATTGTCTTTTCTGAAAACCTGCTTCTCATTTATTTTCTCATTCAGTGAGTGGCACGTCACCAGCCATCCAACTGTCCAAGCTATAAAAATGTTATTTCTTATTGACTCTCTTCTTGTCTCACCCCCTATAGTGAATACTCATGCAGTCCTGCTGATTCTACCTCTACAGTAGCTCTAGAATGAACATTTCCTCTTTTCTCATTCTGTTCTCATCATTCTTACCTGATGTTCCAGAAATCTCTTACCCGGTTTCCTATTTCTGATGTCTTTTCTCTTCACTCCATCACCATAACATTTTTCAAAACAGGTAACCAGTCTGTTCCTGAATTCTCCAAGTACTCCAGTGTCCAGGGGTCACCTTTATTTAAATATGAAATGACATTATTCAGGCCCGACCCTGCATTACTGCTGGCTATAGGCTCCCCCATCACACTTTTAAGGGTCACAGTCCTCTAGTCTACACCAGGAACTTTCATCTTTTTCCGCTTTACTCCCCACTCTGGCTCCTCAATTTCACTCCCAGGTCAAGCTTAGATCTTGGCTCTTTGCCTCTCTGGTCACCTTAAGGAATTTTAGAATTACTATCTGCTTTCTTCATGTTCTATTCCGTTAGGCAAAAACAGACTTTCATTGAACCTCTGGAAGTGAGTCTTTGGAAAAGACAATAATGCTGGGACAAAATAGAAGGCATCAGGAGAAGAGGAAGAGGAAGTATGAGATGGACTAACTCTATAAAAGAAGCCATAGGCGTGAACCTACAGGAGCTGAGAAGGGCTGTTGAAGACAGGATGTTGTGAAATCACTCATTCCTAGGGTCTCCAGGAGTCGGATCTGATTCACCAGCATATAACATACACACTGCAAGTGATAGAGCATAATGATGACACAGGCAAAGGGACCCTCAACACCATTGTTTACGATACTTATTGGGCATTTTCTGTGTCTCACTAGCCATGATCCACTCAAGGTCATGACCTTGCACTGTCTGCCATGTTGCTCAGGACCTTCCCTCTTTAGAGCAGACCCTCTTCCCATCTTCTCTGCCAGAAACCTAATGGCCCTTGCCCCCCAGCTTTAGCAGGCAATACCCAAATTCTCATGTTTATTAGACAAACAATTTACTTCTTCATGGTGAAGATGCTTCCATCTAGACTACATTTTATAACCAATCAGTTCCATTAATTTATTTTCTAGAACAAAGGAATAGTTTTCTTCATAAGAGGAATTCTGCCAACCCCCTGAGCCAATCAACTTAAACTAGTGAGCCTCTTTACAACATGTTTGGTTGATGTATTATTATTGGGGTTAACTCTGACCTCATTTTTTTTCAGTTGGTTAATATTTTTTCCAGAAAAGTAGTCTCCCAGGCAGAAAGGGAATCAAATGTGTTAGGAGGAGAATCCATTGGGATATATGAAGAAACTATTAGAAATTCTGTATTATCGCTTCTCGGCCTTTTGGCTAAGATCAAGTGTAGAAATTCTGTATTTATTTTTCCAATTCTATTATGTGTTAATCTGTCTACACTGTATTATAGTCATATATCAAAGAAAGGTGGCTAAAAATATTTGCTGATAAAAATGTGAGACCAAAAACTTTAAGAGCAAAACTCCAATGCTCTTAGCATAGCTTCCAAGCCCTTTGCAAACAGTGCCCCGTTTATTAAAAGATAATTTTTAAAAAAAAGATAATTAAAAGATAATTTTAAAAAATGATAAAATCATGACTCTCATATAGATATAAAATGAAGGCATGTTAAAGATTTTATTTTACTCATTATTAATGAGGGACTAGAACTGGAGAATCCAAAGAATAAACCTATTTGTAGATCAGGAATATGGAAAGAAATGTGCTAATTCAGGCAAGACTGGCTTCTTCCAAAGTGTGGAGAAAAAGTCAATTGAATCTCCCAGGGTCAAAAATTTACCTCTCTAGAGCCAAGACTTACTCTGCGTTATTATACTTGTCTATAACTTATTGAATTATAAAATAGCTCAAATGGTAGTCTCAGAATCCAGATAAATCAAAATCACTTCACGCAGGAATGGTGTGCTTTCCACCAGAGCAACCTAAGAGCTGTGAGCCAAATCCAGTCAGCCACCTGTTTTTGTAAATAAAGTTTTATTGGGACACAGCTGTACCCATTTGTTTACACATTGCCTATGGCTGCTTTCCAGGTACAATGTCATTTTTGAGTAGTAGCGACAGAGACTGTATGACCAGCAAATGTTAAGATAATTATTATCTGGTTCTTTATATCAAAAGTTTGCCAATCTCTGCTCTAGAAAACAATGCATAGTTTTCCAATGAAGCACAAAGTTTTCATTATGCATTCTTCATCCCCACAAGTCCTCCCTCCCAACTGTCCCACCTGCCACTGCAGTCAGCCTCAGCTCTGGCCTCCTGAAATGCCCTTGGGGTATGCACCAGTGAATCTCAGCGTGTGAACCATGAGCCACCCAGGAAAGTGCCCCAGGTGGGCCTCAGACTGATTCCAAAGGCCAGTAGCTCTCTCTATTTATTTTAGCAGTGGGATCTTTGTAAGTCCACCCACTGGTTGTAAACTGGAAAGCTGTGCCAGAGCCTGTGATAGGCTTAATTGTGTCCCCCCTAAGTTTCCTATGTTGAAGACCCAACCTCCCAGTACCTCAGGGTATAACTGTATTTGTAACTAAGTTTTACAAAGTGGTAGTTCAGTTAAAAAAGAGAAGAAGAAGAAGAAGAAGCCGTTAGGATGGGAACCTAATTCAACATGATTGGTGTCCTTATTAGAGGGATTGACACCCGTATGCGTGCGCAGGGAAAAGGCCAAGTGAGGTCTCAGCGAGAAAGCGGCCATCTGCAAGCCAAGGAGAGTGCTCTTGGGAGAAACTAAATCTGCCAACACCTTGATCTTGGACTTGCAGCCTCCAGAGCTATGAGCGCATGCAATTCCGTTGTTTAAGCCACTCGGTTTGTAGTGCTTTGTTATGGTAGCCCAAGTAAACTAATACAGGTACCTGACCAAAAACTGCCCCAGGACTTAGAAATTAGCCTGCAGACACCTGGCAGAGTCCACTCTATTCTTTTTAGGCTGAATAACAGCTACTAAAGGAGTGAGCAGCTATGGACTAATCTAGATACAGTCAGCTTATGTTGGGTGACTAATGTTAGAAGACATTTTTCTCGGACAATCATTTACTCATTCATTAAGCCTTCGTAGGCTGGTGTGGTGAGAGAGAGATGAGTGTGTGCCAATGGTGGTGGTTAAGAGTGGGAAGAATAGGATGAGTTCTGCTCTGGGGATTAGGGTCCAATAACAGAGACAGAGACATAACCGATTGCCCCAGATTCCGTGTAGAAAAGCCTGAAGGTGTAAATGAACAAAACAACAAGAAATCATAACACCGGTGATAGAGCTTATGAATAGGGATTTTTAAAAGTGCGATGGGAGCCCAGAGGACAAAGCAATTGATTCTGTTGGCGGGGAGCAAACAAAGAGGGACGAGAGGCAGTCATGGAGGGATTCAATGAGGGGGAGCCTAGGGGTGAGGGACTTGATATGCACAGGAGATGGTGGATTTTAGCTTGAAGGTTCCAGCACTGTCCTGTAGCCTCCAACAGGCATGGTAGGTTTACAAGGGAGGTTCTCACAAATGTTTGCTTAGTCAAGGCATAAAACCCTAATTCTTAGGGGCAAAAGCTCAAATGGGAAAGAGAGAGGCATAAAAAATGAAATTCTTATTTACTCCTGTAATGAGACTGATATTTTATTTTTTAAATGTCCTCATCACATTTTAGTCTCCCTCAATAACCCACCCAGTAAGTTTCTGATCAATAATCCCTTATCAAAATCAAAGCTGGCTATGTAATTTGATGAGTCCAGTGGACCCTTCCAAATGTGTGCAGAATGTGGTCCTGATGTAATTTATCCAGCTTCAATATCAATGGACAGCTTAACTGTGACCCCACTGTCGGATTTAAAACTATTAAGTCCTGCTGCCCCTTTTATCGGCAAGAGGAAAGCAGCTGTGCTTTTTAATCCTATAGCTTCTGTTTATCTCTTTATTGTTTTTTGTTTAGGTAGGGTAAAGGCTGTTTTTCCTTTTATTTTTTCCACAATGAAAATAACGTATTAATCCAGTTATATAAATGACCCATGTAAAAACTTTCAAATGGTACATACCATTTAATGTTTATCCTCATAATATCATCAAACATCTTCTGGACCAGATAGAACAGCAATGGGTCTGAGCTTTACCCTCATACCACCTAAGAAAACTATCATACAAAGTTAGCAACTATTACAAGAAAGGTGAACTATAAGTTATTTTTTAAACCAAAGTAAACTTTGGGAGTATAGGCTGGGAATTATGCCGCCAATTTTTATGAACTCCAGGAAAGCAGCTGGTAAATTAGCTGCAATAGTTGATCCTGCTCAAACAAAACAAAATAGAACAAAACTCTTCAATTATGTTGAAGAGCCTTGGCTTCTCAAAGGAAAAGAGAATGGTGTTTGGTAATTCCAGTGATTTGTTTTGTTGTTTGTTTGTGTGCTTTACAAATTTGTGAAGTTTTTGAGATCGTGTTCTAGAAAGAAAATATTAGATTTTAGCTCTCAGTTGCAGGGGAAAAAAATCAGCCTACCCTCAAATTGAACCTGCATCCATGTGGTCATAATTAAATGCCTCAAAAGAATTTAAAATCATCTGAGAACCATCTGACCACATTGTAACATGTCCAGCTACACAGAATGTCATTGTGCAGCAGACTGTCATTTCTAAAATGGCATCTATAGAGGATGGAGAGGAAATGCTTATTAAACATCAGGAGGAAAGTTAAAAAAAAAAAAAGGAGATTAAAAAAGATTAATCATTTAGCTGGGTCCAGGCACTCAAAGGCTGTAAACAGAGTGAACTTGAAATTATAACTCAAAGACTCCAACGTGATCTCCAAACATCCAGGGGGCCTGCCTGGAAGATGCTGCTCTTGCCAGATGTGGAGCAATGGAAAGATGGACGTGCCCGGAAGGAGCTAGAGGAGGAAGTTCATTCCATTGGGGGACGAAGAGAGGTTCTATTGTCTTGGTAGCATGTGACAAAGATCTTCTGAATGGGGAGAATTTTGAGGAGCAGGAAACTGAGAAAAGGACCTAACATGTGCAGGACATGACTTGTCCCGCTGGAAAGATAAGTGGGTTCCAGGGTTGTTCCCTAGACAAGGGAAAGATAATGCAGGGTCTTGTGCCTGAGGGGAAACAATCAGATTCATATTGTTAGACACATAATACAGGCAACAGCACAGAGAATGAATTGGAGAGGGGAGTTGCTGGGAGTCAGGAAACAGATTGTAAAGTTAATGCAATATAGGCCTTGAACTATGGCAGAGACCAAAGGAATAGAAAGGAGAATGGAATGGTGCATGCCTCCTAGAGTGTTTCATAACAGACTAAGTCTATTTATATGAAGCATAATAAAAGACTTGTTCTGTTAACTAAAAAAATTAAAAATGCTTTCTGTACACCGAGATCACTTGATTGGTCACAGAAGTTGCAAAATAAAAACAGAAGTTAAATGCAGGCAGACTTCAAAGCTGGAACAAGCCCTTTTCTTCCCTTAAAGCAATTGCTTCTTCCTGTCCAGTGCTGAATCTCTGCCCTCCACTAACATGAAGCGGCCGCCCTGAAACTCACGATTCTTCTATTTGGAGCCCAGTCTCAGTGAAAACTGAAAATGCTCACCATACCTTAAGTAATTTTTAGTGCAATGTTTCCTAAATAGTTAATAAAATTAACTTTCTGAAAGGTGGAGAGTGAAAAACATAAAAAGAGCTTGAAACTGCTTTTATAGGAACACATAGAATCTTAGAACAGGAATGAAACTGAGAGAGCCTTTGGTTTTTTTCTAGAGTAAAAAAAAAAAAATTTAGCAGAACTCTCTATTCAAACAAAATTTTCTTAGAATCCTTATACATAAAACAGATAAAAACAGAACCACATTGGGTGAAGCAGTACGTACAAAGGTAGGACTGGGAGGCATCAGTCTGCCTGAATTGTTCACCCAGGGGACAGGTATTATTTGTAGAGAATCTACAGTCACAGGGAACTCATCATGTCTCGACTCCTACATGCTCTGACACTTTAGATTCAAGGGACCTGTACGTCTCCCCAGCAGAGTTTTTGGACTGGGGACCATGGATCTTCCCCTGAAAAGGACCTCCGTTTAAAGACAAACCACACTCTTCTTACTTTCTCAGAAATATGCAGGAAATGGTTTCGGCCATTTGGACCACCCATGAAAGCCATCTGTGCGTGGGAGGAGCAGAAATGGCCATGCAGGTGCTGATAGCAATACCCAGGAAACTGGAGCACAGATTCAGACCGAAAGAACTGCTGGAAGGGAGCTGTATTTTCCTTCTGGCCGTGGGTGAGGGGCTGTAGCTTTATCATAATCTGTAGCTAAATCCAGGGAAGTGCTCCCTAAACAGTATGTGATGAAGCGCATACTCGGTAACCTAGGTTCAATTCCCAGCTTTGCCTCTTATGAGCTGTGTGACCTTGAGCAACTTCCTTAATGTCTCTGTTTCAGATTCCTCCTCTGTTAAAGGTGGGTTAATATTAGGACTTCCTCCTATTGTGAAAATTATAGGAGTTGATTTACATAGAATCCCCAGACTAGCACCTAGCACACTATAAAAGTGTTTGTCATTTTATTATTATTGTTATTGTCATTATTCTGAGGAACATGGGCTTGAATGTGGGACAGCTCTGGTTCATATCACAGCTCTGCCTCTTCCTAACTGCAACCTTGGGCATGTTACTTAATTTAGCTGGTGCCTCAGTTTCCCCATCTCTAAAATAAGAGAGATAATAGCACCTTCCTGATGGCATTGCTGTGAGAACTGATCCAGATCTTACATGGAAGGTGCTAATCAAGAGGGTGCCTGGCACATGGTGAGCCAAATGTCTGCCATTGTTACCCTGTGTTTAAATGCATTCAGCTCTACCAACACACACAGTTACTAACACTTACTACAGGCTCTCTATGGCTGGGACTACGTGCTAGGACCTCGGGGAATATAGGAATATTAGGGCTGGAAGGGACCTGGGAAATCTTGTCCAACTTTGTTACTTGTTGGATTTTTAAACTCCGAGCTGTGAGCACTTACATCTTCATCAGCCAAAAGAGACATGACCCATCTGCCAGCACCCGGGAGGAGCGTAGCTGGCGGCAACTCAAAAAACGACAAGATTGACTAGGAGGAGGATGCGTGTTATCCCTCAAAGGTGGCTGGATTTGCTGGCAGTGAGCAAGCAGTTACTTGAAAAACCCGAGAGAAGGCAGAACAGTTAATAGCTGCAGAGTAGTGAAAGGATGGCACACGGAGAGAAAAATCTCAAGTCCATATGGGATTGGAGATGGGGCCGGGTAAGGCAAGCTGTTCTCAGTCCTAAACAGTCCTGATGCGTGAGACTCAGTGGGCATCCTCGTGAGCCAAAGACGGACGTTTTTTTCACTGCACTGATTATTTTACTGTAAGTACTGCTGTGAGTTAGCATATGGCATCTCAGATGTGTGAATGAATTGTAATTTCTATTTGCAATATCTGCAGCTAGAAGTGATCTAGTTGGGAAAGAAAAAAAAAAATGGATGCAGAGTAAGAGAGAGACTTGGGTGTCTTTAAAGGGACTAGCCTTCAGGGTCCTGGAAAACAAACTCTGACATTCAACTGCCTTGCCAAAAATCATCCCAAGCCATCTACGTCCACTGTTCCACTTCAAGTCTTGGCAACAGCGGGAAAGAAGCAAGGCAGTGCCTCTGCTGTTCTCATGCTTCAGTGCTTCCAACTGATGACATCATCTGTTACTGAGTTCTCCTTTTCTTATAATGGAAATCAGACTTGGAATATTGAAATCACTCAGCATGGCTACTCGTTCAACACCCTCTCTCCCATCTATAAACTAACACAACCAGTCCTTCCACTTTAAAAATTGTTTTGTTTTGTTTTTAAAGAGTGTGCAGTTTTGGCGTGGTGTACAAGGGGAAGAGGATAACATACCCAGAAACATATATCCAGAATGGCTCTTTTGCTCTTATATGTAACCCTCTCTGCCTGAGCATCATCCTTCAGAAAAGCCTCGCATGTCCACCCAGGTGGCCCAAATGTTCAGACCGATGGAGTGTTTTTATTATTTGGAAGTTACTGTTTCTCATTTTGTGAGAGACTGTACTTAAAAACCAATGCTTTCTATCCTTTTGGGGAATTAAAAAGACAGAGACAGTGTGGCCTGGAAAATCTCCCCTATTCAACTAATTAAACAAGGGGGCTGTTAGATTGAGGTGATTCTAATGCTTCAGCAGCCCACATAAGCAAAGCAAAACCCAAGCCCACAAATACCTCAAGGTTGCAAAATTGAAACCTAAGGACAACCAGTCACAAACAGCCAACTAGGCTTTCCCAAATAAGACAACTGCTTAAGCTACAGCCAATGAAATCATTTTCTTGCTTTGCTTCCTGTCTTCTCTATAAAAGTCTTGCCCCTGGCTCCTGTAGGTGGAACACTCCTAATCACTTCTGGTTTGGGTTACACAATTCGAATAAATGTTTGCTCAAATAAACGCTTAAAAATTTTAATATGTCTCAGTTCATCTTTTAATGGTCAAAAAAATATATGGGAGGAAAGGTGAAGACCATGGGACAATGGACGCCTCCAGACTGACGCTCTATATTGCACTCCCAGTGACAGGATCCATGAAATGGAATGGAATATAGTGTCAGCATCCTTCATAGTGGACAGCATCCATTTCCACCAATAGTGTCTAAATATTCATTCATTCATTCATTCATTCATTCATTCAACAAATGTTTACTGCTCATCTACTATGGCCTAAGCACTAGATAATGATAACAGATCAGACCTGACTGCCCCTGTTTGGTAAGCATAAAGGTCCATCAACCTCAGCTCCTAGAATAGGTCCTAGGTTCCCAGGAACTTGACAATCATTGTTATTGTCTATGGTAAGTATTTACCACTCTTCTTTGGCAGCTTAGCTTCTGAACTCTTCTTCAATACTAGAGGCTGCCCCTTGTGATATATCTTGGTAGGAAACAGATACTATGCCCCAATGCCAGAGTCATACTTTTCTAGTGTCCCTTGCAGCTTGAATGAGAACAATTACAAGTATCTGCCAATCACAGCATCCATGCTGAGCTGTGACTCAGGAGCTCAGTGTCAGCTCTGGTATCCACCCTAGTCTTCATGGAGGAAGCCGTGGTGATCAACTCCAGGAACAGTCACAACGGCAAGATTGTGCAAGCAGTGGAGTCTTTTTAGGACCAAATCTACTGTGATTTGGGAGGTTTACCTTGGCCATGTGGCCCCTAGACCTAGCTCTCTGGTGCTACTGGAAATTCAGAGTGATCCAATCTTTTAATAAATTTCTTTCTGTTCAAATTAGGCAGATATGGGTTTTGAAACAGAGAATGAAGAGATAATGCCAAGTGATAGAGGAGTGGTACATACTTAAAGTCTACAGGAATTCAAGAAAAGTTTGCTCACCCTAATCGAATGGTTGGACCATTTTCCTTTTCCTAAAGGTGGTGGAACTGTTATTCTAAGAGCCAGTGGTTCTCACTTTTTGGCCTCAGAACTTCTTTATACTCTTGAAAATTACTGAAGATACCAAAGAGCTTTTACTTTACTAACATACCCTATATATATGGTTATTTACCTCATTAGAAACAGAAATTTAAAATATATTAATCAAGTCATTTAAAAATAACAATAATAAACCCAATTATGTGCTAACATAACATTTTTACGAAAAATAACTATATTTTATAAAACAAAAGAAAAATTAGTGAGAAAAAATGGTATTGTTTTACATTTTGCAAATCTCTTTAATGACTGGTTTAATAATAGACAGCTGGATTATCTTATTTCTTTCTGCATTCAATCTGTTGAGACATGTTGTCTGGGTTGAAGTATGTGAATAAAATCTGGCCTCATTGGAAAAAGGAGAATAGCCTTTTTCAGATAATTAATGATGTTTTTTTTTTCTTTGATAAGACGCCAAATCTCAACAAATGGTAATTTCTTAAAGGTTAGTTGCAATGTGGAATCTAAAACCATGTCAGTGAACATTTGTCCACTGTTATATAAAAACCCATTGGTCTACATGTACTTTGAATGGATGTTTTACCCAGACATGGTTTTGTAACATCATACATTGGTCATTTAGAAAATTTTGATCTTTGAAATATTAACATATTTTATTATACAATATCAAAAAATCACATTTTAATATTACCAGAGACATCATCAAAAAAGTTTTCAATTATTGGGAATCTGTCAAGCTCACAGTAGTAGATAAGTTTTCCAAAATTCTAATTTTTGTTGGAAAGCCCACATTTTATCTTTGGCAACAATTATTGTCAGTTGTTTTTCTTTAAGTGATAGAATCAGCTCATGTTTCAGAAAATGTTAGCCAAATATCTAGGTCTGAATAACTGTATTTCGTCTACCACTTATTCTTTCAAATAAAAATGCTGTTCCGTGAAAAAAAAAAAGAATGGCAGTACAGCTCCCAGTTCAACTGCACAAATATCTTTGCTCTAGACAACCAATGAATATCAGTGGGCAGCAGAAGTGCTTTATGCATGTTTCCCATTTCATCACACAGAATATTAAAAAGATGTGTACTCAAAGGTAAAGTTTTAATAAAATTAATAATTTTTGTTTCATGATAAACTTTCTTTTGTGAAACTAACGGTGTTTTTTTTTTTCTACAAGTGGGTTGTGGTCATAAATACAATTACTGGTAGTCTTTTATTTTCACCCATCAGTGCAAATGTTAATTCAGTGAAAAAAATCAAACAACATCTTAGCATTACTATTAAAATAATTTTGACCTCAGGACCCTCTGAAAGAGTCTTGGGGACATTGCAGGAGTCCACAGACATATTTCGAGAACTGCTCTAAGGGAAGAAAACTTTGAAAAGGCATTATGAAATAAATGCCTATAGATGTTGGCCAGTTAGTGAGTGGAGGGGAGCAAGAGCAAAGGCTGGACAGGTAAGTAGGTGCTAAACTACGGAAAGTTTTAAGTACCAAGCAGCAGAGCTTGAATATTATCCTGTGGACAACTGGGAAATTTTAATAACCATAGTTATCATTTATTTAGCATTTACTGTAGGCCTGGTATTTTGCATATAGTATTCTATTTACACGGCATAATAATCCTGTGAAGTTAGTATTAATCATCCTCTTTGGTGGAAAGGAAACTGAGGTTCAGAGAAGTTGAGAAACTTGCCCTAACCCACACAGCTGGCCAAAGCACAGGAGCCCGTGTAGATGTGAGTGCAAAGCTTGGACGACTTCCTCCATTTCAAACTTCATTCCAAGCCACATTTTTCAGCTCTGCTGGGTAGGATCCTGGAATGCGTATGGTCGTAAAACATCTAGTCTGCCATGAAACACTCTGGCTATAAATCTTGTATATTTACTCTGGGTTCCCTGAGGGCAAAGGTCAAGTCTATTTACATGCCCAGCACATTGTGGTTACTTAATAAATCTTTAACCATAAAGGTAGTGATTTTTTATAGAGCCCAGCTCCACTCAGATCCCTTTCAGATTTCTTGAGTTTAAAGTGCACACCCCAGAGTAAGAGGATTTTTTTTTTCCCAAAAGCACTCAGAGGCCTGTATTTCCGGAATGTGAGTATGGCCTTCAGTGTCCACAATAGCGGCCTCTGCACAATTATTACTGCATATTTGTAAAGTAAGTGAAACCTGTTTTGCTCACCTCCACCCTTTTGGAGGTGTTGGATCTTATTCTGGAAGGAACATGGGCTTTGGAATAGGCTGACCTGGATTCAAATCTCAGTTCCACCACTAACAACTCAGCCTCCATATCGAAAACATGATTCTAATAGTGTCTTCTTCAGAAAGTTGTTGAGACGATTAAATGAAATAGTGTAAGGAAATCACTACTCCTGGTGCTTTTTCTTTCCCCCACAAGCCCAGTCTGGTCCCACAGAGCCCTTCTCCAGCCCCCTAGGGTCCCAGGGCTTTGCAGAAGGAGGCAGGCTTGGCCAGGACTCACCAGCTCTCACCCCATCACCCAAACTGCCCCTTCGAGCAAACATTGTCTACCTATCCTCATATGCGGGATAGTACTCTCAGCTTGATATTACTTTACAAATTATCTAACAAACTAATAAAAACAACAAATGCCAATAGGAATTCTAAAATGTGTTTGTAATTGCAGAAGGTGTTAATAGGTTCATTGGACAAACAATTTTAAGAAACACTGCAGACTAAATCTCCCTCCTGGGAGGGTGCAATTTAGCCTGTTAATGGTTCTAAGGAACTCCAGAGGAAAAGAAACCTGTGTAACTTCGTATAACAGCTACACAAACTCCGTGCATTGCTGAAGACTTTTTCCTGGTAATCGTCCATCTCACCCTCAAAAAAGGTTTTCCCCCCATACTATTTGAGAAGCACTACCTTACTTTCACAGCTATGATTTCCTAATGATGGCATCTGAGATATGGGGCAGTATCCATGTAGACTAAGATGACATATTGGCCCCAATCTTGAGAAGTCTGTAAGCGTTAGATCTAGGAACAAAACCCTAAAGTCTTTAATGGGCTGGACATAACACTCATTTGAGGAGAGGAGAATACTTAAACCTCGACCACACTCTACAGCTTATAACGCATTTAAAAATATATTACCTCATTCAAATATGTTATCTCAGTTTATTCCTAAAAAAAGCTGTATGAAGCAGTCAAGATATGATTATCTCCTTTTGTAGGTTATGAAGTTAAGGCTCAGAGAGATGCAATGACACCCCTAGTCCCTTAGCCAAGAAGTCTCAGAGCCGAGACTAAATGCAGACTCCAGCTGGACTCCTGGGCCAGTGCTGTACCCAAAAGACCAGAAAAAGGGGGTGGGGGGAAACAGAGGAGGAGAGAAAGTTGGAGGAAGGGAGGCAGAAAAGACAAATGCAAGCAATTCTGTGGGTCATTCACTCTGCTCATGCCACTCTGTCCACAAGTCTATCTGCTTCAGCAACTATTTGTTTTGTTTTGTTTTGTTTTCCACCAACACTGCTCTTTTCTCAGGAGACTGGTAGCCCCAGAGAGCAAAAGCCAGACTTCAAGAACTGCCAAGAACTGCCAACTCCTGGCCACCTGTGAGGCCCAGAGGCAGCCGCCACCCAGGGGGAGGCTCCACCTTCCACACCACCCTGGCTACCAGCCTGGCAGTGAGAAAGCACCTCTACTGCACAGTTAGCTCCAAACCATCCCCAACCTTCTTCCCTCCCTCCCTCTACAGCCTTGGCCGGCGTCCAATCAGCCTTGGCCAGTGGACACCAGTCAGCCAGGAATCCAATACTTCAGACCCAGTATCTCTAATTCAAGTGTTAGGCATCCTCTTCTGAGTTGCCCTTGCTCTTCCTTGAAGCCAAGAGAAAAGAAGAGAGAGAGAAGGATAAAAAGGAGATGCTAGAACAGGAGATGCAGCGATCACTTGTGGCTTGGACTCATTCTTCCTGTTGTGTTTAAGGGCATTTTCAGCATGTTCGTGAACTCTTCACACTTAATGATGTCATCGACGCCAAATGCTTTATGTTAATTAGTTGTCATGAAGCTTAAGTTGCCCTTCTCTCCATAGCAAGCACTGCAAAGCTCTCACCTGTTGGAATTAACTGTAATGGATGCAATGAAGACAAAGAATGCATTGCCAACATGGAAATTCTCGCTTGTGATATCTCTGGAAATAAAGCAGTACTGGTTACAGGCCCTGCTGTGCTTGGGTGCTCGCCCAGAACCTTCCATTCCTGGGAGGAGACATTTCCCAATAAACCTCATCTTCCTTTTTGTGTTAACAACAGCATGCTTTTCTTTTCAGTTTCATTTGACAAGAAACTTTTGGGTTTCTTTCCCAAAAAGTCAGGGTTAGCACAGTTAGAAAACATGTTGGAAAGTTAGCACGGCTGAAGTTCACATTTTTAGGAAGCAGGGAGTGACTATTTCTTTGTCTGGGATAATGAGGCAATAGTTAATAAAAAGGTGTTTCTCACTAAAGAAGTAAGTCAGATGCCTGCATTAATCAAAAAATATTCCAAGTTATGAATGGGGAAAAATTATTCATTAATTTCCCCCCTCCCCACTGCATACTAAAAAAAAGGCATTGTCTGTACCAAATTTCCATTCCCTTTTCACATCCTAATATATATATTTCATACATGGAAAGCAATGTGCTTTGAAATGAAAAAGATACACCATTCTCATTGTATTTATTCGTTAGTTCAATGGGTGGGGCTAGTGATATAATTATGAAAGAAGAGCTGAAGATTTTTGTTTGTTTGTTTTTCCCCCTCAATTTTTATAAGGAGTTATAGGAGTTTGCTAGAGCTGCCATAACAAAATGCCACAGGCTAATTGGCTTAAACAACAGAAACTGCATTTCTCACAATTTTGGAGGCTTGAAGTACGAGGCCAAGGTGTCCACAGTGTTGGTTTTTTTCTGAGGCCTCTCTCCTCGGCTTGTAGATGGCCATCTTCTCCCTGTATCTTCACAGGGTTCTCCCTCTGCATAGGTGTCTGTGTCATATGAGGACAGCAGCCATGTTGGATTAGGGCCCACACTCATGATATCATTTTTAACTAAATTACCTCTTTAAAAACCCTATCTCCAAATATAATCACATTCTGAGCTCTCGGCGGTTAAGACCTCAACATGTGAATTTGAAGACACAGTTCAGCCCCTAACAGAAATCAATGGTCTTATGTGTGAGAGCATAATATCATAAGAAGTTAAATGAAGAATGGCAAAAATAACTAGATGGGGATTCATAAGAACTGGCTTCTAGCTCCAGCATGGTGATTTACTGGTCATAGGACCTTGGGCAACTTTCTTACCCTCTCTGGCTATCTGATCTTTTCAAGTCAAAGACAGACAGAGAAAATGCATTGGATAATTTCTGAGGTACTACGCAAATCCATCAATTTGCCATGGTTGGATAGGAATCCAAGGGGAGGCAGAAGCAATAACATAGTGCTCTGATTTCTTGGTAGCCTTAGGGAGAAGTTTGCACCTCAATGAAAGGTACCACAGGAAACTGGTTCTCTGCTTCTTCCAAATGAACACCAGAGGAAAGTCAGTGCTAGGTTTTACATGAACGCCCAAACACAGTCAAAAAGTCTGCAGCAAAGTGTGCAAAATCTGATTTTGCACACCCTGGGGTGGCTTAAGAATGACAAAGGGTATGAAAAGCTTTTAAGATTGTAAGAAAATGAATTTTCATTCATCTTTAACTTTAAACTAAAAATAAGTAAGGGAGAGTGAAAGCAAATAACCTGTGATGGGAAACAGTGATTTCAAGGGGATCCATATATATAAGATAAGATACACACACACACACATATACACACACACACACACACACCAGGGGTGCCAAAAAATGTATACAAGTGGACACTTTGGTCAACGTTGCTCAAGCAGTAGTTCACCATAATCAGAAGCATCTCGACGCTGATGGAAACCACCTCTTGTAATTGCAGACGTCAAACATGACTTGTATTCATCTTTTCTTATCGGTATATATTATTACAATTTTAATAGTTTTTTCCTTTCTTAAAATGTGTGTATATTTTTTTGGCACCCTCTGTATATTCCATCAAAATACATATGTTTCAATCCCTATATGGCTTGAACACTCCTTGGAAGGGTAAGACCTGTGGAGGAAAGGAGGGAGGGAGGGAGTGCAGCTCCCAGAGGGGCCCACCTTCTCCAAGGAAGTCTCATCCGCCCTCCACAGTGCTTACCACTTGAAAGCTGTCAGTGCTTTAGAACGCCCAGAGCACTTTCACCCTCCTGACTCTACTGACCTTCACATCAACCCTCCAAGACAAGTTTTACTACTTGTACCATCGTCCAGATCAGAAAACAAACCTCAAGCCCTGTGTCCCTTACACCCTCGCTGCGCTGCAGGACATGATCCCAGTGTGTGAACATGGTGTGTGGGTCAAGACTTTGATATTCTGTGAAAAGGAAATGGTACTTTAGCGCTTGCCACCACCTTGGCTTTCCTTGAGGCTGCTCAAAGCTTGGACTCCCTAATCAGGCTGTCTTGCTGGCAATGCTCCATGTTGCAAACCTGGCCCTCTTCTGCCCCTTTTACAAATGTTTGCTGAATCCTTAGGACATGCCAGGCCCTGTGCTGGGCACTGTGGATAGAAATAACGACAGGTCAAGATGTAGTCGTTTCAAGGAGCTCACAGTGTTGGAGAGATAAACCAGCAAATCAAATCTCTATTCAGTTCCATGAATGTCACCTGCGTGGGTCCTGAGAGCTACGAAAGTACAGAGAAGGCTGATGGGTGCAGAGGGATCAGAGGCTGGGGGCGGGGCAGGGGAACCACAGCATCCAGCAAGAGGTGATACTTGAGCTGAGATCTGAAGGCACATGAGGCAGGCTAACAAGAGGGACATGTGATCCAGGTCACAGATTGGAAATGTCAGGTCATTGGGGAGGCTAAGGATTGGTCTACATGTAGGAATCTGGGAGAAGATAAGTCATAAGCTAAAGGTACAATCCCAAGTACTGCACTAAGGAATTTAAACTGAGCTGTTGAGGTCATGGAGTCAAAACAGACTGCCCCGGTCTGTCCCCTGGTGGCATGGGCTTAGCCCAATTGATTAACAACACCATGCATCAATTTCATCATTGTGAAATGAGAATTAGGGTACAGCTACCTCATAGGGTAGTGGTATAGATTGAATGAGGTCATCAATGCAAAATCTATAGCCCATGAGGTCTTAAGAAATGCCATTAGTATTACTGTCATCATCATCACCATTATTAAAGGAGTGCTGTAGCAAGCTCTGTGTTTTCGAAAATCTACTGGTTATTCTCCGCTTGCCCCACCAGACCCGTTTTTAATTTCCCTGCCCTGCTCTGTCCTGGAAAGCTAACCCCCAAAGATTGCAGCCCCAGGCTCCTCCCTTGCCTACTGGCTTCTTGCTTATTGAGCCAGTAGGAGGCATGAGTTTGCAGAGTGAGAAACGGGAGAAGTCGGTTATTTCTTCGCTCAAAGCTCCCAGACTCAGGGCAGCTGTTTTGATCATGGCTATGGCTCTCCATGTCTTGGATAGACTCCCCTGAAAGCAGAACCTGACGCAAGGTCCTGGGTTTCAGAGACTTATTGGGAAGGTGATTCCAGGACTGGAGGATCTGACAGAGGAGGGGAAAATAAAAAAACAGAATGTGACTGAGACCAGTATTTTAAGTGACTGCAGTGGTCTCTGTGGGACCTCAGGGAACAGAATACCTCTGAAATTTCCGTCAGAGGGTGGGAAGCTTTGCATTCTTCCACCAGTTCCTGTGCCTTACCCAGTTTGCTGGATGCCTTCAGGGCATGGACTCCCCTTTGCTTTCCAGCTGCATTTTCAAGCCAGCCAAGCAGGTGCGGATGCAGAGCAGTCCCTTAGAAATAAATCAGAAGGACACTTGCCTCTCTTTCCATGGAAAGCTATCAGGATGAGATCACAGCTGCAGCTGAAACCACAGGGAGGCTGATGGGATGTGACAGGGACACAAAAGCGTTTGCTATACATGCCAAACACAGTTCCTGCTGAGCGACTCTCTCTTCTACAGCTTCAGGGCCTCCCTTCATTGTTTTTCCCTTGTAGGCCTAGAAATGGCTTCCCTCCTATGCTAATCTCTATGCCCACAAGCCTTGTCCATGTCCCCGGCCCTGACTCCACTTCTGTAAATACTTCCTTCATCACAGTCCTTCCATTGAACCAACTGAGCGGGATTCTGCTTCCTGGAGGGACCCTCACAGGTACAAACAGACATATTCCGGCTACAAAACTTTGGTTGCCAGGGTGCGAGATGGTGATTTGGCAGGTCAGTTAGGTCACTTTTTCAGTCATCCCATTTCATGATGATGAAGGCATGAAATTCAACTAAGGCGGGGGAAGAGGGAGTGAGCTGGGGCTGACACAGCAATGTACTTTCCCACAGAGCCTGTGGAGACACAAAGCCATGCTGATCAGGCCTTAACGAGGACCCTCTCCCTGGGGTACGGGCACTTGAAAGCTCGGATGTCAGAGCAAACCACTAAGAGTGGATTTTCAGAAATGATGAAAGCAGGAGCAGGAAAGCTTTGGCTGTGGTGACAGCCTTACATTCATCTTTGTATCCTTTCTCCTCAGTCTCCTGATGTCCAGGCCCCCACCCTCTATATTTATAGGCAGACAATAAGTGTTTACTAAATAAATCTCCATTTCTAGTGTTGCTGATGTACTTGTATTTGTCAATAGCTATCTTATAAGTTTACTGTTATGGACCAAAAATCTGTGTCCCCCCACTTCCCCAAACTCACATATTGAAGCTTGACCCCCCAGTGAGATGGTATTTGGAGGTGGAACTTCCGGGACATAATTCATAATTAGGTTTAGATGAGGTCACAAGGTTGGGGCCCCCATGATAGTATTAGTGTCTTTAACAAAAGAAGAAGAGAGACCAGAGGTCTTTGTCTCTCTCGGCCAAGTGAGACACAGCGAGAAGTTGGCCATCGGCAAGCCAGGAAGACAGGCCTCACCAGACACAAAATCTGCTGGCATCTTGATCTGGGACTTCCAACTTCTGGAACTGTGAGAAATAAATGTCTATTGTTTAAGCCACCCGGCCTATTGTATTTTGTTATAGCAGCCCTGAGCAGACTAATACAGTAACCAAAGCAGCAATATATGTGCCACTTTGTTGTATCCAAATGATTTATCATATCCTTTATCTTTTTGGTATATCCAATATGAGAGAATGGGCAATAGCCCCCTCTAACTTATAGAACACAGTGTGATAATAAGGCCTTTCTGATGTCTGGAGTTCAGGGCAGGAGCCCTAAAGGCTGAGAAAATAAACCAGGTGCCAAGAACACCCACATCTTAAAGGGAGCTGTCAGACCATCCACGCAGCAAATGGGAAGCCAAAGCTTCCAGCATGTGGCAACCCAACAGCGTTTCCAGGCCATGTGAGAGACATGAAAGACTTCTTTCAGAAGAGCCAGCAGAGAGGACTGTTTTGCTAAAGTTGTCAATACGCTGCAGGTGCAAGAGGAGAAGGCGTCTTCTTGCATACCTAACGCCGTGGCAGGGTGCGTGAGCTCCAGGAGAACCCCTCATCGAGCCTTCACAACTGTCCCCTGGTGTTTGAAGAACATGGGCACTGAAATCTGATTCCTATCTGGAGAATCTACAGGTTGTATTTCTGTTGGTGAGCATAGTGATTGGATGGGAATACCCAATATACACTGGGAATATCAATACTTCCAGAATGATGCAGGCCAAGGATACATTTCCCATAGGCCAGCTGTGAATGTGTGGAGTGTGTAGGGGAGGTAATATCCATAAAGTGCCCCATGTAAGAAAGGTCAACCTCCAACCCCTGCCCTGTGCAAAGTCACCAGCTTCAGAATGCATAGGCACTGGTCAGGTCCACCTCAGCCTGCCTGCCCGCTTTCTCTCCACCCTGCCCCTGTGCCCGCCCATGCATGGGCTGAGAGCTGGGGCTGGTAACTAGGAAAGAGGTGGGGAGAGAAAAGAAAGATGAAACTCGCCCCAAACACACACACACACACACACACACACACACACACACACGTGTGCATATGCGCACATGTGCGTGCACACACACCCCTCCTATGGCAGGCTTCCCAAACTAAAAGTAAGCCCAAGCTGGGTGTAATGGGTTGAATGGTGGCCCCCCAAAAGACATGTCTGCATCCCGACCCCCAGAACCAATGGATGTGATCTTATTTGGAAAGTGAGTTCTTTGCAGATAAAATTAATGATTCTGGATTATCTGAGTGGGCCCTAAATCCAGTGATAAGTGTCCTAATAAGAGGCACACAAAGGAGAGACATGGGAGAAGAAGACAAGGCCATGAAAGATGGACACTGAGATAGGAGCAGCTGAGCCGCAGCCAAGGAACGTCTGCAGCCACAGGAAGTTGGAAGAGGCCAGGAAAAATCCTCCCCTAGAGCCTTCAAAGACAGCGTGATCCTGATGACACCTTGATTTGAGGCTTCTCACATCCAAAACTGTGAGAAAATAAGTTTCTGTTGTTTCAAGCCACCCAATTTGTGGTAATTTATTACAGCAGTCATGAGACACTAATACATTGGGAAAAGAGCATTCTAAACTAGGTGAAATTTAGAGTTCAGACATTACCCTGGCTTTCACTTGTTGTTATCTAAAATTTTCTGGAAATGCAGTGAGTACTGCCTGAGATTTCCTCCACACATGAGGAACACACTTCACGTTTCCTGAGGAGGGTAAGAAAGAATCAAGTTGCTTTTTCTCATTCTCTTTCAAATTGGGCTCACTTCACACACTGGGTTCATTCACTCCAAGGAATAAGTCCTAGAGGCATCCAGTACCTTCCCTCCCACTGGCCTTGCTGCTTTTGTGCTGATAGTTCTGCCAACAGCCCAGGAACTACACCGTCACTCTATCGGGTCACTTTTGAGCAGGCCCGACCCTCAGTGCAGGACTATGGCTCTGAGCCCAGGTTTGGGGCCATGTACCAACCCCAGTTCCAGCCTCACCAGCTGTGAGCCCTCTAGTTTCCTGTGCCTCACTTTACTCATTTGTAAAATGAAAATACTAATAGCTGCTACCTCACAGAGCTGCATGGTGGCACATGGTGAACACCACAGAAGAGGATTTATGTAGCCGGGTAACTCTGGTCCTTATCTCTGCCGTAGTCCCCAAGGCCCAGGGAATATGTAATGCTGAGAAAGCACAGTCTCACCCTCTGCAAACACGTCACAGGCCTTGATGACAAGAATCTCAGTTTCCTCTCAGTTCTAGTAGCTCATCCTCAGCAAAGACTTGAGGGAATTTTGTGCTTGTTTTCCCATCAGTCCACTTAAAGAAAACAAATTCTGTTTCCTTACAATTAATAATAATTGCACGGTGTGGGAGGAAAGGGATATAGAAACAGAAAGTCTGCTAACAGCCTTGAAATCAAACTTCGAAGTGGTGACAGGCGCTGGACAGATGCAAAAAAGCATGGGGTAGACCTCAGGTAGCACGGAGTTTACAGGAGAGAAGCGGACACCATTCCAACAATACAGTTAAGAGACCATATAGGGCCATGTGCCATTCAGGGCCACATTGTGTCGGGAAGACCGGAGTTGGCTGAGAGAGGCTCCATGAAGACTAAAGCAGTCTGGAGGCCACTTCCTGGCCAGGACTCGTCCCACCTAGTCAAGGAAACCGAGAACGTCCTGAGTTGGGTTCCTTGTTTCCCAGAGGATGTTGATCCTGGGCTTGCCAGCTCGTTATGTCTGACGCACATCTTTTGGCTGGGGATCACCAGATTTTCAACATCTGTGACTCAAACCTTGACCAGCTTTGATAACACATGGGTGTTTCCTTCTGAGAGCATCCCCCTCTCACAGTCACCACCGCCAGCCTGGTCCACCTTTGAGGGCCCTGAGTGGACAGCTTGGACGAAGCATTTTGCGTTCACTTCCTTGGCAGTGATCTGCTTCCGCACCAGCTGAGTTATTCAGAGAGTGGGGGAAAGAAGCTAGTCCTGCCAGGTGCCCCCTCAAATCTCCCCTTCCTCCCCCCAGACAGAGTGTGCTTTAGAGCAGGAATTTAGCCATAGGGACCTCATATGTGCCAGAAGTGCTCCCCCCAGAGGAAATGGAAGTGTTTTGCGTGGCAGCCTGCCATAGCATTCAGCAGGAGGAGGGGAGTGGTTCCATTGGCAACACCACCATGTGCCGCCCTTCAGGACCCAACTACTCATGTCCCAACTGCAGGGACTGTTGGCTTCTGACAGCTCACAGCCAAGTCCCTCTGCAGGAATTGCCTTCTGCCAAAGGATGTGGTCTTTCCCCTGGGGGCAGCCTGCATCCAAAGTCTGGGATCCAGAGCCCCAAGCCCCTGGCCTCAGTTGGGATGGCTCTGCGGGGCTCTCCAGCTCTAGAGTTCACTGGAGGCGAGGCCCAGCTGAGGCTTCTGCCACAATTGCCTCGCACCTCAACTTCTCCCTTTGTCCTATCCGGCTTCCCTCACTCCCCAACAGGAGCGCCTTCCTTTCCTCCCTTTATCAGAGAGCAAAATCCTTCTCAGAAATAGCCCAGGTTGATGTCCCCACATCTTACTGACCACAACTAGTTATATGCTTGACACTAAACCAATCACTGGTAAAGGTAATTAGGGTTACCTACTTGACTGAGGTGAATCAGGGTGCATCTTTCTCCCACTCCTCTAGCCCCAGAGTTGGGGGATGGGCTTTATCCCCTGAACATGCTCCCTAAAGAAGAAAGGAGTACGGCCATGGCTAGACAGCCAACAGTAACTGCCATAGCACCTTAGGATCCAAAGTCACTTGAAAGTTTATGTAACCTAACCACCTTTCCAACGATCAAAGTTTCAATGCTCTACTTAAACAAGCAGGGACACCATTTTCTAAGAAACTATTGGAAAGTTTATTTTTTAAGTTATTCTTTTTAATAGAATTATAAAATTTTCTCTGTGTTGCTTGTCATCTAGAATAAGTGGACTTTCTCTTCTAGAAGCGGCCGTTCCCAAAATTGGAAAAGCTTTTTGTCCAAGTTAAATATACCCAATCCTTCCTCCATCTTCATCATATGGTTTTGAAAACTTGCATCATATTGGCCATTCTTTTACAAATGTCCTCCCGTTTTTTTCTACCTGCTGCCCAGTAAATTCATGTTTCCAGTGTGGTTTTACCAGCAGAGCATAGAACCCAACTATTGCGTCCCATGTTTTAATCTAAGTTAATCTAGTTTTATTTACAAAGGTGATGTATATTTGCGGGGAAAAAATTAATAATTTTGGTGAGCTTTCAAAGATCACTATGAGATATTACCCCCCTTCAAATACCTTCTTCCTCGGTCTACCCTGAATCCACCCATGTCTTCCACTTCATTCTCAACTTCCCACTAACGCTATCCCTCCTCAAAGCTAGCTGCCTACAGCCAATATAAGATTGCATATGTGTTTCCAGAAACAGTGTTAACCCCAGATTCGGGAACATTCTCTTAAAGCAGTGGATTTGTATACTCAATGAATTTGTTCTCCCTATGTCAGTTTTGGAATTGCCTTCCTTGTTTTTGGTTCTATTCTTTTCTATTAATGCAGCCCAAGGTCACATCAGCTTTTTAGGCACCACATTTTTTAAGGCCCCCTCATCACATTTCCTTGATTCAGTGTGAGCTTATTACTGAGAACAAGTATTTATGTGTGTAGCCACTCAGCCAAGTCTCCTTTTTGTAGAATTTGTTTGATTGGCTCCCTGGCCAAGTCTAGGGCCTTTAATTTATGCCTATAGCCTTTCATCTTCTTGGATTTGACCCATTGCTCTAACGAAAAGGTCTCTGGATACTGAGTCTGTTATCCAACAAATTCAGTATCTCTCTCTTAACAAAGTCTAGAAACTTTTGTGAAGAATGTTCTGTAAATGTCAGACAGTAATATGTGACTCACGACTGCGGCCAGGAATTTCAGACAATTTCACACTACATTTGTAGCGAAGCCTTTCAAATTCATGACCAAAGAGGACAGCATTTTCTGCATCTTCCTCTCCATTTTGTGTAAGTGTGTCTTGTGAAACTGGCAAGAAATTTAATGGCTCTTGTAGGAATTCGGAAAAGGTAGGATGAGCACAATTCCTGGAGCCCCGGCGCCTGGCCTACTCAGTGTTCCCTACCTGCTCCCACACCCTGCCCTTGGTGAAAGTTCTGTTTCTAGTGTTGTCACATCAGCCTAGACACCAAGTCCAAGTGCCCTTCTCCAGCTTCTGTGGTGTTTACTGTCCTGCTTTCCCTGCCTCAAAAGTCCCTGTCATAGATTTAATAATGGCCCTAATCCCTGAAACCTGTGAAAATTAACGTACATGGCAAAAAAATCATCTTTGTAGATGTGATTAATGATGTTGAGGTGAGGACATTATTCTGGATGAATGGGCCTTAATTGTAATCACTGTACAGCTTCTAAGAGGGAGAATTTCCTGTACACAGACGGAAGGGGAGGAGGTAATGTGACCATGAAGGCAGAGACGGGAGTGATGTGGCCACAAGCCAAGGAAGGCTGGCAGCCGCCAGAAGTCAAAAGAGGCAAGAAATAGATTCCCCGTTAGAGCTTCTGGCCGAAACATAACCCTGTCAACATCATGATTGCAGTCCAGTGAGACGGATTACAAACTTCTGGTCTCCAGAACAGTGAAAGAATAATTTTCTGTTGTTTAAGCCACTCATTTGTGGTGATTTATTAGAGCAGCCCTAGGAAACTAGTACAAACCCTGAGGACCCCTCTGGGAAATGCTCAAGTCCTGACCCTTTTCTCCCAACTGCAGGTCTGTCTGAGTTCCTCCTGCATTCCGCCCCCCACCCACACACACACATTTGGGTTGCTTTAAATTCACTTTCATTCTTATTGTCCCCATCTTTTGCTCACAAATACTTTCAGGCTCCTCAAGTTACCAGCCCACCTCTTCACTGCTCCTTCACTGCTTTACAGAGAGCAGTAAGCCGCAAGATGGGGGCTCCCTCCGGTATCTCCCTCTGCACCTTTTGATTAGTACCGTGAGCTACACCTGGATGAGAACTGCCCATGGCACAACTCTAGGGGACAGGCGCACGCACACACATGCGCACACACACACACACACACACACCTCTGATCCACCTGTTGGAATTTTAGCTTATGTATCTCATTTACCTCCTTGATCGTTCTGGCCAGAAGTGTTCTTTTTCTTCTCTTTCTCCTTTCTGAAGCTATGAAACCCCTTGTTTGTTCTCCTATCACAGCATTCCTTCCTGTTCATTTCTTTCCTGTATAGCCTCTCCCATCGTGTCTCTGAGGACACCTTCTCCTTTCCCCCAAAGGACAATTAATACAGGGCTGTGTGTTCAGGAAACTTTTTCTAAAGGTTTGCTGCAACCTACATCATAACCTCACAACTAAAAACTGATGAACTATCAGCCATGCCTCTTCCTGAAAGATCCTTGGTCAAGCCCATGAACCAAGGACTCCTGCAGGGTGGCCTGTCTGGGTAGAATCTGGCCCTCTTCCATCTCACTGTGCTCCTCTTTCCCATCCTCTCTACAACCTCTAAAAATTCTTATTCTCCATCATGCCAAGAAATTGAGCAACCTCTAGCCCCTTCCTGAAGCTGGACTCCAGCATGTAACTTTGCTAATAATTAAATCCTTTGCTGAAGAGGCCATTTAATCCAGGACTCCACCCCTAAGCATCAGAGCAGACATTTGAAATTGTAGTTCACTCTTTTTTTCACAGACCAATTCAGATTCTTAGGCTGAGATGACGTCTCTGCAGCCTCTTTCTCCCCTTCCAAAAAATAGAGAGTGCAGAAGGAAGTGCACATTTGCACTTTGCGGCATTATTGGTTGATTAATGAAGATGGGCTGTCCGAGCAGTCTACCTTTTGGGACTGGTTTTGCTTTACCAAGAGATAATGACCCCTGGGACAATCTCACTCTTTCTTAAACTGAGTGGGCTGGTTTTCTATGAGGTTTAATCAGAGAAAAAGGAAATGAGCTAATGCAATTCTAACCTCCCTCTTACCCCCCAGCCTCAGATTCTTAGGTTTTTGAGTCATTTGTGCAATACTTTCCTTCATTTCACTGGGAAGCAGAGAACAGGGAGAGAGATGTATTGGTTTCCTAGGTCTGCTGCAACAAAGCAGCAGAGACTGGGTGGCTTGAAACAACAGAAATTGATTCTTCCAGTTCCAGAGGCAGGAAGTTTGAAGTCAAGATGTCAGGAAGGCTGATTCCCTGGGGGCTCTGAGGGAGCATCCATTCTATGACTGTCTCCTAGCTCCCAGTGGTTTGCTGGCAATCCTCAGTGTCACTGGGCTTGCTGAGGCATCACTCCAATCTCTGCCCTCATCTTCCCATAGCCTTCTCCCTACATGCATCTCCGTGTCCAAAGTTCCCTTTTTATAAGGACACAAGTCATATTTGATGTAAGGCCCACTCTAATCCGGTATGACCTCATCTTAACTAGTTACATCTGCAAAGACCCTATTTCCAAACAGACCATATCCATTCCGAGGTTCTGAGTGGATGTGAGTCTCGGGGTGGGGAGACACTTTTCAACCCAGTACAGAAGAGTAAAGGGCTGTAGTCAGGGTAGGAGGACAGCAAAAGCCTTCTCTTCTTTCCCACCAGCTGGTGCTCATCTTGAATATGCATTTAAAATCAACAAAGCAGAGTGGCTTAGACTCCAGGCTCTCGGTCACAGTGTCTGCATGCACATGTGTGGGTTTCTTCTCTTTCTTTGCCTCTGCTTCCTCATCTATAAAATGGGATAATAACAGTCCTTCTTTCAAAGGCTTATTGTGAAGATTATGTGCATTAATCATTATGGAGTCCTTGGAACAATTCTTCGCACGTGTTTGGTGCTTAATAAACGTTACCAGCTGCCTATGTTTTCTGAGTGCTCTTTGCTTGCAGGAGTCATTGGAGACAGTAGGACAAAAAAAGAAAATGACTTAGGCAAAGCTTCTGCCCCATCTAACAGTGGAGACATTAACAAGATAAATAATATGGATTTGCATATACTAATGAGGAGTGGTGGGTGGCTCTGCTGGTAATTGAGAAGGAAGACAGCCTGTGTCTCATGACCACTCTGGAGACAGAATTTGTGGAAGCTCTTTCTTCAAGGAGCTCTCAGGCCTCTTCAGGATACTCAGACAATACAGGACATGTGTGCAGAGAAAAGTGCTTCTCCACAGATCTTCTCAAGCAACCCTCACAATGACCTTGTGAGACAGGCGGTGCTGGCCTCATTTTACAACGGGAGAAAAAATAAGAGTCAAACAGGTAACTGAGTGATTTCTCCAAGGTCACCCAGGTCTCAAATCCAGCTCTCTTTGCACGATGCAACAGATTAGTTAGCTGGTCACACTCTGGGCCAAGTAACAAAACAGCTGCATTGAAAGGGGAGTCATCGCTGGGCTTCAGGAATGATGTGTCTGCTGATGTTGACGGTGACGAGGAAGATGAGGAAGACGATGTGGTGCCTCCGTTTGTTTCCCCTCTGGGACTGTACAAGTGGTTTGGGAATTGTGGAGAAAACTTGAAATGTAGGTTTCAAACTGAACTTGGCTTCTCATCCTGTTATTTATTAAAAAGTGACTGTTTTATTAAATAGGCCATTTTGTGCTGAGTGCATCCTGGCAGTGGGAAAAGGGATTGGAAAAGGGAAGTCACTTTACCTGCCTTTATATCGTGAAGCTTTGCTTCAAAAGTCAAATACAAATGATTTTGAACATCAGATTGTCTTCCCAAGGAACTGTTTCTTCAGATCTGAGGACAAACGCTTCTTAAAATTTTAACTTGAAACTCCTTTATATTCAGTCTTTCTAATCATTCATGATCTGTAAACAAGTTTTTCAAAGTACAAGGGATACTGCTCTTTAAAAAGGAGGTTGTTGTGTAAATATAAGAATCATTCCGTAATTTATTAACCCTAACTACAGCGGTTCAAGTTCCAGCTCTTTCACTTTGACAATTACATACATTTTCCTTTATCTATAAAACAGAACTAATAATATCTACCACTTAGATATTAAATAAGTGATTAAATAAGGCAATATATAAAGACTTACAAAACACTGCTTTATTGGTGGTCAATCAAATGTTAAATTTTGTTACAGATTATGGGAACATGACCTATAGTTGTGGTGTATTGTTTCAAAAATTTGGATGGAACCACAAAAGACCCGAATAGCCAAAGTCATCCTGAGAAAGAAGAACAAAATTGAGGTATCACACGTCCTGATTTCAAACTGTTTTATAAAGCTATAGTAATCAAAATAGTTTGGTAGTGACATAAAAACAGGGAAATAGACCAGTGGAACAGAATCAATAGCCCAGAAAAAAACATTGTTTATATGGTCAACTAATATTTGACAAGGGAGCCAAAAATACTCAAAGGAGAAAAAGACGATCTTTTTAACAAATGGTACTGGGAAAATTGGACATTCACATGCAAAAGGATGAAACTAGACCCTTATCTTATACCACTCACAAAAAGAATAACTTGAAATGGATTAAAGACTTCAGTGTAAGAACGTAAACCATAAAACTCCTAGAAGAAAACATAGGGGAAAAAACTCCTTGACATCGGCCTTGGCAATGAATTTTTGGACATGACATCTAAAGCACAAGCAACAAAAGCAAAAATCAATGAGCGGGACTACATCAAACTAAAAACCTCTGCACAGCAAACGAAGCAATCAACAAAAGGAAAAGGCAACCTATGGAATAAGAGAAAATATTTGCAAACCATCTCTCTGATAAGGGGTTAATATCCAAAATATATAAGAAACTAATACAAATCAGGCGGCTTTCTTAAAGGGAGGCAATGTGTCTCCTCTCTCCATCCCCTTCTCTGCCACCAGCATTGTCAGCAGGAACAAGTCGCCTTGGCAACTTTGGGGCAGTGGTTGTCAAGTTCAGGACTTCTGTACTCAGCAGAACTAGGCCAGGCTCCGCACCCTTCCTAGGTATCATTTACAGGCATGTAGAGTCAGGTGGTTTGCAGAGCTGACCTAAGGAATTACTAGTTTAAAGAGTTGGAAGAACCCGAAACAGGGCAGCACAAATAACATGAGAAGAAAACTGCCCCAATGTGAGCCCTTTGAGCTCTAGGGTTGTTTGGCTCCCACCCCCTCCATGTCCACTGGGAAGCAGCATCCTGCTGAAGCACTCTCAGAAGGGTGCCAACATCCAAACATCGTCTCCAAGGCAGCTGGATGGAGATGAGCTCAGTGAGACCCACTTAGAGGGCGGCAGACTCTTCTGAATACCATGCAGATGCGGCAACAACCCTCATTCCTCTTCTTTGGCAGCTTCTTACTTAACCATCCTTTTAGCAAATTCAGCTGTGTGCAATTTGTGAGCCACAGGCATGTTGTAATGAACTTTCAATAATGGGTTTTATACAACCAGCGTAAGGAATCCAATGAGAAACCTCTGCCTAAGCCCTTCACCTATAGCAATTAGAAACATCAGCCGAGCTGCCTGTGTGCTCTACAGGGTCTAAGGACCGGAGTGTTTGTCTCCCCCTTGAGTTTGCCCAGGTAACTCCAAACCTCTGCAGAGTTTCTTCGTCTGGGGGCTTACACATCCATGAGTGCTCCAGAGAGAGAACTCAGCATGTTCATAAAGTTGGATGGAAAAAAAACCCAAAACTTTATTTTCACTAACCTCAAGTGGATAGTTTGCATTTCCTTCAATTACAAACGGTTTGCAACAAGCCCCGGTACTTAGAGAGGTCCCCACAACTTTTCTACCAGTAAAAACCAGAGCTATTTTAATACCAAATGACAGTCGTTGTGGTTATCTTGAAATAGCATTTATTCACATCACTACGTCTAAAACAATGAACAGAGCCACCACTAGATATTATTGAACGCATTAGCAAAAACAGCAAACATATTACTATGTCACAGAATTGTCTTTTAGGCATTTTGATTACTGTGTTTCAACATCCCTGTGGTCTGCTTTGTAACCCTACAGATTTTATGTTATGCATTTGAAAACGTTATTCTGAGGAAGGGTCCAAAGGCTTCCCCCGGGCTGCTGGGAGTTCCTCAGCACAAAGAAAGTCGAGGACCCCCTAGCAGGACCTACTGGTGAGGTCTCCCTCCTGGCCCTCCTGCCCATCAGGACCTCACATTCCTTCTCTCATCCTCATTGTGCATCTTCCTTCTGTCCTTCTCTTAGTTGCCCCTCCATCTTCCCCACCCTCAGCACTACCCTGAGCTCCGTTTCTAGCAGCTCTTCCTAAAATATAAACCAAAGTGTAAGCGTTGCTTAAGAATCATGTAGAGGGAGGCCCCTCATGGGGTTGCGGGAATGTTAGTTAATTTGGAGCTCTGAAGTACCAGAAATGCCTTCTGAGTGTGAAGGAATGAAGCTATGCGGGTGGAACAGCAGAGAGTGGGTTCATTTGAGGGCAGCAGCCAAGTACTCCTTTCCATGCCCTTGTGGTCAGGCCCCCACTGGGCTGGGAGCCTGTGTCTCAGCCAGCCCCAGAGTTCCTCAGTAAGCCACGTTCCTGAATGGCCACACAGAAGCACCGTCGCGGATTTAAGCACTTGTGAGAAGCCGTTCCATTAACTTTCCCTGGACCATTCGTTTCGTAAATGACACCTTACCAGATGAATAAAGTTAATGCACAAAAATATATTGCAGTGATGGTCAACGAGTGGCTGACTCATTAAAAAGGGGTCACTGGCTCATAGGGCCATATTCTTTACGAAGCTCCTTGGTGTTAAAATTAAGTTCTTAGATCTTCCTTCCCTACTTGCTTTCGTTTTCCCCCCTCTTGTCTCTCCCTTTTCCCTATATCCTTCACTGGCTCTAAGGTTGTGATTTAGGGAGTTTCTTGAAAGAGTTGCGTTCACTGGAGTTTGTTATCTGTTTCATAAAAGAAATGAGTTATGGGGGTGGGAGGGAGATCTAAGCCTAGACTTTGTGGATTGGTGAAAAGGAACCACTTGACTAAAAGCTCAGGGACATACAATGTGACAAAAGTAATTTTGTGCTCTGGGCACTTTGAGCCCGTGTCTGGTAGTACTTAGGGCTGGAGACCAGCCCTCTAAACTGTTTATGAGCGTGAGGATCCTTACACGTCCCAGAGCAGTGCTGCCTTTGACAGAAGGGAGCCATTGCCTGAAGAGCAAACAGATCTAGCATTTTCATCTCACACTGTAGCTACAGAACAGGACCTTGCAGAGACAGACAGACAGGGCTCATTAGAAACTATAATTTTTGTGTGCTTGTGGAAAGAGTGGAAAGAATATTGATCAGCGTATAGGAATGAGGCCCTGCTCTCTTTTCCGTCCTTACATACAGGGAGGCCTCAGCAAGCCTCAGCCTCATCTGTAAGAAAGGAGAACATCCACAGTTCTTGTGAGGCTGTGAAAAAATAATGGAGGTGAAAAAGAAAATATCTGGAAAATAATTTTTTTCTGCTCAAATGGGTCGCATTTTGATTATATTTTGAAAACTTCATTCTTCATGTTTGGCAAACTCACTCTAAAAACCAGTGGTCTCCAAGATTTTTAAATGATTCATCTATTGCAATAAAAGTTTTAAGGCACACAAAGATCGTGATAGATTTCTTAGTAACATGACCTCCTCCCCAGCGTTTCCATTCTTATAAGGTGGAAAGAAAACATTCGATGAAATTTACGTTGACTTTTAGATTCTAGCCAACAGAACCCAAAATTTATGGTAAGTCAGAGACAGACTCTTTTCAAACCTAATTAGGATGATGAACTTGGTCCAGCTGGTAATAGGGAGCCAGTGTATGTTCTTGAGCATGGGAGTGACATGAAGTACCAGTTAGGAGACTAACATTGGCAGGAGTGAGCAAGCTAAATCAAAAGGACAAGAAACTGAGGGGTAGTAGATTAGGGGAGGGGGGTTATCACTTTGTGTGGGGTATAAATGTCTAACTATTACATTGTTTTGTACACCTGAAACAAACAAACAAACAAAAAGACAAGAAACTGCAGTCAAAGTGGTTAAATAGTGACTCTAATAATCCAGCAACAAGCAGCTTCCTCTTCCTTCCCTGAAAGCTGGGCCAGCCAAGATAAACTTTTGAAGTAGATGAACAATTTTTTCTTACCCATTCATTTTGTAGCCTCTGAGCCTCAGGATATCGAGCACTTTCATGCTGTCCTAAGACCTTCAATGACACACCCATCCGCCTGCGTCCTACACCATAAAAGATTCCTACCTTCAACGTTGCTCCCTAGCTTCCCTCAGAACTCCCATTCTCCAGGAGCAGCTCATCCCAGATGGGTAAAAGAAGACGATCTCCTTGCCTTTAATTTAGGACTGATGGAGACCTTATACACGCTCCCAGAGGACCTGTACAATACTTTCAAAAGAGAATCCAAGTTCATGAAAGTGGATCTGTAATCAGTGAAATCTCATGCTCTTGACCTCAGATAGTCACAGGGGAGTGTATTCTTGGCAAACAGCCTGGCCAGGAACTTCTGTACAAGGTGCTGTCCCTGAGCTCATCCTGCAGGTCATAGCTTCTTCCCTTCCTTTCCCAGAATCTCTGGCTTCTCCAATAGCTCACACATTCAGGATAGGGACAGCCTGTACCTCAGAGAAAGCTGGTACCCATTTGCCATAATGGGAGCTGGGCCTCCTCTGGGAGAGCAAATCTATCTTAAAACAAAGTCCTTGTTTGGCCTGGGGTGTCCATGCAGAGTCCAAGCACTCTCCGGGCCACCTCTTGAACGACTTTGGACCCTTAGGTAACAGGAACCTCTTTAGAAGACCCGGAATTAGGGTGGGCTGAGTTGCTGTGGTCATTTCCTATAGTGGATATAACCACATACCACAAACTGGGGGACTTAAAACAACATGGATTTATTTTCTTAACAGTTCTGAATGCCAGAAGTCTGAACTTGGTCTTATAGGGCTAAAACCAAGGTGTCTAAGGTGAGAATCAGATCTTTGCCTCTCCCAGCTTCTGGTGACAGCTGACAATCCTCGGCTCAGTGTGTGCCCTCACCACCCCCACCTCTGTCTCTGTGGTCACACTATCTGTACTCCCTTCTGTACTAAGTCGGCCTCCTGATAAGGACATTTATGATCACATTTACAGCCTACCTGGGTAATCCAGATAATCTCTCCATCTCAAGATCCTTAATTTAATCACCTCTGCAATCACCTTTTGCCACATAAGGTAGGATTCACAAATCCTGGGGATTCAACATGGCTGTCTTTGGGGGCCGTTATTCAGGCTACTACAGGGTTGTTGCGAAAGTTGGTGTTCTGCAGAGAAGCCCAGGGTCTTCTGTTACCCCAGGCCACCCTAGCCCTTACCTTGCTGTGGCTCCCCACTCCGGGCTTGAATTCCTAGGGCCCTGGCAGCTGTCTACACCTCTGCAGCCCCCCTCCTCCAAGATGTACCTGTAAACAAACACTTAGAGAAAGGACAGAAGAGGGAGGAAGAAGGGCCCCCATTTGAACCAAGATGTCAGATCACTTCTAACAATAGTATGCTTAATCTTAATACTTAGTTTGATCTAAGAAAAGGGATTAATAAATAATTTCAGGCCCTGGAGTGGTCCATGAGGAGGAGACCTTGGGTTTGAGTCCCAGAGGACAAACAATATTGATTTACCAATAAGTAGGGCCTGGCCATCAGAAAAACTTAAAGAGAGCAGACTGATGGCCTAGAACGAGCTCTGTAGGGATATGTCTGCCTCTGGTCAAGGTCTGAGCTCAGTCAAGGTCTGAACTTGACTGAGGACAGAAATAGGCAGGTGGGAAAATGAAGACAGGTGGTAAATTATCCCCAAGGCTGCCTGCTTGGCTGTCTCTGACTCTGGAAAGAAAGAATGGCCTCAAATTATTCACCAGCAATAAAAAAATCCAGAAAATAATAGTCCTTTGGAAATGGACCTGGTACTCTTAGTGCAATTTGGCATAAATCAGATGCTATGTGGAGCCAGCCCTGAGCTCCAGTGAGGTGTGTGGAGTTTCCCCTGTGTCCTCGTCCCCTAAGAGCCCTTCCGAAGCCCCATCCTATCCCACTCAACCTTCCAAACATACAACCCACAGTGCCGATGCTGTCCCCATCTTTAGGTTCTGTCAGGAAGGGCTCAGGGAACAGTAGAGGAAAATTAACAGATTTTTAAAAGAAAAAGTGGCGAGCACACTAAACACCAAATGAGTGACGTACTTAATTCATATTAAAATTCATAAGCAAAGAATTTTGTGAAAGAGGTGACCCAAGGATTTGGCCTTGAAATGTGAAACAGACTTAAGCACACAGGGGATGGGGTGGTGGGTGGGAGGAGTCAAGGAAGAGAGGGAAAAGCCACAGGAGAGAATTAGTGAGGAGACCAGTGCGTTGAAAGAGGGGGAATGAATCAGGGAACTCTGTGGAAGACACATTATTGTCATAGTCTGGTCCGGAAAGAACAAGCCTACACTAAGGTGATGGCACTAAGAATAAAGGGCATTGATGACAGAGTTAATATGGCCCAAAGAGAGCTAGCCATCTAGTCTACCCACCCACCCCCAAATGTGTTCTCCTGGTCTTCCCTGTCCAAAAAGTGGTACCACCATCCCCAAACCCAGGACTCTTGATTCTTTCCTCTTCCCTCAGAGCCCCAAAGCTAAACCCTGTCGGCTCTATTTTCACAATGTGTCATGAATCAGAACACTTCTAATCTCCTTCATTGCTGTTCTTCTAGTTCAAGCCACCATCTCTTGTCTGAGTTATTGAAACAGCCTCCTGACTCGTCTCCCTGTAAGCATTCTTGCCTCATTACAATCCATTCTCCACACGGCTGTGTGAAACAGAGCAACCCACTTCCCTGCTTAAAGCCCCCCAGCAGCTCCCCTCAGTATCCAAATTCAATCCAAACTCCTCACCAGGGCCAGGGGCCCTCCCTGACCTGCCCGACTTTGTGGTGTCCAAACTGTTCCACAGATGATGTAATCCTACCCCACAATGGTGCTGAGTGTACTCACTTCTGTCAGGGTTTTTCTACGTGCCAAGAATTCTTCTGAGTGCTTTATATGTATTAAATCATTTAATTCCTCCCTCCTGACCCTATGAGTTAAATTCTATATCCTTATGTTACTGATGAAGAAACTGGGACACAGAGAGCTTACGTAAGTTACAGATGGGAACGAGACCCCAAGCTCCACTAGGCTCTACCCTTCCCCGTCTTCTGTGACGGGTCGAGGTAATGATGCAGATCTGGTAAGAACAGGAAAGTTGCTCAAAGACGTACTACAAAGTGAGAAAACAAGACCTCCATTCATGTACATGCAAGTACACATCTGCCTTTGAAAAAAATGGTATATTTATACATGTGTAGAAAATGGTATAAAAGGATACCAACATTAGTATTAAGTGAGAGAATGGGTGCTTTCTGTTGTAATTTTGTCTTGAATTTATACCTGGTTTGTTTGTTTGTTTTAAAGTTTCTGCAATAACCTGGACTAAGTCTTTCCCCAAATTTCACCTTCTCAGCGAGGCTTCCATAGGACCTTTACACCCACGCCCTCCCAATTCCACTTCATCTTTCTCCATGGCACCCACCACCGTCCAATATACTATACATTTTAGTTGACTATTTTAGTGATTTTTCTGTCTCTCCTCTAGAATGTAAACTCCATAAGGGTGAAATTATTGTCTGTTATGCTCATTCCTATATTCTGAGAACCTAGAACAGATAACTCATAGTAAGCACTCAATTTGTTGAATGAAGGAGTAAAATAATTGAATGGGAAGAAAAGCCATGTCTTTCTTATACGCATACATTATAGGTAACCTCTTCTCCTGAGGCAGACCTCAGGTGACTGTGGCTCAGGTATTCCTACCAGCTGGGGAAAAGGTATTTGCTGTCTCAGTGTCACACCCCCCCGGTGTCATTACTGCCAGAGGGCGGTCAGTCGTGGCCTGATGTGTCACCTGCTCTTCTTGTTCTTTACTCTGTGTACAGAAGCTTGTAGCCCCTGGAAATTTCACTTACAGCCAGGTTAATGCAATGTTGCTCACAGTCATTAGTGGAAGTGGTCCAGCCCTCTTCCCTGCCAAGGTGGAACAGCTGCTCAGGGCACTGTGAACAAAGCCAGGTGCTAACTGCTTCCTGCCCAGGAGCTATGTTCAAAGATGTAGCTCCATCCTGAGCCCCAAGGTTCTCTGTGCAATCAATCCATATACCTCCTTCAAGAGAGGGAGGAGAGAAATACAGTCCCTGCAGCCATTGCATTCGGGACAGTCCAAGAACTGAAATGCTCCGTCTTACACAACTTCAGGGACTTTCCTGACCCCATCAAGTTAACAGATAGTTTGGTTTTAAAACCAACGGGAGAAATCCTAGAGAATTCTTACTTTGAATCTCCCAGGAAAATGGTGCGGCTGTTGTGTATATGAGAGCTTTTAATTTGACTTTTAAAAATTGTTAAAACATGATTATAAAAACATCAAAGAAAATTCATCAAGCATAATCTCACCATCCCTACACTCCAGTTCTCATTTTTCAAAGTCCTCTTCCAGTCTTTACCCACCGTACACACATTACCTTGTTGTTATAGTCATATTACCAACATAGGTTTGCATGAAAAAAATTATTCTTTATAAAGGAATAGTTTTAAAAATTTTCATAAAGCTAGTTATTAATGCCTGTATTATATTCTTTAAAAGATGAGGGGTGAGAGAGGACAGGAGAGAATCCCTAAAACATCCACCAGCCCTACGTTGCTGTCTCTGCCACCCCATCCCATGCTCATCAAGTGCAAAAATACACCTAGTTATATATTCATTATAAATGATAATGATTCTATCACATATTATCATAAATAACAGATTTTTGTGAAAAAGTAACTATACTTTCCAAAACAAAGGAAAATTTTGGAACAACACACATTGTTTTTCATTTTTGCAAATTTCTTTAAAGTCTGGCTTATTGATAGACACCTGGGTTCTCATAACTGCTGCATTCAGGCTGTTGGATTATGTTATTTTGGTTGAAGTATCTGAAGAAAACCCAGCCTCATACAGATGTGTAATTAAGAAAGGGAGGAGTATTTTAATAGCCTTTTTAAATAATTGTGGATGTTCTTCTTTGTTACTAATCAAAACTTGAAAAGTGGGAGTTCGTTAAAGATTAGTTGTAGTGTGGAATCTGAAACAATATCAATGAATTTTTCATGTCTGTTACTTCAAAATCTATTTGTCTATCTGGCATTTGGAATGGATCTTTCGCTCATGCATGATTTTTGAAATATTGGTCATTTGAAAGATATTGATTCACTGAGTTATACAGAGCTTCCTGATGTTGATACATTGTATTATAAAGTATTTTTAAAGTCACATTTGCTCATACCACTATTGAGCTCATTAGAGAAGTCTTTAAGTATTGGGAAGCTCTCAAGCTCATAGCGAGAACACAAGTTTTCCGAAGATCTATTTTATTTTGCTTAAAAGCTTGAATTTTATCACTAACAGCACATGGTATTAGCTATTTTCTTTGAACTGACAGATTCACTTCATTTATATTTGAAAAATAAATATCTGTCAAATACTGCAATCTGAATAGCCATACTTTGTCAGTCATTCTGTCAAGATGAAAAATGTAGTTAGTTCAGCTTGTAACTGAAACAATTGCACAAGTGCTTTTTCTTAAAACAACCAGTGTTCTCAGGTTTATAGCAAAAATGCTTTATGTCTATTTGCAATTTCATCATACAGAATATTAAAAAGATGTTCTTATGTGAATTTGACTCTTTAAAATTTTTTTGAGTGTGGGTGGTGATAAAAATAGTTTTAATACCAAACTGAATTAAGGCATAAAACCAGTGCTTTAATGCATGTCAGGGTGCCAGCAGTTTAATCCACTGTTGCTTTTGCCCTGTTCAGTAAAAAATACAAATAACATCACTGTATTATTATGAAGATGGTTTGACCTTGCAAACCTCCTGAAAGTGTCCCAGAGACCCTCAAGGGTATGTGGATCACACCTCAACAACTGCTGCTCTAGGAAATTATTGAGATGAACCACTCTGGGCAAAGGACCACTTAGTATTATGGCTTTGGCCTCACACCCCTATCTGGGGTGAGCCGAGCTAGACATATGTGAGTCATGAGGTCTCTTTTTTGATCCCTCTACTCTAAGGCTGTACTAAAAGAGAACTAAGGGTCCTTGGCCACTTTTTCCTAAGTCACACTCTTTTTCTCAACCCTCTAGTTATTACCAATCTGAACAGAGCACCTAAAGAAATCCCCAAAAAACTTTGCCTTTCAGTCCTGTAGCAGAGTCCCCTAAACCACTTCTTCCCCAGGGCTCTCCTTGGTTGGGGCTCCCAAGGGGGAACAGCTCTGAGCTTGCCTAATCTCCACCTACCTAGGCCAAACTATGACCAGGAGTTTTCCATTCTGTTCGCTCTTATCAAAAATACATTCCCTAAGAGCTTTGTGCAAAACTATGTCCTAAACTTCAGAATGTGGAAACGGACAAGAGGAAGCTTAAAGTTCCCCCCACCCAGTATTTGAAGAGTGAGTACCGCTTATCCTAGCAATTCCCTGTTGTTAGACACTTGTGCTGTTTCTAATAGCTCACCATTACAAACATTGCAAAAACGAACAATATCAAATACATAGCTTTTCATTTTTGGAATTCTTTCTTAAGGTTATTCATTCTATCTGTTGGTTTCAGCCAGCATACACCTAGCCCCTGGCAGGACAACACTTTCATATAATGGCATTTGGTTGGAGACTTGGAAACCTACGACTTGTGTGTACTACACCCTGGATTCCAAATAGAAGACCTGTCTGGTTTCCACAGGAAATGCTAGTAATAGAAGTGGCATCACCTAGTGAACAGATATTCAGTAACTAAGGCAGGGAGAACTAACATTGGGGGGCCAAGATCCAGACAATAGGAAATAGTCACAACATGTAGAAGGTTCCAAGATTCTAGGCAAATTGGATGCTGTATTTGATGAGGTAAGTGAGAAAAGAGTTAAAATATCAGATTTGAAGGATAGAACAAGAAATTATTCTGTAGATTCTAGTATGGCCGTTATCAAATATGGGTTGGAGTCACACGTATTCATTCATTCAATTTCCAGCTCTACACATTGGAAAAGTCACCTAAACTGCCTGAGCCTTGGTTTCTTGTCATCAAAATGGACATTGTAAATGTTACTCCAGTGACAGGGCTGCGGTGCCCTCTGTCTCCCTTTTGGGTTTGGCCGATGGGAGCCCCGGCTGATGAGAAGAAAGGAAACATAGCACATTGCTTCCCTCCTTGAGAGGTTGTGGCGGTTTCCCTGAACAAAACCACACTGCTGTTCTCCAGGTGGCCTGCTCTGCAATACTCCCTCTCCTTCCCCTTGTGCCTTTGGCCTTAGCAGTGGTGACAGCTCTGCTTCCACCAGCCCCAGGATCCTTGTCATTATCCCTTGTGAGTCCCCTATTCCTCCCACACAGTTTTGTAATTAAGCCCTTAGTACACAAACCCTCCTCAAATGATCCTATGTTTTGTGTGCCATTTGATTCCTGTTGGGATCCACGCTAATACACAGTCCTTCCCCAGGGCCTCTGGCTCCCAAGTGGAGTCAGCCAGTAAGGACACTGGTGGTAGAGGGCAGGGGCTTGCTGGTGTAGCCTTCTTTACTTCCAGTGGTGGCCCCTGGGGTTCCAGCTTCTACCCAGAGACTGGCCTGTGAACTTCAGCAACACGATCCTTTCCTGTTGGGCTAATACCTGAGTCCCCTCACTAATGCTGTCTGGGTTCTCCTCTCTTCCGTCACCTGCGTAATCAGTTCCCTGCATTACATTTCCTTTGTTTCAAAGACCTGGAGGGATTCTGCTGTCCTGTGTGAACCCTGACTGATACACTCTCCAGGCCCCAGTTTCCTCATCTGTAAAATGAAGGTAAGGAATAATGCCAATCTCCGAAGTACATTGTGAGAATATTAGATATGAAAAATATATATGCGATGTACGTAGTAACTGCTCAATGGACAGTAACCATTGTTTGTCTCCTTGGAGTTTCTGGTGTTCCTTGTAAGTTCATCCTCTGTAATGTGACTTACAGAATCTGACCCGTCTTCCTTTCTAGACTCATCTATCCTTCTCCTTGTCTCACACAGACACCACCGTCCTAAGGAACTTTCAGTTCCTTAAAGTCTTTCATTGCTTCCTGTACTGATGCTGGCGTAACAGTTGTTTTCTTTTCTTTTATTATGATTATTTTTCTCTATGCATCTTCTCTGCTAAAGCTGTGGGATCCCCAGCACTTGTTCACAGCTGGCACATACTAAATGTTCAATAAACATGTATACGAAGAAGAAAGAAAGGGGCAGGTGGGAAAAGAATGATGGGAATGCAGGAGGAAAGCAGAGAGGGATAGGTAGGTAAGTAGTGGTAGGAAGCACACTGTTTCAGAGATTCTGCCAAAATGTGGGTCAGGAATCCAAACCAGTAAGTCAGGATTAAAGGCATACACAGTAACTACTTGTTTCTAGGAAGCAATGGATCAGAAATCTGGATGCAAACAGCGCAAAGCTCTACAAATGAAGGAATCACGAAGTGAGCGTGAAACTGAGGGAAGTTTCTAGTCCAATTAGGAGCTTTGTATTCACTTCATAGGGAAACACGTAGCTACCTGCTCCAGCACCACCAAACAAAGTCAGAAAGGCAAATGGCAGGTACTAGTGGGAAAAGAGGTGAAGGGGAGTGTAGGATGGCTAATTCAGACAGAGTCTTCATAGAGCTCTGGCACATTCCTGGAGTCAGATGATTCTGGGGGTTTCCAAAAGTCCTAGTACACAGGGAAAATCCATGGCCCTCTCTTGTATTTCCCCTTTCGCCATGGACCTGAGTTTCTTCACTGGGTTCTCTATCATACGCCATAAAACCAACCAGATACCTCATCTTCTCTTGTCTTGGTGCCAGACTCCACCTCAGCCCAGATGAGCCTGGTGTTCAGACCAGTACCCCACAGAGGCCAACATCCCCCTTCTCCCCAAAGCTGGTAAAGACTGGGCGGGTATGTGTCATGTTCCTGTTGTGAAATGGAATGTACAAATGGGGAATGTGATTCATGTTTGTAGACACACAGTATTCCCGACAACTAATCAGGAAATGCCTCTTTATGTCTGGTCTTGTAAGCCTCTTTACAAGTTTGATAGGGGCTAAATGGGAGCAGTCATTTTAAAGTGAGTACTTGTTATCTCTTCCAGGACTGACGCCACATACCCACCGCCATGGAGTTCTGAGAAAACTTTACATCCCCCCTCCTCTCCCTCTGCCCCACTCTTGCTCTCCCACCCCCACTTCCAACACACACACACACACACATTCTTTGGAAGAAAGGTCACACAACATGAGGCATACTTTAGACTGAAGTATGTTGTTTTCAAGGCAGAATGGCAGTTTCCCTTAATGTATGCACATAGAGAGAAATATTTAAAAGGCCCATAAGAACAAATAAATCCAGCTCTTATTTGGTGCTCAAATATGGAAGAGGTGGACAGGTAGGGAGAAGAATCATCTATAAATCAAGTACGTTTAAGAACTTGAAATACGGCTTCACTGAAAGGAAATGGAAACTGACCTACCGATCTGAGAAGAAAAGTTTACTTTATTAATTAATGTACTTATTTTGCAGGGAAGCACCTAAATTTACAACATGGGCTAGATGTCCAGGAAATACAAAATCTTCATGGAAATTTTATGGAGTTCACAATTTATTGGTGGCAACAGTTTATTAGAAATAATTTATTGGACATCATAACAAAAATGGAAGTGTGTATTTTAATGAACAAAGGCTAAGGAAAGTTACGAGTATTAAACCCTTTCAGGTTCAAAGGAGATCAGGACTTTTGCTCAATACGTACTGTTTGATTGATTGATTAATAAAGACGTATTTTGAGTTCCTCGAGATTCAACATAACAACACATTGGACTTGTTTAGATTTCTCCTTTGGCTCAGCAGGCACACTTTGACACACCTCTTCCACTGGGAAGAGGGGTATGGACCCCCTTTTGCCTATCCCCAGACTTCTGAGCACCCTCCACCCTGAAGTCTCACATAGCTTAGGACAGAGGGGACCCCAAAGTTGAGAGACATTTATTCAAAGATTTCTCTAAGCTATCAGAAGGGAATATATTTGTAAAACTAGATATACCCCCCTCCAGCAGAAAAAGAAAAAAAAGTTGTAAATTTTGCTACTCCTATCAGAGGGCAGTTTTCATTTCCTTTTGGAAAAGCCTCCATTCAAGTTGTTTAAATGAACTGGATTTACAGATGACTCTTTTCCCGGTCTGTTCCAGTCCCCTTCAGAGAGCATTGATGGAAAACAAATGGATTCACCCTTGTCTCATCTGCTATGACTATTTATTTCCTCACCAAGCCCTCCCAGTTCTTTCAAAGGGTAGCTCCAACTTTCCCTCTCTCACCGCTCTCCCCTCTGTCCCTTCCTTTGCTCCTGAAGTCTAAACCTTCCCAACGCTCTTCTTTCATTTGCCACGGCCCCTCCACAATACTGAGAGTTCCCTTTGGTTCCATGTGGAGGCTAAACTCTTCTTCATAACTCTCAACTTCCTCACTCTTCCTCAGCCCCTGGTTCTTCCTCCTCTCCTTACGTCAGTTTTCTCTGCCACCAGCTGGGCACGTGTCTGTCTTCCTTCTCTTTCTCTGTGGATTTTCCCCTCCATGGCCATTCTTTACCTGTCACCACAGAGCACACCTCCTCATCACAGCCCAGCTCCTTCATTACTTCTCTGCATCCTCTTCCCTTTCTCGAACTCCCCCAACATGCAGAGTTCACGGTGCGCAGTTTAGCACCTGATTCGACACACGTAGAAATCATTTTCAAACTGCTCCAGTTCTGTGAATACTGTCTTCCACCAATATGATAAACTTTTCAAGGACCCAAAGTCCCTTTCCTCTGCTTACATGCATTTTTGTGACTGTAGAAAAAGTTTAGATGAGAATGCATGATTCAGTTTGAATCCCTTGACATCATTATGTGGCAGGAAAGCCTTAGGAGTCAGGCAGACTCATTTCAACGCTGCCGTCTCCTCACTGTGTAGGTGAAAACTCTGAGTCTCACTTCCTCACTTGCAAAATGGGAACATTAATACCTGGCAGGATTGCTATAAGTATGAAACGTCAAAATATGTAAAGCTCCTTACATACTGTTTGGCCCATAATTAGATGCCCAATAGATGGTAGCAAATTCTATTATTACCGAACGCTGGAAAAGGTAGGTGGCAAGATTCAATTCTGGAAGTGAGTGGGACTCACTGTAGGAGGCCCTTGACCCTCAATTCCTAACTAATAGGGAGAGAGGAAGTAAGTGCAGCCTTACCATCTGCTCAGCCCAGACTTGTGTTAACTGTCTGGAGGATGTTTACTTTATAAGGTGAGAAGGAAAGGCTGTCCAGATGAGATCACATACCAGAGGCCCATTCTCTGAACCCAACTCAAAAGCTCCTTGCCTCAGAGATAACGCAGGGCCAGTTATAGAGGTCAACATTGTCATGCAAGAGCGAGCCCCAGGGATGAGAAGCAGACATTTGGCCTTGGCAGAGAGATTCTCCAGGCAGCAGGAGCTGGGCTGGCACTGGACACATAAGGAATGACTCCATCAATCCTGCAGCGACCTGGATACTGAACGTCACAGAGAAATATGAGGGATATAACGATAGTACTGGATTATACAGTGCTTACTTTGTGTCTGCGTTGCTCTAAGAATTTATATACCAGGGGTGCCAAAAAAGTGTATACACCTGACTTGTATTCATCTTTTGCTATCAGTATATATTGAATATTACAATTTTAATACAGTTCTTAAAATGTGTATACATGTTTGGCACTCTCTGTATACTGTGTTTCCCTGAAAATAAGACCTAACCAGAAAATAAGCCCTAGCGTGATTTTTCAGGATGACATCCCTTGAACCTAAGCCCTAATACGTCTTTTGGAACAAAAATTAATATAAGACCCGGTCTTATTTTCAGGGAAACACGGTAGTAACTTATTCAGTCCTCATAACAAGTTTCTGAGGTAGCTACTAATATTAAATGTATAGTCTCTGTGTACCCCTCCAGGTCCCTTGTCTGCCCTTCTGCACTCTGCTCTGTACCCGGGAGGCTGGCTTTGGGGGCTGGCCTCATCCTGGCTCCTTTGCCCTTTGGATTTCAGTTAGGTTCAGCTACTGGAGCTCCTGCAGGAGGCACCAACATCCAGTAATGGGAATAACAACATCAGGGCTGAGTGGTGGCAGTGCCCTCCACTGAAAGCCACAACTCCTGTCGCAGAGCCCCCTCCTAAGAGACAAGAGAGGGAAATTGCATGAGCAAATAACCATTTGTCAAGATGTAGGAATTTCCACTGTGGGACAAGTTCCACAATCTTCATGTAAATTTCCTAGTTTTGCCACTGATAGCTCCTTTCCATCTTCCCAACACATGGTCATTTCGTTTGGGTCAAAACTCATGAGAGATGGAGGTTGGAAGACATGAGTTTTAATTCCTGCTCTGCCATCAACTATCATCAGACATTGAGTCATTTTTTCAACCTCTCTGGACCTCAATTTTTCATCCATAAACTATGGATAAAATATCTTCATCCATTACCTTCCTGATTAAATAAGATAGTATGTGTGTATGAAGGGTTTTTTAAGTTAAAAATGCTATTTAAAATGAGTGTGTATTGAAAATAATTGTCAACTCCGCAAGAGGTGGAACTTGGGTATTTGAACACAGCTTTTGGAGAAATGCATCTGTAAGAATCACTCTGGTCTCTAACACCTGGTCTGGCTAACCTCTGCCTTCTCACCTTCAGCCCCCTCCTCTGGGCTCTGTCCAGATCTTCATCCCCTGGCTCTGGCTACTGACCCTGTTCCTATGCTTGACCCTGAGGTTGGTATAACACCCTGGGAACATCTTGTGTGATATTCTGACACTGCTTCTTCCTTGAGGCTCCACATTTACCTTCTGATTTGAGCTGGAACATCCTGGTTCTCTTCCTGCCTGAATTTTTCTCCCTTTGCCCAGCCTCCCACACTAGGACAATAACTCCCCTGTTATGTTGTTATGGGCCTTTTATTAATACAGATCACAGATAGAAGGAGAGAGTAGGATTCTGAACCAGCCCATTGGAACCACCTAAGTCTAACTTTCAAGTTACAAAAAAATAATAATTCAACTGGAAAAGGGGGTAGGGTACGTTTTATAAGTCACATCGTAGCAGCCACAAGTGCTAGGGCTTCATTTGTTTTCTAGGGCATTGGGACATCCCCACACAAAGTTAACCCACACCTCAAGGTAGCTGAAACTTACATGACAGAACTCTCATTAACTTGAAATTAATTCTGAATCAGTAGACAATAAGATCCAGTGCAAAAAGCACGAGACTAGGTGCCTGGCACATAATGGGGGCCCAATAATATTTGTTGAATGACAGCATGAGAGTTTCGATATGTGATTTTTAGCTCAAGCTTCACTGATAATTATGCACGCTATGGCTCTATGTCTCAGTTAACTCAACCCATGGGCCTCAGTTTCTTCATGTACAGAATCTGAGCATCTCTCTCGTCTCTTCCAGATTGAAAATTCTCTTCCATGTAACTGAGCTAACGTTCACTGTTGCATCAACAATGAAACAGAGGTTTCCTTCAGTTTTCTCTTCAAATGTCTCCTTGGCAGGGAGAGCTCTCTTGATAATTCTATATTAAATAGCGTCTTTCTCCCTCCCCATCACTCTCTCTCCTCTTATTCTATGTGCTTTTTCCTCAAAGCACTGCCATGTGTTTATTCATTATATGTTTATTATCTGTCTCCTGTCACTAGAGTTTAAGTGCCTCGAGAGTAGAGGTTTCATCTGTTGTGCCCATAGCTGTATCCTAGCACCTACGTCGCCAAACACAAAGGAGGCTCTTGACACATAGCCATTGAATTAATGCATGATCTAAACAAGCTACAAAGAATATAAATTTGGGAAGAATATGTACCCTATTTAAGCAATCAAACTTTTCAAGGGTTCTTGACACTGTTTCAGAATTATTCATTTCCTTCCAAACTAATTCAGCTAACTGCAAAGTCCTCCTGCACTTCTTTTAACAGAGTCCCCAAAACCATCTCCCAGGCCATGCTTTGCAAGCCTAGTGCTCGTGATTCTTCACCTGAAGGTCATCCGATGGCAGACATTTATAAACTTAAAATTCAGTTTCATTTTTCAGCCTGGCTTTCCCTGATTTCAATATTCCAAACCAGCGAGTTTGATAGCAGACAGTTTATTGCCACACGCGGGGCTTCTGTACCATTTGAGGACACATTTTAGGACATAATTTGACCTCTCTGGAGCTGCACTGAGACCTCCCAAGTCTGAGCGCTGGCTTTGCTACTTATTACCCGTATGATTTGGAGCTAGTTACTTAGCCTCTCTGTCTCTCCGTTTCATCCTCTGTAAAATGAGGATAACAATTATTCTGCTTTTTTTCCAGTCACCTTTGCCATACCCTGCTGTGTCCAGAAGGCTGAGCTCTGCAGACATCAGCTCCTGGGACCTCTTGAGTTGGGCCACAGGGAGGCCTTGGGCAGAGCGAAGGGCAATAGGAAAGGGGCTTGGAGCTTCCATCGTCTACACCTTCCCTCCTTACCAGGCTTTAGGCTATGGCTGTCTTCCTTGACCATGGCCACAGTGCCTAACAAGTAGCTTGTCTGCCATGGCTAAAGGCACCATCCCATTCTGGTGGCTCGGTCCTCTCTCCTTGCTCCTTCTAGCTCGGGATGCTAACAGTTTCCTACTCTTGTTAGTTCCAGATGTTTCCATAGTCCTTGAAGATTCTCTTAATCCCATCCACATCTCTGAAAGTAGTTCCTTCATTAAAATCTCTGCAGTTAATCCTTTGAGTTGAGCTTTTTGTTTTATGCTAAATCCTGACCAAAGAAGCATAAACGCACTGCCAGGCATTATGAGTGAATACATGTAAAGTGACTAGAGCCTTGCCTGACACGTTATAAGTTCTCCATTCATGAAAATGATTATTGTTTATATAATTAGATGAAGAAAAACTGTACAAGACGACCTATGTGAAAATACAATGCTCAGAATTGACACACATTCTATCCAGTGGGGAAAAAGAAGCGGCATTGTATGCAGTCTTTCATGTATTATCTTGAGCAAGTAAAGAAATCTCCTAGAGAGACTCATATAGTTGCTGTGAGAAAGATATAAATGACAGATATGACAAAGACAGGCACTCATACATGTTAATCAAATGGGGGGACAATTGGGGCTGGCTTCATCGCTGTTCATTCTGTACTTTGGAGGAGCCCCATATTGGGTTTAATGCTCGATAGGTGCCATTTTGAAATTCTTAATAATTTTTGAACCAGGATTCCTGCATTTTCATTTTGTACAGGGCTCCACAAATTATGCAGCCAGTCTGGGAGGAAGTGTTCAAATCTTATTTTTCAAATCTTAGATGTTACTCTGTAATTGACAATTTCTTTTTGTGCCAAACGTGGATTAATCAATATCTATCGAAAGGAAAATGAGACTCTGAAAAGATGGCATCTAGTTAGTGTTAAGACTGCATTAATCAATTAACAAATATCTGCCAAAGAGCTAGTATGTGTTAGGCACTGGGCCAATATCTCTTTGCACCTAAAATTTCCTGCTTTGCAATTCCAGGCTGAGTTGATCAACATGTGACAGGACTGGAACTTGACCTTCCTGTGAACCTTTCAGTCAGAAATGTGGTATCTGAGTCTTGGGGAAAAATTAGTTTCTTGTTTCATCACAGAACTGTGTCTTGGTCTTGGACAGTGAATCATATAAACTCAATTAGATGAACTGGCAGCTAAAATCCTCAAGGATTTTAAAGTCCAGGAACATCATACCAAATTTGGTATGATTTGAGGGGGGATCCCAAGTCTATAAAATTGAAAAGACAAAGAAGCACCCAGAATGATTACCTCCTCAAGGTAAGAGTTTGCACCCAGTAGGTGTACTGTGACCCTCAGGGAGAGAGGAATCAAAACAGAGCATAGATTTGTTCCTTTAAGGAAAAAATGACTCTGCCAGGCCTCAGGGAAGGCGAGATTGCTACCAGCATATCCTATGGTAGCCTCTATGCAAGCATTGGAAATGCTTTGTGCTCGTTACCCTAGTCGAGGGACGTCCTGAACGAAAGATGCCTCCCAAATAACAGATATCAGTCAGCACATGTTAATTTCTCAGGCAACAGAAGAAAGGCTAAGAAGTGGGTCTTATAAGTTTGACTGGAATCTAAAGGTATTAAATGGAGCAGAATCTAGGAGCATAGCCCTGTGGTAAAGAATAGGCTTTACTTTCTTTAGAATGAACCATTAACTCAGAGCACTTCTCTCTTGCTTGTATATTAGCAAACACACACACACACACACACACAGCCAACATGCCCACTTTTACAATACCAGTTAATGTCATCTTTAAGATACAATGAAATAAAAGAATTAGGGTAGATATGGAAGGTGGGAAATAGGGAGCTGATATAGAAGGTAGTTCTCTAGTTGTATAAGCAGTTCCAAATACAAAGAGTTTAGTATTCATCTGTATGATTTATAAGTTCTCCAAGTTGTATTCCCATTAGGCTGTGGGTTACTCCAGGTCAAGGCTTGGTACAAAGTTGGTCCCTATATGGGTTTAGACTGGAAGAAAGAACAAATGAAATGCTGTGATCTCTTCAATTTCCTGTGATCTGGGCTGAAACCAGTATGTGACATCTTTACCCTTTCAAATTGGCTTTGAAATTCTAATACAACTTAACAATAATGTTGGAAGAGAGGATATAGACACAAAGCGTAATATGTTCTGAGTGTCAAACTCTCTAGAGTACTGTCTCTAGATGGCAACCAGGGGACATGCCTAAGAAAGCTCATGCTATTGGCTATCTTAAACAACTTTTTTAACAGGTTTGAGAGAGAAAAGGACCCAAACCCAGCTATATGTCATGGAGCATCAGCTTTGGAAAACCCCAGAGATAGATAGGGGTGGGAAAGTTCTCATAGACCAAAGGTCACTGGTGACTCAAAGAGGCAGTCTCATCATCAAGTGATGTTTATTGCCAGAATCATCAAATGCTGGTTGTGGGTTTAATATAAAATAGGAGAAGGGTGTGACTTCTTCATATATTAATGAACCATCTGATAATAGGTAGTGCAATAAATAGCTGTTGAGTGAATGTTGTTGAGTAAGCAGGGCTATAAGGATTCACATGTTCATTATTAAAAATACTAATTTGTCACTACAGTTTAATTCTTGTCACAAAGACTGGAATATTCCACACTGAGTTGGAGGCTAGGGATTCTAATCTACCTTGCCTGGGGGAAGCTATTGTTTTTGGCCTCCAGGTCATTCTACTGTTTTTATTTACTTTCCCCTCATAACTTCTCCTCTTATCCCTTTTCCTCTCTGAGAGAGGAGGTAGTGTCAGAGTCAGCGTTACAGTTTATTTTACCTGGAAGGTGAGGAGAAAGGAGAAGGACCCAGCACCATTTTCTCATCTCTTATTCATCCTCTCTGTTTTATCAACGCCTATTCCTATAATCTCTGTCTTCTCCAAAACCTCAGTGTCCATTTTTTCTTTTATATCCTCTTGTTTTTCCATCTCTCTCTCTTCTCCTCTAATTATTTTATCATACTCAATGTAGATGTTGTTGATTAAGTAAAAGTCACATGAACATGCACATTTAGTGTTTTCCAATAGATTGGATATTATTTAATTAATGGTAATACTTAAATATATTTTTTTCACCACCCTCCTATTCTGACATCCTGAGATGTTTTCCTTCATCTCTCGTATTATTTCCAAACTCTGGTATTAGAGTTTTTGTCATCAAGGTGTTTTTCTGGAACCAATCTATGTTTCTCCATTACTATAAGCTATTGTTATATTAAAAGTTGTTAACAGAAATAACAAGTACTATAGAAAAATTGTTAAAGGAGAAATAGTTGCGGGCTGGGAAGCTTACAGAAGACTTTACACAGAAGAGCAAACTTGAGTTGAACTTCAAAAATATGTAGGGTTCAAGTAGGCCAAGAAGAGGAAGGAGAGTATTTTAGGGAGAGGAAATGATGTGAAACAAGGAACGAACCAGAAATGTATAAGGCGTGAGAAGAGGAAAGAAAGTAGACTGGTATGAATGAAGCTGCACATTGGATAGCAGAGGGATATGAAGATGAAAACAATATGTGATGGCTAAATTGAGGGTGGTGTTAATACCAAGCCAAGGGTTTGAACTTCATCTTTGCCTTGGCCCAGGTTGTTTTGAGTACAAGTAACAGAAAGCCACTCAAAGTAGTAGAAGCGTAAGGGAGTGAGATAACTTAAAAACAAAGGGATCTGGAGGAACTCAAGGGCAGAACGGGCAGCTGGGTCTCCCCAAGGCTGGGAACCAGGAATGAAAATCTATCTGGAGCTAATGCTGCAAGTTTCCTGGTCTTGATCCCTCGACTCCATCCCAGTCATAGACTTTCTCGCCTCAGCTTCTCTCTGCATATCTGCCTCATCCTTCTCTGCATAAGTTTTGCTCCCCATGAGTATGGTATAAAACAATGCAACCCACAACTCACACATTTACATCTCAGTTTGAATGACCAGAAAAGACTACTATCATTACATTTCCATGAAAGAGAATCTGGGTGTCTATTCCAAGCACGATAATAGAAGTGAGGTCATACTGAATAAACATGGCTTCTGGGGCCCACCTCCAGGACGAATCAGCTTTCAGAGAAGGAATATGGGACAACAGCCTGGGCACATGCTCTAAAGATGTCTTCAATAGTTTTAGAGCCAAATGAATGTCTGGAGGTGGAAGAAGAAACACTGAAAATGACCTTAGGAAGCTTCACCAGGAAGCAGAATGGGTTACAAGGGAAGATTCTGGAGGCAGGAAGACCAAAGAGAAGTTGTTTAAATCTAAGCATTGAAAGCTTGAAATAAGGTGGCTATGGTCAACCTGACCACTATTCCCTAGAAAATATACTTGGTTTAACAAATGTAACTTTGTATTTAGTCAGGAGAGGAATATTTCTTATTTCATAGCTCAGAGCCAAACCTGAGCTATTTGATAATATATGTACGTTACTTATATGTTGGCAGTTGATCTTTCTTTATCCAGTGGTTGGCCAACCTCCTGCTTTGAAATTAGAACTTGGGATAACCTAAATCAGTAGGGGAAAACCATAAAATGAAGTAGGTTCCATGTAGTCCTACTCTAACTACTACATAGGACGTTATAAATTCTCCTTCTGTGAAGCTGGTCAAAATTTGCTTTTCCTCTGTTGCTAGTTAACTTGATTGGTTGGCTGAGGTCATAGTCGTCGGTGTAAGCCCACACATGGGACAGGCAGCTTCACTCTGTCCCTTGGCCACAAACCATATCCTCAGGAGGCTCCATCTTCGGGTCCAGCTGTGGGAGGGATGGGAGAGCAGAGACCAAAGCCCTATCCTGGAGTTTGGAAAAAAATTAAAATGCTATCACTCTTCCAAAATTTTCAGCTTCCTTCTGGTCACAAGATGACGTGCTTTCCCTTGTGTTTATGGTGGTATTACTCAGAATAATCCTCTAAGGTGTTCTGGCTTGAGTGGTACATGTTCTTTTACATGCCCTATCCTCAGACTTACTTCCACTTGTGAGAAAATAATATTGCTACAATATATTTTTGTGTTTGCAACAACTCTGTTAGAACAGAACAGAATACAGCACTGGAGTGACTTAAACAAATAAAAAAAATTGTATGGCTGTATATATCAAGAAGGCCAAACATAGGGCTGACTTAACAAGATACCACAGACTGGGTGGCTGAAACAGCAGAAATTTATTTTCTCACGGTTCTAGAGGCTAAGAGTCAAGGTGTCAGAGGTTTGGTTTCTCCTGAGGTGTCTTTCCTTGGCTTGCAGATGAACACCTTCTATTTGCACTTGCATCTCTGGTGTTTCTTCTGTCTTAATGTCTGACTTATCAAGGCATTAGTCAGATTGGACAATAAATCTTTTAGGGTCCACCCTTATAACGTCATTTGACCTTCATTTTCTCTTTAAAGGCTCTACCGCCAAATACTGTCATATTTTACAGTACTGGGAGTTAAGACTTCAACATGAATTTTCGAGAAAGACAATTCAGTCCATAACAGGCAGCTCTGTGGTTGATAAATTCAGTGTTTCAGTTACAGCGTCAGCCCCCAGGGTTGCCATCTCTCTCTGCTGAGTCATCTTCAACATCCGGGTCTGATCCTCATGTTAGCTCCCCTCGTGTTGTAAAATGACTGCTCCATTCCGGGCATCACAATCAGATGTGACATGCGCAGTAGAATAATAAACTGTTTCATCCTGTGTGTCTCTCTTCACAATCCTTTTCAAAAGGAGCCAGTCTAAACTCCTCTTTGCTCACCAGCCAGCCCTTCATGTGTACATGCTTACACTACTCACCAGCAGGAGAAACAGATTGCCGTGATTAGCTTGGGCTCATAACAATTCAGCCCCTAGGGCTGAGGCCAGCCTCCCTGGGAGCACAGTGTTGCTTTAAAAGAAAAGGGAGACACTTGCACAAAATCAGGCTCCTATGGGAATAAAGGAAGGGGAGACATGGAAACCAACAATGTCTGCTGTAACAGTTTGCCCTCTTGTTTCCCATGGACCATGTCCCTGAATTTCACCATGACTGTAGACCCTGATGATTGCTAACCTAGGAGTCGCTGGGAAAACCAATCTTTGCACCTGCAATAAAGAGCTGTATTTAGAAACTTCAATTTCCCTGTCTGATTTACCTGGAATGGACAGTCTCCTCCAACTTGTGGCTTCTCTTCTCCATGCCCATGTTCCCACCCCAAGTCTAGCTGCACCTTTCTTGACACAACCAGCATCTTCTATTCAACCAGCAATCCAAACCTCAGAGGAGGTAACAAGCCTCTCCCTAGCTAGCCACTTAGCAAATATGTGTCACTGAGAACAAGAAGACCTGGATAAGAGAGTAGAGATCACTCCATGCATATATACATCACCAATATTAAGAAAATAACTTGAAAACTGTGTGATACAAATGCCAGGTTGCTAGTTAGGACATCCTTTACATGTGTTGGTTAACACATGGTACATATCATTATCATTCAGAAATTACTCCTTTACTGAGATTATTTAAATAAGTTTAGAAGGGCTTTTTACTTTTTTGTGTATTTCATTCTTGTGCTGCCTGCATCAAGAAAGAAGAAACTGATTGATTCATCGGCTCTGTTTTTCTCCCAGACTATCCAAAAAGAACTTAAAAATTTAATATGTGCAATGAAAAACGCACAATCTACTTTTAATTTTCCATGAGTCTCTTATTCTCTTATAATTCATTTGAGTTAGAAATGACTGTGCTTGCATGAAATGAAGGTTATTTTATGTTGCTTTTTGATGAGCAAACAGTAATGTGTAAATGAATAATACAGAAAGAAAGCTTGCTTTCTTCTATAATTTCTATTTAATATTATCAACTTCTCTCTAAATATGAGCTTGCTGTGTCCCTGATCACTTATTTAAAATCACTTTCCCTACCCCATCTCTCCTTTGACAAATGAATGTTACAGAGGATTTGATTCTTATTTACGTGTTCAAATTGTATTTTTCCCCTACATCAATCAATCACAACTTTGACCTTCTGCTTTGGCATATGTCTCTGGGAAGGATAGAGCAGAGGGATGAAAGGGGCCTTTCTCTGGAATGAATTGATCCAGGAAGTGTCAAAGAGAGCAAATCAGAGGAAGCACTGATCACTGCTCTGGCGGCTTGTGAGCCACGTGGCAAGAGAGAGGAGAGGGGCCAGGATGGTCCAGGATCTGGAAACCAAGTCATGGGCTTTAGCAACCGGGGAAATTAATGTTGAGAACAGATGGAAAACTTGATTACTACCCTTAGGTGATTTTCATGAAGAAAAAAGGACAATAACAATAGTAGCTAAATTTTACTGAGAGCTCATTCAGATGGAAGCTCCAAAGAAGTAAATTATGCCTAATCATGAAAAACAAACATAGCCATCTGAGACTAAAATGGGTTCCCTGGTAAGCTACCACCCCTGGAGTATTCAAATGCAAGCCATCTGCCCATCTGTCAATAATGCCCTAGAAATGACTTCTCTCTGCAGTGGGACGTTGGGCCAGATGATTTCTAATTTTCTTTTGTGCTGAACCTTTGATCCCTTAAGAGCCAGGAAAGCTATTTGATTCATTAATTCATGGCATTGTCTTAGAAAACATTTAATCCACATTCCCTCACAATATAGAAACACCTTCTGTAGTATCCGTGAATGCTATGCCTCTAAGATTCATCATATCAAAAGTGTGTCTGTCTATTCTCTCATTCATTTAGTCATTCATTCATCCATTACACAGATGTAATGAGCTCCTGCTGCATGCTAGGTTACGGGCTAGGCACAGCAGACGCAAACATGAGTAAAAACACAGGTTTATCCTCAAGGAGCGCATTGTCCATTACAGGAAGCCAGAAAATCCATCAAATAAATAAATCAATTGCACCGCTTTGGATAAGTAAAACAATAGAAGCATGCACTTGGTAGAGAGAGTTGTGGATTCTATCTCGAGTCAGTGAAAGATTCCTGAAGAAAATGAAAGCTAAACAGTGTTTTATAAAACAAATCCAAATATTCCAGATAGACAACGGAATAGGGTATTCCAGAGAGAGGGAACAGAATGGTCAAGGAGTCAGGAATGAAACAAACACTGGAGTTGAGTGGAACCGTGATGGCCATACTTTGACCATGCTGAGAGGTTTGGAGTCCGCGTTACAGAGGATGGAGAGCCACATTCAGAGCTGCATTTCTAGAACTGATACCCACTTAAAGCCACTGCCTTGTCTGCTCTGCCTGGTCCACCTGATCAGGTTCCCTTTCCTGTCTGCTTCTAGTCCTTCCAAAGCACAGCACCGGAAGCTAGAAAAAAGAAGAAGGCTCACGGAGCAGTGCTTTCCCTCAGACATATGGAACTTTCTCCACTGCCCCAGGCACCGCACCTGGACAAATTCCATCCCGTGACACACCTTGCTACTCCACGGCCTAGACGCTGACAAGATTAGACTTCATGAATAAACTTCAACTTCCTATGGGTTTTCCTGAATTTTCTGGACTGGCCTCCACTCTGTTATTTCTTTGAAAAATAAAGGTTTCTTCATCTCAGGTGATGTGCTATGCTTCTTAGTGATATATTCTATAGTTTTGCATTTAGTTAGAATAGAAATTTGCCAAGTTAACGATCAGAGTTGTTACGTGACTGATGATTATAAAACTAAATCGAGAGAGTAATAGGAAAGACTTTTACCCGGGCCCAGAATGGGTCAGGATGACTTCATGGGTTATTTTACTTCTAACTTCTAGATTGCAGGATAATTTCAATAAAGATTCTGGGCAATTACTGAGTCAGCCACACATTTAAGTTACTGCCTTGCTGACTTTTATAATGGAGTGGAGAGGTGAGTCACATTTCATTACAGAGCACTTGTGTCTGATAGAGCTTCAATCTAGCAAACCATGAAGAAGTCAAGCACAGAGGAGAAAATATCCCAGGAAGCCACAATAGAGGGAAAATGATAGAGGGAATATCACCTTTATCTCCAAGCAATGTTACACCCCCCCCCCCCAGCATGTTATTTTTAACCTATAAGGTCATTCTTAACCTATCTATGAATGTTTTAGAAAGCAAAAATGATCTCAAAATGTGAAACATATTGTCAGCTGATTTAATGGAATATAGTCAGGCATTTTTTTCTCTTTTCTAAACTGGCAGCTTGTGCTGCTTAAATCTTGTGTTCGATCTCTCAGCTGTGAGCAAATGCATAAAAATAGCTTTTCATTCTGTAGTTGGGTCTAAGCCAATTAATAAAAATAAGGAAATGACTCAGTGGAGAGTCTGAGATACGCTACATTTTAGAATTCATATTATCCCCCCCATACTCATTTAAGAATGGACTCGAGCAAGACTTCAAAAAAACATAAGGTGTTTCCCTCCTGTGGATACCTATGTTCCAGAGAGTCTCCAAAGAGAAAACTATGTCCAGTGATAAGGACTCCCAGGCAGCATGACTTGTTCCCCGTGTCAGCCACATCTCCTAACTAGTCACTGTTCCAGAATTGCCAATGTCCCTTCAAGTTCTTCTTATTCCACAAATGACAGACCCTGCCAGGGTGCTGATGTGAGGCTAATACCTCTCTCTAAACATCTTTTTGGGTCCTGGTCAGCGAGCTTAGGGCTACCAATTTCCCCTTGGACCAGAAGGGTAAATTCCAGCTCAAAGCGTGCCTAAATAGCAGAAGCCGTGAGATAGAGCATGTTTAAGCAAGCAACACTGAGAACGCAGAACAGATCTGGAACCTACATGTCCCTGGTGTATTCTATACAGAGCACAAAGCTGTTGTTCTTTGATTTGAGGTTGTAAAAGAAAGAGCTGGGGATTGTATTCAAGAGAGGCAATAATCTAGCAGAAGCTGAAACTACATGGGGGCACTTTCCCTTTTTGATCATGAGAAGAAAAGACTTTCTTCATCTTAATCATGCAGCAAACCTCGATTAAAAGCGACAGGCATGGAGAAAAATTAGACCATTGGGAGGCAAATGAAAATAAATGAGATTTGGTGGAAAAAAACCAAGGGAGAAAAGCTAAGCAAAAATCACAAACGTAAAAGGAAATGTGTTGGAGTTGTTATAAAAGAAACTAAAAAGAGATGTGTGAGTAAGTTCTAAAAGCAATGAAATTAATGTAGGCAAGGAGCTGGAAACAGAAAACAGGAATATGTGGAAGAGAAAGGAAAAGAAGAGATAAGCACAAGAAAATAATGTATGTTATTATTCATGGCAAATGGTTAATTCATATTTAATGCATTTTAGAAAGAATGAGCCATTGTGCCATGGGAATTCTAAGACCGCCCATACAGAGGTTATATATTCCATTGCATTTTTGTGTAGGAAAATAAACAAACCACAGAGTCAAACCACTTGTCACTGAAAATGACTACCAGCATATTGGTGGGTAATGATTCTTCCTGACATTAGAATGTGTTCCTGGGGTATCATCCATAACCCGCAGGGGAGATTTATCTTCACAGGACGTTGTTGTACATCACACACCCACTTAGAAAGTCTCTATGTGATCTGTAATAATTTTTAAGAATTCCGATTTTATTCTACATCTGTCACCCTGATAGTACAATAATAAAATCTTTGTTGATTAGAAAAAATAATAAATGTGAAGGCTCTTATGATTGACGGAGTTCTGCAAGATTTACTTCTGTTTCCCTCTTATTGATTTTTTTCCAGAAGCCCAGATGCAGGCCTGCTTAGTGGAGAAGGATTACATATGGATTCCCTAAAGAGAAATCTGATACAAAAAGGGACTTGGGGATTATGAAGCTCGGGGCTTATAAACATGAAAGATGTGAGCTGAAATTTTTATTCACAAAGGAAGCTGAAGATTAAGAAACTCACTTTTGAATGGTCAGACATAATATATGACCTCTGCTTCTTCAAGCGACAAAAACAAACAAAAAACAAAAACAAAAACAAAAAATCCTGAGCTGGAAGGGGAGAGAGGCAGGGAACCCATACAAACTAAAAATTACTAATGATTAAGGAGCAAAAAAACGAATTCTTGTTTTATTTTGCTTTCTCAAGTTACAGAACATGGGTTTAGTGCAATTTTTGTAAATCTTTGCTTCAGCGCCATGTGATTATGCTGTTACTTGTAAGTAGAAGGTGCAATTATAGGTAAATAGAATACTTGGGTGACTTCTTGGAAGTTATCTACATGTCTCTAGGATAATTTTCACCCCACACCAGTTGCCTAGACTACAAATCATAAAAACTACTGTGATTTACAACCCCATCCTTTTGACCCTTTGCAATTCTAGAAATTCCATGAGTCTAGAAGGAGCCTCTCCCAGGTGTGAATCACAACCTACCACCCATCCACAAAAACAAGTCTCCATAGGTCTCTAAGAACACTTCCCAAACTCATCTGCACTGATAATGGGCATGGCTGTGGGTGTAATAGTCCTGCAAGGCAATTGGACAAGCATCTCTCACTACGTTCACACCTTTTACTCAGAAAACTCACCGCTGGAAGATTATGCTAAAGCCGTAGTCATGGATGGTTGCAAAAATTTAGCTGTTCATCACAGCACTGTTTAAAATAACAAGAAATGAAAATCAATCTAAATATCAAACCATAGAGGTTAGGTCAATAAACTACAAATTTGATTAAAATCATGGTAGATTTAATGTGATGAAATAGCACAATATACTATGACATTTGAGCATATTCTCAAATCAAAAAAGCAACTCTGTGATTCTATATATTGTATAGTCCCATTATGGTTTTCTAAAGTATAAGTAAGTATATATGCACATGTTCACTAAAACGTTGATAATGATCATTACTGGGGAGTGGGGCCACGGGTGATTTTTTTCTTCTCATCGTTAATGAAATGTTGTGCTTGTCAATGAATATTAATTTATATAAGTAAAAAGCTTAAAAATGTTTTAAATAAAAACACTTTCTAAAATAAAAAGGCTTTAAAAAATCCAAAAGCTTGTATGTAGCCTGTTAAATATTGAACCTGTATTCCATCAGACCATGCCCAACACTCTAAGTGTGTTAAGTGGATATGTGGGAAAAAGGGCCTAAACAAAAGACTAGTGTCCACTCTTGTGGACACTCCAGGTCTTCTTAGCATTTGGGGTGGGTCACCAGGCCTCCACCTCATTGGCTTCCACTAAGATGGTACCTTGTGCCAGGTGGTGAACTGTATCCTCTGTCCTTGCTGAGGACTGGAAGCTCTGTGGCCCCCATGAAGTCCTGAACCCACACTCTTTTGGATCCATCAGCAATGTGATGGCCTACCCCTAAGCTTTCCTGGGAGACCTAAAATCTGGGTAATGCTCTGACATGGCCAGATGACTGTCTCTGAGACTAATATCCTGAGACACCAAGTAGAAACGGCTGCATGATTTATGGGACTCAATGTAAAACAAAAATGTAGAGTCCCTTGTTCAAAACTTATTGAGGATTTCATGATGGCAACAGCAGAGCATTAACCAAGAGTGGATCTTGCTGAGCGCAGGGATTCTGTGCTACTTCACAGGTCACATGTGTATGAAGCCACTCTGGCACTAGCCTCCTGCTTATTTATTTCTTAGCAAGTTTGTCCAACTGTAAAGTGTGGGCAAGTTAGTTTGTTCTTGACCCTGAAAATGTGACCCCAGAAAGGGAAGCAATTTAAACAGGGGCAAAACAGCTGTCAAGCTAACATAACTTATCTTCTAACACCCAAGAACCAAATTCTGTATCATCATGTTGTAATGATGACCACATGGTTTCAGAGTATGTCTGTGTCCAAATGGAAGGCGGGTAGGGGCACAGAAAACCTCACAACTATCAAATCAGTTTCCTTTCTCCCCTAGAAAGGCCAGGCATAGACTACACACATCCTTGACATAAAAGCAACTAAAGTCTAATTATTTAGTAGCTTATTACTGAATAGGAGGATTATCTGGGCCAATTCATTAACAAGTCAAATTAGAAATGTTTACCAGGAATTGAGTGGATCTTAGGGCTCACAAGTAGTTTTACGTGATTAGCACGTTCTCTTCCTCCAACTTGAACATTTCAGAAAACTCTACCTAAAGGACCCCACGATGTGGGGCAGAGCCTGTGAGAATGGCTCCAGCCACTGCCAGTGGAAGGCAGGTATGGGAAGGAAGCTGCAAACACACGTGAGTTCTTCCTCTGATACTGATGCTTTGGGTGGTCTGCGTCTCGGTCTCCTCAATTGTAAGAAAATATAACAATACTCAGAGTTGTTGGGGGAATAAAACAAAAAAATATATAGAGCTTTACAAACTATTCTTTTAAAGCTTATACTATGTAATAATTACGAGTGAGTTATTACCCGGACTGATAGCCATTAGGATATGCAACAAAAGGAAAATGATCAGATACTAAATATAGATCCTATTTTCTTTTAGAAAGACGTAGTTTGCTTTTCTGTATCTAGGTTCACAGTGTATATAGCTGGACCAAATGTTTCTTAAAAAGGAAAATATTATCCCTTATACCCTTCAGCCAAACTTATATGACTGTCTCTTGTTCGGGAAATTGGACAAGCCTAATAACTCCTCCACTTTAAGTATTATTATAATAAACCATGGATTACAGGATTGATTGCCTTCCCAGCATTGTAGCTCATTACTTTCAAGTAACGTTTTATACTTTAGACTGCAGTGCAACAGAAGGCTTTGGACAGGCCTTCGTATTATTGTACTATCAGGGTGATAGATATAGAATAAAATCAGAATTCTTAAAAATTAGTACAGATCACATGGAGACTTGTACTTTACCTGATTTTCATAGATACCTTTTCCAGGTATATACCTAGATATCACAAACTCAAGCCCTGGACACAAAGGGTCCTTGGGTAACTGAGGGTCCTCAGAGATGGTGTTAAGGTAGGGAGGGGGCCGTGTGTCACGGAGGGTCTCAGGTCCCGCTCCCCGCACAAGAACACAGGATATGGTGAGGCAAAAAGGAACACCAACGGAGCCATGGATAGGGGGCTCATACCACTATAGTCTCGCTGTGGGTTGGAGACACAGGAAGCAGGAACCACATGATCCGGAATCCACCGTCTGCTCTCTGCCAACAAACCAACCAATGTGGCCACGGCAGTTATATCAGCGGCTAATGGCTAATTGGTTACAGCCGATGGCCAACTAGTCACAGTGGAGGGCCATCTACTACCCGAGCCAGCACCTGTCCACGTGAGGTCGAGAGCCTGAAAACTGCTCTCTGGGACTCTGTCCCACACCTTGCTATTGTCAGCAATTTAAAACTTGTGGGGAAAACAACTAAATTGGCCCAGGATGAGGCTACACAGGTGAAGTGAAACATGGAGATCCACTGCTTTTAACTGGAATCTAATGGACTCCGCATAAAAATGCTAGTTATCTAGAGGATCAAAAACAGGTGGGTCATTAGATCTCCACATCTGGGGAATCCGCACTGGAAAAAAATAATAAGAGGAATCTTTGTGAGGAAAACCTCAGAAACTGCTGTTCTAGATTAAAAGAACATGACTCTTCAGCAGCTTGTGAACTCTACTCACACACACGTAAGTCGATTTAATCAGCCCTTTTGAAAGGGTTACTCATTGCCATTATGAGAACCACATCGTGACAGTGATGAGGTAAGGGCTTCCTCCCCAAAGAGGGCTTCTTCCCCAATGACAGTGGTCACTGGGACACAGTTTGGGATCTCCAGCCACTCTGAGCTGGTCTCCTCCTCTGCTAAATGCAGGTCTTTTCTTCTTTGACAATTCCACAGATTATGAAGATTAAATGAGATCAGTAAACCAAACATATTTTGTAAACTATAAATATAAATATATAGAGTGGATGAGGAAGGAGAAGAGCCTCATATTTGATGACGGAAATAACATCACATGAGTAAAAACAATTTAAATTCCTCTTCAGGTGAACTGCAGTTCTGGAACTTAGTTTTTCTACTAATAAATATCAGAGGGACATATTTTGGAATTCTAGGTTTATGTAATATCCTGTCTTAAGAACCAAAAGAGAAACCAGAGAAAGAATAGTGAGTTTGAGCCACATTTGGAGTCAGTTATCTAAACACACACACACACACACACACACACACACACACAAATAAATAATGAAAAGAAATCCAAAATATGTATTGTGGCTAGTAACTTGGCTGAACATAACATATGAATGCCACAACTGGACTTACAAAAAGGCAACCCTCCACAATGAAGAAATTTTCCATTGTTTCCCATTTATCATTTGACACTTGAAAGTTTTCATACTGTATCAGGCCCTGTTAGAACTCAAGAAAGCTAGTATACGCCTCTCAAGAAAGCTAGTATAAACTTACAGAAGGGCTTTCTGAAGAACGGTGCTGGAAGTGGGAGGACTTCCCGGGAGGCATGAATTTAGAGTCAGATCCTACAGGGGAGGGCATAAGCCTTTGTAAGTCCTAAACAACAAAGGGCCAAATAATTGAAGGGACTCAGTCACTTAAATATTTATTGACTATCTGCGACATGCCAGAACCATATTAAGGTCACTGTGCTGATCAAAATAAAGTCCCCATCCTCATGCCCTTACATCCTATTAGGGGAGATAGAACAACAAATAAGGAAAAATGAACAAATAAATGAGAGGCTTGCAAACATGGTAGAGAGTGATTGGAGAGGGGGTTTGCCACACCCCCGGGGTGGCCTGGGAAGGGCTATCTGAGGAGGACTGAGATGTAAAGGATGGAAACTGTGAAGACCTAGGGCATGCTACTCCAGGCAGCGGAAACAGCAAACGTCAAGGCCCTGAGGAAGGGAGAGTGTGCCATGTTCAGGGAAGAGAGCAGAGAACTGGCTGGAGCCTGGTGGACAAGAAAGAGACCGGTGAGATAAAGGTGGAGGGGCAGCGAGGACACAGGTCTTACAGGGCCTTGCAGGCTGAGGAAAGGAGTTAGGGCTCGATTCGGAGCATGATGGGAAGCCGTGGAAATGTTTGAAACAGGAGATGATTTATGGCATTGGAAGATCACTTTGGCTTTGGTGTTTGGGCAGCACAGGTGAGCACAGGGCAGAGGGGAAGGTGAGAGACTGGTGGGAAGTGACTGCCGTTGCCCAAATGAGAATGGAAATGCAGGGGAGAATTCTTCAGGAGCCAGCCACAGGCCGCTGAAATCTGCCCTGCCTTTAGCCTATGGGAATCTGCTGCACTCTCTCTACAGGCTGCCCTGTCTGAAATACTCAACCTGTAGCTGACGATTTCCCGGAAACTGTAGCATGTTGGCAATGTGTGTCTGGAAGAGGCTGGCTGGTGAGTGCTAAGAGAAACCATTGACAGGAATAATGGACATGGTGCGGCTGTGTTTTGAGCACGTCTGCAGGCTGGAAAATTCTAGAAGAACAAGGGGTCGTGGAGTGGAGCATGGTGGCGGGGGAGAAGGGCGAAGGGGCCATGCTGGAGATTCACAGTGTGAGGTTCTGAGGTAACCATATAGGTCAGAGTCAATGTGAGGGGCCACTGCACAATGTCTGGTGGGAGAGGGGACAACAGCAAGATACAGAGACGCGACTTTAACCCACCCAGAAGTGACCACACCACCAACAATGCCTTCTGTTTTCTTTTATAATTAATTCTGTTTTCTTTTATAATTAATTCAAGTATTTTTAGTGGTTTATGGACTCCCCAGAGATACAGTGGTAAGATTTATCTGATAAAATTCTAAAATGCTCCTTTCTATATTTCGAATTCATTTCATTCCTAAACCTTTATTATGCCAACATAGGCTGACCAGTTTACTTGACAGCTTTTAGTCCAATGGAAAGAATGAATGTAAGTAATTTTAGAGTCAGAGAAGAATCTGTTCAAACTCTGGCTTGGCTGCATTCTAGCCCAGTGTCTTGGTTAAGACATTTGAACTCCCTTAGTCTCAGTTTCCACATCTGAGTAATGGGTGGTTGTAAGGCTTATGAATATCCCTTAAGTGGCCCCTGCTTGACACTTGATGAATATCAGTATTATAATTATAGGGCTAAGCACACAGGTTTCCATCTCATATGAACTAAATAGCTTATTTTAAAAAGAAAAAAAAAAAAGAAACCTCTTTTCTACATCCGTAAGTTGTATCAACTCCTGATATACACAAGCAGTTACACACAGGGGTTCTGGGTGAGGGGCCACAATCCTTTCCCTGTATCCCTGTCACTGGCACTACTCAATCTTGACAAAGGCTCAGGAACAACACCCATTTGTTATTTTTTACCTTCCTTTTTGAGGTTATGAATGGAAACTATTAGAGTTAGGGAAATGACTGAAATATTTTTCCCCAGTCATGAAAATATGTTCCTACGAAAGCTCCTAGAACATTCAGCAGCCTCAAAGCTCAGCAGGGTGGTCAGCCTGAACCTATTTGCTTTTAAGACATAAATGAGGATGGTGCTTTAAACTGAACTTCTCACTGTGCCCAGAAATGAAAAATTCCAGCTTGTCACTGATCTCTTATGAAATTTGGAAGAAGCGGCCCGCTTTCGTAGGCGGGATTCACATAATACAGCCCGAGTCGGCCCTCCTTCCTTTGTTCGCTCCATGTTTGGTTATAATTGTTTCATTTTTGAGGTTTCTTATCCTCAGAGCCTCCCTGTAGAAGAAGAGTTACCAAAGGCTTATTTCTGCCTTTGCAGAGCAGGGGAGAAGTCTCCCCCACCCCGCTGTCTGAACATTAAATCACAGGCACTCAAAGTTGGACTTGGCCTCCCTTTCCAAAACTTTACTATTCCTTCCAATACCTCAGTATGTGAGACCCCAAAGCCGGGAAAACTACATTGTAGTTTTTTGAATTGCTGCTGTCTGTGTATTTCTTTGATACCTATAGCTCATACTTCCTTCTGTGTTTCTAGTTTAAGTTAGACCTTGGAAGGTAAAGCAATGCGCGGAGGGAAGAGTGTTGTAAGAAAAACATATCAAATGTGACTTTTATTTTTGGAAGTTTTGAAAATAAACAGAGGAGAGACATGAAGCACACTCATGAAGGAGAGCGAGAATTAAGGTCTGGGAGAGACTAAGTATTTTCCTCACTTATGGGAACAAGGTATCATAATGACTTGAGTTGGGTTTTCTGACTTCTGGCTGTGAGATCATAAAACAAAGTTGGGTTATTTCAGAGCAGGAGGGTCTATTCTGAAGAGGAAAATTGACTTCCTCTGGGGGTCTCCTTTATAGGCTGGGGTGGATCACCTATGCTTTCAAGAGTGTTGGGCTCTTGCCCAACCCAACCCCATCAAAATGGGGGTGATTGAAACCCAAAGAGGATACAGGCTTTTCTCACAAATTAGATTAGTCCCTCACAGCCCCAAATCAGGGAATAAAGTGAACTTGGGCAACCATTTAAGGGGTGTGATTTTAGGGACTCTGAAAAGGAGCCTGGCTCAAAAATTTCCTTACATCAGCCCAAAATTCTTATCAAGACTCTCTTCTGTGAATTAGCTCATTCTAACTTCCTTACAAAATGTCATGAGCTTTCTGGAATGAGTAAACCTGATGTCATTACTACCCAGTAGAACTGTAGTATGACTTGATTTCTCACATTACGGGCACGGGGGAGGGTATAAGCAAGAGGGACCGTGGGCTTTGACATTTTGATATGACCGGTACGGATGGTTGGACGGAGGTTTGCAGCAGGAGAGGACCTGGGACAGACAGGGGCTATGCCACCCAGAAGTCTGCACACTGCTGGTCTGAGTCCTCTCTCCTGGAAGTCACAAATTAATTGTGAAGCATTTACTAAGGACTTACGATGTGCCAGAAACCATACTAGGCACTGTGGACCCAAAGAGTTATCAAAGGTAGATTCCTCCGGTAAACAGATAATTAGGACACCTAATGTCTTCCCAACTCTGCATCCAGTGACGTAATGATAGCCAGGTAAGTGTGAAGATAAAAACATGCACAGGGCACTATGGGAACACAAGGAAGGGTACTTAGCACAGCTCTAAGGGAGGTGGGAAAGAGGATTAGGAAAGCCTTCCTGGGGAGGTCATAGCTGATCCAAGTTATTTTCTATAGATGACCATGTTGCACAGATTCTAAGATGCACTTGCTTTTCGACATTGTAACTACTCTGAAACTTGGATCTGTGTTATAAGAGGGTGACATAGTCGCTATGGGTCGGGCAAGCTGTCCTGACATAATTGTCATTGCCTGCACAGGAGCAAACGTAGTCATTTTGTCATCAGTTAGTTCATTTGATATTTCTTAAATACCAAATTGCATATGATTTGGTGTTACAGCAAAAAGTTATTGTCTGCATGGAAAAGCATGGAAATGTAGTAAAAGACCACACCGTGATTGTATAGTAAGAAAGAAGACATTTTTCACTGGAGGGATGGCCACAGTTCTATATTTCTCACAAAATAGCAAGTGTTTTACTAGATTCAAGAAAGCAAGGTACCCACAAATCAGTGCAGCTGTTACATTTTGTTCCTAAGATACCAAAGAAAGAATGCCTATCACACACTAAGCAACACAACTAAAGGCAGGATAAGTTAGGAAACCTAGAGAAATAAACACAAGAAAATGTCAGAGGGGCAGAGGCTGGTGGTTCTGATCCATGCATGGCATAGAACTGTCCTTAAAGCATGGTTTAAAAAGCAGAGTGTTATTTTTCTTTATTGGTGATAAATAAACTAGCTGATCAATGCTGTCTTAATTTGATATAATATGGTATTGGGTTTCAAGGAACAGGAACCCACACTCTTTAGCTTAAGCTAAAGCACTAATGAACTAGACCCAGTTCATACAAGCCCAAGAAAGGTAAATGTATGTGCAAGTCTCCCCCACGTGAAATAGGCCATCACCGGAGTATTTGCCCCTTGGAAATTGGTAAATGGTACGAATCGGGGTTTTGTTGTTTGTTTGTTACATAAGAGCTGGCTTAGCAAAACACCACTGCCAAAGGGGGAATTTGTGGATTATACAGGAATATCTCTGGAAGCCCTGCTAGGTTTTGGAACCAGTCTTTCTAAACTTATCAAACACAAAGACAACGTCTGTCAATCTTTTCCTCAGTCTCTCCAGAGCCACATGGCCTATCTCTTGTTGAGTCTACACATCGCTTCATTCTTCTCTCTCTTTGGATTTCATGGCCTCCTGTAATACACTTAGCTTCAGGTAAAGTTATGCAGTGTGCAGACCTGCCTTTTCTAGAACTACGGCTGGGGTAGTTCCCCAAGAAGGGGATGTAGGGACAGGAGAACAACAATGAGAATCTCAGGCTTAGAATAAGTCGGTTAGGGTAAGAGAGTAAGATGGAAGTCATTCCAAGCAGAGGTACCTCTGTTCAGAGTCGCTAGCACAAAAAGTAGAAACTGGGCATGCAGGAGATGAGGCCAAAGAGACGGGCAAAGGGCAGGCAGCAGGGCCTCACACATCATGTCGAGGAGCTTGTTTTCAGTCTGCACATGACAGGGCTTTTAAGTCTGATGGGATCGTGCCTGGGAGAACTGAAATCTAGATGGTTCCTGTAGGCATACCACGTCTGGGAGGCACCAAGCTGCAGTGGGAAAAGTACTGAGAAGGTAGTCAGAAGCTCAGGGTGTAGACGTGTCCACTGAGTGACACTTTGCATAGCTTGGGCACGTCACTTATCCCCCCAAAGTCTCAGTTTCTTCATCATCAAAGTGGAGATAAATAACACCTACCCTCTGACTACCTCAAAGGGCTGTTGGGAAGGTGAACGATACAATCTATGTGAAAATCCTTGTAGGCCTGTAAAACATGGTGCAAGCAGAAGGCATTTACTCATCTGTAAAATGAGGGGGTTGGCCCAGATGGGATCTAGTATTCTTCTTGTTCTAAAGTTCTATAACTCTATTATTATCCTTATTATCTGATGATCAGGCTAAAATTATGGGTTTTATGGACCTGAAACACCCTCCTCTCATTTTGCCAAGAAAACTCAATGTGACACTCTTAGCCTGGGAAATACCACTTCCTAGGTGGTTGTTTCCACAGAAACACCAATAACCCTAAAGTTATGCAGGAATGTGAACTGTTTGGGTTTGGATAGGAAGAGGAAATTGATTTATAAACTAGGAATAGAACCAAACCCCAAAAAAGAATACAGTTTCTTTCTGTACATTACATGTAAGTATGGAACTGAATCCCCCATTTGGTAACCTCTCTGCTTTTTCAAACATTGCATATTATGCTACAACTGAAATGCTGAATGATTTAAAAGTAGTTTTAGAAAACTGTGGCTAAAACTTAGAGGTTTAGAATGAGGAGATCTAGAGATTTTTTTTTTTCATTCCTAAATCACCCTTCAGCCACAGTGTTTAGTGTTCAGTAACTTTCTTAAGTTTTAGAAAGGAAAGAGGAAACAATCATCTTCCTACGTAGAAATGTATTTATCAAAAGTGCTGCGATGACCAATAATAGATTAGAACCACTGCTCACACTCACAATCACAGAAGGCTTCCTCTGTGCTGGGTACTGGGCTGAGTACTTGCATCTTCTCACTTAATCCTCACAAAATCCCTAGAGGCAAATACTCTCATTGGTCCCATTATACAGATGAGAAACTGAGGATCAGGGAGACTCATTGACTTGCTCAGGGTCCTATAGCCAGCAAGTGGTGGCACTGGGTTTCAAAGCCACAGAGCCTGGCTCCACACTCATCCTTGTTACCACCTGTGCCAGCTTGCCTCCGACTACTTACTATGATTTCCTAAAACAAAAGATAGCTTTCCCCAAACAAAAGATAACTTCATGACATGTACTGAGGGGTGACTGAGAAAGGAACTCTTTAAAAACTGGGGCTCTCTGATACTCCATTTACCCAAGTTAAGAATGAGTACAGTGTTCACTGTTCTTCTCAGCAGATACAAACCATCCATGTTTTCCAGAATGGCCGGCCTAAAACATCAGAGGCATCATGTCTCACGAATAGCTTAGACTTTCAAGATGCTTTTTGTCCTTTAAATAAATGCTGGGCCTCTTCATCCCAGTGAGCAATGATTTGGAGAAGAGGCAGGGATTCTATGCAAAACCTGGTCTCTCCTTAGCAGTTGACCGAAACATCAGTTGCAACTCTTTCTTCCTGTAGTTCAGAGTGGTAAAACACTTGTGGAAAGTGAATGAGTCCCTGAGGGAAAGAGTCTCTCCCCATGTTCCAAGCACAACCCTTCAATCAAATATCTTTTTTCACATGCATTTAAGCAGACTTTTAAAATACACTTAGAGAAAAACCAAAAAAAAATTACATTAGATTCTTCTTTTCTTTGGTTAACCATAAATGTTTGTAAGGCACCATAGCCCACGGTGGGGAGGAAAATAATAAAGCAGTCCAGTAATATACTTCTATTTCCAGAACATGATTACCAAGGAGAGCGATCAGTGGCATGCATTTATTCGGCATTGTACTAAGTGCCTAGTTGTGTGGGGTAGAAAATAAGGGCAATAAGATCTTAATTAACAGATCCCTGGGAACCAAACATTGTAAAAACAAAGAAACAAACAAAATTCCTATGTAAGCTATACTAACAAATCTGCCTAAGGGTATGAAACAACATTAAAGGGATAGAGAACGGTGAAGCCACCATTCCTCTCTTGCCAAGTATTTGGGGGTCCTTTCCACCCCAGGGGAGAAACATCCTCTCTCAAATTCTCTTCACTTTCTCTTTCACTCAACAGACTGTGGTGGCTCCCTGCATCTTTGGCTAGGGCCTGGGACTGCAAAAAGAAACTAGATCCCACTAATGAGCCATGATTCTAGCCAGGATTAGCACAAGTCCTTGCAATCGCCTCCTCTCCCCATCTCCCCAGTCAAAACAGAGTATGATAACTAGTCACTCACACTGATAAAGGGATTGGCCAATTACAGTTCAAATAAAGCTCATTTGCACTAAAATGTGACCTCCACCATGCTTTTGAATTTTAAGTCTGTTTCTTTCAACCGGGCATAAGAAGTTTCAGATACCACTAAGCAGGTTTTAGGAGGAAGAAAGGGAGCTAGAATCACCTCAGTCCTGTTTATCTAACTGGCCCTAAAAGTCTCAGTTCAAATGTCCCCGCTTCAGAGAGTCTTTCTATGACATTGAATCTAAAATTGGTCCCCTATTACATTACGTGTTTTATTTTATTCACAGCACTTAACATTATCATAAATTATCTTGTTTGTTTCTTTATTGTGTGTTCCCCTGCATTTTTCTCTAAGCACTAGAAGAGCAGAAATCTTGTCGGTTTTGTTTTCTATTGTGTGTACAGGGCCTAATACACTGGCTAGAACATAGAAGGTTATCAGAATATAACTGTTGAATGAATGAATGCATGAATGAATGAGTGAATGAATGAATATATTTGACCACCTGATTCAGTGTGTTTGATAGGACATGTGCAATATTTGACAAGGGAGTGAAGCATACTCAATGGGGAAAGGATAGTTTCTTCAATTAAATAAATCTGTAGCAAACTGGATTGCAGAAGAATGCACAAAATGAAATTGGGCCCCTATCGTACACCACTCACAAAAAAGGAACTCAAAATGGATTAAAGACTTAAATGTAAGACCTAGAATTGTGAAATACCTAGAAGAAAACACAGGGGAAAAAGTTTCTTGACATTGGTGTTGGCAATAATTTTTTGGATATGATACCAAAAGCAGAAACAAAAGTCAAAAGCAAAAGTCAATGGATGGGACTATGTCAAACTTAAAAGCTTCTGCACAGCAAAAGAAACAACCAACAAAATTTAAAAGGCAATCTACCAAATGAAAGAAAATATTTACAAAACACATATCTGATAAGGGGTTAGTTTCCAAAATATTTAAAGAACTCATATAACTCAATAGCAAAACAATAACAATAACAATTAAAAGTTGACAGAGGAACTGAATAGACATTTTCCAAAGACATACAACATACAAATATCGAAATTATGTTGTACACCTGAAACTAATATAATGTTATATGCCAATTATAACTCAATAACAAAAGAAGGCATACAAATGGCAAAGAATTATATAAAAAGGTACTCAACATCACTAATTATCAGGGAAAGGCAAATCAGAACCATACTGAGATATCACCTCATACCTGTTAGAATATCTATTATCAAAATAACAAGAAAATAAAATAGAGAAGATTCAAGATGGCGGAGTAGATAAATGCTGTGCTTGCCTCATCCGCCAAAATTACAACTAAATTATAGAACAATCAGCCTGGAGAACCATCTGAAGTTTAGCTGAATGGAAGTTTTAGAACTAAGGATGTAAAGAAGTAGCCAAATGGAGACTGGTAGGAGGGACGGAGAAGCAAAATCAGCTGGTCCTACATCCACGTGTGGCAGTTGAAAGTCGGGAGAGAGAGTTCTGCCACAGAGATTCCCCACGAAAGAGTGAGGGACCCCTAATCACGCCCCCCAGCCCAGAGTACATGTGCCAGAAAGAGGAGCCCCCACAACTTCTGGCTGTGAAAAACAGTGGGGATTCTGACCATCCAAGTGGGACAGAAGGTCGTGGGAAACACAGACAGCCTCTTCAAGGGCCCACACAGGCATTCAACCTAGGCTCCGTTGGAAGGACGATGACTCTGGGGGTGTTGGAGACAAATGGGGAAAGACTGAGTTGTGTAAATTCGGGGTGAGGACTGGAGGAACAGTCCCCATTTTCCCAGTGTGGTGTCCTCCGCCCAGGCAGCTGGCAGACAGGCGCCATCTTTCCTGTGTTGAGTTCACCCCCACAGGCCAAATCTGAATCTGATTGTCCTGGTGAGTTCCACTGCTCCACCCTGCTGACTCACTGAAACCCTGTCTCACCCAACTTGCATACCACCGGAGGCTTTGTCAGTGGCTGAACCGTGTGGGAGCCAGCAGGTGGCAGAAGGCCTTGGAGCGTCCTGACTTTTTGCGGAGCTATCCCAGACCCAGAACTGGTGGCAGCCATCCTCAGTTTGCAGCATAGCCTCTCCAACATGCCTCCAGGTATAGCAAAGATAGCAACCAAATTTGGATCACTTTGTAGATCCTACGAGGTACTCCCTGGCCAGTCACAAGCAGTGGCTTACCTGGGCCTGCACCAGAGCCCCTCCCAAGAAGCCCCAGAATCAACATACTTGGAGGTTGGCTTCAAACCACAGCAGAGCACTGCCCAATTAGCCCCCCCAAGCAGCACATACAAAGGGCAATCTCAACAGGCACCAGAGCCCTGTGGAGTGAATCCTGCTCCATGTAGTAAGCCCCCTGCACAGCATCCCAAAAGCTATGGACATAGCCAAACCTCACAGCCGATCAGCCTGAGGTTCAATACCACCCACTGACATGCCAACAGCAATCAAGGCTCAATTATAACAGGAGGGCACATGCAACATACACAAGGGACACTCCTAGAACACACAGAGCAGGTGACCAGGGAGACTGTGCCACTGGGCCCCACAGGGCACCTACTACATAAGGCCATCTGGCAAGACTGGGAGACATAGTAGATCTACCTAATACATAGAAACAAACACACAGAGGTAGTCAAAATGGGGAAACAAACAAATACATCCCAATGAAAGAACAGGAGAAAACTCCAAAAAAACAACTAAGCAAAATGGAGGCAAGCAACCTACCAGATACAGAGTTCAAAACAATGGTCATAAGGATGCTCAAGGAACTTAGTGAGAACTTCAACAAAGACAGCAAGCATAAAAAATGACATAGAAACCATAAAAAAAGAACCAGCTAGAAGTGAAGAATACAATAACTGAAATAAGGAATGTACTAGAAGGAATCACCAGCAAACCAGATGAAGCGGAGGATCAAATCAGCAATTTAGAAGACAAGGTAGCAGAAAACACCCAATTGGAACAGCAACAAGAAAAAAGAATTAAAAAAAAAAAAATGAGGATAGTTTAAGAGACCTCTGGGACAACATCATGTGCAATAACATTCACATCATAGGGGTACCAGAAGGAAAAGCGAGAAAGCAAAGGATTGAAAATCTAATTGAAGAAATAATGACTGAGGAAACTTTCCTAACCTGGCGGAGGAAATAGACATACAAGCTCAGGAAGTGCAGAGTCCCAAACAAGATGAACCCATACAGACCCACACCAAGACACATTATAATTAAAATGGCAAAGGTTAAAGGCAAAAAGAGAATCCTAAAAGCTGCAAGAGAAAAGCAGTTAGTTACCTACAAAGGAGATACCATAAGATTGTCAGCTGATTTCTCAACAGAAACTTTGCAGGCCAGAAGGGAGTGGCAAGAAATATTCAAAGTGATGAAAAGCAAGGACCTACAATCAAGTGTACTCTATCAAGCAAGCCTCTCATTTAAAATCAAAGGACAGATAAAAAGCTTCCCAGTCAAGAAAAAGCTAAAGCAGTTCATCACCACAAAACCAGTATTACAAGGGATGTTAGAAGGACTTCTCTAAAATGGAACAAGAAATCAAAAATATGAATAACAAAATGACAATAACTACATATCTATCAACAATTGATTTCAATGTAAGTGGATTAAATGTTCTAATCAGAAACATAGGGTGGCTGAATAGATAACAAATGCTGCCTATAAAAGACACACTTCAGATTAAAAGACACATACAGACTGAAAGAAAAGGAATGGAAAAAGTTATTTCATGAAAATGAATATGAGAAAACTCTGGAGTAGCAGTACTTACACCAGACAAAATAGACTTTAAAACAAAGGCTATAACAAGAGACAAAGAAGGACCCAATAATCCCACTTCTGGGTATTTATTCAAAGAAACCCAAAACACTACTTCAAGGGGACGCGTGCATCCATATGTTCGTTGCAGCATTGTTTACATGGCCGAGATGTGGAGGCAGCCTGGGTGTTCATCAATAGAAGAATGGATAAAGAAGAAGTGGTACAGATATACAGTGGAATATTGTTTAGCCATGAAAAGGAATGAGTTCTTGCCATCTGCTGCAGGCATGGATTGACCTGGAGGGTATTGTGCTGAGTGGAGAATGTCAGACAGAGAAAGACAGATGTAATGTGATTTCACTTATATGTGGAATCTAAAGAACAAGGTAAACAAACTCATAGATACAGGGAACATTTTTATGGTTGCCCGATGGGAGGGGAGTTGGAGTGGTGGGTGAGAAGGGGGAAGGGATTAAGAAGTACAAGCTGGTTGTTACACAGTAGTGATGGGGATTAGAGTGTAGCATAAGGAATATTGTCAATAATATTGTAATAACTGTGTATGGTGTCAGGTGGGTACTAGATTTATTGCAGTGATAGATGGGAGGGGTTGGGTGGCAGGGTGAAAAAGGTGAAGGGATTAAGTACAAATTGGTAGTTACAAAACAATCATGGGAATGTAAAGTATAGGGAATATAGCCAATAATATGGTAATAACTATGTATAGTGCCACGTGGGTACTAGACTTGTCAGGGGGACCACTTCTTAAATTATATAAATGTCTAACCATACTGTACATCAGAAATTGATATAATATTGAATGTCAACTGTAACTGAAAAATTAATAGTGGTCCAAACTTCCAGGTATAAAACAAGTCATGGAGATATAATGTACAGCGTAGGGGATATAGTCAATAGTATTGTGATAGCGTGATACGGTGTCAGATGGTTGCTGGGCTTACCATGCTGATCACTTCTTTAGACATATAAGATGCTGAATAACTATTGTGTATACTTTAAACTAATATAACATTGTATGCTTACTATGTTTTTAATACAAATCGTAAAAAAAAATGACAAGTGTTAGCAAAGATGTGGAGAGTAGAGAACACTGTGCTATGTTGGTGGGAATATAAATTTGTATAGCCACTATGGAGAAACAGTATGGAGGCTTCTCAAAAAATTAAAAATAGAACTACCATATGATCCAGCAGTTCCACTTCTGGGTATACATCCAAAAGAAATCAAAACAGGGCCTTGAAAAGATATTTGCTTGCCCATGTTTATTGCAGCATTATTCATAATAACCATGACATGGAAATAACCCCAGTTTCCAAGAGATAAATGGATAAAGAAGATCTGAGATACACACACACACACACACACACACACACACACACACACACAAAGTTCTGACAATTAAGTTCGTGAACTCATCCTAGAAAAAGTGCTATATACCTCATTGCTGAATATCACTGTGGTTACCTTTGAAGTACTCCCCTTGGGAAGCTATGCACTGATGCCAGCACCTAGTCCACCCTTCAAAGCAGTTTTGGAACTCTTTTTGTGGAATGGCCATCATAGCTGTTGTCATATTGCCCTTGATGTCCTGAATGTCATCAAAATATCTTCCTTGCAATATTTCCTTTATCTTTGGGTAAAGAAAAAAGTCATTGGGGGCCAGATCGGGTGGGTAGGGAGGGTGTTCCAATATAGTTTTTTGTTTACTGGCTGAAAACTCCCTCACACACAGTGCTGTGTGAGCTGGTGCATTGTCGTGATGCAAGAGCCATGAATTGTTGGTGAAAAGTTCAGGTCGTCTAACTTTTTCATGCAGCCTTTTCAGCACTTCCAAACAGTCAACTTGTTTAACTGTTTGTCCAGTTGGTACAAATTCATAATGAATAATCCCTCTGATATCAAAGAAGGTTAGCAACATCATTACAACAAGTTTGTGAACTTAATTGTCAGACCTCATATATGATATATTATATATGTATGACATATATATGCATTAAAATATTATTCACACAAGAAAGAAGGAACTCCTCCCATTTGTGACAACATGGATGAAACTTGAGGGCATTCTGCGAAGAGAAATGAGTCAGACAGAGAAAGACAAATACCATATAATATTACTTGCTTGTGGAATCTAAAACAGCCAAACTCACCGAAACAAAAGGTGGTGGTTACCAGGAGCTGGAGGGTGGGGGAACCGGGGAGACGTTGGTCAAAGGGTACAAGTTATAAGATGAATAATTTCTGGGGATTTAATGTACAGCATGGTGATTACAGTTAATAATACTGTATTATATATTCAAAATTTGCTATGAGTAGATCTTAAATGTTCTCACCACAAAAAAGCTGGAATGTGAGGGAGGTATTAGCTAATGCTATGGTAGTCATCATTCTTCAATATATACGTGTATAAATCAACACATTGTACATCTTAAACCTACACAATGTTATATGTCAATTATAGCTCAATAAAGCTGGGGTGAGGGAAAGAGCAGAGAGCAGAGGTTTGGAGATCTGAAGCATCACATTTTGGTCTCTATGCCCTAGACCAGGGCTGTTCACATTGCAGTCACTCAAGAACCCAAGGCTGTTGGAGGCCCATCTCCACTCTACTCTCACGATTTCCAAACGCAGGGGTGGGGATAGTGGAGAGAAGCCCACAGTGAATCACAAGGAGGATTTTTAAAACTTCTACCTGGAAGTGACACATGCCACTGCCATTCAAATGTCATTGCCCAAAGCAAGACTTACGTCCACACCTCAACTCATGAGGGTGAGGATGTATAATCCTCCCACAGGAATGGGCACTGAATGTTGTTGTAACTTTATAATTATCTATAATTATTCCCTAGTACTTGAATTAAGAGGAAAAGCCATGGGTTAGGACAAGGACCATCGACTCTAATCCTAGGTAGAACTAGATCCATGGAAATTAAAGAAAGAATGAGGGTCCCTTTTCTAGGTCCCATTCCCTGAGGTACTTTGAGAAGCCATAGGCAAGCACCATAGTTTAAAAAAAAACAAAAACCATGAAGATATGCTGCAATATACTATTAGGTATGTTATTAACTTTAACATTTAAATCTCTGAGACCAAAGTAGTCTAGCAAATAATATCAAAACAACTCGGTAATTTAGAAATGTCTGAGTTGCTCTACATTTGTCCATAACCCTCAAGGCTGAAAACGCTCTCCTTGCCTAGCCGCACTGGGCATGCTCTGCATTCCTTCACATACTGCAGTGTGCCTCTGGTGCACAGCAGAAGAAATGTTTGTCTTCCAAAGTCTCCATGTCTTGGGTGGGGAACTGTCTGGCCTGGGCTTTCAATGTGTCATTCATCTCACTCCTAGGAATCAATGCAAACCCTAGAGCCCAAAATGTGAGCATCTGGGGTATGGATGCTGCAGGGAGCAGAGGTCATGGTACAGCTGGAGAAAATCAGTCTTCTACTCTCAGGGAGTCCTGGGTGAGAAGAACAGTACTAAGAGGAATTCTATGGAAAGAGATAGGGGAGATCTTTAATAATCTCACTCAGGCCCAGGACCAAACTTGGTGATGGTCAGCCAGCCAATGTGACTGGCCAGTTGCTGGTGCCAAACAGTATATGGGCATCCTAGAGATGTCAGGAGGAAGTACATTGGTCTGTTTGGACAACTCTATGCCAGTTACTCAGACGGTGAATTTTAACCCAGAAAAGTGAAAGCTTCATAACCATTGACAAAATGCAGAGCCCGTGGCTAAGTACTGCCAATGGAGGGAAGGCGTGTTCTGAAAGGAGAAAGTGAGCTGTCTTAGTTGGCTAGGCCCATCATAACAAAATACCACAGACTGAGTGGCTTAAAATGACAGAAATTTATTTTCTTGTAAATCTGGAGGCTGGAAGTCCAAGATCAAGGTGTTGGCAGGATTGGTTTCCTCTGAGGCCTCTCTCCTTAGCATGCAGTCACCGACTTCCTAACTCTTCACATGGTTGTCCCTTTCTGTGTGCATACTCCTGGTGGCTCTCTGTGTGTCCTGATCTCCCCTTCTGATAAGGACACCAGTCAGACTGGATTAGGGCCCACCCTAGTGACCTCATTTTAACTTAATTACTTCTTTAAAATCCCTATCTCCCAAAACAGCCATATAATAATGAGGTACTGAGAGTTAGGGCTTTAACATATGAATTTAGGGGAGACACAATTCAGCCCATAACATAGACTTGAAACACATATTAAAAATACCTGAGGGGTGGACAGGTGGCTCAGTTGATTAGAGAGTGAGCTCTGGGCAACAAGGCTGCTGGTTCGATTCCCACAGGGTCCAGCGAGCTGTGCCCTTGGCAATTAGAATGAAGACAATGAGCTGCAGCTGAGCTGCTGCTGAGCTGGGGGGTGGCCGGCAGAGGGGTGGGGGTAGCTGGATGGCTCAGTTGGTTGGAGAGCCTACTCTCAGCCACAAGGTTGCCGGTTCGACTCCAGCAAGGAATGGTGGGCTGCGACCCCTGCTACTAAGATTGAACACAGCACCTTGAGCTGAGTTGCCACTGAGCTGCCCAGGGGAAGCTGGATGGCTCAGTTGGTTAGAGTACCAGCTCTCAACAACAAGGCTGCCTGTTCAATGCCCGCATGGGATGAAAACAGCAACTGGACTTGGAGCTGAGCTGCGCCCTCCACAACTAACATTGAAAGGACAACAAGTTGACTTGGAGCTGATGGGTCCTGGGAAAAACACACTGTTCCCCAATAAAGTCCTGTTCCTCTTCCCCAATAAAATAAAATAAAATAAAATAAAATAAAATAAAATAAAACCCACAAAAAAACAAAAAACCTGAAACTCCTCACCCTGCCCGAATTAACACAGGGTATCAAGTATGAGTGCCCTGAATTTCCTGTCCTTCTCAAAATCTCCTTCTGCAATTCCAGTCAGATGTTTGTGAACATCTATTTTTTCCCTCCATGTCTCTTAGCCTCAGTTTCATAGTTTCCATACCTTTATCTTCCTGTACAGCATTGTAAGATGATTCTTCAGGCTTTTCTTCCAATTTACTAATTCTCTCTTTAGCTGTGATTTATCTGCAATTTTAAGTATTACATTTTAAATCTCAATTATATTTTACATTCTAGAAATTCTATTCGGTTCTTTTGAAACTGCCTATTTATTCTTGATGGTGTTTTGATTGTTTCTTATGTTTACAATGCCCTCTGTCTCTTCATAAATATTTTAAGCACATTTACTTTACATTCGGTACTAAATAATACTGTTCCCAAAATTCTTGGGGTCTAATTCTGTCCTCCACTGTTGCTGCAGAGCTGAATTTTTGGTGGTTTATTTTCTCATTGATGTTTAGTTTTTTATTGTTGGTTCATTTAAGGCTCCTGTTCAGTGTAGAAATCCTGAAGCATCTGGATAGAAGTTACATCCTTCCATATACCCAGTGGCTTGGGTTGTTAAGAACTAGAAGTATTTTTAAAATAATTATTCTACCTGCAGGTTCCTGGACTACGCAAGTAAACACTAAACCTCCGACAGGATAGGCACGGGATTATAAAGTCCCAGGAAAGACTCTTTTGTTTTTGTTTTTCATCCCTTTGGCCAAGGTCTGAGACAAACATCTTTCCTTGTTGGCTTCCTTCTGCCAGAGGATGGATTTGTTTTTTCTAACCCAACTTTTTACGTGAGACCCTTAGCTTTTTCCAGATCTCAGTGCTCCTTCTCATAGGCCTTTACTCTTTTTCCCGACAGAGAACCCAGCTTCCAGGATCAGCAGATACCCCAGAGCAGCCCTATGCTTTAGGGTTTGGTGATCACTCTGGTTTCAACTTTTATTTTTTGCCCCCTCCTGTGAGTCTCACTTTCTGATAAGTTTAGCTGTACTTTTAACCAAATGTTTGGTGTATATTATCTGGTGTTTGTAAGGGAAATTTTTTCAGCATTTCCAGTCAGCTATGTTGCTGGAGGCAGAAGTTTGTTTGCAGCCCCTGTAGGCTGGGGCTTCTGCAACCACTTAGGCTTTCTTCAGTTATGTCTGAAAGAACTGCGCTCTTGCTTCAGTTTAGGGGTACAGGGTGCCTCCTTCCCTTTGTGCATCTGTGCGTGAGACTCCATGGAAATATCGTATTGTAGCAAACAGATCCTGGGTCTGAGACTCAGAAAACTGGAGTTCTAGTTTCAACTCTGCCCATTATAGAAATCCATAAAACTCTCTGTAACTTAGTTGTTTTTTGTTTTTTAATCTATGAAATAGGATGGTAATCATTGCATTATTTATTTTTTATAATTGGGAGGGTAAATATGTGACAAGTGGGCATACTCATAAAGTCCTTTGTTAACTCCAAGCCACTCTGTAACTACAGTAAAGTATCAAGCACACTTTCTGAAAGAGGATGGTCAATGCTCTGATGTACTTGCTCCTGGAGTGGGATCTGTCCGATTAAGGCATCCAGATTCATTTGTAAGGATTCAAAACACACTCTTTTGGTAAACTAGCACATAGTGTATACTACCGGCATCTTCCTTCTACTTATAAACAACACAGTACCACAGTAAAAAGAGAGGGTTGAAAGAAAACAACTCTGAGATGCAAATTGTGTTTTCTTACACCTTAGGAGTTCAGCCTATCTAAATATTTGTGTTCATTCAGTTCCATTTATTTTGCTCTATCTCACTCACTCTGTTGGGTTTCTTGGAGCTTTTCTTCACATTATTGAAAAACAAAATTCGGTTGAGTAAATTTGAAGCTCGAATTGGCTTGATGAAGTGATTCATGCACCAGGCAGCAAGCATCCTGTCCAGCAACCAGAAAGGTGCCCTGAGTGGTTGTACAAAATATAGGGGGAAAGGTGGGGCAAGAGAGCTGTTAACAAAGAAAAGGTTCTTCTTGGGCCTGGATATCTTCTCTTTGGTGGAAGAGAGAAAAGTAAGGGTTTTTATCACGCAGATTGCCTCTTCTTTCTCTAAGGGGATGAGAGGGCCCATGAGATCGTTTACCTTACTGGTGTTTGACCAGAAAATTCCAGACTGAATGATTTAGATTACGTTTCTGGGAGAGGCTGAAACTGCAACTAGATCAGGTATTAAATCTAAGTTTGGTATCATGGGCTTTTTAGCATAACTGACACGATTTTGGGACTGTCATTTTCTGTTCAGCATCATCTGAGTTCCTTAGGCCAGACTCATCAGAAAAATACCTTCATAACTGTTCCTGGTTGTACCTGCCGTTTATCTCAGCTTGACCCACTCTGAGAGTCTCTAAGCTCCCTCTTTGTGTCTTCTATCAGTGACCTGCCTGTCCCTTTGGAAAGGGCAGTGACATTCTGTCTTCTCTGGGGATGGCGGCAGGCTTCCCCCTTCCATTCCCATTGTTTATGTCCCAAACGGTGTTTTACAACCCAAAAGGGTTTTTCCTCCAATATTTTAAAGCGTTGCTACTCAGTGTGTCTCCTCAGACCCACGGCATTACTGGGAACTTGTTAGAAATACAGCATCTGAAGCCTTTCTTCAGACCTACTGAATCAGAATCTGCTTCTTAAAGAGATCCCTGGGGATTCACAGGAACATTCAAGTTTGAAAAGGACTGTTTTAAAAATCATCCTACTAAAAAAAAAAAAAAAAAAAAAATATCCTTAAACCAGTAATTCGCAAATTTATTCACTTTTGACACACTTGTCCAAGTACATGTTCAGTAAGCTTCATTTTTTTCCCCTGTCAAAACCCACCTCAAAGGATTCCTTAAACAAGGCTCCTAATGTTCTAACTCATTCTTCAGGTTTTCCCAAGGGCAAGTGTGGCTGTTCCAGCTTCACTGCCTAATGGGTATCTTCACCTCTGGCTGTGTACACCTGGTGAGGATGGGCCCAGGACGCATTAGGTCACCTGGTGAGGAAGCTAGTGAGTAGTTTCTCAACACAGTGCTTCTGACTTCACTCTGAGGGCAGAGACATCACACCCTTCTCTCTGGTATTAAAAACATGGGGGAAATCTTTCTTAAATGGCTATTTAACTCGATCTCTGTCATTTGGTTTCCTCCCATCTCCCCACAACCAGAATGTGCTCACAAACTCCTGTCCAAGCTGAGTATTCAGGTTGGGTTCAAGTTCCAGCCCAGGTGTTTTCTTACTATGTGACCTTGGCCAAGTTTCTTAACCTTTCCTAATCTACTTCCTCACCTATAAATGAAAATAATAAAAGTATTAAGGAGAAGCAGAGTTTGCCACCCCAAAGTATGACTTTTGGGATAGTGATTATTTTAAGCTGGTTATTTTCAAGAAGCAAAAGACTGAGGAAAACCCTTTGATCTTGCCCCTAACTGCCTAAAAGAATTTAGATAGCAGACCTGCTCTAGGAAGGGAGATAGCATCGCAGATAACTATAGTTTAATATAAATTAGTGTGTGATCAACAGAGGTTTGATCAAAGTCCTTTCTGTGTCACATTGTTAAAGATGGCCCAGCAAATATTTGTTACCAAACATTTGCTTTTTTATCTCTCTGGGAATCGCTTTCCTGACTTTTAAAGTCCCAAGCCACAACCCTACTCCCAGCCCCCAGCCCTTTCTCCTTAGGTCAAGATGGCATATAAGCTTCAACTGCCAGATCTGTGCCCAGGTCTTATATTCTTATGGAACCCTTGTATCTGCATACGCAATGCAATAACTTTGGTCATTTTTCTCCTGTTATTCTGTCACATATTAATTAGATTATTAGTCCAGCCAGAAGAATTTAGAAAGGTAGAAGGAAATTTTATTTTTCCTCTCCCCCAATATCTACCTCATAATGTTGTTGTGAATATTTTCAGAGGTAATGCTTGCAAAGTATTCAGCGCCACATTTGCTGAAAACTAAACATTGACAAATTTTAACATATGATCAAAAGATGCATTGGCAGAGATGGCTAGGTGCCTACCTGTGGAGGACTGGCACTTTGGTGGACTCCAATGAACCATGCTTTCTTGTACGCGTGCCTTTGTGTCGTGCCTTCCCACTGTGACTCTGGGCTTGGCCATGTGACTAGCTTTGGCCAGTGGGACCATGACACCCATGATGTAAGTGGAGACTTGATAAGCACTTGTGCGCTGGGGCTGATTCTCTTGGAATTCTCCTCCTTGGAACCCAGCCACCAGTCCACAAGGAAGCCCAAGAAGCCAAGTGAAGGAGAAATGAGGTCTTGGCCTACAATCCCCTGCTGAGTTCCAGCCAGGGACCAGCATCACTCCTACTGGCTCTAGGAGTGAGGCCATTTCAGAACATTTGGCCATCCCAGTGCCTCAACATACACCACATGAAGCAGAAAAGCTATCTGGTCAACCCACAGAATTATGAGAAATAAAAAAAATATATTATATTGTTTCAAGCCATTACATTTTGAGGTTGTTTTACAGCAATGGATAAACCCAATATCCATTCTCTCCTGTTTCCTATTAGCAGAACTCCAATTTCATTTGGTGTGCAGTGTACCCAGCTCAGAATCTATACTTTCCCTCCTTTCTTTCAGATGGGAGTGGCCATTTGACACAGTTTGGGCCAATAAAATTAAGATGTTGGGTGAGGCTTACACAAAATCTCCAGAAGAGGGGCAGACCATACTGGCTGTCCACTCTTCCCCTTCTTCCTGCCTGGAACACAGAATTGATGCTGTAGCTGGGTAAGCTATCTTCTAAAAATGAGGGAAAAATCTAGAGGATCACAAAGACCTCACACTTGACATCCTTCAGCCACTGATCCAAAGCAAGCCACTATTTAACATGTGAGGAAAACAAGCCCCTTTTTGTTAAAGTTGCTGTTATCTTGTAACAGGCACTGTTATCCCTGTAATAGGCAGTGATCCTGACACTGAGAATGTTTCAATCGCAACATTATTTACCAGCACAGAAGCTGCAGAGCGTAGTCATTCTCAACCCAGGCTGAATATTAGAATAGGAATCTCTGTGGGTGGGGATGAGTTTACTTATATTTTGGTTCCCAAGAACACTGCTTCATAAGATTTCAGCAGAATAGTATGCTTCACATTTTTAAGCACAAAGCTTGCCAGAAAATATGGCTTCACAAAGCCAAGACTAGTGCTAAAGAACTAGAAAGCAGCATAAAGTCATCTGTCTTCTTTCGGTGACTCTTTGTCCGTGTATGTCTATAGGCCACCTCTCCAAATAGGTTGGAAGCTCCTTGAAGGTCGAGAACATCTCATATTTTCCATTTCTATGTGTGTTCAACACTGTATCATATATATGAATTGATAAAGTTTCCATATAAGACTTAGCAAATACTACCCTAGAAATGTTTAAATTATAGCCTATGACATTTTTAATAACAATTGAATTGATTTCAGTGTATACCACTGTTTTATTTTCCCCCATATTCTATGAATCTCTTATGTTTCTCCATATTAGTTATAATTATTTATTTACCTCTTACTCTGTGCCAGGTACTATTTTACATGCTTCATATGTGTTAATTATGTAATCTCCAAAATAACCCAAGAGGAAGTACTAGTATTAGTCCCATTTTGCAGATGAAGAAACTGAGGCAAAGAGAGATTAAGTGGTTTACCCGAAATTGCACAACTAGCAACGTGGAGAAGCCAGAGATCAAACACACTATCTGACAGAGTATTTCTTTTTCTTTCTTTTTTTTTTTTTTTTTCTTTTTTCATCTTTACTTCATGTTTAAAAAACAAAGATGGAGTTTAGTCATGATTGCTGCCCAGTAGCTGACAACTGTTTCAGGTTGGAGAAGCCTACTCTCTAGGCCACACTGGGAGGACTCCTGCTTGGATACAACTTCTCTGTTCTCACCAGTCTTCTGCAGAACTGTCCTCACACACACTATTACACACTTTCTCTAAAATGCCCCTCTAACCTTGAATCATTTTCCATCCCTCTGAATCAAGCATTAGGAAAGTAAGAATGCCCAGGCTTGGAACAGAAGGCACTGTGGTCAGGGAGGGAGAATCAGGATGAGAAGAAACACACTGAATGTTCTCATAATTTATATTTTTTAATATGAGTGTGTTATGTTGGATGTGAATGGAAAGTCCTCTTTAGGTATACAGTTTAAATTAAAATGTTTTAAAGTACTTTCCAGAAACCCACAAAGCAAATATGAGACCCACTCAGACCTCCACCTCCCTCTCTTTGTCCCTGGCCGCTGGGTCTTTTGGTGGCAAATTTCCCAGACCAACTCACTGCCAACTTAGTCTTCTGGTTCTCTCAAAGGGCCTCCAAAATTCCCTTTCCTGTTACATAATTCTACAGAGCAAGGTCCCCTCTGGTTGGCTAACCAATCTTGATATTCTTAACATCAGAACACTGCCCTTCTCCCTTTTATTGGTTTACTATTGTGAAGCCAATTTGTCTTCTTGGCATTTGTGTTCTAAGGGTTCTAGGAATCCATGGGAGGAAGTCAACATGGTCTCTTTTCCTGCTTCTGCTCTGCTGGCTTCTAGAGACCTTCTCTGTCCCACTTCAGCTCTGTGGAATATGTCCACAGGGATCTTTCTGGTTCCCCTACTTCTGTCTTTCTCTCTTCTGGCATGTCACAGGACAGTCAGAACACTTTCACAAACAGGAAGTCTAGAACAATAAGTTATAGGACTGTCTTTGAAAGAGAAGGCAGAGGAAGAATGATAACTTTACCTTAGAAGAACCTCTGTCCTGAATGTGAGAAACCTGCTTAAGGCACATATTTAGATAGCTGAAGAATTTGTATTAAGGCAAAACAAACAAAGGACTTGTGGAATTTTGTTAAATATCTTCACACTGCAGTCATATATCTTAAGCAATAACATTCTGCTGTGGAAAATGTCTCTTAAAAAATGTGTTCACTAGCACAGTCAAAAGACCAATTTTGAAAACAACAAGTGATCGACCTCACATAGTCTCTTAAGGATTTTAAAGAGAGTGACAAAAATGGAAATGTGAAAATGAATGACAGAAGCTAAATGGCTACAAAACCTTCAAACAACATAAACAAGAAGCCTTAACAGATGCGAAACAACGCATCAGCGAAAGTAGTACACAGGATTATTATAGATGCACTATTTGGATAGGAGGAAAGCACACATTAAAATAGCTCACAGGCAGAAGTTGATCTCAATGAAGACAAAAAAATTCGGAGCTCAGGTTTAATGCCATAACAGAAAAGAGAACCAGGCCAACAAAAACAGCGGCTTGGTTTCAAATCACTCTATCAAGAAATCATTCTGGAACAGTGACTGTTGCAAAGGCCTTTGCAAGAACCACCCCACCCGCTTCACCTAGTATCACTTTGCTTGCAATGCTAAATCGAGAAACAGATGCTCCAGGCATATCATGAACAGCCCAGTACAATGTGGCCCCGCTCCCTAGGGAGAGGGTATAAAATGACGATGCCTGGGCCCACACCAGACCACTCTAATCATTTTCTAGGGTATGAGGCCAAGACAACTGGTGATTTTTAAAGGCAGGTGACTTTAATGGGCGGCCAATATCATAGCATACTGCAGAGGATGGAAGAAAACTTGTGCTAGGCACACTCACGGATTTACATGCCAAGGTATTGCATCTGACTGTGGAACTTTGTGACAGCCCTTTCTCTGAGCCTTTTGATAACACCAAACTGCCTTCTGGATATTCAGGAGCTCTTCCTGGTGCCTTCCTCCACAACCTCAATGGGAGAATATTTACCGGACGTTCTGACATGTGTAGCAGAAAACCCAACTTGGCAGCACGGTGATTATTTGGATTGTCTCAAAATGTTCCTTCTGCAAAAGGAGAGGCCACCTAGCTGGAGCTTTGGGTGTTTGTTACCTGTTCCAAGGTGACGTCGCCTGGGTTCTAGTCCTCTCTTATCCAGTCCTCTGCCAGAAGTGGGAGAAGTAATGAGATCCACACGAGAGTAGTTTATAAACAGAGGTGGCCTGCAGGCAATATGGAGTAGAGCGGGAGAGGACCTCTCTGGAGCTGGACATCCCAAGCTTGGATTTTTTGGCCCCACTCTTTCTGTTTCTATAATTTGGGCAAATTGCTGGATCTCATTGAAACTCCATTTCTGCATCTGTAAAAACAGGATAATACTCCATTCAAGTTGCTCAGAGGATTAAAACAAACTACATCTACTAGATCCTCAATCCGTATTAGCTCTTAAGGAGACAAAGACGCACAGCGGTTAAGAGTGAAGGCTCAAGAGCCAGACTGCCCTAGTTTGAATTCCAGTACTGCCACTTCCTAGTTGTGTGCCTTTGGACAAGTTACTCAATCTCTCAGTCCCCTCATGTGTGCAAAGGGGATAATTATGGTATTGATAAGGTTGATGTAAGGATTAAATTAGGGTGGCCTGTCATCTCAGTTTGCTCAGGACAGGCCTAGTTTATGCTTTTTGTCCTAGCATCTTGGCTGGTTTAGAATTTCCCTGCCCCATTTCACTCTCAAAAGTGTCAACAGTGTCCCAGATTGGATAATTAAGTATATAGCCATGGTAGTTAATATATATACATCACTTAGAAAAGTGCCTGGTATGGAGTAGATGCTAAATGTGTATTAGATGTTAATATTAACCCCTATCTCAGTGATAGCCAATAGAAATATAATTAGGCCAGATACTAATTTTTAATTTTCTAGTTAACCACATTTTGCAAAGCAAAAATAAATAACTAAAATTAGTGTCAATGATATATTTAATCTAGTATAGCAACATACCCTAAATATTAACATTTCAATATGTAATCAATATAAAAATGAGTAAGACATTTTTCATTTATTTCCTCCTAAGTCTTTGACATCTTGTGTGTTTTGCATTTATTGCACATCTCATTTTGGACTAGTGACATTTCAAGTGCTCTGTAGCCTAGCAGACTAGTGACATTTTAGGTCTTCACATGTAGCCAGTGGCTACCACACTGGACAGCACAGTTCTATAGACTTTACTTTTCTCTTATGAGATGATGGGCCAGTCTTGAGATCTTCTCATGTCTATAATGTCAAGGTTGAAATGCTTAGCACCTCTGCCATTCTCCTCCAAGCAGGGCTCTGATGCAGACCTTTGGAGTGTATCATTGCCATGCATCTTAACCTCACCTCCTGAGCAGATATCCAAGGTCACCGAGAAGGAATGTGTAGTAACCTACCCTTGGAAAAGTCTCTGCTGGCTTTCTGGCAAGTGGAAAACTGTGGGCCAATCAGTGTTTGCAGGCTACTTTGTTACTATGGTCTTATTAAATTATGAAAAGCAAGGCTAGAGTTATATTACTAATGTCTCCCATGTCATAGTTTCCTTTTATTTGAAAATATTCCCACGAAAATACAAAACGTGTTTTTTTCTATGAATATTTGGGCTTTTTTTCTGTAGATTTTCTCCCTCTAATCTTCTGATTGTATTTTTGTTTCATTCTCTGGACTGGGTCCAATACTGCCACATTCCTCTACATCATGCTGCCTCTAACTAGACCCAGAAGAGCAGTCAGATCCTGACCAAACACCAAATAAAGTGGAGGGTTACTTTTTGGCTCTGGTATGACACTTATCTCTATTTCCTCCTTTAGGGATAGTTTCTTGTGACCCCCAAAAGTCTTAGCTTTGGTTACCCAGACTTCAGAAGTTCCTAATCTGGGGAGATTGTTGAGAGATGGAGCAAGAAAGAAGGGATGTGGTATTATTTAATTTCAAAAATGAAAACCTGGCCCTACCAATCAATGAATTTCATTTATAGATGCTACTAAGTTCTGGATGGCAACAATCTTAGGAGTTTATAATCTTATTGGTATGGCACGATTGACCTGCTAGAACAATTAGAGAATAAAACTTTGCTGTAAAATGTAAGGACAACACTGCTTATAAAGTCTCTAGAAGTTTAGGATGTTAGAGCTGGAAACATTCTCAGAGGCCATGCCATTCAGTGTCTTCTTTTACTGAATAGGAAAGTGGGGCCAGAAAAGGTTCAAATACTTGGAGAATTTCAAATGGCAAGTTAGTACAAGAGAAGGGTTGGGAAACCTGGTCTCCTTGCTCTTGGTACTCCTATTAGTGCCTGTCACACCAGTTACCTTGATTTTGGGGTCATTCCTCTATTGAAATACAACATGCTATTCCTCCCCAAAAAGTTTTACCAACTTTACACGGATTAGATAGTTATTTTGTCTTTGTTTCCTTCTCTCAAACCCTCCACCTGGGCCTGGTCTCCATCAAAGGGCAGTATTCTATGTATCCTGAATCCAGTAAGCATTTTTAAAAGGCCTAGGCAAAACAAAACAAAGAAAAATCCAATTAACTATGAGGAGGCACTGTTCAATCCTATACTTGACCACCAATCCTCCTGCAGGTGGCAGAACTTGTGCTGTGGGCTGAGTTTCAGGGGAGGGGGAATTGGGAAGAAGATCTTAGAACATTGGACTAACTATAAGAGTCCTTCCCTCCTTAACCCCCCACCCAGAGCTGGGCTTGCTGGTAGTAGAGGGTGGGATTATAAATTAAGGAGAAAAAGCACACAAGCCACCAGGGAAGCCATGTGGGAAGGCTCACAGCTGAGTGGCTGGGGCAGGGTTCCGCAATGTAAAAGAGAAACAAAAGAAGAGAGACAGGGTTTCTATGAACAAAAGGCTGATGACTTTGCCTTACCCAACTATTGTTTAATGTTTGATATTTTCACTCCTTCAGCTACAGAATATGCACGTTAACTTTCCAAGGTGGCATGACATACCCTGAGCCATGCTCCAAATCCCACCCTCCCAGCTGCCCCTGCTTAAACGAGGAGAGGAGATGGACCTGCTAAAAGCAGACCAGAAAGCTCACAAGTGGCAGTATTGTTTCCTCCCAAAGAGCCCCATATGAACCACAATGAAAAACTGTTTTGTGAAAATGGTCAGCATTAAACCAAAAGGAAGTTTGCCAGTTCACATTTCTTTTGGAGCGTGATTTTACTTGAGAGGGATAAAGGGCAGAACAGGAGTATACATCCCATTTTAAACTGGTTACCGATCACTTCTTTGAGGAATCTCTGATGCAAGATTTAGGAAGTGAAGACAATGTAGCCAGTTACACAGCTTTTGCTCCCCTTTTGATAAGTCACCTGTTAAAGCTAAGACAGGCTTTTCTCTTGGCTAGTGATGAGGGATTGGAGGTAGGTGGATGGGGGGATGGGCAGGGGGGTGGAAGATAGAAGCACAGATAAAGTTTGACATGGCCAGGATCTGACCAAGGCGTTATAAACTGAATTGTTAGGGTGAATTTCACTTTTGTTGGAATTAAAAAAAAAAAAAAATTCAATTGATTTAGAGTTGATCCCACCACAAAGGACTCATACCACTTACTTATTCTAGAAAGCTTCCTGTCCTGCGCAAAAGATGCAGAGCTAACCCAGAGAAAGGAGGGGCTTTGATGAATAAAGACTTTCTAAGCCATAGCTGGTTATCATGACTAGAATGAATGGAAAAGCCGTCCCAAATTAAATAAGCAAGTGGTTGAAATTCTTGGAATTAAAGGAGGAGTTCATCATGATTCAAACGCTGGTCGAAGCGGCTGGGGAAGGGAGAGAAGCTGAAGTTGACTGGGGAGGCTGGCCTTCCCCTTTGCATGTGGGGCACCGCTTCGAGGGCGCTCCCCATTCGTGCCTCTCAGTACCGGCTGCATGTAGGTTTCTCCGAACTCCGCTGCAGAGCAACACTTGACGCTGGTAGTTTTCTCTCGCCACCTGATGAGTGTCACTCCAGCCAGTTGGTTTAGTCCAGAGACTCTGACCACGTTCTAGTTTACTTTCTGTTCAATGATTATGGAAAATGTAACTGATTTGAATCTGGTTAGAAGGCGCTTGGATCAGTGACTTTTAAAATACTCCCACGACCACAACCGACTTTAGAAGTTGACTAGAAATGAATACTATTCGGGAACTCATCCGTCCTAAACCCGTGGGCCAGAGCACCGGTCGTTTCCACCACGTACAGGTAGGTGATGATGATGAAGATGAAAACAGATCAGCCGGGAAGGGTCCCACGATCCGTGCAAAACTAAAAGCAATCTACGGCCTTCCAGGAGATGGGGAGGCTGCCGGGCTGGGAGCACCTCCCGCAGGTCCCGCCTGGAGCGGGGCCGGGTCACCTGACTCGCGGAATTTGGGGCCGCGCGGGGTGGAAGGGGAGGGGAATGGTTAGCACCTCCCTTCCCGCTCCGGCGGGATCCGGGTCGGCAGGGGCCGGCGCCCGGCGGCCACGTGGTGGTGCTGCCGCTACCCCCGCCCCATCAGCCCAGCCCGGGAGCCTCGGCGCCCACTGACCCCCGCAGCAGGGGAGGAGGAGGGACCCGGGCGCAGGAAGCTGAGCAGGAAGCGAGCCCGGCGGCCGCATTTTCCAAGGGAAGCGGCGGGCGGGGTGGCGCAGCCAGCGGGGCCCGGGAGCCACCGCTGCCTGGATGGGGTGAGTGCGCAGCGCCGATAGTTGGAAAGCACCCGGGAGCGGGGTCCCCGGCTCCCGTCCCCGCCTTTGTGTCTGGGGCTCCGGCGGCAGCTGGAGCCGCGGTCTGTGCGCTGGGCGGAGCGGCTTAGTGGGGTGGCAGCGAGGGTCCCGCCACCACTCCCGTGTCCCTCGCCGGCCCCAACTGTCTGCAGAGGGCAGATTTGGGGACAGAGAAAAAGGAGGATGGTGGGGATCAGGGAAGAGAGGGAGGACTGAGCCAAGTTAGGAGAGGGGTTTTCTCTTACTGGCCCCCGCGACTCGCAGGCTGGCCGGGGAGGGCGCGCGGCAGGGGCCGCGGGGTTGCTGAGAAGGGAGCGCGGGTAGGAATGAATGACCGGCCCCCGGCAGGGCGTTCTGGGTGCGCCCTCGCGGCAGCACCCTGTCCCACCTGCCTGGCCCGCACGGAGCCTCGCTCCGCTGCGTCTTCGCTCTGGTGCTCGACCCGCCTCCGCGCCGAACTTGGAGGAGCTCAGGAGGAAGGCGGGAGAATGCGACTCCGGGTGGCTCGGGCGACCGAGAGTCCGCTATTGTTCCTTTTCTGACTCCAGGAGCCTTTGGGGTGGCCCGAGGGTGCAGGCGAGGCCACTCCCGGCCTGCGGCTGCCGGCTCCCGGTCCTTCTCTAGCTTTTCCCGCCGCAGCTCTGAGGAGGGCCGGAAGGAGGGATGCTGGAGTTGGGGCAGCTGGGACTTCGGGAGGAGCGAGGATGTGGAGCCGGAAGAGGGGCGCCGGCCTCCATCGACCCCAACCTCTGTCTAGGAGGGTGGGTACCTTCCCTAACCCACCTGGCCTTCGCTGCCGGCTCGGGCAGGTTTGTGCTTGCGAATTAGTTTCTGCAGTTTGCAGTGTTCATCTGTCAACCCCTGGATCACACTGTTCTTTGCGTTTGGACCTCGCACCCCGCTTTTGTGGAGTTGGGGGGGCGGGGGCGCGCTGGGAACGTGTAGCGGCAACAGGCGGGCAGATGCAGCCCAGTGTAAAGTGGAGGAGTTACAGGTGACCTCCCCGGGCCGGGGATGCATATCCAGGCTTGAGCTTCTCCAAGGAGCCCAGCTCAGCGCTGCTTTATTTCCAGCGACGGTGGGGGCAGATCTACGGACTCAGTGCCACTCACCTGGACCAGAGGCTTCCCTTGGCCGCAGGCTCACAGGCAATTTGGATGGATCTCTGTTTTCCTTCCGGGAGAGGAGAATTCCAAGCTGCCTGGGATGGGGAAACATTGCCAGTTCTCTGGAAAGTGTTATCTCAAGGGCTTGGCAGAGGGAGGAGCTGGTTTTGTCCATCAGGACTGGGCAGAAGCTCTTCTCAGCAAGGAGCATCCCACCTGCTTGAAGTTTGAACTAAGTTGGAGAAGAGATAGTGCATCACTGGGGGGGGGGGGGGGGGGGTGCTGGAATTTTCATTGCTGTGTCCCCAGCCTGCAGGGCCCTGGTGACCAGTGTGGCCGGGAGAGTTTCATTTCTGATGGGTGTAATCTGATCATCTTTTCTTAATGATGCCTACCCAGTGTTTTGTGTGTGTGTGTGTGTGTGTGTGTGTGTGTGTGTGTGTATTTTTTCATTTGGGCTTGTAAGATAGATTTTATGTGAGGAAATTTCTCCACGTCTTATAATTTTTAAGTAGTGCTTGCATAAGGTGAATTACCTAGGAGAGGCAATCCCATGGTGGGCTGGTGGGGGCTTTTCAATTTCCATGCATTGAAATGCTTCATTGATTAATTTATTGTATCATTTACACTCCTTGGGTTTGTTTTATGGCTTTTTGGGTGGTAGTTATAACCCTGTTGAAAAATCTTAATACTATTATCTGTGAAATTGAATAAAAAGAATGAATGTGGAGCCCTGGAGATTCAATGGGGCATGATATCGTGTTCCTGCCCACTAGCAGTGTCGCTGACGGTGCTGGTCTGTGGTCAGACTGCCACTTCTCAAAGCATCTCTGAGGCCGATACACCTGGCATCACCCATGTTTCAAAGGTGAAGAAACTGAGGTTTGGAGGTTAAGGGCAACGGGGCTTTGGAGTTAATGGAAAGTGATGAAGGAGCTTTGTCTCTTTTGTCCTTCCTTTCAAAATAAGTATGAAACAGTTCAAACATACATAAAAAGAAAATATAGTAAGTCTTCCATTTTTCCACTACCTATATTTAAGAATTGCTAATCTTCCCATATTTGCTTTATATCCCCCCATAAAAATAAACTACAACTGAAATATTTTATCCATCCCTCCTCCTCTGCCTTCATCCTCAGACACCTACTAATGTGAAGTTAATATACAGTTTCCAAATGTGTTTTGGTACTTCTGTATACCTATTACATATTCACAAACTATCTGCGAACTTGTGTGTTTAACATTTTACATAAATGACATCAATTTATATACATACAGTTTGCATTTTTTTAATTTATCATTACGTTTTGAGGTACATGTAGGTCTTACTTTAGCTACTACAGAGAATTCCATTGTATGAATAAATTATAGTATACTTATTTCCTCGCCAAGAGAAAATTAGAGTGTTTCCAGTTTTTCATTGTTATACCCTTTCTGCTGAGGACAGTTGATCTATTTCTACTTTGTACTATAATAAACTGTGCTACAATAAACATCTGAGACATGTTTCCCTGGGCACAAGTTTCTCTGCTACACAACTATATAATTAATAGCTGGGTAGTGAGGTCTAGGTAATGCTGTATTTATTATTTCTTTCAGTCCTCAACAAATATGTTGCATAGAAAAGTAAAATTGATCAAGTCTTAGCTCTAAGATTTTGTTAGTTGATGGGATTCTTTTGTTGCTTGTTTTCTCAAAAAAAAATTGTTTTTAATAAGAAAAATGCCTCATAATGAGAAAGCTGGAGCAGGAGACAAAACTGCTGCTGGGTTTGGGATAATTGTGCTGAAGCCTTTTCTCGGCCAGTGGCGGTTTCACCTTGGATGACTGTCAACCTCCTCATTTCTTCCTTGGTGAGATTAAGGGGTTTGAGTATTTACAAAGGCATGTCCCTGCTCTAAGAGTTTAAAAATGTGGCTGTGTTAATGACATTTTGCCCCTAATTGTAACCCCTTAATCTGAAAGCAGTTTGAGGTATTTAAATACAATGGCTTCCTCGTTATTTCTTTAAATTTCCAGGCATATTCATGCCTCAGAACCATTGCATTTGCTGTTGCCACTGTCTGGAATGCTCTGCCCCTAGATATCTACATGGCTGTGCCCCTGGAACCCTCAGGTCTTTTCTTAGGCATCACTTTCTCAGCAGACCTTCCCTGGCTGCCCCCTTCCAGCGCGCCTTGCTTTACTTCTCTGCTTTATTTTCATCCATGGCACTTATTACCTTCTAACTTGCCATGTATTTTAATTTATATTAGTAGGCTGTCTTTCCATACTAGAATATAAGCTCCATGAAGACAGGGATTTTGTCATTTTGTTCACTGCCATATCCCTAGTGTCTAGAACCATGCTGACATACAGAAGGTCTCGAATGTTTGTGGAATGAACGATTGAATGAATGAATGAATGAATGAATGAATGCAATACTTTTTGTTATGGTTTTCAACTTAGAATTTCTCTTTGAGCACATATTGGATATCCTAAATGGTGCTTGTTTTCCCACTGCTGTAATTTGAGTACCCCGGGTGTCATTTACAGGTTCCATCAGGAGAAAAAGCATAATGTCTTTAAAGAAAGCACTCTATTTAAATTCGTGCGGTTTATCCGTCAAAACACTAGTCTTCAGATTTTTTTTTTCCTGCCAACATTTACCTAAACCTGAATTCAGAGGAAAACATAAGTTACATGATGCTTGGAAGTGTACTGCCCCTCCCCCTTTCCTTTTCTTGATAATTTAGCTTTCCAACATTTTAAGTGCGGAAGGTACAGGAAGGGATCCTGACTCTCCATTCCACATAGCGTCTGTATAGACAGACCAGCAATGGTCTCAAGCAATGCCAACCACACTGAATTTCTAGAACTAGAAAGTGCATTTCCCTGAATTGCTGCAGGGGAAATACCCATCATTGCCCTGACTGTGCATTCATCCATGAGGGGGGTGAGGTGGAAATGATGACCTAAATCAAGATCCAGGAGCAACCAATATGTAGTAGGATACCTAGAAATACTCTAAGAACCGTCACCTCAAAAATCCTTAGCTCCAGGTACTAAAAACATTGCCTGTTACAGTGCTGTGCGTTATTTCGCTAAAAGCCAACTGAATGTTTGCTACCTTGCATGATGAATATAGGAGCTGACAACACAAAGCTAAATACATATATTGAAGGCCTCTTGCTCATGTTTTAAATGGGTGATAGGGAAAAGGAGTCTAGATTTTATTTTCCCATTATTTATCTAGGTATATGATACTGATGGTATCCTTTAAAAAAGAATTCCTAGTGTATTCGGGTACAAACATTTTATCCTTTGTAGCAACATGATATTGAAAGAAATCAGTTTATTATGAATCCAGAAGGGACTAGTTTACCTTCAAGCTGAAAACCATAAGCATAGAATTATACGATTATTATTAAAATACTGCATGATTTAAAGAAATTTCTTCTCTTTGGTTTATTACTACCCATGAGCTAAAAAGTATAGGTGGTTTGTTTAATAAAGTTAGACATAGTGTGTTAATGAAACATCAATTTCCCAACTCCAGCCGTCTACAGTGAATAAAAATCTAGTCCAGTTTTTGACATCAGCCTCACTGATGGGTATCGGTAAATTTTTCCAGTATTTTAATAAATTACTGATTTAGCCATGTGTTTTCAAACAGAACAAAACAAAACATTCTTCTGTTTGATTGAAGGAAGTATGCCTCATTCTTCAATTTTATATTCTGTGTCCAGTACAGTATGTGTCACATAGTAGGTGATCAATAATTTGTTGAACTACACACGCCTCCCCATAAAGGTCCATAAAGCCCCTTATGGTGGTTATCAGGTACTTTGCTCTCCTCATCTGGAGACTTTACACAATAATCAAAAGGCAGAGGAGTAGAGGTAGTTAGCAGCAAAATGCAGACTGAAGTCCAGAAGATACCATTCTCCTCTCTCCTTAGGCAAGTCCCTTCACCTCTCTGAGCCTCAGGTTTCTTACCTATGGTTAAGAAACACCTTTCCTCTCCGTCCACCCTTCAGAGAAACCCGTGCATTGTGATGTGACTGCTCCATCAGTGGATTTTGTCTCACTTCATCTAACCTTTACCTGTGATCTAGTGCAGTGCCTTCTGTACTAATGATGTTCACTGGAGATACAGTGTCTTGCCCTATAAATTCTACCACACTTGGTCGCCACTGGGCAAGGGGACAGACACCTTTGGAAGTTTTCCATGATTTGTTCATCCCTGCTTCTAAACAAAACAGAATCCAATTGTGAAAGACGTTGGTTGTAGTCCAAGAAGTTTACTGAACAGTAGAAGAAAATATTTCTGTCGTTATTTTTTCTTAAATTGACATTTTGTGAGCATCGAAGTTTATTATGAAGTAACCTAATGCAAGCAAGTCATCCTCTGCTGTTATCAGTTCCCCCCACAATCATTTACTATATTACTTTTTTAAAACTCCACCTCAATTTTTCTTACGTCTATTAGGTATTGCAAATGGTAAGAACAAAATCAGTCTTTTCCTTTTTTCCTTATGATTTCTAGATGAACTCAGTTTGCTTCATCTAGAGTGTTTCCCTTTTCTTTTTAAAGAGCTAAATAACTCTAAAAATAACCGCCACAGCAGCATCTACCTCTTCTCACTTTCACCTCCTCTGTTCAGTTCCTCTTGCTGGCTGAAGGGATAGGAACTCAGCCAGAAAAGAAACCTCTGGTCGAGTTCACTGGTGGGAAGCAAAAGCCCAGCAGCTTCCTTTGCCTCTGGGGTTGCACAGGGTCAAGTGTCTTCCTCCAAGAGGAGTCTATGTTGCACACCAGGGTAGGCCATCTAGCAGTGCTTCTTAAATATATTTGAGTCACAGATGGACACTTGCAAATCTGATGCAAGGTTTGGACCATTTTTTCCTAGGGGGAAATTCACTTACATACAGTGATGCTGGACATTCACAATCTTTGTTAGTTTCAAGAGGTTCATGGAACTCCCTGGGCCGAGTCCACTTATGAACCTGTCTGGAATCCAGGTTCAAAACCCAAGATCTATTGAATGTACCTAAAAACTTGTTGCATGTAGCCTGTTTACCTTTACCAGCCACCTCTGAAGGGTCAAGAGTAAAATTAGAAGGAGTCTATTTCCTTCCATGCGTCACTGTCCCCCAGACCTGATAACTTGTCATACATAAGAGAAAAAGTAATAACTGGGTTCTATATCCTCAGGTGGAAAACCAGTCAATGGTTGCTATATCAACCAGTTTACACACCAATGACAATTTTTAGGAACTATTTCTATTGGATGCAATAAAATGCTATTTAGAAGTAATAAAAAGTGGATCTGTAGTATAGTTATTTCCCAGAGATCTGATAAATTCTGAGGATGAGTCTTGAGTTTCTCACCACAAGGGCAACATATTTCTTGCTGTAGCATTGGGCCTGCACGGTCTTCTGCTTTCAGATGGCAGCAGTTTCCTTGCGGTGCTGTTGCAGGAGAGAACTGAGATGTCCCTGGACCCCACCTGACAGCACTCCTCAGCTCACAGCGTAGACCTGTGACTGCTCGGCTCAGTGGGAACAATATTCTCAACTCGCTCTCTGTTCTGCTCTTCTCAGTTTGACCTTCTAGCCTGATGGGGCTGCCTCCAAGGGGACCTGAGGAAGACTGGGTCACATTTCCTAGTTGGGGAGCTGACCCTCAGAGGAAATCATCCTTCTGTGGGACGTAGTCGGCCCTGGGAGAAGGTGCTGCCATTGTTAGCAACACTCAGGAGGCTTGTTCTGTCAGTGTCATTCTTGGGCGACATCCTCAGTCTCCTCAGTCAAAAATTGGGCAAAAAAGGATGCAGACATGCCTGTAACTGAGGATGAATGATGCAAGCTCTTTCTGTCAAGTCAGTTTAATGGAATTGAATACCTTCTTTGTTCCAGGCACTTTGCTGCTAGACTGTCAGCTTCTATAGGTCTGGGCCAGTCTTACTTATTGTCAGATTTTCTGTGAACAGTACATGTTGATGGAAGATCCGTAGATGAATGGCAGTGCCTGCTTTCATGGAGCTTAGAGTTTTAACAAGGCTAACACGTTCCCATTCCATTATAGTACAAGGCAGACTATTAGTGGCTGGAATGGGGTGGTGGTGGGAACTTATTTTACAGCTTAGATTGAGGCCCAGGGAAGTGAGTGACCCCTTGGAAAGTGACATAGAAGAGGCAGAGCCAGATATACACCTTGGTTCTGGCTGCTAAGTCTACTTTTCTGCTTCTCTCAGATGTAGACAGTGACCTTGGGAGCCCTATATGTAGCTAGTTACAAATAAGACCTAGCCGGACAATCAGCTCTATTGTGTCTTTTGGAGCCAAAATAAGACCCAGTCTTATTTTACTACAATATAAAACTGGGTATAATATAGTAGAACAGAATATAATAACATAATATAATACCTGGTCTTATATTAATGTTTGCTCCAAAAGATGCATTAGAGCTGATTGTCCGGCAAGGTCATATTTTTGGGGAAACATGGTTATCAATGAAGAAGTCTGCACAGACTTGGCCGAGTTGGAGACTCGTGGGGAGTGTTAGGTGAGGCAGATGGCGCTGAGCAGCAACATGAAGGCCAGACAAGGATCTGGAACGCAGGCCCTTGGCATCTGCTGAGGGAGCACCACATAAATCTATTTGTCAAGCTTTGTCTGGGAGTTAACAAATTCTGGGCCAAGTCTCTTAATTTGACAAGAGGACGCATGTCATTTGAACATCTCCTATGAAAGTTGACGTACTGGTGATTGATCATTTTTCAGAAATGAAAGGGAGCATTAACTTGGGCGGTAGATGATTATGACCCAGTCATTTCACTGCCAGAGACGCTGCTCCTGCACAGTGGCCTCTTCCCAGCCCCCCAGAAGATGCGGGAACTTGTGAGCCGAAGGCTCATGGGACAGTTGTGTTTTCTTTCTTCCTTATGAAAGGCAGCCAGAAGGAAAATACAAGTGAGGGCCCAGCCACAGCATATGCCGGTGCCCTGAGGTCCTGCAATGAGCCATGTCAGGAGGTGCTCACACAGGGCTGGGGCGTGATAAGGAGCCTACCATTCTCTCTGAGCGAATCTTATTTCAGACCTAGTTCACATTTATCGTGGTTGAAAGTTGGTTCAAATGCTCTCAGAACCTTTTTGAATCTTTTTTTTTTTTTTTTTTAAATCTTTAGATTTTGGGGGATGGGGGACTAAATCACTTTTTTCTTTTGAGAAAAAAAAAGTGTTTCCCATTTCTTACCTGTGAGTTTTTCTAACATCTATTGAAATAATATTGAAAACAACTATTCAAAATATAGGCACAGAAACTATAACCAATATCTGTCTGTCATCCAGGGTTTCTTAGGAATTTTTTTGTTTTTGTTTTTTTTAAAGGAAAACTCATTTCTGCTCCTAACGGTACGTGTACATCCAGTCAGCGATCTTGATAAACTCCTCATTAGGTTCTTTCTGTGCTATTCAAGTTTATAGCATGTTGGGTGTGCCCTTTGTTTACTTTTGCTATTGCTTTTTCCTGTAGTCTCTAAAAGCCAGACAGAGATTTCCTCAAAATGACTCCTATCCCAGCCTGTCTCTCGGCCAATCTGTTGACGGCTGTGTTACTGTTTGTGCCTTGTTGGACAACAAGCTTGCTTTCTTCCTCTCCTTTAAAACAACCCCTGATTATTTTAAGTGCATACCCCTTGGAACAAAGCACATTTGAGTCTCATTACATTGCAAGTGGGTGTTTATATCCACGGTGGCAAAAGAAACAGAAAGCAGCTCACCCTATCCTGGTGATATCTGCTTCAGGCTTAGGTGGCAGCCTGCCGGCCAGGGGTGCTTCTGTGTGTGGCTTCCAGAACAAAAGCCCCTGTACTCTCTGCCCCACTCCTATCTCGCTGGGTGATGTGGTTTAGTATTCCATTTTTATTATAATATTGGTACTTTTAATTGTCCTGAAGAATAGCAGTATTTCATTTGCTTACAGCTTGGAGAGAGTTGCTATACATGGTATTAGAATACTTTTTTAAGGATAATTAGAATAATTTAACAATTGTTTGCAAAGTAAAGAACAGAAATGTCCACATGAGAGGAAAGCATCTGAGTGTCTCGAAGTCCTGTTTTTCCAGATCCTTGCCAAAACATCATGGAAACCTCCACCCCAATGTGTAGTTTACCAGCTCAGCTGAGTATTAAAATAGCTACCTCAGTCGTTTGTAATTATCTTTACATTTTCTCTGTTATAACTCAGTATCTTTAACAAAGCTATATGGAAAAGGAGTTTTTGACTTGTGAATTCAATAACTTTATCCATTAAGCATATGCTCCACATATGAAAAGGACAAAGAAATAAAAATGCTACCCTCCCTTGGAATGAGGCTGGGGTGTGTGAGTGAGGGCAGACAGCCAGAAGGAATGCCTTTTTCAAATTGCTCCATTCAGACTTCCTAGAGGGAGCTCTGTATGTGCCAGCAGCAGATCAGAGGACTGTTTTATCATTAAAGGCAACTTGACTTTTTTTAAGTAGTAAAAATGGTCGGTCTGTTGGCCAGACTTTTATAACTGTTATTATTATTATTATTATTATTATTATTATTATTAGTTTAGTATGCAACCCAAGGATTGTGTTTTGGGCTCGGGAGCTGGACCTGAGTTTAAACCCACCCTCCTCCATTTATTTATAAACTGTATCATTTTGGCAAAATAAACTTTCTAGTCTGCAATTTCCCAATCTGGACATTGGGAATAATAACACTAGCATCTAATTCCAAAGTGGTGTGAACATTAAATGATATGCTACTCATTTATAGTAAAAATATATAAATGTTTGCAAAGTACGATAAAATTTGGAAAGTTATCATTTAGGTCAATGATAGCTATGGTGGCTGTTATTATCATTGCTAAGGTTACCATGTTCTTTATTAACCTACCTTTAAAGATCTGCTGCTATATTGGCCAGTCTGATTATACCTGCCATTATAATGAATAGCAATAAAGAGGGGTGGCCCGATATGTCATTGCAACACATCTGCGTAGTTCACAACTGTTTTCCCCGTATTGTCATTTCTCCATTTAGTCCTTCACTCTTATACCATTAGGTAATGTGAACAATGTAGGGGCATATTTCCTTTATATCACTGGTAGTAGTAACCAGTCTTATTCCAAATTGTATTGCTCAGGACCTCAGTCTCACCAGACATCTTGTCCCAATCACAATCTAGGCACAGAGCAATAAAACCATGGTTAAAATGAAGATGGTGGTACTTAGCATAAAGTGAGAGAGAAATGAAATTTCCTACTGAATCCTTTGGGAAAGTGTCCACTTGTCAATAGAGAAAAGTATAAACGTGTTTTCTGAACTGCGTATTACAGTTTGCCTAGAAGTGTCAGTCTTGAGTGAGATAACATTGTTGGTTAATCATTGCTTCTGCATGTGGCAGAGTAAATCTTTTAAACTACAACTTTCATTATCATTAACTTGCAGTTAACTCAAATCTTAAACTAGATCTGAGTTTTATGATTTTATGGTAATAAGTGAACATGAACATGGATAATAACACCACATACACATTTTGTGCTTAATTTTATGCCTCTCTTGTTATTAATATGATACAGCTATTGCTAAATGCCTTTGAAGGAAAATCTAAATCATCACGGTCTAACAGAAATATAAGCAAGCCAGAAATACAAGCTGTATAGGTCGTTTTAAATTTTCAGTAGCCACAAAAAAGATAAAGAAACAAATGAAATTGATTGTAATGATACATAGGTATTTTCTTGTAACGATATATTGTATTTTATCTATTAGATCCAAAATATTACCAAGATATATTCAATATGAAACTTATTAATGGTATAGTTGACATTCTTATTTCAAAGTGAACCCTTGAAATCCCTTTGCATTTTCCACTTACACTGCTTGTCAGTTGGCACCAATCACATTTCACATGTGGCTAATGGCTATAGTATTGGACAGCACCAATCTAAGGATATGTCGTCGTGTAGGTTTTGGAACTCCAGCACCACCTCATACCTAGAATGCCTGAGATAAACGAATGTTTGGTTAAGCTTTCCTGTGTCTCTACCCATTTATCTGTGATTTTGCCCTTGGCTTTAGCATTTCTTTAGAGAAATGTAATAGCTTCATCACAAACTGATTACGCGTGGTATAATGGACATTTGTGTTTTTGGTGTATAAATCTGTATCTCTCTGCTTTTGTACAAGTAATCTACATGGAATTTTCTTCTTAACAGTCAAACTGATTTTTGTAGACAGGGGTTGTATATGGTCCACATTTCTGCATCCCTTTTATACTTGGCCCATAGCTGGTATTCAGTGCATATGAGTAAATAAAACAGTATAGGTTTCTTATTTTTATTCTTAAATTGCAAATTCTTGAATTGCCATGCTATTTTTGCTGTGTAAACCCTCCAAGCATCACGTGCAAGGTGTGTGGGTGTGTGAGGCAGGGGGGAGCACATGAAATCTTTGTTATTGTTAATGGAAGCATTCCCCATCCGTCATGTTAATGCTGTTTGCTTCTTATCCCTACACAAAGAAAGTGGTTGAAATGGAAAGATAGAAGGTACAGGGCATCCAATTCAGTTAACGGGGATTTGTCTTCACTAGGCAGGCGTCTCTAGGTCCCCCCTCATGGAGCAGCATGGGGCTTCTAATGAAAAAAGATCTGAAAGCCTTTTCCATTTCCACTGCCAGGGCAACAGTGTGGCAAATCTAGGCTGGCATAGCCCCTGGGGAGTGATGCCTTGTTGTCTGAGCCACTATTAGGCTTCCCTTCCAGGTGTCTTGTTTAGAATAAATTAGGGTGAGTGACAGCGTGTTTGCATATTATTATATCTTCAGCACTATTGGAGGATTACCTTCCCAGAGGATTATCCTTGGGCCTTGCGGCCTCCTCATCCAGTTGAGCCCCACCACTCTGCACCCCCACCCCAAGGCAGCTTCCCATTCTCTGCCCTTTTCTCCTTGTTCCCGCCTACCTGAGCATTTCCCTTATTCATCCTTAGCCTCAGCTCTGCTAGCAGCGTCCTGGTCTCCCTCCCTTGTCCCCTTCAGCTCTGGGGAGCCCAGTACCCTGGGGAGCAGAGGAGGTAAGGGCCACCCCCGGGGCAGCCTGGATCCCGCCTGGACCCAGCTGTTACCGTGGCTTTTTGTTTTGTGAGGGTTTTAAAATAATCCAACACTATTCATTTCCAGTTAATTGTGATTGTTTTCACTGTTGGCTGGTTCTTGTAGGAGAGGCAAAGTGCAGCACGGTCCTTGCAGAATGGAAATAGCCAGGTCTTCTGGGGTGACTGGAATGATAGAGGTGAATAATGAATGGGGGGGAGTGCTTTGAAGATGGGAGTGGGTGAAGGCCGGTGGCCCGGTCATCCTGTTGTATTCAGCCCAGTTAGACTCCAGAGTGTGTATTTCACTTTTGTAGGTTCAAGAAGTGAGTTTAGCTACTGACTTTAGACGTGCACTGAGCAGACAAATGCAGGCTGCAACTGTGCTATTGCAGTTCTGGGTCCCTCTTGTCCTGTGGCGTCTGAGGTGACAGCCTGAGCAAGGCTGAGTAGGTTAAGAAGGGTCCAAAGGATTTGTCACTGCTCTTAGGTTGCAAGTGACAGAAACCCAATTTGAACTAGCTTAGGCCTGAAGGGGAGTGTCTTTCTTGGCCATGTGACCCTAAATCCTGTGCTAAGATGGTGTGTCTAGAGCAGGGCCTGGGACCCTTGGAGTCGGGGGCCTCCCTGCTTCTCTCTCTTAAACCTGCTCTCCCCATGGCTTGGGCAGCTGCCAGGCCCACCGTTTCCCAGTTTCTCTACCAGAGAGGAAGCTCTTTACTTCCTTTCCTCTTCCCCCTTACCTCCTCCCCTACCCATTTGTCCCTTGCCCTTTCTATTCTCCTGTCATCTCCCTTTTCTTCCCTCCCTTTCCCTTCCATTTCTCCTTCCTCTTCCCTCCCCCAACTCCAAAACCCCATGGAGAGTCTCTGCATAGGTCTTGCTGAGGACACATTGCCATCTCTCAGGGAACAGCTACAGTCAGACTATAACCTGGCTGGTGTGCGGGTGGGGGTAGTAGAGACACTTTTCTAAAAGGAGGGAAGTGTAGTTATCAGAAAAAGGCGTGGCGCTGAGGATCAAACCAAACACCACTACAGCATGCAGTGTGACGTCCTTACGCTAAAGGAAATGAGGCCTTCAGGTGAGCAAGTCCACTCTCAGGTGGACTGGATGTGAGAAACATGTGATTTTGAACACACGGTGTTTGAGTGATGTCCAAACATGATACTTGGGCAGCAGAAATAATTTTTGTGTCCTCCATCCCCTCCCTTCCTCCTGTTCCGAGGACATCAGAGGTCACAGAATCTGTTTATTAACTTATTTGTCCTTATTCTGAAAAGTATTTGAGACACTGGATGACTGGGTAGAGATTCAGCTGGCCAAACGGAGCCAGTGTGATCACTGCAAATGACATTTCCAGCATTCCAGAAGGTGGAGAGTCCAAGTCATCCGCATTTTGAAACCAACTCAGAGAGCCGATGAAATATGCAGTAAGCCCACATTTGGCAATTCAATCTTTCTAGAGTAAAAACAAGAATTAAACATAACCACACAAAGGGAACCTATCCTCTCACTCACTCTAAAGATATTTTTCACTACCTAACAACTTTGCATATCGACCTCCTTTTCTCTTTATTTTTTTGGATCTTTTTAAAACTAGCTCCCTTGAGGTATGATTTACCTTCCTTATAATTCACCAATTATAGTATACAGTTCAATAATTTTCAGAAAATTTATAGAGTTTTGCAGTCATCCCTGCAATCTAGTTTTGAAACATTTCCCTCACCCCAAAAAGATTCCTTGTGCCCATCTCATTTGCAGTCACTGTGTTACCAATCCCAGCCCCAGACAACCACTAACCTGCTTTCTGTCTCTCTAAATTTGCCCATTCTAGATATGTATACAAATGGAATCTTACAATATGTGGTCTTACAATATGTGTGTGACCTTAGCACAGTGGTTTTGAGCTTTGTGCCATGCTGACGTATGTAGTGGTATTTCGTACCTTTTTAGTGCTAACGAGTAATTCACTGTATGGAAATGCCACATTTTGTTTACCTCATTGATGGATATTTCAGTAGTTTCCACTTTTTTGCAGTTGTGAATACTGCTGCTGTAAACATTCATGTACAAGTCTTTGTGCAGACACGTGTTTTCATTTCTCTTAGCAAGATACGTGGGTGTGGAATTGCTGGGTTATATGGTGAATTTATATTTAACTTCATCAGAAGCCGCCAATTTGCTTTCCACAGTGATTTTTTGCTTTCCACATTTTGTAGTTGCCCCAGTCATGTTCAAGGATTGGATGTAGACTTTTACACTGGATTGGTTCTCTTGGGTTTCAAGGTGGTTGAAACCCAAGGAGTGGACTTGGAAGGAAGCAAAGTTGCATAGTACATAACCTTGCTGTTCGGGGTTGGCAAGTAGGTCTGTGCAGGGCAGCTTTTTTTCTGGAGAGATGAACACAGTTGTTAGATGGTGCTATTGACATCAACAGCAAAAGATTTGGAAACAGAATAGGAAGAACGTTTCAGAGATCATCAAAATAACCTCAACATGCGGGATAGTCATGGAGTGGCTTAGGCCTAGAATGATTTGTATGTTCCAGAGGTAGGTTGTTTTGATTAAATCCATGCCTATTCAATTGGATGGATTTAGGGCAGGAGGTAACCTTGGGGCTCTGCTGGGGTGAGGCTTACTGGAGCATGTGAGTAGCAGATTTCACAGACCAGATAGTAATGTTGCCAGAGCCCCAGCCAATTTTGTATCAGCGCTGCTGGCCCCGACTGCTTCCCTGACCAAGATCAGTTCTGGTGGATGGCAGGTCTTCTTTTTAAAGAAGAATGATGTATTTGTTTCTCAAGAGAAATGTCATCCCCTGGACACAGGCAAGTTGCGAATATAGGGAGGGAAATTGATGTTCTCAAGAGAGTTTTACTGTGTGATTATTATGATACAATATCTGAATGACGTTTATGGCTTAAAAAGAATGTGGTCATTTTGTTTCTTTGAAAAAATGAGATTTTAGAGTATTTAGAAACGATTCAGTGCCAAAATGAAACTACTCCTTATATCTTTTTTTCCCCCCTTAACTTTTCCCTTGTTTATCATCTGGGCAATCTTTAACACACCTGTACCTTAATTAATTCATACAAAAGCACCCAACCCATAATTAATGCTCAGTAAAGTTGGCTTGTTTTTGTGTTCATTCATTCATTTATTCATATGTATCCGGTTTGCTGAATAAATAAGTGTCTTAAGATGTAATCATAAAGCAGCTTTGTTTTGGGTCCCAACTCTGTTTAAAATTTATTCAGTAAAATTAGTGAATCCCTTGCCTCTGGATAAAATCGATGACTTCTCTGATTCTTCTTCAATGTAAAAAAATTCTACGGTCAGTTTCAATTGCTAAATACTTTTTAAAAGTTGAGGGATAATGTTATATTCGTTTTAGGTGTACAGCATAATGAAGCAATATTTGTATGTATTGGAAAATGATCACAAGTCTAGTTAACATTTGTCACCTTACATAGTCACGGAATTTTTTTTTTTGTTTTGTGATGAGCAATTTTACGACCTAGTCTCTTAGCAACTTTCAAATATTCCATACAGTATTATTAACTATAGTCACTACGCTGTACATTACGTCCCTATGACTTACTTATTTTATAACTGGAAGTTTGTACCTTTTGACCCCCAAGGTTTTTATTTGATGATCCTTGCTCTCTGTTGACTCTCACATTCCATTATTCAAAATGGTCAGCTCCCTTGGCTCTACTCAGCATGTGGTTGGGGAGATGCTGTGTGAGAAGCATAACAATGAGAGAGAGGGGAGAGGGCAGGCAGGAGGGAAAAGGAGGAGCCCCCTGGTAAGACTTCATAGGCCAAATGAGTTGGAATTTTATTTATTTATGTTTAACTACTTAGTGTTTTCATACGTACATGGTGAAACCAACCTAATCATTATGTTGTGTTTATTTGAATCCCAGTGCTTCTCACCCAGTGCACTTGGGACCAAAGAGAGCCTTGTTGAGGTGAAAGGTGAAGTCTAAAGTCTATCCAGGGTCCCAACCCATATTTTTGTCTTACATATTCATTCATGAAATATGCATCGATTGTATGCCAATGGCCAGTGCCCTAGTATAAGCAAAACGAAACTCCTACCCTGAAAATCCACCATTCCAAAGCAAGCAAGTAGTCTGAGATGCATATTTTTCAATTTCATGAAAACTAGTAGCAGGACCCTGCCTCACATCCAGGGTCTAAAAGGGTCAGAATGTGTGCAGATTGGGGTAGGATCTTTTTTTAGAGAGAACTGTGCAATGATTCCCACCACCTCTACTCAACCTCAGGAGAGAGGCTTCTGTGACCTCTTACATAGATTGGACAGGCGTCCTACCCTCACATGGAGAATCTAAGCGTGGCATACAGCATCCTGTGGGAGTGGACTGACAAGATGCCCTTTCCTGTTCAGCCTCCTCAAATCCTGTGTGTCTTTTAACGCTAGTTGGACACCTACCCCTATTATGAGGACTTCCCTGATATTTCCCCACTCTCGAAGATGTCCATTGTTTGAATTCCTGCAGAATTTGACACCTAATTAGATGGTTTTGTATCATACTCTAGTCAGACCCTTGGTCTCGACTCATCCTCCATCGTGCCTGCCCAGAGTTCTCATAACCTAAATGTCTGTGTTTAAAATTTTGCTACTAAGACAAGAACATAACTGCTGTGGATAAATTGGGTGAGGAAGAACATTAGCCTCTGTTTCCCATTTTATATTCTTTTTTCCAGCAGTGACATTAGTCGTAGGCACAGCTGTATCTGAGAGGCAGAGACTGGAAGCCACTTCTGCCCATGGGAGTTTGGATGGCATGAGATGCCATGTTGTCAGCGACACCTTTATTGGGAAGGTTGGTCTGGAGAGACCTTTTACAGAATGTATTTGTTTTGCCAGATTTGAGAGAATTTAGTGTTTATACAGCTTTTGGTTAAAATTCCATCTCTGTTGCAGAGAGATTATTATCTGAGGAAACAATCAAGTACTTAAGGGAGAAGAGGTAGAGGCTGGCAAGCAGAGAAGTATTTTAATCTTACTTCCTGACATTGGTTCAATGCCTTCTTTAGTTCTTTGGATTTTAAGTCTGATGTTCTTTTTAACTTGGAAGAAAAATTCCTGAAGCCTGTCTGGGGTGCCTCAGTGTCCTGGCGTTGCTGAGGGTTCCGTAGAAGTATCCCCGGGATGGACGTGCTAGTTAGTGGGAGGACATTGCTATTGACTTTGAACCTCGAATGCTGCTGTGATTCAGAGGGAATTATTCTAAACCACCGCCCTTGAACCTGTGGTACGGTGTCTTAGATACTAATGTATTCTTGTGATTCAGGGAAATGTGCATGTGTTTACAGCTACCATTACCTTTGCCAATTAATATAGTTCCTTAGTGGCCATGGGTAACCAGCTGGTTGCTCTCCCAGAATTTAGAGTGTAGAGGGCTCCCCTCCCACTCCCGCTGCCCACCCCCCTAATATTGTGAAAAATGCAAACACAGGTATTGATCTATCATATGTACTTGTATAACATCTCTAGATTATTTCTAATGAAACTGTCAATTATAGGTGTGGTATCACTGAGTCTAGAACAGTGGCTCCCTAACCTAGTTGATCATCCAGATCACTCGAGAAGTTAAAAAAAAATACTATAGGTTTCTGAGCCTCACCTCTGATTACAGAATCAGAATACCTGGCTGGGGCTCCGAGAGAACTCTAATGTGCTGACATAATTGGTAGCACTGCCTTGCGAAACAGTCCTTGGGTCACATGTGGGGGATTGGTGTGGGTGAGAAGAGGAGTAGTTTGAAGATACAAGAGCGGAACTGTTTTTCTAACCACTTCAGTCAGGTGTGGGTTGTGGTATAGAAATGGCTAAATAAAGAAAATCTAACCTTTGTTCCTCTGAAGTTCTTTTTCATTCAGTCCAGAGGTTTCTAACCTGGAATATTCCTAACTGGATTAGAGAAGGCAATGGAGATTATTAAGCTATTTTTAAATGAAACAGCTTTGTTGAGATATAATTTACATCCTATTCAATTTACCTACTTGAAGTGTACAATCGAATGCTTTTGGTAGGCTCACAGGTTGTGCAGCCATTGTGACAATAAATTTAGAACATATTTATCACCCTAAAAAGAAACCCCATATCCATTACATTATTTTTAGTACTCAAAGAACCAATTTATTAGTTCATAATAAAGTTCTATAGGCTAATATCAAGGTTTTTTGATTCAGACTAGAATTATGTCAGATAAGGGTAGCTCATATTAAGCTTTGATTGAGAGTTACATTATTTTTAGTGGGAAGATGGATTAATACATAAACCTTGTCTGTTGGATGAGAGGGCAACAAGGCTGTACATCTCTGCACTGTTCAATCCTCACGAATTGACTGATGTCACCATTACTGACGACCAATGATGGAAGCCATGTTTCAGTGACTTATTTTGGCATGAGCAGGGAGTAAACGGCCTAATATTCCTGCTCAGTGGGTAGATGTGCTTTATTCTGCTTGAAATGGGAGAACATAGTTAAAGCAGCTTTTCCCATATATGTGTAACATTTTGTCCTCTTTTTGTACTATCCAAATTAGACTGCTATGCAGTTAATTCAACTTTACTGCAGCTCTTTTGAATGAAGCATCTTGATTAAGTGACTTTTCTAAGGCCTGCTGTGACTGTAGCCTCGCTAAATTAATGGATGTCACTTTACTCAAGATAGCCCGCAGCCCAGTCTGGGCTTTGGAAGTTTGGATTTGGGAATTGGAGCTGGGCAATTTGGCTGAGTCAAGGAAGGCAAGGAAGTCCTTGACTTACTGGTAGGTCCCCTTAGGGAAGAGTTGCTGAGGCAAAGAGAGCCCAGCATTATTTTGGGGACAGGTTACTTCCCCCTAGTCATGGCTTCCAGGTGTTAGATCTTTGTACAAATACCAGGAAAGCAGTGATCTATTACCAACTTTAGTTACTCCCAGCTACAGTTCTTGTTTCTGAAGTTTCTGTTTTGTAGATTTTTCAGGACTTCTTTACCCTTGATCCCATCTCTCTCATCCTGGAGTTCTACCCACAGACCACCTAGCTATCACACACCCGGAGCCATGACTCCAGGAAGACATTCATTTCATAGCTAATCCTTTCCCCTGGGAATTTTTGAAAGTAGTTGCATTATTTACTTAATCCTCTTCAAATAAGAGTTTGCATACTTCTCATTGGCATGCTAAAAAAAAAACAAAAACAAAAAAGCCAAAGGCAAACACACACAAAAAAACTAGCACACCACCTGTGAAAACCCAGCATGACCTGAAACAGAAATCTTCCCCACATTGGCCTAAGACATTCCATGACCGAAGGAATGCTTTGCGTGGTTGCACCTTGGTGGGCTACATAGTTTGTCGATTATCCAAGCCTTGGCTTCTCTTTTCTCCCTTTCCTGCTGTATGGATTTGGCCTCTTTCCTTGGTTATTAGCACTTCGGCCAGACGGTGAAAGGAAGGAATTGAACTCCAAGGATGATTTCCATTTTGTAGCTATAGTTGGTCGAAGACCTTGATCCAATGTTGCCTTGGGAATATCTGATTGTCATTATTTCTGCTTGTATTCATCAAAAGGTGGTTTGTTTTCACATGAAAAGGGGCCGTTTCATAAACCAATGCAGCTCCAACAGGTGTATTCCCTGGTCAATCTATGTCAATTCTAGGTTCTCAAACATCAGTGTGCAAAAATTCAACCAAGGAGATTCCTGGGCGCCCTGGTCCCTGAGATCCAGTTTCCATAGAATGTGGTCCAGGATTTTGCATTTAGCAAATTATCCCCAGGTCCTTCTAATTAAGATTAACTAGGGGCCAATTTTGAGAAGCGCTATCCTGGAGTTTGCACATGGCTGTTCAGGTAATGCCTTTTCTGTGGTTAAATACTTGGCAATTAATAAGATTTAATTACAGTGTGTACGGTTTCCAAGGCAACATGCATTGTGTCACTCTCACCTACAGAGCTGAGAAGATTGAGGGACCACAGGGAATTTGCAGTAAAGGTGTGGCCTCCAGAGAAATGTCATCCAAGTTCTTTATGATGAGTGGTGTTTCATACCATTCATCCAAGGGCCCCCTGCTTGTTGGCAGCAGCAATAATGGGAGTAAACACATTAGAAGCCAGGAAGTCACTGGATTTCTGGAGGCAGCAAGGAGGACTTGATGAGGGATGAATACAGCCATTTAGTTACTTGCACTCCCCCCACCCCCACCCCCCCTGCGTCTCCTCAGATCAGTTTAGTCCAGAATGATAAGGATGGTGGAGGAACAGGAGACAACCTTGAAAAGCTTTTGAAAAATAATGGTCAGCTGTGGTAAATGTTTGAGCACTTTTTCTTAGTTCTCGAATGGACAGGACTGTTGAAGTTCTCCTGCTCCCACTTTCTGTCGGTTGACGCCACGTTTATAGAGGGCGTATGATCACATATGGTGGGAACTTCCACATAGAATTCCTTGCCTTTTTGACCTACATCCAAAGGCTCCACACTCTGTACATTTCCCAGGTTTAAGGATGAAAAAGGTTAAGTCCATACTGTATTTTACCATAGGCTTCTGCTTAGGTTTAGTTTCAAAGCTAGAGGGCACTGGAAAAAGCATTCAACTATCAGACTTTGGGGTCTGGTCCTAATTCCCAGCATATAAACAGGCTTTGCTGCTGCAGGCAAGTTCCTTAACTTCTCTGAGTCTGCGTTTCTACCTCTGGGAAACCAGGAGCTTACACTCAATCGATAGTCTTAACTTTTGAAGGGTGACAACCCCTTTGCAGAATTCAGTGAAAACTAGGAACTTTCTTCCTGGAAAAAAGTATATCTATACTTAAGAAAATTGCATTCACTTTCCAGGGGACCATAGACCCCTCCTAAATAAGGTGTTTTCTTAAGACTTTTCCAGCTCAAACTCAGAATAGCTGGGTCCCACAAGGACCTGGGGAGTCTTTCATTGTTTAAACTAGCCTCCTGAGGAATGAGGTATTTGCTGAGGGAGGTTTTGTTGTTCCTGGCATTTTCACTAACTGCCCTGTGCATTTAGAGGAGAAAAAAACCCAAAAACCACACTGAGAAAAATAAATAGGTCATGTATAGCTTCTGGAATACGAACTGTTGTCCTTATCATTTTTCACTGTGGTGACTCTTCAAAAGTAGGTGGATAGTATCATTGTCACATGAAGGGTGTGTAGAGGAATTTGTTCAGCATACAGATACTGTATTTTGTACAATGACAGTTAAGCCGTTACTGGGAAATTGAGGTAAAATGTAAAGATCTGGTTAACTTGAGAATGTCAGAAGGTTCCAGGGAGTGTATCAGTGGAAATAATATATATTCTTTACCGTGTCATAGCTCTCATCTCTGACCACCTTCCTAATTCAGCCCCCATCTCCCGCCCAGGGCCCAAAGTTGTAATCCAGTCAGGAGAAAATGTCTGTAGTGTTTATTTGGAAACCTGGATACTTAATTTCTTTCTTTCTCTGCTTAGGTGCTGAAAAATCTCCTCTAGAGCTTTGGAAGGCTGAATGGACTAAACATGAAGAGCTTGAAAGCGAAGTTCAGGAAGAGCGATGTAAGTATGCGGTGACTCACCGTCTGGCTGCTCCAGCTGAGCTCGGAGAGCTGCAGCAACCGGTCCTACCCTCCTACCTTGATAAGGCACTGGGTTAATCAACTACAGAAACCAGAGCGTTCAGGGCCGCAGCTCAGGGTAGCTTTCGTGAATGGTGTGCTCTAGGTTCTTTGCTGTTTGTCTGTACAGCTTTTAAAATGACATTTTTAAATTCCTGGGGTCTGTGCCTTGTAGAGAAAGGAATAAAGTAAACAGCTTAAAGGAAGGAATTAGTAAAAACCGCAGCGTTTCTAAAGGCCCCCAAATGTGATTCAGAGTGTCATTTTTAGAGGAAGCTAGTCTCATGATACTGGTTAAGAAACTACGTATTAGCATAGTTCATCTTTAGCTTTGGGGAGCTCTTTTAAACTCTCTGTTAAGGCTTTTGTGGTAAAACAGTAATATCTATTTGCTGCCTGTATCTTTATTTCTCCTGAATTCCTGGGGTTCTTACTTGTTATTTATGATAAAAGACTTTGGATTGGAGGAACCAGCTATGATGTCAGCATTATGAAACAAAGCCTCCCAGAGGAGAACATGGAGAATAATAACATAGGCACAGGATTATATACAATGATATTTTAATAAACGGTCACCTCATAAACCCTGTTGACATTCTAGTCTTATATAAGGTGCATTCCAGATACTTCCAGCAGAATTGTTGAATGGGAAAAATTCATGGAAAGATATTCAATGGGATTCCAGATATGTCACCCTCAAAATGAGCTTGTTTTGGCTATCATTTAACATTAGGTAATTAAAGGTGAACCTGGATTTTATTGCTTTGCTGTGAATTATATGACAGCTTGACACAACCACATTTTTGCAATAAATGGAGGCTACATCTTTTATGGCTAACGTCACACACACACACACACACACACACACACACACACACACACACACCCCACCTCTTTTTGGCTGAAGCTTATCTCCTGAGGCTGCGTCATGACATATGTTACTGCTCTGATAAGACCCAGACCAGAGAAGATGTTTGTGAGATGACTACAGAATCTTGTCTTGCTTAAAGGAAGTTAGAGCTAGAAAGGGTTTTAGGAAAAACTTGGCCTCACCTCATTCTTCAGGTAAGTTAATGGAAACTCAGAGAACATGAAGTGACTTAGCCAGTCACCCAACTGGCCTTTGGCCAATGAGAGCCTTGGTCATCTGACTTCTTTAGCTCCTTGCCCCTGCCACTCCCCAGAGAAACCCCCTTTAACCTTCTCATCTGCTGGCCACATGATACTGTAGCCTACAGATCTCATTTGGCTTTCTGTAAAGAAGGGGTAGTTAAATGGAAAATGTTCCCCAGTTGAGAGGATATGGGTTTGTAAATTTTGTGACTAGGCTAACAAATGTCTTTTCCATTCCAAGGAAATTTGGGTAGCTTCCATTTATACAAGTTGAGATTATTTTAGCAAAATTTAATCAGTCTGGAGTTCCATGATATATGAACAGGGGCAGGATAAATGATAGGTCCATAAACTTTTGGTCGGAAAATTCAAAACTGGTGGCAATAGGGAGGGTGTTGCTGGAATCTAATTTTTAAATAAAAACTGAACTATTACCATGATAAAAAGAGTCACAATAATAATACTATTAAAAGCCTCTGGGATTTGGCAGCAGAAAGGCTCTGAGTTTGGCAGTTCATGCTAAGAGAAGAAATGCTTGAGGAGCAAGCCTGAGAGAGAAGAACAAAGGAAACTGGTATAACGGGGCCAGAAAATAGCAAATGGATCCCCAAATTCATCTCAAATTGCTTCCCAGAGCCACACCACTGTATAGCTAAGTGGAGGGAATAAAAACAACAAAGAAAATAATTTCAAATCCCAGTATGTTCATCACCCATTTCATAATATTATAATAATTAACCATTACGGAGTATTTACTATATACGAGTATGTCAGGTCCTATGCCAACTTCTTTCTGTGAAATTATTTAACCTTGCCACAACCTTTTTTCGTAAGTATTCTTATTAGGCTCATTTTACAGATGAAGAAACTGAGACCGAGGGAAGCACAGTAACTTGTCTGGCTTCTTAGAGCTCTAAGTTGTACAACAAGTTTTTGTGCCAAAGTAGCCCAATTCCGGAGCTCAGGTTTCCTGAGAGGAAATTTGGCTGGAGATTTGATTTCATAAAGCAGGGCAATCCAGGAAGTAGCTTGGAAAGGCGACTTGGGACCTCGGTGTGTGGCCTTGGGCAAGTCTCTTACCTTTCCTGCTTCCTTCCCTAAAAAGTGGAGAAAATACTGGCCTTGCAAAGTTGTTGTGAAGGTTAAATGTGCTAATGTAGAACACACATCTTAGGACCTGGCACACAGGGGATGCTTGGTAAATATTTATTCTTTTCTCTTAATCAGAAACCATGATAAAAAGTGGGATTGGAAAGTGTCTATGGTCTGGAGGGCAGAATAATCTGGTAACAGTTGCTGTCTCTGAGGAGGGAGATTGAGAACTGGAAGTAGGTAGGGAGGGAGACTTGCTTTTCAATGTGTACCTTTGATTTGAAATTTTATATATATGTTGTGCACACACACATATAATCACTTGTTAGAAGAAAAGCATATTTTAAACTGTTCATATTCAGTTAAATGAGCCAAACTATAATCTTCTTTACCCGAAATGAGTGGTCTTTCTCAAAGAAGGAACCTAAACCATCAGCCATCAAATTTTCTTGCTTGTCTTTGTGTGAGGCTGAAAGGAGAAGCGAGAAGAAAGGGTTCTTTGTATTTCTGGGGGGTAGGAAGAAGAGGACAGCAGATCGTGTTCGTGCTTTCATAAAGAGAAGGCAGGTGACCCACTGGTGTGATCACGTTTCAGCCAGCCTGTGTCTGGGAGGTCTGCAGCCTGATCAGCTTGTGGCCATTCAGAGCAAAACCCAGGAGTGAAAAAAGGACAAGATGGCCCAAAGGAACCCCCCTGTGGATGGGCTTGAGGTCACTCTGGTACTCCAGGACTACCGTGTGGGTGGAAGGGATTTAATCCGAGTGTCTTTTCTGGAACACTTAGATGGCTGCCACACCAAGGGCAGCTTTCTGTGAGTGCAATAGGGGAACGAAAGTGATTCTGTGGACTGTGGTGAGATAACGTCCTTGTCGAGTTGCTTTTATCCCTGAACGTATTTGGGAGCTCGCAGATTACACACAGAGGCCAAAGAAAGTTATGGAGCTCACACCGGTCCTTCACCGTGGATGACATATTTCAGTTCCCCTTTGTAACTTTATTTTGGGCATCCTTAAAGCTGGTTATATACTAGAGAGAATACAGGAGAAATGTAAAATATGGTTCTTGTCGTTACGAAACTCATAAACTGAGGTGGGAGGAGAAAAATTGCACATAAGAAATAACTAAGGCAAAATACAAGTCATATAGACTAGAGATATTTAAGGGAACTTCAAAGTGATATAAACCAATTGTTAAATTGTGGGGCCTGGGTGGTAAATGCTGTCAATTTTTCAGAGAGGGGTGAAACCCCTGAAAATGGGAAGATTTGAGAGAGCATCTTGGAGGTGGGGTTTCTTCCAGGCAGAAGATGGGTAGGATTTGGTAGGATGGTTGGAGAGGAGGGGAGGGTAATTCCGGGGAGCCAGCCATGTAGCACAGTGGGGAGACTCTGTCTCAAAACCTTTCCCTTGAATGCAAAATTGTAACACTTCAAGAGCCCACCCGAGTACCCATGGCATGGCTCTTGAGTCTTTCGATAAGAACACTATAAATATTTCATTCTCGATTTCAAAATGGGTATACTTGACTTTCACGCTTATAAAATGAGTGCAGAGTTCTAAATCATCATGATTTATATCTTTTATGAGTATAGTTTGAAAGTGACTTCTTTACCTCTTTAAATATCTGCAGCAACTAGCATGTGGTTCCACATGGAAAAATGAGCTGTCATCATGAGAAATGAGGCCAAGAAGGTTGGGGTTTCCCTTTGCTAATAAAATGCTCAGGCTTCTGGAATTTCTTTGTAAATGCCAATTTCTAGTGCTGTGAGTGAACTGGGTGGAGGTTGAGGGATGGGAAATGAGGTTGAAAGATCTTTGTTAACAAATCTGGAGAAATGCCTCTCAAACATGATCGAGACCTTCAGAGTTTACTTTGTGGGTGTGTGCTTAATTTTATGAAAGATTTGTTCCCAATTATGTTTTCCATTGTAATAGGGAAGCACCGGACATTCCATAAAAAAAAAAAAAAAAAAGAATCGAAGCAGCCAGTTCAAAATGGCTGGCTCCATGACAGATTAAATTGATGGTATTCTTTACATAGCAGCTACTAACGATTGCAGCTTTCAGCCAAAGAAATGCACACACCCCGTGAATCTTGAGGAACCAGACACATCCTGCTCAAGAAGGAGTTTGAATTTCTTGCCTGTTGAGAGAACAGCTCTCATGAAGGTCAAAAATCACATCTCTGCCAACGTATTTTTTTCAATGAGTTTTTAGTCAATTATAATTAGTTTTTACAGAAGCCCAAGCCTCCCTCCACCACCACACACACAAAAAGTTGGGAGTATTTAAAATCCAAGTCTCTGTATTGATGGAGGAGCCTTGGCCACATCTACTGTAACGCTAAGCCTCCTTTCTTTTTCATAGACATTATTTAAAAATACATCAGAGGTGACCTTTTTGGGTGGAGGTATGAGACTCTTATAAACTTCTGGAGAGAAATTTGGTCAGGTTTGTGTCATGTTGCATATTTTCCAGGTCTTGTCAGACCTTCTTAAATGGGGAATCTATTTGCTGCTTGATTTCACCTTATATCAAGTTTCCTAGGGCGGCCTAAACACAAATTGTGTTAGTTAAACACAGATGTATTATCTTACGGTGCTGGAGGCTGAAGTTTGAAATCAGGGTGTCGGCAGGGTTGGTTCTTTGTGAACACTGTGAAGGCGAATCCATTCCATGCCTCTCCGAGCTTCCGGTGGTTTGCTGGCAGTCACTGGCTTATAGATGCATCAGCCCGGCCTGTATGTTCACGTTCACATGGTGTTCTCTGCACGTCACGTATCTGTCTTCAAATCTCCCCTTTTCAGAAGGACACCAATCATATTGGATTAGGGCCCACTCTAATGACCTCATCTGAACCCGATTACCTTTGTAAAGACCCGATCTCCAGGTAAGGTCACACTCTGAGGTACTCAAGACTTCAACTTATCAATTTGGGGAGGGGAGTGGAGGGACCCAGTTCTACCCAAAATATACTTCCATGCCTTTCTATCCTAGAGCACTTTCCCCAAAGCCCTGCTCCCCGCTACCCCCACCGAACCCCCAGCATACACTCAGATAGACTTCAGCTCCACAGCTGCATCCTTTGGACTATTTTCAGTATCTAACATTGTGAGGCCAGTGTACACAATTGTTTCGTGAGTGTCACTGCCTAATATATATTAATAACAAGAGTAAACATGTATTGCTCGCTGATCTGCTACACCAGAAATAAGGAGAAGAGTTCTCATTTATTGAATGCTTACTATGTGCCAGGCACTGCACCAAGCCCTTCGCATGTTCTGTATCATGTTCTTTTGCATGTCCTTTATCACTTACAATACTCTATCTGTAAAGACCACTGTTGTTATAGCACTGTGCAGAGGAAGAAATTAAGGTCCAGGGAAGTTAAGTAAGTTGGCCAAAGTCACATATTTGATAAACAGAGAGATCTGAACCCCCGATGGTCTTGACAGAGCTTGCACTGTCTGCTGCTGCACACACTTGCTGACACAGGTCATTCACATTCCTAAATCCCAAAGCTTCAAATTGCATGAAAGAAATTCTGCCCTATTGTCCTAAGTGTAAAGACCCGTACAATGGTTTTACATCATGATGAGTGCTATCCATAATGGCAAAGCCCACCAATATTGGTGTCCTTCCCCATGGCAAGGGAGGATTTGTGAAAATCTTGGGTTGTTTGATTCCTGAGAGGCCAATGCACTTCAGACTTGACTTTACAAGTAAGAGAGAATAGATACTACTTGTGGTTTTCCACTGGAGCCAGTAAAACGTCTGTTTCTGAATGGAGCTCAATTGCTGGCTAACTGGATCAGAGGTGCATTTTAGTTATCCCAGACCATAATTCCAACAATTCTTGGTTAAACCTGATGCCCTTCCAGCTGCAGCTGGAGACCAGTTTGAAACTCAGAACCTGGCCTCTACATTTGAGGAAATCTGATAGTCTACACATCAGTGAATCACCTTGGTTATTACCTCTTAGCTCTTTATTCTAAATTAATTACCTAATCACTTCAAACTATTGCTGACCTTGGTGTTTTTTGTTTGAAAAATTCTTGTAAGTAACTTCTCTTTGGGAATGAAATAGAAATTGCTTCTGAATTTACTCTCTGGAGATTTTCAGTTGGGTTTCCACCCAAAGAGCTTTACTGTATAGAGGTAGTTGTTTTCACTGATATGAAAATAGGTGTCAGCATTAGCCAAAGGCCCAGTATGTCCATAAAGATGAAAATAGTGACTAGCTTTGACTTTTTCTTACCTCCTTTTAAACAAGGAAAGTCAGTGTGTTCTGATCAACTTGATTATCCAATTATTATTTTTATCACATTAATGAAAACAAATTTTGCTTTTTGGGAAGCACTCCCTGAAAGGATTTCATTTTTTATTTTCTCAGGAGACCAAATGATCTGATGGTCTTCACCGCCCTCCTTCCTCCTGGGTTGTCGAGTGGGCTAGCTGGCTGGGGAGTGTAGAGATTTATAATGTGGGAATAAAACAAGAAAAAGGCTGAGGAACCACATCTTCTCCTTGGATGGGTTTATTCTGAGATGTATTTCCCAATGCTAAGAATGTTTCTGTGGTAATTTTTCAAACTTCGGCTACATTTTTGGAGGGTTTTGTTCATGGGAGACAGTATGAACTTATGAAGCAATCCATTCTTCGAAGGGTTGTTTCATAACTGAGGAGCTGCAAGTTCCTTCTGTGAGGTCCCAATGGGCATATTTATTAAGATATAGGATAAGCTATTATAACGAAGTACTCTGAAATCAAATGGGATAGAAGTTGTTTTCTTTTCAAGTAAAAGCTTAAGCACTCTAAGGCCAGCAGGACAGCACTGCTCCATAGATTCATCCAGGGACCCAGGTCCCTTTTGATCCTTCTGCTGCCCTCCAGACCTGCACTGGGCATTGTGGTAGCCAATTGCAATGTGTGGCTCTTGAGCATTTGAAATGTGGCTAGTTCAAATGGAGATGTTTTGTAAGTGTAAAATACATACCAGATTTCAAAACCTTTACACCAAAAAAAAAAAAAAAAAAAAGAATGTAAAATATCTTAATTTTTTATAATTACACATTGAAGTGTGAATATTATGGACATATTGGATTAAGTAAATATGTTAAAATTAATTTCCCCTGTCCCTTGTTATTTTTTTAATGTGTCTACTAGAAACTTCAAAATGACTTAAGTCTTGTATTATAATTCTTTTGGGCAATGCTGGTCTAGGGTGTTGTTCTTGTTGCATATTTTGCATTCAGGTCTTAAGGAACCAGAAAGAGGGAGAATGAAACACAATCTTCCTTTTTAAAGGATGTGACTCTGAAGGGACACAAATCCTTACTATCAACATGGAACTGACTGGAATTTAGTCACATGCCCCTACCTAGCTGCAAGGGAGGCAGGAAGACATTTTTGCTATTTGGCAGCCACAAAGCCAGCTAAACCTCAAGGGGAAGGAGGAATGGATACTGAAGAAGATGAACTCAGTGTTATGGGTTGAATTGCCACCCTACCTCTGAAAGATTTTTGAAGTCCTAACCCCTAATACCTCAGAATGTGACCTTATTTGGAAGTAGGGTCTTTGCAGAGGTAATCAAGTTAAAATGAGGTCATTAGGGTAGGCTCTAAATCCAATATGACCAGTGGAAATTTGGACACAGAGACAGACATGCACGAGGGAAAACTATATTAAGAGACACAGAGAATGCCATGTGACGATGAAAGCAGAGATCTGGATGATGCCTCTAAAAGCCGATGAATGCCAAAGATTGCCGGCAAACCACCAGAAGCTAGGAGAAGGGCATGGAACAGATTCTACCTCACAGCCTTCAGAAGGAACCAACCCTACTGACACCTTGATTTTGGACTTACAGTCTCCAAAACTGTGAGATAAATTTTTGTTGTTTAAGCCACCTAGTTTGTGGTGCTTTATTGTGACAGCCCTAGGAAACAAATTTACTTGGCCCCAGTCATTTTCCATAGTGAGCTTCATTTGAGATCTGGATGATAAAGATGTACCATATGTTCTTAGGTTTGATTACTTTTATCCCAAAAGTGAATATTGGTTGCTATTTGCCCAATTCCCCATTGTCCTATTGGTGGCATGCTGTTTCAGGTGAAGTTAAATGCTTTTTCCATGTTAGAAATGGAAACTGCTCCTGAGTGTTGTTACCAACTGGTGACATTAGCTTATCAGTCAGGCTTTTCCTTTTAGTCCAGTACTATGTTGAGTAACCTGGTTTGATAAGATGTGGGATTAATAGGGTCTGTGTTAAGTATACCAGTTACAGTCATTATTTTGGGATTGCTTACACAGATAGGAACTGTCATGAGCTGATCCCACACTTTCATAGGAAGGTTTAGGAATGATGTCAGCCTACAGTTATGTGTTATAAACTTAGTTTTAGGTTACACTGAGTGCATTTATTCAGTCAACATGCAATTTATGAAGTTGTGAAACATGAAGATTCTTAATTATATCAATTAATTTCATTTGCAGATATATGCCAGCTTGACTCAAATTGTGGGGCTTAGAATTCTCAGCAAAACATTATAGACTTTTTTTGCAAAAACAAAACCTTAAAATAGTGGCATTTCCACTTCCCAGATATGTCGCTTTGTTACTATAATCTAAGATCATATTATGTTTTTTCTGTAGCCACATTCCATCTTAATTCGTATTGGGTTGGTTATTGGTTCTTTTCGACCACTGTTGCTTGCAAAGCCCTGTCTCTTTGTGTGCTTGTGCTGTTGGATATGTGAGTGAACCCAAATGCAGGACGCTATTTTTATCTTAGTTAAATTTTATTTTGTTTGTTAAGTTTGTTAAATTTAATTTAGTGCAATAAATCGATTGCTCTGTTTTTTTCATCATTTTAAACTCTGACTCTTAAAATCACATATAGTCATCCACAAACTTGGTAGGCATGCTCATTTAAGTCATGAATGAGCGTATTGAACAGATTTCCCTTCATATATATATATATATGTAATACATATATGTATTATATATAGCTGAAGTTAAGGTATAGTTTTTATATATATGGCATTGTCATATATTGTATATATCATGTCATATAATGATAGGCATCCTTCCTAATGGACACTGCCTTAATCCTCATTCTGTGGGGCCTGGTTATAGCTGAACATTATGCTATTTCTCAGCCCTGTTTTCTGTCTTGTTCCAGTTTTACCCCTTATTATCTACGTGATATTGGGCACGTTACATCCCTTCTCTCATCTTTGGTTATCTCAATCTATAAACCAGGGTGGTGCCACCACCTCTCTTACAGCATCGTCACAAGATTAGGATAAAATCTGGCATGCAGTCCATTCTCAATAAATGGTAGCTAATGATAGCTGCTACCCCGATGCCTTGCACGATGCCTCACATTAGTAGGTCTTCAGTAGTATGTGATGAATGAATGGCCTCAAAAAGTTTGCTGTCTAGTTGAGACACTATGATTGACATGCATGAAACAGTTAAAGTAGTACAAGGCTTATGTCATTCAAAACAAATCAGGAGTCCAGGCTGTAAATACCATGGGGGTTTACAGAGGAATTGAGGGAAAAGTCGAGTTTGGAGTTGGCTTTCTTGATTGGGTAGGTTAGGGTTAACAGAGGAAACCAGTACTGGCAAGGGAATGGGCAAGAGTAGAAGTGGGGGTGAGGAGGCGCTGAGGCTCCTCAGTGGGAGACACGCATGGAAGAGTAACAGAAAGGAAAGTTAAGTGGCAGGGATGGACTTCTCAGCATTGAAAGCTGGGGGTGGGCGTTGCAGGTGAAACTGAAGAATGACGTTTAGAGATGATTGTGTTTTGGGGAGTAGGATGATTTGGGGGTTTTGAGAGACTAAGCAGAGAAAAGGGCCAGGACTAGGGCCGAGGCCAGGGCGGTGGAGGGAAAGGATGTGATGCTTTGAGTGGGTGTGGGAGGAGGACCAGGGAGGAAATCCAGATTCCTGTTGCTACACAAAGGCCACACCCTGTTGTGGGCATGCCAGCCCAGTGTAAGTGCCCTTCATCTCCTGGGAAATCGGATGTGGGCTTATGATTGCACTTGCCTTTCACTAAGCAACTGGGTGGGAAGAGACATTAGGAAATGAGAAAAAAAAAAGAGTCTATTTGATTAGAAAAGAAAGTATGGAGAATATTTATTTAACATTCAAATGCACTTCTGTGCCAGGCATTAGTCTAAACAACTTAACAAATTGTAATTTATTGATTCCTCTCTATTAGAGGAGTCCCATTCTCATCCCTATTTGCAGATGGTAAGACTGCCACAGTGTAACCTACTGTATTAGATTGCTAGTACAGTACTGCTGTAACAAAGCTGTCTAGATAGAGTGGCTTAAATAGCAGAAATTCGTTGTTTCATAGTTCTGGAGGATGGAAATCCCAGATCAAGGTGTCAGCGAGTCTGAAGGCTGTGAGGGAGAATCTGTCCCATGCCCCTCTCCTTGCTCTGGTGGTTAGCTGGCAGTCTTTGGCGTTCCTTAGCTTATACGTGTTTCCCCGAAAATAAGACCTTCCTGGACAATCAGCTCTAATGCGTCTTTTGGAGCAAAAATTAATATAAGAACCGGTCTTATTTTACTATAGTATAAGACTGGATCATGTAATACAATAAAATAATATGATATAATATAACATAATACCAGGTCTTATATTAATTTTTGCTCCAAAAGACGCATTAGAGCTGACGGTCTGGCTAGGTCTTATTTTCAGGGAAACACGGTGGATGCACCACCCAGATCTCTGCTTTCATCTTCACATGGCATTCTTCCTGTGTGGGTGTCTCTGTTCAAATTTCCCTTTTATAAGGATACCAGTCGTATTGGATTAGGGACCCACCTTTCTCCAGAATAACTTCATCCTAACTAACTACATCTATAGCCACCCTATTTCTAAATAAGGCTTCATTCCCTGGTACTGGATGTTAGGACTTTTAACGTATGAATCATGAGAGGACACAATTCAACCCCTAACACTTGCCTAAATCACAAAGGTGAATGAAGTAGGAATCAGGACTTGTGCTGGGGGCTCTGGCTCCAGTAGCCACCCCTTCACCACAATGTCTGTGATTTCTGATGTGCACAGGTGTTGACTGTTGTAGCTACAAAATAAGATTCCAGCCAAGCACGTAAAGGCCTGGAGTTGGATTTCAAATTCTCCTTTTCAATTTCCAGTGGCAACTGACAGATGATAATATGGGTAAACTTTGACCAAAACATGCTGCAGCAGAGCCTGCTAGCCACACTTGGGAGGATCCATGGGAAAGCCTTTGGTGCCTGAGATGATAAGAGCAGGGCGGAGAACAGGGAAAGTAAAGCAGTTAGACCTGTTTGGGGAAGGGATGGGGAGGTGGAGAGGAGGACCTAAAATGCAAATTGGGACCTGAGACTTCTGGAACGTTTGTATTTTCTATTTTTGAAATAACAAAGGGTATGGCTTAGACTAGGTTGGCGGTGCTTTTGAAGGTTTGGGGCACAGCTGTCCTCTGAATTGTGGGTCTGGGCTTAGGACATCGGCTGTGCCCCCTGAATAGCTGGAAAGTGGGTTGTTTCATAAGCTCTGGTGAGTGTTCATTCAGCAAGTAAGTCCTGCAGTCCTGGGAGTCTGCTACTACAGATGCCTGCCTTTTCCAGCGTATTTGGAAAGCCACTTTCACCCTTCCCCCACACTGAGCACATGGATTTAGGTAGCAGATGGCAGTCTGGGTCATGGTGGGCAGGATGAGATCATTGTCCCTGCTCTGTCTGCAGCATCCAGCACGGCACCAGGCACTGTGTTGAAAATACTGACGGCTCATTGTCACCCCCTCATTCTTCTGCCCCTCTTTGCTCATTTTTCACTGCTATCCCCATATGTACAGAAGCAAAAGGACAGAGGGGTTTTCTGGGTGGGTTTGCTTTAGGATGGTCTGAATGTTCTCTTGGCCACTTTTGATTGTGTTATGTGACATTGACAAACGTTGTTGGAAGGCCTGGCTTGTGATGCGTAACCCACCCATGTCCTTGTTTTGGTCCCCAAACTGTGAAATTTTAGATACAAGCAGCTCAAGTGGTTGGAAAGCCACAGTAATGAGACCAGTCATGAACTTAGACCTGGTGTAGGCTAATTAACTAGTCTGTGTTCCATGGGCAAAAATGATCTAAATTTAGACCCAATTTACTGACGGACATCTGGTTCTCTCTTTGGTCACAAAGGAGCCTAAGTGTTATTGGTTAAGAACAGGGTCACTCTTACTAGAAACAGAACAGTGCTTAGTTCCTGGTTATGATGGAGCAGCTGTTTCAACCCCATTTAAAGGATGCTCTAATTTCATTATAATTCAATTTTTATTCGTTTGTGAGTCATTTAGCTAAAGGTTGTCAAAGATTCTGGACAACTTGCTTCTAGCTGGGGAAGAATTCCCCAGAATGATCAAGTAAGCCCTCAAAATAGGCAGGTCTTCGTTGATGGCCTTAGTTAGGTATATTGTAGTGAATGTTCCTTATCTTCGATGTTCTGATACTTTCAACTCCATCGTGAGCCCTCTTGACACATTTCATTTCTTTACCACAAACCTGTGTTATATATACAATACTATTGAGTTAGCCACTGTTATCATTTTTGGCTTGTTTAAGGGAAGCTATGTGAAAGAAATAATCTAAGAAATGGACTTCTTTTGTAGTATTATTTACATTAATGAAACAGAGAGAGTAACCCATATTTTGGAGGACTAGGCAAATAATTGATGTTACATCTATAGAGAGGAATGTTCCAGAGTCATTAAAAATATTAAGCTTATAAAGTATGCAGTAACTGGGAAAGTGCCTATAATAAATTATGTGGAGATTCAAGTTACAATATTCTATTGCTTTATATTATAATTACAACAAATGAAAAATAAACATATGAGTACATATCAACCCTTCTACTTAGAGGAATACTGAGAAAATAAGGATGAGCAAAAATGTTTAAACCTTAAGGATATTTACCATGGTGATACTTTTAAATACATAAAAAGTGGAAACTGCTTAAATATTATAGTAAAAAAAATTGGCTGAGTGTATTTTTGGGCACATACTACAAAGCCATTAAAAATGTTTCAGACATCTATTTAAGGAAGGTGTTTCATATGTTATTATTAAAATTTAAAAGCAAGTTTTAAACATATTTGTGATGTGTGAAATTTTTAATGTTTTTGCCTTCCTAGGAAAAAAAAAATCTGGAAGATATAAATAGGGGCAAGAGGTCTCCACAGGCAGATCCAAGTTTTGTGGAGCCTGAGGTTTATACATACGGGAATCCTTCTTTTAAAAACACCAGAAGATTTTACTTTTCAAATTTTACCAAAAAAAAAAAAAAAAAAAAAAAGGAAGGAAGAAAGAAAACATATATTATAATATGTGAGCACATTGCTAGTGTTGGAAGGACATACAAGTGAAGGGACATTGAGGTTTAAGCTTCAGTCGCTTTGGGGTGACCTGAAAGCAGGAGAAGGCTACAACCCGTGGCGTTCCGCATGTCTCAGAATCCAGCTGTTACTTTTTAGGCCCTCCGCTGGATACAGTCACAAGACTAGTAAATCACCCTAATGTACAAGGTTCTTAGGAAACTTGTGGTGATTCTTTTCTTTACTTCATTCAAGTACATTTCTCTTTCTTCTAGTTCAGTCATTCTCCAAGTGTAATGCCTGGACCATCAGCATCAGCGTTCATGAGAACTTAGAAATACAAATTTTTGGATGCCCTCAGATTCACCTAAACAGCAATTCTGGGACTAAGGCCCAGCAAAGGCCTCCCCGGCCCCCTCCCCCCGCTCCCCTCCCCACCCCCTGTGATTCTGGTGCAAAATAAAATTTGAGGTCTAATCCTCTTGGTAGTTGTCAGCCCTCACTATACATGACAATCACCTAGTAAGCTTTTCCAACTGCTGATGACAAGCAGCCACCCCCAGAGAGTCTTTGTCTTATGAGAGAGAATGTTGTGTCACCATTGGAATGAAAGATTTACTTGCACTTTCAGTAACAATGGAGAGCTGTACTGATGAACACATTCATCAGTGTACTTTGTCTTATCTGCCTTCCCTAAACTCCACAAGGGAATCTGTGTCCATAAATACTTGACTGTCTGGGCGGGGTTTTGTGCACAGAATCCAGAAAGTATCGCTTAAGATTTAAGTTCGTTCATTAGTTAAGCTCCAGTTCTGTGTGCTCCACTTGCTATTGCTAACCCCTCTGAGCCTCTATTTCCTAGTTTGTAAAATGGGAATTTTAGAAAAGTCCCTCCCTCCTAGGATATTGTGAGGATTAAATGAAATAAAAAAAATGCTTAAGATACTCACTTCCCTTTTCCAAATACTTTCTAATTCTATCCCCAGTTACAGACCTCATCTATCCAATCTGTTTTTTTTTTTTTTAGAAAACAATGTTCTTTCATTTTTGTATTCCATAAGCTGAATTTTATAAATGTTTTGGGTAATGAAGAAATTATTTTTAGCTCCCCATGGACTGACTGAAAGGTGTGTTTAGTGCCTGATTTACATTCCAGAGGAAATTAGAAACAAATGCCTCCTGTGAAGATGGAACAAGGGTATGTTAGACTTGTTCTATCTACTCCTGCGCACATGTCTGATGAGCACTTGAAACATGGCTAGAGTGACGAAGGAACTGAATTAAAAATGTTATTTATGTTAACAAATTTAAATTTAAAAATGGATACCCCAGCCAAATAATGGAAAACTTTAAGTTTGCAACAACTTGAGTATGTGAGTTTATTTTTTCAAGTGTAAATTTCATGATCTCTAAATACATGTCAAGTATTTCTGTTAAAAATCTAGCATCAGAATAGAGATGTGATGTAAGTGTACAGGATTTTGAAGACACGAATGTAAAACATCCTGTTCGCAGTTGTCATGTTAATTACATGCTGAAATGATAAAACTTTGGTTGTATTGGGTTTTATAAAACGTAATTAATTTCATCTATTTCTTTGTACTTTTTTAAAATGCCGCTATTAGAAAATATAAAACGTGGCTTGCATAATATTGCTCTTGGATAATGTTATTAGACCCTAACATGAAAACAAAAAAATTGAGAAAATGAAACACACCTGTAAGTCACCTGAAAAGTCACCTGAGTCATTTCTTTCCGTTGGCACAATTGGGTCTCAGTGTTCATGCTTGGGAGCTACCAGCCCACTTACATTCACCTTTGTGGGATCCATTTATAGCCACTTTCCTTTTGCTTTTGATGTATATAGACAAGCTCTATAGTTGAATAAGTGATATCCTATTGTACTTGAATAAGTGATTTGCCCTCTGAACTTACGAGGAAGTTGAGCTGTAGCTGCTGGTTTAACACAACACTAATTTCACTATGGAGCCTCTCAGTAAAGTGCATTTTTTTAATGTTGTGTGTTTTTTCTGTTAAGTGTCCTCGGAGCATAGGAATGGAATTGTTCTGCTCCAGTGTTTTTCTGTCCATACAAGGGAGTTACCATTTCTGGGACTCAGATTTATAACCACTTCCTTATTTTTGTAATGCCTCCTAATATATTTTTTCAAAAGGGACTTGACCTTCACATAATTCATACTTTTCCTTGAAATGTTAAATCACCCACTTCAGCCTTGGCTTTATATGACCCATGGAATGTGTGTCTCTTCCCATATTAAAAGTTACTCATTAAACAGTACAATGAAGATTTCTTATAAGATAAACATAAATATAATGTCACTTAAAGGATTATTTTCTGCCTTTATATGGTTTTTGTTGTATTTGGTGGGCCCTTACTCAAAGTGTCTCAGGCTGAGTAATAGATCTGGGGCTGATATTTAGACCTTTGTGTTGACATCTTAAAGATGATACTTGAGCTGTCGAGTTCTGGACTTGGGGAAGAAATTTTTCATTTCAGAAGGGAATTGCATTGGTGTTGGGCCTATTGTGCAGTTATGCTATATCACAAGGTACTGCCAGCTTTTTATTCCTAATCTGTGTAGTGCACTCTTTGTTCCGGGCTCCTATTACAGCAGGAGTGTTTTTCTCAGCTTGAAAGCCCAGGTTATCCGTGCCATCATATGGGCACAGAAGTCATGCTGGTGCCCCCTCTGCACACGTGGTTCTTGGACCTTGAACTTTGTAGTGCGATTGCATTTCCTGAGAAATATCCTCTTTCCACTCCAGAAAAGCTTTCCATCCTCTTAACAGGAGGCAGTAACTCTATCAAGACCTCCAGCACCTACCCCGCCATCCATTATAGCATATTAAGAGATGATAAGTATGTAAAACATGAGGCCAGAGAGGCAAAGAGGCTGGCTCAACATTTTACTGTTTTCTCCTGGGTGGCGTCAAGACTTGGCAGACAATTTTGTGGACAGAACAGCAGGCTACGTTTACTGATCTTAGCTCTGCCAATTCCGCCTTTGAGAGTCCTGCAAGTCAGTGCACCACCCTGGGTTTCCACGTGGGTAAAATAAGATGCTCTCGAAACTCTCATTAAGGTTTAAAGGCCTGTATTTCCTATTCAGGTCTTTCCAACCCCCTGTGCTCCCATCCATCTCTGCATTCACTGGTAATTGCTTCTGTTAGAGAGTCTGAAAGCAGTACATTTATTTTTACTGGAGTTGTGCAAAGTCCCATGGGCATCTGGAAAAAAGAATACATATTTTAATAGGAGTGTGTTCAACTCTTCCCTCAGTACCTAGTCAGAATGTATCTATCCCCTTCTTCCTCTTGCCCAAGATATTTCTTGTAATCTCTACTAATTATAGTAAGAACAGACAGTGAGGAAAGGATGTGATCCTATTGTATATAGTGATTATAAAGACCTTCCCTTGAAATATGCAGGTCTGTTTTCATGGTTCCTTAAGCACAAAGCAGAGCGGTAGACAGGAAATCTCTAAGTCTTTGACCTTCTCTCTAAGGGGAAAAGCAAAGCTTTGAAAACATGGTAAAAGAAGAAAGAGAAATTGAGATAGGAGCAGGAAGAGAGAGACGAAAAGAAAGAAAAAAAGGAAGAAAAGGGCTCTTTATATCTCATATGGCTACTGTATTTATGCTCTGTGTTGTTTCTGAAGTGGTATACTAAGCTGCTTCTGCGTTTTAGCTTGATGTACTTGAAGATATAATTTAATATATTCTTTAGAAACATATTTAAAGTATAAAACAGCCAAGTAGAAATAAATTTAATTGTTTTTAAGAAGTTTGCGGAGCTTTGACTGTATAAACATGTCAACTGTTAAACAGTTGTCAAGTAATTACCTTGCTCTTTTCACCAAAACAAAAACAAAAATCTTTGTCTTAAATTTATTTAGAACATACTTCATAGGTATCTTTGGATTTAGATACTTGAATATCTTGTCAAGTTGCAATGGTGAAAACATCAGTAGCTATATAAAAAAAAGAAAATTTGAGAAAATTTGACTTTCTATTAAAACTATGGAGGATGGGAATAAATATAAAAGACTATATTATGCCACAGATAAAATTAGATCCCTGAAAGTCTGCCTGGAACTATATAGTTAAAACATTGCCAGTTAAACAATGATGGAGCAATTCATACAGAAATTTGATTTTTAAAGTCAATTTTCAAAGTCAGTGTCAGTTTCACACAGGTTGGGTTTTCCTACTTGTGTGTTTTGTAGGGTTTTCCCCCTTCTCTACTGATTTTTTTTAAAAGTCTTTATCCCTATCATCTTGGGCAGTTGTTCTTAACTCTCTTTGCACATTAAAAGTACCTGGGGAATTTAAACAAAACCAAAAACAAACCTATTACTGCTCATTGCTCCACCTGTCCCCAAACCAACTTAATCAAAGTGTTGGGAGCCTGGGCTGGGTATTTTTCAGTCTCCTTGGGAGATTGTCCTGAGCAGAAAGTGTTTAGAACCGTTGATCCAGGATAACAAGTGTCATGTCACAGGAAGCAGTGTTGTAGAGAATAGCGATCTGAACAGCATCACAATGAATTTCCCCTCATCTTACCCACTCCCCCACCATCATTGATAACAAGTGGAAAAACCAGGTTTTCAAACCTGCCTGGAGAAAGCAAATGAAATTTAAAGTCTGCATTTACATGCAATTTAAATTATTTTCAAGTGGTCATTTGCATTTCTTCCATTCTGCATTTAGACTGAATTGTGCAGGCAAATAGCTTGAGTCTGAGAACATAGACATTGAATTTGATCTTGGTAAGGAGATATATCCTTACTAGTCAATTGTATTCATTTGCAAGAGTTGCCTTAACAGTGTATAGCAAGTCCTCACTTATCATAGATAGTTTCTGCTACTTTAAGTGAAACAATGTATACTGAGACCAACTTTTTACTATAGGTTAATTGAACCAAATAGAGATAAGTTCTAACATCTCTTCAACGTTATAATGAAATGATGTTGAACTAAATGTTATTCCAGGACCTCCTGTATCATAAACTGGGTGGCCTGGAACAACAGAAATGTACTGTTTCACAGTTTTGGAGGCTAGAAGTCTGAAATCAAAGTGTTGGCAGGGTCATGTTCCCCCTGAAACCTGCCATTCTTGCTTCTTCCTAGCTTCTGGTAGTCTTCTGGCAATCTTTAACGTCTTTGGTTTGTAGATGGATCACTCCAGTCCTTAGACTTCGCATGCTGTCTTCCCTGTGTGTGCCTATCCCTACCCAAATTTCCTCTTTTAATATGGACACCAGTCATACTGGATTAGGGCCCACTTTACTGAGCTCATTTTAACTTAAGTACCTTGTAAAGACCCTATTTCCAAGTAAGATCACATTCTGAGGTACTGGGAATTAGGTCTTCAGTATGTCTTTCTTTTAGAGAACTTAATTCAAACCACAACACCACTACATGAAAAAGAATCTCCCTTTAATATGTTTATTTCATTCTTTTATTCACATTCTGAGAGTTTAATTCTTTACTTATAAAGAAACATCAGACTAAATATAAGTCAGAATCATTTTCCTCTGTGGGAAGGTCATGCCAGATACAGGCAGTTTCTGGTATAATTAAGCCCCCTCCCACCCCTGCTGCTCCACCTTACAAGATTTTCTCAGTATTAGCCTGAGCAAGATAGCCAATGAAATCAGCATCAGGCTTCAGTCCGAGAGTTCATTCATTCACCACAAGTTTGTCCTAAGGGCGCCCTTGGTTCTAGAACTACTAGGATGGTAGAATACAAGTAACTAACGTGGTCCTCGATACATTTGTTTGGAGGAAAGAAATGTTACAATGGACAGGGAAATAGGAATACAAAATAATTGACATCCAGGTGTTATCAAGTACAGTACACCTTTCTATCTGTAGCTTTATTTCAATCCTCAAAGAAAAACCCATCCACCCACAGGCCTTCAACTTCAGGCAACCTTACCGGAGTACTTCCCGACACACCATAGGATGCTAAGAAGCCCAAGAAACTCTGACACTTGTCAAACTTATGTCGTACTTGGTAAAATAAGATGGAAACAATTAGAGAACAATCATTCTAAAGCTTTCTATGAGGAAATGGGCTGATATTATATGATCACATTTATTCATGTGAGGGAGCTGTCTGGTTCAAGCACTTGGTTGTTTGCTTGATTCATAATTCCTTTTGTAATTCCTTTATCGCGAAGCCCCCGTTGGTCTCATCCTGTAAGGTAGACTCTCTGACAGAAGTTGCCTCAGTATGAGAAAGAACTTCCTTGTCTCTTGCTGCTTAAGGGTAGACTGACTGCTTCCAAGGCCCGAAGGCTCGTGGATTTGCTGAAACTGCCAAGTTGGGTGGAACATTAGATTTCAAAGTTTCCCAAATTTGCTTGTTGGTAAGAATTACCTAGGGTGCTTGGTACAAACAGGGATCCCCAGGTCCTCTCCCTGGAGATTCTGGTTCAGTGGGTCTGGTCTGGGTGGAGCTTGCGAATCTGTGTTTCAGGGAGGCTCTCCCCTGCCACCCCTCCACCACCCATCCCATGCAGTGGTTCTTAGCCATGAATGAGCTGGAGACACACTGGACTAAGTGACTTCTCACCAGCATTCTGATTTGTTCTTTCTGAGGAATAGACTTTCTTACTTAAAATTTGAGAGGCATTGTACTCAGCTCAAAGACCACATTTCCCAGATTTTTGTGAGCTGGCTTTGCTTGTGTGACCAGGTCTTGGCCAGTGAGAAGTGACGGGGGACTAGGGAAAGGCTCCACAAAGGGACCATATTACTCTGCTGAACGCTACACTTTTTTTGCCTATTCCATCATTATTTATTTATTTATTTGTTTGTTTGTTTATGTATTTATGTGTTTATTTATGTATTTATTTTGTGCCTAGGATGAGGGCTTGATGGTTATTATTCCAGCTGCCTTTAGGGCCTTGAGGTGATCTTAAAGATGGAAGCCTTGTATTATTAGGTTGGTGGAACAGATAGAGGGAGCCCTGATCTGAAATATCCTTGGAGTTGTCCTGTCAGCTCTGGACCAACTCCTCTCAGATTCTGTTTATATTAGAGAGACTTATATCTTGTGTAAACCACAAAAGGGTTTCCTTTTATATACGGTTGAACCTAATTCTTATGTACATTGCTCTAAATTGGGATGAGTCACCTTTAAGCTGAAATCATTTTACTAATCAAGTCACCTGATTTCTCTACATCTTCAAGGTAGATTTCCTGAACGTAAAACCTGCCTTCCTTCCCCCAAGAGTAAAGGAAACAACTTGGAGTTCATATCTAAGGACCCTCTCAGTTCCGAGAGGCTGGAACAAGTACGTTGATGGGAAGAATACTTTGAGTCAAACTGTGTCCTTAGTGTCTCAAGGTGACTGAAAAGAAAGTTGTCAGTTGATGCATGAATGAAGGAAGGAATGCTGAGTGAGAGATAGAGGAGATTGGAGGAAAGGAAGAAAGTAAGATTTTCCTTGCTTTATAATTTCCTACTTACAAGTCTATCTGTTGAAAGAGTTCAGTTGTAATGTGTTGAAAGAGCTTTGTAAATTATAAAATGTTTTACACATATTATTTACGGAGCACTTAGTTTTATATATAGGATGTTTCAGGTACTTTTAGGACAGTTTCCCCAAATAACACTGATGGATGTTAAAAGGTGTTATAAGCAAGATAAATTTTCTTGTGTCCAATAAGTTTGGAAAATGTCCTGCCTACCAAAATAAATAGGTTTCTTTATTAGAGCACTGCACAGTGTATTTAAGGTGTTAATGTACACTATAAATATCTAAGAAAGGGAAGGTTGTCTGTGGGGGAGGGACGTGCCACGTGGTAATATTTTGTAGTTCACAGCCCTTGGGTGTGCATCTTAAGAAACATAACGGTATTGGAGAAATGCAGCTTTAAAAGGGAAATCACGTAAAATACAGAGGGTGCATATACATTTTAAGAAAGGAAAAAACTATTCAAATCGTAATACTCAACATATACCGATAACAAAAAATGAATGTAAGTCATGTGTATACATTATTTTGGGACCCACGGCATGTAAGAATACATCACTAGTACCTACAAGACACAAAATCCTGGCTCCATACCTAAAATGGGAGACATGGTCCTTGCCTTTACAGAACCTGTACTTTTCATTGGGTGTGTAGGACATTTATATATGGAAAAATTAATATTCAGGACAGAATCTAAGTGCTGCATGTGTGATATAAAAATACATGCTTTAACGTTTCAGAGGAACTTTAAAAGCTCTGCAAGGTGGACTTTAAGATAAATTGAATAAGCATTTTTCTGAGCACCATCAGTGAGCGCCCCAGGAGATACTGGGGTGAGCAGGACCCAGGCCTTGTTTTCCGACAGCCTGTGAGATAGGGGAGATGCTGGTGGTAGGTCAGGATGAGGGGAATGAGACCATGGAGTGAAACTGGTAAACAATGACAGCTATCAGGAGATTCAAAGAAGAAAACCTTTTCACACCCCAAGGAGGGGTATAGAGAAGGGAGGGAGAGCCTCACTAAAGGAAGGATCTTCTTGCAAGATGGGCAGAATTCCGAGAGAGATGAGATTGAGGTCATTCTTGATAAAGTCAACTCTATGTGTGGAGGTGGAATGCATATCTACTCTGCCTGTAGTGAGGTAGCCTTTTGGGAAAATAGTTAGAAAAGAAAACTGATTTGAGGGCATCTAGGTTCATGACTTCCGGGGTGAAATGATTGTGCTTAATTTCTGAAGCGCTGGGGAGTCATTAAGGGCTTTTGAGTAAGTACTTGCTTGGGTGCTTAACTTTAGGAAATTGGAGATGGAAGGGCTCTGTAGGGTGAGCTGGATGGTATTAGGTCTGGCAGTAGGTAGAATGGGTTAGCGGGTGATTATTTAGGGATAGATAAGGAATAAAAGGTCCAACGAAAAGCAGCTCAAACATGGACAGAAAGGAGGGGGTAGATTCAAGAGGCATGTTGGTTGTAGACTGGAAAACTCTTTGGATGCCCAGATGAGAGAGAAAGAGATAAAAGATTCTAGGAGCTGAAACAGATGATTAATAAGAGTGTGGAGGAAGAAAAGTTGAGTAAGAGATGGCAAAATAGGGTTTGGCCATGGTTCATGCCTCATGCCTCAGAGAAGGGGCGGTGAAATACGGCTGTTGGGACTCATGAGTTTCACTCCCAGTTCTGTAGTAAACTTGGCTTTGTGACTTCACACCTCTGTGCCTGCCTCCTGGGTCATCATGAGAGTTACAGGAGATGAAGCATGGATTTTGGTGCTTATGAACTCTGACTACTGCTGCTGCTGCTGTTTCTATTAATAAGGGTATGAGGCTTACTGGAATGCATTGCATTTTGAAAATAACAGAAACATGCAAAGACACAGCAAAGAAGTCCTTTCTAATACTGGGGTTAAACAAAAAAACTTTAGAAAAGGAAGACCTGTGGGTTTGACTCCTTTTTTCATCGTGGATCTGTTTAATGGGAAATTTTAGGTGTTTTTATCTTCTCTGGGTGGAATTTCCTGAGATAATCCTACCATTCTGATCTATATTGCTCTACTTGAATTTTATTTTCTTTTTGAGCAATGAGTTATAGTTCTATTAAAACTGTTTAAATTATTTAAGTAGATTTCTAAGTTTCAACTGTAAAGGCTCCATTACCAGAATTTTCTATCATTGGAAGGCATCCATTAGTAAGTCATTTTAGACCTCTACTTGATGGCTTCTCTTCTTCAACCCATTGTTAGAATAGTTTTTAAAAGTCGCATTAAACACAAATGAGATTTGCAAAGTAATTCCAAATTCTCAGAGAAATAACCATGTAAATGTGGCATTCGGTTAATTGGGTTAGGGAAGTGGAGGAAACCACAATTAAGTATATGTGTCTTCTACTGGGCATTCCAGATAAGAAGACAGAGAGTGATTTTCTGTTCGGTTTTCAGGGCTGAGTGGTTTCATTCCTTGCTATATTCAAGGTCATATGATGATTGTGATTATATATTGCCATAAGTAATAAATATTAGCCTAACTGTAATTACTGGATAGGAAAGGAGGCAGAAACACTCAGCTCTAAAATCGAGTAATGTATAATATTAATTAACCCGCTTTTGTTGAGTACAAGAGCAGGAGTTTTTAAAATGCGACTAAAAATACTATGTCCACATACCTTCCTGGCATTCTTAGAAATTCTTAGCCCCAGGATTCTGTTTTTCATGTACTGTTTCTATCTACCTCCCTGATAAGGGGCATGGATGGCATTTGCTGATTCTATTAAGATTAGAACTGCTATAACCCAACCTTGAAAACAACAGCTGTGCTGAAAGGATACATGTGTAAGGAAAGTCAACTCCAGCCATCAGAGAAAGGGTGGACCCAAGAAGGGTTGCTTAGCACCATGAAAATTCTCCTGACACCCCTGTACAGGAGTGTTGTTTTGTTGGGGGTCAGGGATACTTAGGTTAACCAAAGATAAAAGGAGATTAAAAAAAATAGCGCCCAGGTATTATAATAGGTACTTATATATAAGTATTCCTACTTCTGCCGTGAAGGTGATATCCCCATTTTACAGAAGAAACTGAGATGCAGAGAACTTTTTCCCATGGTCACACAGCTAGAAGGTGGCAGAACTGGGGTTTGACTCCAGTCCTGTTTAATTCAAGTGCCCTAAGTAATCTGTCAGTCACATCACCAAAGCATAATCATTTTATCTTCAACATAGGTCCCCGAACTGTCTCTCCTTGTGCTGACTGCTACCACTTGGTCCAGGCACCAACCATGTCTTGCCAGAATTGTTCTTCCTGCTTCTGCTCTTCTTCCCAGCACCAAGAGTGCATCTTTTTATCACTCTTGTGCTCAGGTGCCTCTAGTGGCTTCCTGTCCCACTCAGCAAAAGCCAAGTCCTTACCAGGTCTCCAAGACTCTCACTGACTCTATAGTTGACTTCCTTGCCCTGTGCTGCAGGCTCAGTCGTGGTTCCTTAAGCCCACCCAGCCCACCTTTCACTTGTTATTCCCAGCGCAGAATGCTGTCCCCCAGGCATCTGCAGGGCTCCCCTCCTTCAGGTTCTCTGCTCAAATGTCACCTAGAAAGGATTTCCCTGATGCCCAATACCCAATATAATATTGCACGTGCCTGTCACTTCCTATTTCTATCCTCGCTTCAACTTTTTAAATACTTATCTTCCTTGACATAATACGTTTTTATGTTGGACATAGTTATTTATTTATGACCAGTTTTCCCCCCCTTCCCCCTCCTCCCCTGAGAGCAGCCCTGTGAGAAGATAGGCTTTGGCTAGTTCACTGCTGACTCCCCAGCGTGGCACATGAGAGGTGCTCGATAAATTTTTGTTGAATGAATGAATAAATGGATGAATGAATCACAGTTACCTCTGTTATAAATTAAGGATGTTATCATCAGTCTTCCCAGAATTCTTACAAGGCCAGATACTTTAAAGGAAATGAGAAATAAAAACAAAAGGATTTCCTGGCAGAAATTTATGTATTTGCATGCAGTATTTGGGTAGTTGCAGTACAGTTCAAGAAAAACAACCATATTTCCTGTCCTCTAGGAATTTGAAAGCTGTAAAGAATTCTGACCTTGGAAAATGCCTGATAACACACATCTGGAATTGTTTGTGGCAAAAGATGAAGCAAATACGCAAAAATTCTCTATTACAGGAAAGACATAGATTTTAAGGATAAGTGTGGGTGGGTTCACATGCCCCCACCTTTTGAGATAAGTGGGAATTTGGATATGATAATCCAGATGAGGCTGAGGCACCCTGGCTTGGGGCCACTCCCCTGTCACCTCCTGAGTCAGCAATTCTGCCTCCATTCAGACACTAGGGTAAGTCATGATGGTTAGCAGCTTTTGTCATGTGGCTAGCTAGTTATCAATTTTGGGTTATTTCCGAAATATCTCCTCTCCCATCTCTTCTACTGTTCTACTTCCTCCTCCTGCTTTCTAGGTCCTTTTTCTTTAAAAGTGTTAAAGAATAAAACTCAGCCAAGTAACAAAATTTTTTTTTTAAGGAGGGCGCAGCTCGCAGTGGCCCATATGGGGATCGAACCAGCAACCTTGGTGTTATTAGCACCTCACTCTAACCAACTGAGCTAACCGCTACCCTCAACGAAGTAAATTTGAAGTTCTAATTGGCTTTATTAAGCAATTTATGAATTGGACAGCCTCCCATCTAGACACTAGGAGGGAGCTCACGCCAAGGGGTTGTATAAAATAGAAGATTTTTATAGGAAGAACAGCGGGGCAAGGGAGCTATTAAGAAAAGAAAGGATCATTTTTTGACCAGGACATCTTTTGGGAGGAAAGTCATGCCAAGGGTTTTTATTTATCATGCAGATTGTCTCTTCTTTTTATTGGGGCGATAAGGATCCAGAGCCCACCTGACAGATGACCTCATTGGTGTTCACCAGAACATTTCAGACTGGTTGATTCGGGTTATTTTTCTGGAAGAGGTTAAACCAGCAATTAGGTCAGATATAAAATCTAGATTTGGTGTCAGAGGCTTTAGCATAATGACTTCATTTTGGGCCTCTGGTTTTCTATTTACAAAAAGTAAAGGGAAAAAGCCAGGTTAGACTAGATATCTATCCGTGAGATTGTTCTCTGCCTTCATCCATGGTTGGGAGATTCACAGTGAGGTTCAAGGGGAAAATGGGGGACCTTTCAGGCTAAAGCTTCACCCTCCTGTAACGAGCCATATGCTTTTTGTAAAGGATGAAATAAATGTTTCTTCTTCATGTTCGTTAGAAATGTTCAACAGTTGATGGCCAATACATGAGTCTTAAAGTTGTACCTTTAGTGTGTGTGTGTGTGTGTGTGTGTGTGTATAATGGATTCTACTTGTGCACTTAATAAGATGAAAGACATACTTTTTTTGGTTATGAATTAAACAGTGGTTAATTAGTGGTTCATTTTAAGACTGTTTATTTTACAATTACCAAAAAGAGTATCTTTAAATTGTTCATATGCCTACATTTGATGATAGTGACTCAAGATTTTTAAAAGTACATTTCTTATTTTCTTCTTTCCCCATTTAACCGGAACTGAACAGCTCCCAAGTAGAAATCATGGGAATAGAGGCATATAGACTTAAAACACATGTAGGTGACATCTTAATAAAATGTAGTTTTATGAACTGGAATTTCTTAGTAGTTTTGACACAAACCAGCTTCATTAGATATTGTAATTCCCCTCCAGACCTCCCTCATTTGGGGAAGAAAAAAAATCCTTGTGGATTTCAGAACTTCCGGGAGGCAGGAGAGTAGTGTGGGGTGGTCACATGGTAGGACTTGCCTCGCAGGCCAGGCCTTCTGAAGGCTGTGAACTCTGATTACTCCAGCAGGAGAATAGCCCTGGGAGAGAGATGGCATCCCAGCCACCCCATGTGTGCCTATTTGTCAAGGCTGAGGTGGCCCTGTGAATTTTACTCAGCATCTCATGTGAATGTGAGAGCAAAGGATTCTGGTGAAGTTGTCAATCTTTTGTTGAATGAAGGCTTTTCAAAGGAACTTTAAGTGCCAGCATTGTTACCTCTTTAGCACAGATCTAAATGGAGCCGGCTCCCATTTCTCAGGCAGGGCAGTGAACTTGCTCTGCATTCCAGATGGGTAATGAAGTTGTTCCCAAATCTATCACCACCTCCTCCTTCCAACCCTGAGGGAAACGTAATGCCTGCTATCCTGAAGGATGGAGGCGAGGCAGTGAAAGGACAGTGAAAGGCTAATTCTTCTCTACCCTCCATCACTGTCGCTTGCTGCCCTGTGTGGAAAGTGGAAAGGCACATAGACTGCCATTAAAGACAGAAGCAATGCTGGCCTGTGCTCAGTGGGGAGACCAATTAGTAAATGAATGAATTGTGGCTGAGGGACCTCCCTCTCAAAGCCCACTATTTAAGAATGATCCCTTAGTAACCACCTTTATTAAATAAACACAGATGGAATGTTGGTCATTTGCAGTTCTTGTGTTTTCCTGTGGTAACACACTTGTCCAACTTACCAGGCATCAATGTTAATCACATTACAACGAGGTGTGTAGCTGGTGGTTCCCAATGATTTTAGTCATGAAATCCCTGTTCTAATATACACATAGAAAATTTATGGTCCTTTAACTTCTGGTACCTACTCTATCATCATCTATTGATTGAGAAGGTACATAATCAAAACCATGATCCTAATGAAAACCAAGATTAATGTGTGAAATTATCTAATTAGAATTGTGATTATTATGGAATTTCTGTATTTGAAAACTGTGTGTGTCGTGAGGGGGGATAATTATACACCATGACTAGTGCTCATAGATTCGTGGCATTTTCTCATTCTCCACCAAATTTAGGCCCCCTTCTCTATCTCACCTTCCCAATTCAGGGCCAAAGCGTCCAGATTGGGCTCTGTTGGGAGAATTAAAATGTTGTGAGTTTTAGAGTCAGGCAGATAGGGGATCAAATTTCAACTTACCACTTCCTATATATACTTGAATAAATTACTAGACCTTTTTGTGCCTCAACTAACTCATCTTTAAAATAGAGATCACACTTAAACCTTATAGGGACTCTGGAGGAATTGAAATTTTGAAGTTTTCTCATACCTCACATGGTGCCTGGCATAGGGAATGTGGTACTTAAATGTTTGTGTTTCCTCTTTCTGCCTACTGTGCTCCACCTTCAAGACAGACTCAAGGCCAGAAATGTATAAAATCAAAATTATAGATGTTCCTTGACTTACCATGGGGTTACATCCTGCTAAACCCATCGTAAGTTGAAAATGCATTTAGTACACTTAACCGACCAAACACCATCACATAGCCTCGCCTACCTTACATGTGCTCCGATCACTTACGTTAGTCTCCAGTTGGGCAAAATCATCTAACACGATGAATACACTGTACAGCATCGGTTGTTTACTCTTATGAGTGAGAGCTGCGGCTCGCTGCCACTGCCCGGCATCACGAGGGAGTATCATACCACAAATTGCTAGCGTGGGAGAAGATCAAAATCTAAAATCCCATGTACAGTTTCTACTGAATGCCTGTTGCTGTCACATGGTTGTAAAGTTGAAAAATTGTTAAGTCAAACCATCGTAACGGGCTGTATTCAGTTAATTCTGCCTCTGGGTATTAACTTCGGCTGTAATGTATGTTTGAGTTACTAGGGCTGTTTAACAAATGACTACTAAATTTGGTGGTATAAAACCTATATTGATTATGCTCACAGTTCTCTGGACTGAGCCCGGGGGACAGCTTATCTCTGATCTATGATGTGGGACCTCAGCTGGGGAGACTCGAAGGCTGAGGCTTGGAATCACCTCGTGGCTCATTCACTCACACTGTCTGGTGGTTGATGCTTGCTCTCACCTAAGACCTTAGCTGAGGCTTTTAGCCAGAATGCTTATGTCCCCTCCATATGGCCTGGACTTTCTCACATGTGTTGGCTGGGTTCCAAGAGAAGCATCCTGAGAAAGAGAGCCACATGAAAAATGCATAACCCTTTATGACCTGGCCCTGGAAGTTACGTGGTGTCACGTCTGCCACATTCCATCAATTGAAAGTATCACAGAGTCCCCAGATTTAAGGTGAGGAGAAATAGATGCTACCTCTCAGTGCAGGTGGCAAGGTTCTGGAAGAGCGTATGGGACCAGAAATCTTGCTGTGCCATTTTTGGAAAATATAATCTGCCATAGTATATGAGAAGTTTATAAGTTTATAGACAGAGGAGCTCCCAGAATGTTCTAGTACTGTGTTCCTTGGGTTACTGAAGTAGCATGCCAGAACTTACCAGCACTTACCAAAAGCCAAGACCTTAACATAAGGGCCTGGAGTACAGGACTTTGAACTCTGTCCCAGGACATGTATCACTTTCCAGCTTTGAACTTGAGCCTGTGTTTTCATCTAAAAGCCACTGAAATGTCTGGTTGTCAACGGCGTGTTGGTAACTGAACTCAAAGGTGTAAGACACACACAGGAAGCCAAGACTGACTCTTGCTTTGTCCTAATGCCATAACCTTATTTTATTTCATGACAAGAGCTGTGTTACTTGTTCCCCACCTTGCCTCCATTAATAAAAATTCATCAGTTACATTTTTCCCGGAGATTTATTTTTAACTCACTTAGATTGTTCTAGAAAAGTTGTAGTGTTTGGAAGGTCACTTCTAGAGAAGAATTGACTTCTACTGTGGGATAAGAGTTCTTCCTTCTAGTATAATCACTTTTATTTTTCCCAGGAAGTAATAATTTTTGTATCACTTTTCTCTGAGAGCTTGTTTGCAAGTGCGATATCATTAAAGCTGAACAAACTAAACTTTTAGAACTATTAAGCCAAAAAGAAATTTTGCAGAGAAAGCACAGAAACAGAATTGAAAAAAAATACATACATTTCATGTAGCTTGATGATGTATAACCAGAAAGTTTAAGGGAGGGATAGTGGGGTGGAAAAAAAATTGTAGTTTATCATTTCTGTAGAGTAGTTAGTCTGTAAAATGTTCAATTGCTTCCAGACTCTGTGTCACTTTAATGGCTCTGCCTCGGAATTTTTAAAAACCTGTCAAATAAAATAATAGTCCTTCCATGAGGTCTCACTGGGGTGTTTGGGGTACACTACGGGTAACAGAGGTGAGAAATCTTTAGAAATGTACACATTATTCACATGTAAAGTTCTGGCATTTCTTATTAGCCAGAGCTGGAATACTGACATGATGCAATGCCCTGAGAGAGGAGGGACAAAGACCCACCTTCCCACGCTTTTCCTTTCCTATTTCTTGTCTTTTTCCTCTTTTCTCCTTCCACCCCCTCTCTTACCTCTTTCCTGTTTTCTTTATCTTTCTACTGTTTCTTCTTCCTCTGTCTTCTCTAAGGCCTCCAGTCTCTCACTGACGCCTGTATATATTTCCTGTCAGATCAGGCACTGAACAGCTTGTGGTCAAAACTATATCTTTAATATATATTTACAAGGATTTCACATCATCCCCAGCCCCAGGCTTAAGAGGTAAGTGATTTTATGATTACCGTCTAGCCTGTGGTGGGGGAGTGATTAGCCACGCTGAAATCAGTAAGTCCCTCTTGCTTTTGTACATCTGAGCAAAACACAAAATAATTGTCCATGTGACAAGTCAGTGCACCCTAAGACACTCTAAAATTCAGAGTGTCTGACTTTATGTCTTGGATTTGGAGCTCTTATTTAAAATCATCTCTCATTTTCTCTGCCAACCAATATCTAAGTATATTTGCATGTTTTCTTGATTGGACACTGCTCTAGAGGAAAGCTATCCTTAGGTGCTTTCTCCCAAAGGTAAGTTTCATGTATGCCATGTAGCGCATATGTTAAATCAGATTTTTCCAAATAGACCTTCTGTTATGGGCTGAATTGTGAATCCCCCCATTCACATGTTGAAGCACTAACTCCTAGACCCTCAGAATGTGACTGTATTTGGAGATGAGTCCTTTGAAGTGGTGAATAAGTTACAATGAGGCCATTAGGAGGTCGTCCCTACCCCAATATTGGTGTCAGAAATTTGGACACAGAGACACTGGGGGTGCTCAGGCACACAGGAGGAGACCCTGTGAGGACATGGCAAGATGGCACATCTGCAAGCCAAGGTGAAGGCCTTGCCAGAAACCAACCCTGCTGGCACCATGAGCTCTGACTGGTCAGCCTCCAGAAGAGGGAGAAAATAAGTTTCTGTTGTTTAGGTCACCCAGTCTATGGTATTTTGTTCTGGCAGCCCTAGCAAGCTAACATGCCTTCCATTTTCAGGGAAAACTTGTAAATCCATGTTTATGTAATGTGAAAACAACCAGATAAATACAAACTTAATTTCACTTTTGTAGATCAGCTGTAGAGTGATGGTGATGTATGTATTAGTGTATGCCAAAGAACCAGAACTGATAGGATGTATCTATCTATGTCTATCTCTCTATATGTAGATTGTCTATGTGTCTGTGTTTCTAGCTACCTACCTATCTAGGTATGCTAAGGAATTGGCTCATACACTGTGGGGCTGGCAAGTCTGAAGTCTGCAGAGCAGGCCTACAGGCTGGACACCAGGAAAGAGTTGACATTGTAGTTCCACGTCTGAAGTCCCTCTGGAGGCAGAATTCCTTTTTGTGGGGAATCTTGGTCTTTTCTTTTCTTTGATGGTCTTCAATTGATGGATAAGGTTCACCCACATTATGGAGGGTGGTCTGCTTTACTTATAGTCTACTGATTTAGATGTTGATCATATCTCAAAAATACCTTCGCAGCAACATCTAGACTGGTGTTTGACGAAATATCTGGGCACCATAGCCTAGCCAAGCTGACACATAAAATTAACCATCACATGGTGGTAAGGCAAAAGTAGTAGTCTGGGCTCGCTTTGTAAGAAAAGTGGGATTTCAGAAGGTGGTTTAATAAAAGCTAATTTTCAAATGGTGTTACTAATAGTGATGTGTTTTTACATATATAACCTCAGTTGATCCTTTCAACCGACCTTTTAATACATGAGTGAGTTGACCACACATTCAATTGTAATGAAGTCATTACCCATAAATTTTTGTTAATGAAACAAGCATTAAGTGTGATTCAGACTGTGAACTGCCATTTACACAATGCTTCAGACTTTCTGCTTGTTTCATGAATCACTTGGTGTGTGCTTTTCTGCCTTGGTTTCTTAAGCAGAATATAGAAAACTGATGAGACCTGTAGCTTAGTTTTTCTTGGAATTTTGCATTATAATCCTGCTTTGCTACCGTGGGAATTTCTGCTTTAAAAACCCCCTAAGACTATAATTGAGGTAATTTTTGAGCTTTACTTTTCTTCTCTTACTCCTACTGTCCATTCAACTGAGGCTGAGAAAACTGGCCATCTATTAAATTGAAGCTGAGGCCACAGGCTCCCGTAGAATGGAGGGGTGGGGTCTCCTAGGTAACCAAACTTGTACTGCATCAATGCCCTCCTTTAAAAAGGGTCTGGGTCTATTTAAAATGTATTGGTAACTGTTAAAGAAGAAACCATTAACAACCCCCCCCCCCCCAACACACACACACAACTTCATTGTGATTTAAATTAATCCCCACTTTTCATTCTTGCATAGAACTAATTAACACCCTAATTATGTAGAGTGCTTTCAAACCAGGTGACAGGGCTCTCCTTTCTCTAGAGGGATTGGAATTTTTCCTTGGGAACAAGGAGAAATATATTTATGGGTAGTCAGCAAAAGGATTTAAATCGTGTAGAAATATACCACTATTATGGAACACTCCCCCCCTTTTTTTTTAATTCAGTGTCTGCGATTTAGGTGTCATGGAAATAAGTTCTGGGGTTTATACAACCCAGTTAGTTTTCTAAGTATATAAGACTTGAATGTAATTAACAATGTAGATTATTTAGAGAAACTAGAAAAACATACAATTGAATATTCATTATGTCTTTGAAGGAAGGCATTCTGAGCTTAGAAGCAATAGAAGGAATAGCGAAGTACACTTAAATTGGAAAACTTCATTTCACTGGGTAGTAGATGGATGTGAGGGCAGATTGCTCACCTCCCATTAATGGGCAAATAACAGACTGAAAAGATATTTGTAGCAAAAATGGCCATCAGTTTTTAGTATTGTCAGCCCACCAACTCAAAAACAAAACAAGTGAGGATGCCAGAACATAATTCACAACCAGTGACTGAAAACGGCAGGATGTTCTTACCAATAATCAAACGCTGAAAATTAAAATCAAATGCCAAAAATATCTTGTATACAATCAAAGAAATGCGAATACTGATCGGATATTTGAAGATATTAAGGAATTATTCTAAAATTTCAGGTGTTATAATGGTTTTGTTTTTTAAATCCCTGTCTTTTAGACATACACTGAATTACTGAGAGATGAAATTATATGATGTCTGGGATTTGATTCAAAGTAGTCTAGGTTGGAAAGAGAGGGGCTACATGGGGGGTCATTATATTCTTTTGTTTGACTTTTTAATAAAACAATTGAATTTTTAAATAATAAAATGTTAAAAATATTAAACCCAAAGACCCCGCTAACTTAATAAAAGAGAGAAGCAACCAGGTCTTTGTGCCTTTGATTGGAAGTATATGGCACCTCCTATGAAGTATTTGTTGTTCCCAAAAAAACTGAGCTTGAATCTGATCAAGCCTTTAGTACTACTATGAATTTATAGGAAATAAGGAGATAGAGGAACATGTTGAATGTCATGATGAGATGCAGTCAGTACAAGCTCTGTAGGAAAATTGACCTCATTTCTTCAACAAGTAAATTAAAAAGAGGGGTGAGAAGGGAGGGGAAATCTATAGTTTGAGAAACTGAAGAGATGGAACTGCCATTGACAATGTAAGGAACTTATTTGTATCCTGATTCCAACAAACTAAGAAAAATTTGAGATCACTGGGAAAATTTAGATACTGACTGGATATTTGCTGTAGTAAGGCCCTAGTATAATTTTTTTTAGAAGTGATACGGTATTGTGCTCATTTTTTAAAAATGCTCTTATCATTGGAGACATGCTCTGAAAAATTTATTGAAGCTATGCTATGTTGTCTGGTATTTACTTCAGATGACCTGGTGAGGGAAGTATTTAAAATAGGAGTATAACTGAAATGAGGCAGGCACTGGTTGACAGTCATTGAAGAGGATAAGTTACTCTCTCTATACTTGGATATGTTTAAGTATTCCCATAATTAAAAAATTACCAGTTTTTGCCCACTGTTAAATCATTGTAAACATTTTCTACAGTGACGATATCAGGTGCCGTCATACTTTGTTGGTGTCCTTTATAGAAAGCAATTTTATCTAAGATATTTTTGAAAACTATATGCACAGGTATGTTTCTGGCTGTGTTCTTTATATCAGTTTCCAGAAAACAGCCTGAGTGCCAAACAATAAAGGAATGTTAATTAAATTTTGAAAACTAATTTATGGAATTATGTGTATCCATAAAATAACAAGTTATTGCCCATAAGTTTGCTTTTGCTATATTAGTGTAAAAGAAAGGACAAGTCAGTTATGCTAGAAAAGAAATACTTGGGAAAATTGACTAAAAGGAAATAAAGCTAAATGTTTTTAGCAGAGTATCAAATTATGAGTGTGATATTTCTCTTGCCTCTCATTTTATAATTTTAAGTCATGTGGTTATATTTTGTTTTTAAAATCTTAAGGTAAACAGATAAAAAAAATGTGTAATGTGAACTGAGAAAATATACTCCCTACATGTATTTAAACTACATTATTTGTCTTCAGTTAAAACAAAGACATTTTCTTTATTTGACAAAGTAATATATTAGGAGTTTATATTTTAAGTGAATGGTAAATTATTTTGCAATTATGTACCTTAAACTCTTTTCTGAGTTATCTATTTGCATATTTACACATTTACTTATTTATTTTAGAATTAGCAAGAGAAAATAGCCTTGGTGCTGTTCTTGTGGGAGGTTTTGCCTTTTCTGACCTGGATACTGGGTACGGTTGACAGAGTTATCTTTCTTAGTGCTTTTCCATTTTCTAGTTTCTTGGCATTCAACTACCTAAGTGCTTCCCTTTTGCAGGACCAAAAAGAAAAAGGAAATAAAAAAAAGAAAGAAAGAAATAGCAAGTGCCGTTTTAATAATAGTTGGTGAAAAATTACTCATGGAAATAACTAGTGAAACTCTTGCTAGTCTGGTAAGCTTTCTTTGTAAACGTTGTCATCTCAGCTCCTGTGTTGATAGAAGACAGTTGAAAGCATTGGGATTGCACCAGCTGGGTGGAGTTTATACAGATTCAGAGCAGGCAAGTTGAGGATTAACCTGAATGACGAATAGCCTGACCTTCCAGAAATCCAGACATGACCAGGGTGGCATGTTGTACTAAAGGACTAAAGGTGGGGGATAGTGAAGCGAGTGCGTCACTCTCCCACTGTCTGTTTTCTGTCTTCTAAAGCTGTGGCAAGGAGAGAATCACAGCCCCGGAAGTGGAAGTGGCCCCTGGAGATGACTCAGAAAGGAAAAGCAGAGGTCCAGGTCCAGCTCAGGAATTTCCCAAAAGGCCTGTGGCCTGAGAGGTCAGCTCACTGGGGCTGCCCTGCTGCCAGGCAAGGTGACCTTTGGGGCATGTGGTGGGTTCTCTTTCTACTCTGCAGGGATCTTGAGCTGCAGCCCATGGCCCAGTGCCCAGGAGGGGTCTTACGCTCTACAAATAACCAGAAAAATTTGGCGCATGGATTTGATAGTATAGGTAGATACAGCTGTGGGGACAGAGTCCCAGAGAGCAGTTTCCAGGCTCTCGGCCTCATGTGGAAAGGTTCTGGCTTGGGTAGTAGATGGCCACCAGCTGTGACTAGTTGGCCATCAGCTGTAACCAGTTAGCCAATTAGCTACTGATATAACTGCCGCAGCTGCGTTGGTTGGTCAATTGGTCGGTTGGCAGGCAGAGAAGCAGACAGCAGGTTGCAGGTCGTGTGGATCCTGCCTCCAGTGAGACTATAATGGTATGACGCCTATATCTATGGCTCCGTGGGTGTTCCTTTTTGGCCTAGCCATATCCTGCATTCTTATGTGGGGAGTGGGAGCAGAGACCCCACAGGCCGCCTCGCACGACAAATGGCGCAGCGCAGGGTTCGCTGCATGACACAGCAGTAGTACTGGGTGTGATGAATTACCATCGCCAGTCTTACCAAGACAGTTCTGAGTCCCTCTACCTCTCGAAAGTGCTAGTTTTTACAAAATCTTAAGCCTGTTACATATTTAAAGTCATTAATAAAGATTTTTTTTGGTACTCAGAGGATATTTTTCCCTTATATCTAGAAGCAATGATAATGAGGTTGTACCTGACACGTAGCACAAGCTATTACTGGCTGCCTCTCTCAGCCCCTTGCCCTCTCTCTATTCTGAGAGCCTGGAGTAACTTCTCTATGTTTAGAAGCCTTTCATGTGGCTTATGCTTACGTTTCTAAAACACAAGCTGTTCATTCACCTCAGTTTAGTTATCTGAAGTGTGTGTTGCTAAAATTAAAAAAAAAAAAAAATTGTTTTATTATACTAAATTTCCAGGATTCTTAGAACTCAATTAGGGATGAATATCAGAACGAAATTTGCTGAGGAATTCAAGGCCCAAGAAAGTTAAGGGAGTTCCCTAGCATCACACAGGCACCTGGAATTTAACTTCTGACAGCACAGACCTGTTGTATGTCTTGTTCATAGCTCTGTCCTGTGCACAGAAGGTGCTCAATAAATGTCTGCTGAATGAATGAATGAATGAAAGAACGGGTCAAGCCAGGGTCTGAGCCCAGTTCTAGGCCAGTGGTATAAGGCCCCTATCGAACATGCACTCTTAACTGTGTTGGCGATGTAATTTAGTTCTATTGAACTGTCTCAAGTGCGTGAGGTGTAAATTTGAAAGGGTCTCTATTTCTCTTCAGTCACTGCCTTCAACCAAGCAAAACTAAATCTTCCTTTTCCGTCCCTTCACAACGTACATCTTCTACAAACCTTCAGAGATGAATCCAGTTCAAAAAGTCCATCTCAAACTTGATTTAAATCTCCTCTTTTTCCCAGTACTGCTTGACCCTGTCTTAAAGCACTTGAAGTGAGGGGAGAGATGGGGTTGTCTGCCCTTTCTCTCCTCTGCCCCTTTCTGATTTAGGGTCTAGCCCCCCCCCCACCCCCCCCCGCCAGAGGTTGCGTGCAGAGAAGATGCACTGAGGGTGCAGGGAAGGTGAACTTCTCTATATTTGGTTGGGTGCTAGTGCTGTCCTCTTCTTGCTGGTCCCGGCTGTTTCTTTGGCTAAGAGCTGACCTGAGTGTGTCCCAGGTCTCAGCTCCCTGACTCAGAGGCAATGTCTCCACCTGGACCTTTGCTAGCCCCTTTCACTACCCTCTTACTCCTGGGGTCCTCTGACCCCAGGGCAACCATCTCTTAGGGTACCATCAAGATGGCTTAAGTCAGGCTTCCTAATGGGATGTCCGTTTGAGTCCCAGGTAACTCAGTCAGCCTTGCCCCTCCAAACTGGCTGTATCAGCTGAGTCCCTGGTGCTACCTGTCTCCTATTTGTACTCCTGCCCTCCTTTCTCTCCTGTTCTCCTCTCGCCTGATCAGAAGGACACTGGAAATCAGCCAGGCTACTGCGTAAGTAAATGGGGAACCAGTGAAAAGGATGTTGGTCTTTCCTTCTTGCAGGCACCCCTGATTTCTGCGTGACTGTTGGTACCTGCACCAATTGATGGAAGAGGAGTGAGCTGGGAGGCTGGGGTGCCTGGAAGAATGAGCACTATCTTCCCCTCAAGGACACTTATTCTCCTCCCGCCCCAGTGTCCTCACAGAGACGAGGAAGCTCGTATTAACAGGGCTGGCTCTGCTACCTTTTCGTAACTTCTAGAGGAAGTATTTGACCCCAATTTTGGTTAGAAGTTGTGTCACTTAGTGGTTCTCTAGACTCAGCAGTTAGGTTTTTTTCTCTAGTGCTGAGGCAACAGGAGAAATCACCAAGATTTTATCATACCAAAGGCATTGGGAAGAAGGAAAGCACTTAACATTGAATTACGTCATTTGTGGTTGGAAGGGTTAAAAAAATGGTAAACTTCGGAATTAGGCCATTAACTGGCAGTTTGGGGAGGTGCCAGCAACATTTCTGCCTTATCTCATTTATTCTTGAAATGATACTATATTCTATAGACCTGAATATTCAGAGATATTCAAGGCAAAGCTGTTTGTAATCCTGAAAACTTGGAAGCAACCTAGATGCTCATTACCATTTTAGCTGTGAAAACTTTTGATGTAGCCTTTTGTTGATATGGGAAAATGTTCAACATGTGTTACCTGGTGAAACATGCAGCGTATAGAGCAAAATATTTGCTATATACCATAGGAAAAAAATGGATTAGTACAAAAAATTAGCAGAGTTGTTTTTCTTGAATGATAGGCTTGAAAGTAATTCTATTCATTTTATTTGGAATTCTCTGTAGTTTTTGAACTTTTCTATAATGAATCTTGTTTATGTAAAAAAAATTCTTAGAAGAAATCATACTATTTAATGAAAATCTAGAATATATACTTCTATCAGCTCTTTTGTCTTTTAGGTGTCCTGTTTCCTTAATTACTGAACATTTTTTACATTTCTCATCATCTCTGAACATTGAGGCTTTTAGTCAGTTTTTGTTTCTCTTCCTTGGCCTAATAACTACTACTTCATTCCACAATCTAGCTTATATTTCAACAATTGAATGTCCTAAATATTATTTGGCATTTATAAATGCATGTGGTAATTTTAAAAAATGCCTTTATTGCAATATAAATCTTCCAAGTAACTTAAAAAATTATGTTGTAGCCTTCATTTTGCAGACTAGAAATATGAATATGGTAACTTACAGAAAGAACCTCCAAATGCTATTTTTCTTATATCCTAACTAGTGTGTAATTTATTGAAATCACTGAAATGTTTCAGGAAAATTAATTCTACGAGGTTTATTTAAGTTCCTAGAGCTTAACAAATCAGAATGGAGTCTTGCATCTGTTCATCTACATGAGTCAATATCAGCCTATATAACCTCTTGGTTAGGAACTTGATTTGGGGTCTAATTTCCTGTGGCACCCCCAGGCCTGGCACAGTGCATCACACAGGTGGTTGTGATGATAGCAAACATTTATTCAGCACGTGGTGATGTACAAGGCATATCACCCCGTGGTTTTCACGCATTATCTTCTTTAACACTCACAACAGCTCTCTAAGGTAGATGGTTTTTAACCTTTTCTGAAGTGGGGCAGGACAGAGCTGGAGTATGCATAGTAATGTGTGAGAAATTAGTATAGTATTTTTGATGCATAGTATTTTTGATGCCATGCTGGCCTGAAATTCCACAGTTACGGATACACCTTGGAAAGTCTTTTGAATAGGTAGACTGAAATTCAGGTTAAATTAGAGCATTTCATAAAAGTGTGTGTACAATGTGGATTTGAATAAATTGAGACAACAATTAAAAAGGCACTGGAGTTCCTTAGTGTTACATGGAAAACTTTATAAGAATGATCTTTTTAATATCTACCACATTTCACATTATTGTCTAAAATCTGTAGAATCCCTGTTATGTTTTGAGTGCTGTAATTGGTGTGTCAGGATACTAAATAGAACAATTCAGAGGTAAGATATGCTCACAAATAATTCTCATATATTGCAGGATGTGCTGGGAGTAGAGGTGGTGGCATTTAAGCTGGGCATGAAGGATTGTTGACAAGTCAAGGAACGCAGTGCTAGCATAACATTTTGGAGGCAGGATTTGAGAATGGTTTGGTTTTAAAAAATACTACAGGGAACCATGAGATTATCTGAATGAATGCCTGTCCACCCTCCCACACAATGTTCTTTATATAAGGAAAATATATTGAAGGGAAATATGGCATCTTAAAATTTGAAACTTCAAGTCTGAATGTTTAGTGAAGAGTGATACTAGTTAATATTGCATCCCTGTTTTTTGAGTTCCAAATTCATTTTCCATCTTCATTGTATTATAGCCGTATTAACAACAATTTTCCTTTTGCTACACAACATTGATATTGACCAAAATATCTAGATTTGGGAGTTCTTATTTTGATTCATTTCTTGGTCCGTTGGCCAACGCCTTTGAAAGTTTCTAAAGGAACACTTAGAAACTCGGTCTCGGTGTATCTGAGAATGTGCTTCTGTTTCCCACACACCTGAAGGACTGTTTGTTAGGTAGAATTGCTGCATGATACTTTGTTTTTCTCAAAACTCTGCCGGGGACGGTCACTGTCTTCTGGTGTTCAGTCTTTTGGAGAAATCCTAGCCAGCCTGGTTTGGGGAAATCTTTGAAAATACCCTGTTTTCTACCTGGATACCAATAGAATTTTTTCTTTATTCTTCAAACTGAAAACATCTCAACAAAATATGTGTTAAGAGACTGGTCTCTACCCCATAACTCCCCCTCATCAATTCTAGCTACTACTTGGACAGTCATTTGATTTTATAGACAAGCATTTCCTTTAGCTCAGGTAGTTTTCTTTTATTAATTCTTTTTCTTAATTTTGTTTAGATTTCTACATCATAGATTATATTGCCTGGATCCTTTTTTCATATCTTTTTGCCCTCTCCTTTTTATTGTCTATTTTCTTTTCCTTTGAGTTAATCTTGTCTTTAACTCCAGATTTCCCAGATTTCTCAGTCTGCTCTTCACTGATTCCAATTTGGTGTCTCCATGCAGTCTTCTTTGATTCCAGATCGTTCTGTAAAGCCTTTTCTTTTGAATCTAGTTGAAAGCATTTGAAAACCTCTCCAGTTTTCTTAAAGAGTAATTCTGTTTCACAGGAAAAAGTGTCCTCAAAAAAATTCCCTTTTTTTAGACTGCTAGAGCTTTACTTAGGACCTGTTTCTGTCAGCTAATATTTATACAGGGAGGGCTATGCTCATCCAGAATTGAAGAAAGAATAGGTTCTATCAGATATTATAAAATTCCGATTCTAATATTTCAGTCTAAAACAAAACAAAACAAAACAAAATCAATATAGAGCAGAAGGTAAATCTATAGTTGTCATTCTGTACTCTGCCATTTCAGAAGTCCAGCAACCTGAGGAGAGTGGGAATCTGAGGTGATTGCAGCAGGAAGCTCTTGTCTGTGCCAAAGAGTTTAGTTAAAGTCAGTGCAGCCTGGAACTCAACTGGGGCAGTGTCCCCTTCTTGGATGGGCACAGTTGCCTTCCTTAGGCACTAGCCACGCACGCCTACACTGTTGTTCTCCTGTGGTTTCACGGTGTCCTGTTGGCATGTGGTGTGCTTCATTGTGACCCACCCTTACCATCACCCTTCATCCCTCTGAATTAGGCACCATGAATGGAGTTTTGTTGGGATCTCTTCCAGGCATTTTCCTGGCAGGCAAGAAGGCAGCTTGTCATCGTCATTGGTCCAATTGGCCTTTGTTCAAACTTCTCTGATCTGACCTAAAACTACAAGAAATTCCCTGAAGTTTCTGGCTTATGGATATCATCTTTCCATACTTTCCTGTGCAGATACAAGTTTTCCCTTAATTTTACATTCTGCAGTTCATTTTAAGGGACACTGGTAAATCGTTCAAGATATTTAAAACATTGATGAATTTTTCCCAGGCCCACATCACCTTAGTAGCTTCACTTAGAGCACAGGTGTCCAAACTGCGGCCCGCGATCCATTTTTTATTGGCCCGCAGCAAATTCCAAAAATACATTTAGTTAAATAAACCAGGTGAGGCAATCCGTACTTCACCTCGAGTGAGTGGTCTGGCTGTTTGTGTATTTTACCATATATGGCCCTTGGTGAAAAACGTTGAAAAAAGTTTGGACACCCCTGACTTAGAGGATAGTTGTACCTGGAGCTTCGGGATTTGTGTACAGTACACAGTGTCTTTCATTTTTGCTATAGCCAGTCAGTAAACCTGGGTTTGGCCTTGGGAGTATATTGTGAATATGAATATAAGCCAATCCTAGAGGAAAGAACCACTATTCAAAATAACAGAATGGGCTTTCCCTTGGGAGTGTGAATGATAATTGTATTAGCTAACACTTACTGAATGCTTACTATGTGCCAGACAGACACTGAGCTAAATGTTTTGTAAATATTTGATCCATTCAGTTCTCACCACAACTCTATGATAGAAGTTCCTCGTATTATCTCTTACCTTACAGTTGAGGCACACAGAAGTCAAGTAACTTGCCCAATGTCACAGTGACGGAGCTGAGCTGTGAAGCCAGGCAGCCTGACTTCCAGGTCCATGCTTTGAAGTGTGATATTATGCTGCATTTCCGGAAGTAGGCATGCAATTGCAGATCTGATGGTGTAAAGAGTTTGGATTAGTTAGAATAGACCAAAGGGAGCCAGTTGATGCCCAGTAGGTCAAGATGCAAATATCAAGGTAATAACACTCGAATAGTTGCCGTGGAGAAGAGGAAACCATCTTGGGGGAATCATGATGGCTGGCTACTTCCTCAGTAGGTTTAGTGCAACATTATGTTTAAAAAAGCCCAGTGCTTTGCTGCGGCCTTTTACTCAGGCAAATATTCATTCACTTGACAGACATTTATTCCTCACTGGCCACATGTCGGCTCCTGTGCTGTGTGCCTGGGATACAGGTGTAAAAGCCATAGCCCTTGCCCTAGAACTCATCATCTGTGGGGCATCACTAGATGTACACCGAGTGACTTAACAGTAGAAATTGTCTCTAAGCGATAAGAAGTTGTGTGGAGCTTGCCCTAGAAAATGGAGTTTCAGAATTTCAAATGCGTCTGTGTTTTCTATTATTATTTCATTGTTTTAACCATAAATAAGTTTATTCATTTTCAGTTTGTGTGTTCAGTGTGCAGATTCCTGACATTTATATTAATTAAGGTCAAAATCTGTAGCCCAAATCACACATTAGAGTTGCAATATTGCTTTACTAGAATTTCCTCCTTTTGGTGATTTATTTTTTTAATGTGCTTACTTGTCATTGGGCATCTAGCTGAATCACACAATTCTAAGACATTTTTGGGGAATCTCTTGTGACCTTTAAATGGATAATAAATGAGGCTTCACATATGGGAACCTCGATGAGTTTCCCAAATTTCTACAGATTTGCTAGAGTCTTTGGTTTTGGCGTCTCTGTTGTTCTTAAGAAATGGGCAGTTATAGGGTAAGCCTTCGTGGGCTTTCCTTGGGGGGCCTACATTTTGGAGAGCCTGGGGAAAGGTTGAAGAAAGGATGGGTTCTATCAGATATTATAAAATTCCTATTCTAGTATTTCTGTCACGTGACACCTTAGAAAGATGAGACTGATGATAAAGGTCATGGCCTTCGTATTGTGCTCTTAAAAAATATTGCCCTCTCGCGTTAGACATCAGGCAGAAATAATTTCTTGGAACCAGACTTTTCCCTCCTATGAGTAGATATTGGAGTTTATTTGGGGTTTGCTATTATTGGTGTGTAAAAAGGCTATAACAGATAAGCCTTTTCTTGAGAACTGCAAGAGTTTTTGGTATAAATAAATCAGTGGCGTCTCTTATCTCAAATATGTTAAAATATCCAGACTATTTAAAATTAACCTCTGATAACATGAGGCATTGTGCTTTTATGTGTGTACTATTTTAATTATTTAAGTGACTTTCTGTTTTTTGAGGCTTCCAAACCCAGTTGCAGCACAGATAGAAATTTGAAATGGTAATGATGAGTTGGAGTACTGGAATGTTTCCCTCATCTGGAGAAAGTTTATTTTAATTGTATTGATTCATTAAAAAAAAAAAAAATCTAGATATTTACCAGGAAGGGCACTATGGAAAGATACGAAGTTTTCTGCCATCAAGTACAACCTGGTTGGGAAGTCAAATATTTTTAAATGTGCTATTATCTTCTATTTTACAAATGAGGAAACATGAATTTAAGTGACTTCTCCAGGGCCATGCAGCTAGGATTTGGTGGAGCCAGGATTTGGACCCAGGAACCCAGAATCTGAGCTCTTAGCTCTATACTATATTGCCACTCTGTAAGATGACATGAAACAGGAAAAGTATAAAGCTTCGAATGCCAGTATAAAACTGTTAAAATGAAAGGCAGAGAGCAACTTTACACTGTTGGCAGAGAGATGGCAAGATAAAAATGGGAGAGGAAAAATTATTTGAGGGCTGGCCTGGTGGCTCAGGCGGTTAGAGCTCCATGCTCCTAACTCCGAAGGCTGCCGGTTCGATTCCCACATGGGCCAGTGGGCTCTCAACCACAAGGTTGCCAGTTCAATTCCTTGAGTCCCGCAAGGGATGGTGGGCTCTGCCCCCTGCAACTAAGATTGAACTCGGCACCTTGAACTGAGTTGCCTTCTGGATGGCTCAGTTGGTTGGAGCACGGGCTCTCAACCACAAGGTTGCCAGTTTGATTCCTCGACTCCCGCAAGGGATGGTGGGCTGTGCCCCCTGCAACTAACAACGGCAACTGGACCTGGAGCTGAGCTGCGCCCTCCACAACTAAGACTGAAAGGACAACAACTTGAAGCTGAATGGCACCCTCCACAACTAAGATTGAAAGGACAACAACTTGACTTGGAAAAAAGGCCTGGAAGTACACACTGTTCCCCAATAAAATCCTGTTCCCCTTCCTCAATAAAATCTTTAAAAAAAAAAAAATTATTTGAGTAGTTGCAGTGTAGAAGAGGAAAGAATAACTTGGATTCTTGAATCAAGAACTTGGCTAGAGCTCCACGCTCTAGCGTGGGGTGTCGCATGGACCAGAGGGAGAGCTGGGCAGAGTGGAATTAAAGGTTTGAAACTGGGTAAGAAAAGCCTTCAATTGTGTGTTGTGGGGTGAGGGAGGCGGGATGGGAGGCGTGCTAAAGAGTAGGTGGCCTCTTGTTGGCCCTGGGCAGCCATGGATGATTTTGTGTAGAAAAGAGAGCCAGAACAGTAGTCAAGACTATTTAGCACCAGGGAAATTGGCATGGGAGAAGGGAAGGCGGGAAACTGGAAGTAGAAAGGCCAGTTAAGAGGCTATCGAAATGTCCTAGATAAACAATGACTAGTGTCAGAACCTCTTCACTGGTTCTCTAAGTATCCATTCCTGGCGGTGTGCGCCAGGAGCTTGGCAGAGAGGAGAGCCTCATCTAAAGTGTCTAGCGTGATGCCTCGCAAAAGTGGAACCAAAAAGGTGTTTGTTGAACCGAACTGGATTAAATAAAGGCATTAGCTGTAGGAATGGAAACCGGGTCAAGGCAAGGGAAACTGGAGTGGCCACATCAACGGTGTCAGCAGTCCTTGGTGAGTAATTGGCAGTGGAGCTGGGGGAACAGGAGAACAGCCGGGTGTCCGGCTTGGGTGACCGCACCACTAAGCAAGGCAGGGGCTTATCTGAAAGAGGGTACAGTGAACTTGGGTCAGGCCCTTTTCTCTCTGTGAGGCATCTTGATTGCTTGTTGGCACTTAGTAAGTCTTTATGTGCTAGAAGAGATGATGCCGAGATTCAACCACTGGTCTAGTTCAGCGTTTTGACAGATACAAATGTGGTTAATACCAGGCTAATTTGTCATGTTGGCTGACAGTAGAATCACATAGAAAAGTTTGAAAAGTTAGCATTTGTATTTTTTCAGAGACTTAAGGTGATTCGAATATGCTGTCACACAGCCAAGCTTTTTGAGAAACATGGCGTTAAATGGTCACTTTATTTTTTTGTTACAACTTTTTTCCTTCAAAAATTTGAAAAACGTAGTGAAGTAAATTTTAAAAAACACGGCAGTCCCACCAGCTTTGAGATGAACGCTATTGTGCACAGCCAGCGTACCACAGGTTCACTATTTCATCGTCAGTACCCAACATACCACTTGGCGACTATCTGTGAGCAAGCAGGAAGCAAATCAATGTTGTCTGTGGTTCCTGCAGAGACTGCTGTCCACCAGCAGTCAGTGAGGGCGGAGTACAGAGGGGCCATTTGGTGCTGGTTGAGCAACCCTCTCTCTATGTGTCACCGTATTGGTAACAAGTTACTACCACACACTGGGTGGCTTAAAACAAGAGAAGGTGATTTTCTCACAGGTCAGGAGGCAGAAGTCCAAAATCAAAGCATAGGCAGGGTTGGTTCATTCTGGAGGTTGAGAAGGAGAAACTGTCCCATGTCCCTCTCCTAACCTCTGGTGGTTATCAGCAGACCTTGGTGTTCCTTGGCTTGTAGACGCATCTCTCTCATCTCTGGGTCTGTCTTCACAATGCCTTCTTCCCCCTGTTTCTGTCCTCACTTCTTACTAGGGTACCAGTCATTGGATTAAAGGCCTAACCTAAATCCAGGATAATTTCATCTCAAGATCCTAGTTTCAGTTAAGGTCACATTCAGAGGTGACAGGTGGACATGAGTGATTGGGGGACACTAGTCAACCCACAATAGTCACTAATGACTTATACTTGACTAGGGTTAGGGGACACCAAGTATGGGGGGCTGCCTTAACCTCTTACCCTAAACTTTGGGTCCTCAAATGTTTTCTTAGTCTCAAAACAAGAAAACGAGTCACAGGCAATTGAGATATCCTGGGCTGTGGCTGACCTCTCCCCCACTGAAAACCCCAGCTTTCCCCTATTGAACTAACTGGCTCCAAAAGGATGTGTGTGTATGTGAGCCTGGGGGTTTGGGTTTGGGTTGGAGTGCAGGGAAGGGTGGGGCAGCAGAAAATACAGAGCAATCAGATCTCACATAGAACTTGTAACTTCAAGGACTGTTTCGATTCCTTGTAAATTTCTTTAGCTATGTTTTATCCCTTAAATCGTTTAACATCTATAAAGGGCACAATCTTAGGTGTGATCAGGACAAGAGACCCTCATCCTTTACTCTGACTGTTTAGACACTTAAAATGTACTTAAGCATTTGACTTAGGACTTGTGGATGAAATCATTTCATCTGGATACTTCATGTGACATCTATGTTGTGCCCTTTGGGTAAAGAGCAAAGTTCGGGGTCATGGCTGTTTATTATGCTAAAATACATGCCCAAAATACTTTTGGTGTGTGCTTGGATTATAGCCAGACATGTCTTCAAGTGTCCTGTCTGTGTGCAAGGAAAGCCTCACTCAGACCTTGAGATACTCATTGTTACCATGTTTCTCCTTTTAAGTAATGAATATTTCTGTGAGTAAATCAAATTCCATTTATCCTCGTATGCATATAAATATTTATAAGAACTTAACTCTTTAAGAGCTTACTATTCAAAGAGGCCTTCTTGTAAACATGCTTATAAAGTAAATAACCATGCTTTAAATGTTTTGTATAACTACAAATTTCATATATAATGTTGAGTTTGCTTTAAGTGTAGTTTCTGCATTGAAAAGAGCCTTGGAGCTCAGAGTTTCCAGTCTCAGTTCCGCCACACTGAGGTCTCTCCTCCCTCTGCCCCCCACGGCCCATCATACCGTGCTCTGTGTTCTGCCTGGCCTTCCTCAGTGTGCTGGGCATGCATGGGTGGCCAGGGCATCACAGGTGTGGGCTTTGAATCCTGAATCCACTTTCTGGCCTTGTAACCTTGGGAAAGATTTTCTGAACCTCAGTTTCCCCATCAGTTAAATGAGGATAATAATACCTACCACATAGGGTAGTGTATTAATTTCCTAAGGCTGCTGTAACAAATTACCACAAACCGAGTAGCTTAAATAACTGTGAGAAAGGTATTCTCTCACAGATCTTGAGGCTAAAAGTCCAAAATCAAGGTGTTGATGGGGCCATATTCCCTCCAAAGGCTCTAGGGAAGAATCCTTGCTTGTCTCTTCTAGCTTTTAGCGGTTGCCAGCAATCCTTGGCATTCCTTAGTTAATGGCAGCATAACGCTAGTCTCTGCCTCCATTATCACATGCCCTTCTTCCTGTCTCTCCTCCACATCTGCATCTCTCCCCTCTTATATGGACACAAGTCTTTGGACTTAGGGCCTGCCCTAATCCAGTATGACCTCATCTTCGCTTGATTCCATGTATAAATAGCCTATGTCAAAATAAGGTCACATTCAGGAGAACATGAGTGGGTTCAGGAGGATTAAGTTCAGGGAGGACATGAATTTTGTGGGGACATTATTCAACCCAGTATAGGTGGTTACAGTGACTTAAATGAAATTAATTATTTATGGTGCATGTAAGGGACTAGCACACAGTAGGTCAATAAACCACATCCTCATCAGTCTTGACCCATTTGCTCTACGACCTCATCACTCCTTTCTCAACTGACAGTCACTGCTCTTTGATTATGCCGGGCCGTCCTCATCTCGCTCTCTTTACCACCTTTTTGGGACCTCTAACTTGCTCCCTGAAATCTCTCCAGGGTTTTGACGCTCAGCTCCCATTTTTGCCTTCTGGCATCACCCTGGAAACTCTGACATCCATAGGAATGACCTTCCAACAACCTGCCTCTGATCTATAGGACTGAGCCGTGGACCTTAGCCTCATCCCTCCCTGATCCCGTAATCATTTCAAGTGTCTGCCCACTGGCACCTCCCATCCTCTTACCCCTGGAATCTCTGCTTTACCTGACTTTCCAATCTCCAGTCATCAGGCTGACCACCTCCTGCTCCAGTCCTACCCAGTGCTTCTAGTGAAAAATCACGTGACACCACTGAATAGATTTTTTATGGAGTTATAATTCCTACTCTCAGCTGGACCTTCAGGGCTATTTGAAAACCCCTTTACTCATTTCTAGTGGGTTTCCTTTCTCATCTCCCCCAGGAACTATTAGAAACAGTAGCTATTCAGAACATTTTTCAAGCTTCTTAGCCCACCGCTGACCCTGCATACTTTGCCTCCTGCTTCCCAAAGAAAGCAGAAGCCATAAAACACAAACCGACGTTCTTTCTACCACTGTATCTCTGCTCACCCTCCTCTTCCTTTTTCCTCTCTCAGAGGCAGAACATGACTAATTTACCAAGATCAGCCTTCCTCCTGGGTTGAATCCTCAATTCAACCTCTCACCTTATATTTTTCATTCTGTCTCTCTCCACTGACTCCTTTGCTTGCCTCCGTCTATAACCAATTAAATCTTGCTTATCCTGAAAAGTTCCTTCATTTTCCTTTAAACTGAACAGCTTTAGCTTCTCCTCTCAAGAGAACCAACTACACTATATATTGAATAACTTTAAATGGTTCTTAACCTTTCAGTGCCTCAGTCTCCTCATCTGTAAAATGGGCTAATAGTAGCACCCAACTGAGAGGGTTATTGTTAAGATTAAATTGTAATGAAGAGTGGTTCCTAGCATTGCACATTTTTAATGATTTTTAGTTGTAATAGTATCCACTTGGCTTTGACAGGACACTGTTCACAGCACTGGACCAGCACTGACAAACAATAATATAAGTAGTTACTGGGTGTGCTTTTCTGTTCTCAGAAGTCTGTGAACTCCCTAAGGGCCAAGCTTATTTCATATCCATCTTTTTATCCCTAGAATTTTGCACAGTACCTGATCTATATAGATACTAAACAATTGAGTGCTTGAACCCAATTGAGTTGGATGGAACCATTTTTCTCCCTGGAGGGTAACGTTGAATTGGCTGCAACCGTTTTTCTCCCTGGAGGGATAAGTCTATTCCCAGACATATCTCTGCACCCATAAGACTGACTTTTACCTCATGTGACATGGTTTTAAGATAATAAATAATGTTTAAACATTGGTCAACATCATCAAAGAAAGGAGTCTGATAGGATTGTGGAGACTTTAAGTGCATTTGTAGATGAAGACAAAGGCATTGGTAGAGACGGGGTTAATCAATAGTGGCTCCCAAGGTAGGAGGGAGAGAAACAAAGCCGTTCAATGAGCAGCTCTGAATTGAGCCCCTACCATCTGGCAGGCAGTGGGCAAGGGGCCAGGAGTTTAGTGGTGCTGGCTATTGGCCATGCCCTGAAACTCCAAATTCAATGGGAGGTCGACAGATCTTTAAAGATACTTTAGAAATACTATTTATTTATAATAGTGCCAAGTGCTGTGGAGAGAAGCATGGGAGAGCCTAACAAGGGGAACTAACCTGATCCTGGTGGCCAGAGAGGGCCAGGGGCAAGGGGAGCAACGAGTAAGTAGCTTGGTGAAGTGGGTAGGGTGGAGAATCAGCCTGTTTCTGGATGAAGGTGTTTATAATTACGTATTATGTCCATGAACCAGCATCCAGCATTTATGTAGAAAAGACCTCAGGAATTACTGATGCAGTCTGTTAAGGGGCTGGTGATGGATTTCAGGCTGGAAAGCAGAAATACTGTAACCTACTGTGTGAATAATCTAAAACAAAAGTGTAGAGAGAGGGCCAACTCATTTTAGATGAACTTTTGTATTGGTCTGAAATAATACTATACACAGAGCTCTATCTGAAACTGCTGGGCTTCTTAAAACTGGGAGAACGGTCAAATGTTTATGTCTATATATATGTATATATATATATAGGTAATTTTCTGGGTTTTCCATGGACGTGAAGGACAGCAGTGATGTAGGGCCACAGTTGTATCAACTCACTATTTACTGAATGCATCTTGCATTTTCACTCATTATGTCTTGTTTTTTCTCCATTAACCTAAATATTACTCATTGCAAGGTCTAGTTCATTATCCAAACCAAAAAAGCTTCCCTGCCTGCCTAGCCAAGAGTTGTCTCTCTCTTCTATTGTGCTGATTCAACAGTTTGTTTACTTTGCCACTCTAGTATCCTGTTTTGGGTTGTTGGCATATTTTTCATATTGCTGTATTTTATTTCCACAACTATCTAGAAAATCCAGTAAAGACTATGCCAGCTATATAAAAAAGTACTGTTAAATATTTGTTGAGTGAATGAACAAATGAATTTAACATCTATGGAATTTTCTATATTGCTTTGTACCTAGTGGATGCATATCTAATAAGTACTGGCTGGTACAGTTAACGGGGGGAATTGTCATCTAGGCCTGAAGCTTGCCTGCTTCTTGTCCTCTATCTTAAAATATGAGATGCGTGCTCTTTTTTTTCTGGATGGTATGAACCTGAAAGTTTCTCAGTGAAAACACTGTCTACTTTGTCTAACGTTCGTCTTAGCCTTACTGATTATATTGGCAAAACAGTCTGCTCTCTGTAAACTACAGGGAGAAATGCAGCCTTTCCAAAGATAATCTCTCAAATAGACTCCTCCAGAAGGCCGCTCAAACACATCCATACAACCGGAGCCATGCTAATTTGTGATGCTTAGAGTTTTAGTGTATCTTGTAAGGAAAGTCAAAGAAACTCTCTTCCCAGATTGCTCTGTGCCACTGGATTATTTTGGTTGGGTTGATATATTCCAAAACTCAAAGCTGTCCACTAGCCAGATGTCTGTGACCAGTGAGTTTCCACTGGTTTTTCAGTTCCCAGGGATTAAACCAAAATAAAAGAAGGTGATGCCATGTCTGGCCAAGGGCAGACGTTGCCAGTTGCCAAAGCCCCAGTGTTCATCACACGCTTGACATGATGTCTGCTACCCTCCAAGGAGGGTAATGCTTTCAAAAGACCAAGGCAATGCTTTCAAAAGGCCAAGATTCAAGGGAAAACTCTTAAGCAAGTGGGTGTCATTTGGAAATGATTTGATGAATAGGAAACTTACAGGCCAGCCATTGAAAATCTCATTTGTGATATATTACCAGGAATGTTTGGAGCCCACATGGGAGGTAAAGTCTGCCTTTCCCACATGCTGTCCTTCATAGCTGACACATTACACATGTCTCCGGAGCATAACATATGGCTTCCTGAACTTGAAAATGTGGCCTAATGTGCTCTGTTGAAATAGTGTCTGTTTAAACAGTCTGCTGGAAAAGTGAGCCATTTTCAATAAAATAGTTAATTTCGTGTCTGTGAATGTTTTCTCTGGAGTCCTTTAAAATATGATTTTTTAAGGTGCATAGTAGAATATTTGCAAATTTAAATTTGCCGTACAGCATTATCTACCTCTGAAGGGGTAATAGACCGTCAATCCTAAACTGTAAATATTAAAAGATTCATAGAACGTGAATCAGGAAGGAAGAGTGCAGATCATCTAATTAAATAATAATCATCATCGTTTTTTGAGTCCTGAGCATTCATGTACAGGACATTTAATTTTGAGGATAATTTGCAGGTAACCAGGATTCCCCCCATTTGACAGATAAGGAAGTGGAGACTAGAGATGCTGGTGACCTGCATGAGACCACCTACGTGGGAGGTGATGGAGCTAGAATTTCAGCTCAAAAGCACTAAACTAGGAAGCCTGTCTCTTTTTCCAGACCAAGAGTTCTTAAATTGGGCTTGAATGAGTGGGCTATGGGTAGGCATTGAAGCCAGAGCTCCCTCTGAAATTGCATGCAGGCTTTTGTGTGTGTGTGCATTATTCTGAGGAAAGATGATAACTTTCTGGTAGATTCTCAAAGGGGTTTTGGAGTTCTCCTAAGAACCAGGAGCTGCTTTCCCATTTCAGAGATGAAGAAACAGCAAGTGAAAATGCAAACCTTGGCAAGATACTTGGCGTGGTACTGATTTGACCAAAGTGAACCACAAAACTTCTTTCTGAACTGTGTGTGTGTGTGTGTGTGTGTGTGTGTGTGTGTGTGTTTGTGTGTGTCTCACTGTGTTGTGTATGTATGTGTGTGTATGTACGCAAATCACAAATAGAGAAAAGTGCCCCAAAAAGAATGTAGCATCTAACAAGTGAACATCTGTGGAGGCACTAACCAGGTCATGAAATAGAGCACAGGACTCTAGAATGCTCCCAGATGTCCCTTCCTGACCAAATGCCACATCCTTACCCTAACCAGTATCCTGTCTTTTGATAACCTCTTCTTCATACTTTTACCATCTATCCATGTATCCCTAAACAGTATGGATCTATTTTTCCTGTTTTCATCGTTATATACATGCAGTCATACTATTGTGTTCTTTTGTGTTTTACTTCTTTCAGTAATATTGTTGTTAATATCCATCCATGTTGAATGTAGTTGTAACTTGTTCATTTTCCTTGCTGTGTGGTATCCATTGCTTGATTATATTGTGATTGATTTATCTTCTGTTATTGGATATTTGATAATTTGTAAAATTCTGCCTGTTATGAGCAATGCTTTGGTTAACATTCTTATACACAGGGTTGCACATGCAACTGCTCGGGAAAGTCTAGTATTTATTAAGCTTTTGTGGGAGACAAAATACCTAGTTCTGCAAGGAAAAAGTGAAGAATTTTTCTCATCTTCCACCCACTTCCTTAATAATGCCTCGTGGAGGAAGAAAATCCTTTCAAGAAAATTCTGTGGTTAGTCTTTGCATAGGTTCCAGCTGTCCTCAAACTTGCAATAAGAATCAGAGAGAGAGCAAGCACTTGTTGAACTAAACCAGTCCAGGGCCCCAGCCCACATCCCTGGGCTCAGAATCTCCTGGATGAGGCCCGGGAGTCTGCATATATAACAAGTACCCAGGTGAGCCTGGTGACTGGGAAACACTGGATTCACCCAGATGAACGGATAAGACCCCATAGTGGTGAAGAGATTTGGAGAAAGTGTACCCTGATCAAAATCTTGGAAAATTGGCCTTAGAAATGTGATGGGGAGTAGACAAGTTAAGGGAATGGGATTTATTTAGCCTATAAAAAACTTGGAAAGATGATTCAATAGTTGTTTGCAAAAGAATGAAGAGTTTTATAAATGAAAAAAGCAACTATTTGCTAAGTCGGGAGAGATTTAGGTTAACCAAGAGGAAAAAACTCCTGCTAAAATCAGCAACAGATATGAGCATTTGCTAGGCACCACAGGAGTAAAGCATGAAGGCTGTTGTTTGTGCCTTCAGGGAGCTGAAGACAGGGAAACCAAATAAGCACACAGGGAGCTCAGGAACAAAAGCCGGGACGCAGTATTTCATCAAGTCTAGACTGTGGGCTTCAGTCAGATGAGTAGGCATTTCCTTCGGGACTCAGTGGAGGAAAGAAGCAGAGGGAGGTCACCAGAATGGCTTGAGCCTGCAGAGCTTGAGCTAGGCTTTAGAAGGAAGCCTTTTGTAGGTGGATGGGATGGCAGAGCATTCTAAAGCAGAGGCAATCAAAGTTTTTTTTATTGTGATTCCCTATTAGAAACATACCAGGGGTGCCAAAAAAATGTATACAAGTGGACACTTTGATCAACGTTGCTCAAGCAGTAGTTCGCCATAATCAGAAGTGTCTGGACGCTGGTGGTAACCACTTTGAGCACCTCTTGTGATTGCAGAAGTCACAGGGGACTTGTATTCATCTTTTGTTATCAGTATATATTGAGTATTACAATTTTAATAGTTTTTTTCCTTTCTTAAAATGTGTATACATTTTTTGGCAATATATATACACACACACACATATACACACTATTAAAAATATATAATATCACCCACCACCCAGGACACACATACAAAAACATTTAACCTTATCAAATATGATGTATCTGGTGTTCCTTTTTTTTTTCTATTTCAGTTTTTAAAAATGTTGGATTAACCCACTAATAGGTTGAAAACAGTTGTTCTGAGGGGACCAGAAGTCCGGTGTGGACGGAGAGCTAAGCCTGCCCTGTGGAGGGAGTGCCAGTTAGAGGAAAGGATTTCCATAGGAAGTGGGAGGGAGGTGTCATTGATGTGATGGTGGTCTCTAGAAGTGTTTGAGTGAATTACTGTGGGATGTCAGGACAAAGTTTCAAACTTCACCTGTCATCTGCTCTGCTTCTTACACAAAACACTTCTGACACCAAATGGGTGGGGTTTTTCTTCATATCAACAATGAATTCTCCTACTCTCCGGACACCAGTAGGGTATCCAGTGATTCAATTCAGTTCTGACACTGATGACCTGGAGTTACCATCAGACCCCACAGGTTAAAGGCTCAGTCCTACAAGACTGCTCCCACTTCAGGCACCAATTGCAAGTCCTGAGTCAACCCTACTTCTGACCAATCAGCTATAAAGTCAGTGGTTCCCACAACCCCCTCCTCAGGTTGAAGAATTTGCTAGAACAGCATATAGAACTCAGGAAGTCACTTTACTTATTATTACCAGTTTATTATAAAGGGTACAACTGGGAAACAGCCAACTGGAAGAAATGTATAGGGCAAGGTATGGTTTGTGTGTGTGTGTGTGTGTGTGTGTGTGTGTGTGTGTGTTTCCATGCCCTCTCCTGCGTCACCTTCCCAGCACCTCACTATGTTCGCCAGTTAGCAGCTCTCTGAACCCCAAGGTTTAGGCATGGGTTAGTGGTTTTTATGGAGGTTTCATTATGGATGCACTATTGATTAAATCTTTGGCCAGTGGTGATTGACTCAATCTCCAGCCCCTCTCCCCTCCCTGAAGGTGGGTGGGGACCTGAGAGTTGTCATAACATAGTTGGTTCCTCTGACAAGGAGCTCCCATCCTGAAGCTCTCTAGAGGCTTTCATCCACCAGTCACCTCATTAACATAAACTCAGGTAAGGCTGAAAGAGGCTTATTTATTATAAATAAAACACAGATGCTCCTCTTACCCCTATCACTCAGGAAATTCCATGGGTTTTAGGAGCTCTGTGCTAGGAACTGGGGACAAAGAACAAACATGTATTTCTTATTATATTACAATATCACAACCAATTTATCTGACCAATGCTACCTTTGGACAGTAGACTGGCCAAGACAGTTTTTTAAGATTTCTTTTGATGCTTGCTTTCAATTTAATACCACTCAGCAGACGATAGAGGTGGGGGAAAGGAATTTGCTTCTGAATTCTCAAGAGCAATGACACCAAAAGTGTTTATTATACATCTGTTTTGTGTCAGGGTGATTGGCCAGGGTATTTTTGGTATAGATGTAGCACTGGATGGAATGGTTTTATAGGAGAAAACAAGGAATACTCCATGGACAGGTTTAGGAGAGGAAAGTGATGGCAGCTTGAAAGCCATGGTTCTCGAAGAAACATGGTATGGTCAGTTGTGTATAGCAGAACTAATTACAAATATAACCATCAGCCTGGCCCAGGACTAGAGAACTCCATTACATGAGCAACGGCTCCCTGCTATGCTGGCCCGTGGTCTGGGCAATGTCATTTCACCTTGAAAGACTCACTGTTCAGAATCTGGATTGCTGAGTTCGAGGTCTAATTGGAACCCTTCTTCCCTCTACTTTCAGCTTTCTTGTGAGAATTTTATTGTGAGAATTTTAAGAGTAGAACTTATCTCTCTTTTCCTTTCCCAACTGATGGTCTACTCTTTCCCCCAAGGTCTTCTTCAGGTTTGCCCTGTCTGCCCAGTTTGTTCTGCACTGTTCTTCTCTTGACTCAGGCTCTACGGCCAATGGGTACAGCACCCGTCCTTTTGCTTCTTGCTGCCAGCTTGTCCTCCATCTGTAGCACATCCAGGTTGAATGGTGATGCCAATTACTTATTAGACCTTTGTGTGTGGGTAGCATGTTCTGTTCGCCTCATCTGCTTTAAGAGAAAAGGAACTTTTGGCCTGCGTTGAGGAGAGAATCTAAATAAAAGAGAATTATAGACCTCAAGAGATGTGACATTGACCTTGTTCTCTAAAGAGTAGGGGAAGGGGGACCTTTCTTGTTATGTCCTATAGAAATAGAATTCCCTAAATATCCACATGTAACTAATTTTAGGGAACCCCTGCAATCAGATTTTTCTCTACCAGAGAGTTGAGTGCCTTAGCGGCACTGAAAAGGAAAATCCTTTCATGTGGTCTTTCTTTGCTGAAGTACTTTCAGTCATGTCCTCTGAGATTTAATATCCTTTTGATCTTCCCAATCCAGTTTTAATTTGGTCATTTTAAGTTAGGGAAGGATTTAAAAGGCAGCACTGATAATGTAGGATTGGGATAACGGACATAGGAATCACGAGTCGTACATGTACTTCAATAAACTTTCTTGGTTTGGTTTTGACTTGTAAAAGTGCAATCTGGGGAAGTAAGCTGCCGTGTGTTTCTTGGTGTTTGCTACATTTTGTTGTTAATAAGTAAAGCTTCCTGTTCTAACAAATGCTTGTGCCTGGGGTGGCCTATTTATTCAGTTCCCCCCGATTTACAACTGAAGACAGACCTGATGTCTTCTTTCTGAGTAAAATGATTGTTGTAGAAGAGTGTGGATGACGGGTCCAGACACAGTCTTACTTTGCCAAAAACATTTAGGGAGCCGTCATGTAGAGCTGCACTGAAATCTAAAATTAAAGTTAAAAATTCAGTTCCTCAGTCACGGTAGCCACATTTCCAGTGCTTAGTAGCTGCATGTGGTCGATGCGATCTTGATATTTTGGGCCAGAGAATTGTTGGCTGAGGGGAGGGCTGTCTTGTGTATTGTAAGATGTTTAGCAGCACCCTGGCGTCTAGCTTTAAGATGCCAGGAGCATTCCCTAGACATGGCAATCAGAAATGTCTGTGGAGATCGCCAAATGTGCCCTGAGAGGCAGAATCACCCCTGGTTGAGAATCACTGCCTAGTGGTTCCAGTTTTAGACAGTACAAATACAAAACAGTTGCATTATTGGAGACAGTACTGTTCTAGAATAATCCCAGGCAGAGTTTGGTTTGGAGCATTTTATAGATTAAGTTTTCTCAGCTTTAGGGGAATCACGGTGGTTATCCAGTCCAATGCCTTGGGAAACTGAGGCACAGAGAGGTTTTGTTTGTTTGTTTGTTTGTTTGTTTGTTTTTTGGGTGACTTAAGGTACATAACATACAAGTGTCCATCTAGAGTTTTGGACTTCAAGTTCATGCAGCCTACAGGACAAACTTCTCATTTTCACTCAAACTTACCCCATTTTTCCTATGTTCTTGTACTCAGTGATGGCCATGGTGGAAAAGAGAATACCTGAGAAATAGGAGTGGTTCAGTCCTGAGACTCTCAGAGAAGCAAATTCCTAACTTGAAACCTGGGTACACCTATTTTCCTCCTCCATGGCCTGTGGCTTTCTCTAAGGCCCTGCCTATGGGCTGGGGTTGGAGGGTTGGATATCTGGTAGACCCACTCTTACTCTATGAGAGGGCACAGTCCTGTTGGGTTCCCCAGTTCTATCGGTGCAGAGAGGTTGGGAGCCCACTTCTGGGGCCATGGAAGAGTGTAGGCTTGTAAAATTCCCTCTTGTTAGCTTTTTAAATCTCTAGTATCTCCTCTGTCTGCTTCCCTGAAGTGGTAAAGCCTTGAAGGTGAAATACCTGGGAGGTTCTTATTATTTAGAGGCCACAAGGAAGCAGAGAGAGCCCTGGAGAAGTCTCTGTAGAAAGTTTGGGGAGGAAGGAGAAGTCTCTCCCAGGTGGTGGTATCCATAGCTGGAGGGGCCTGGAAGGGAACTAGGGGCTTCGATGTGCCCCAGGATCTTTGCCCCCTCAATTAATTCTATCCACCATATACACCTCCAATAACTCTTCTTCAATCACTGATTTTATTCTCTCTGCTCTAAAACCTTCTATGGATCACTGCTGCCATTTCATACTTGAAGCTTCTTAGTCTTGTGCTCAAGGCCAATTCACTCTTATATAAAGAGATCCACTCTTTCCTTTGTAAGAGTAAAAACTAATTTTTGTGCACATGAAAGCTTTACTGTTACTGTGGTTTGCATAACTGCTCTGTTGGGGCTGGGGTTTGGCATTGGTGGAGGCTCGGCTCAAAGCTGTTTGGTGTATATTAGCTTGCTCAGGAAGGAGTTTTGTTTCTGGTGCTCCTGTGTTGTGTCGGTAGCCTGGACAACTACTTAAAATCAGTATACAACTTAAAAATCAGGGCCCAGTAAGCAGGCCGGAAAGAGTGGCAATAAAAGCAGACAGCGAATGGTGTGTATATAAACTCTCAGGTAACCTTGAGCTGTTGGCCTGTTTAGTTTTGTAACACTGTGGGCCCAGTGAGCTGTGGACCAGGTCAAAGGCCACTGTTCTGAGAGGCCAGCTGTCCAGTTTAGCTAGAAACAAGCTAATGTGTAAACTGGCCTCGAGGTCTTTAAGGTAAGTTGCTTCATCTTCCCAACTTCAGATAAAAGAAGTAACTATTTCCGAGTTTGGTGACCGGCCACTATTTCATTGAACTGTTGATGTTTCCTTTTGGGAAACCAGCCTTCTTGAGTGCCGCCATGGTGAAGGTGAAGGTATTTTTAAAGTCCCCATTTTGGGGAAGATTTTGATTTGAGGGAAGGGTGGGGAGCTGGGAGGACTGAGGACAGGCCGGTCAATACGGCCATGTGGCCATTGTTTGTGTCCACTGACTCTGTGTCTCCCCTTTGCTCCACAGACCAATGAGTGGAACAAGAATGATGACCGGCTTCTGCAGGCTGTGGAGAATGGAGACGCGGAGAAGGTGGCCTCACTGCTGGGCAAGAAGGGGGCCAGTGCCACCAAACAGGACAGCGAGGGCAAGACTGCGTAAGCTAAAAAGATTGCTTTCTAACTGTGCCCGCTCTGGGTTCTCAAAATGTTCTCTGCAATCCTTAGGATCCACAGGGGACCTTCACACGTGCCTTTAAGGGGACTTTGAGAAATCACTAGCCCTCTACCCCCATGTTAAAATATGTAGGAGAACGTCTTAATCTCATTTCTTCCTCAAGTTCCAAATTACACATTGGGCTTTACCTTGAATGGCTGTATTTGTTCCCAGGTATAACCAAAGATTTCACCAGAGAAGGTGGGAAATGCATTCTATCCTAGATTAGAAACAGCAGCATAAAAGAAAGAAAGTAATTCTTTTCATCACCCTTAAACCTTACTGTTTATATTATTATTTCTTTTAAAACTCCTTCCTTTACATAGATCAATAATTACATGGGCAGTATAAATTTTGCCTTATGACTTGCCATATGTGGCACTCTTGCTTGCAGAATTAAAACTACGTGTTTGATTGTTTATGTGTATGCACGTGTGTGTTTATTTGTTTGTATCCATCCTTACTCTGGTCATGTTGTAAAGAGATCATGGACTTTGGAGCCAAATAGGCCTCTAATTTGGACTCCCACTTACGAGTTTTGTAGTCCTTGAATCTCAGTTTCTTACTGTAAAATGGCAATGGTAGTGTTCAACTTCTGGGGTAGTTATGAGTGTAAAACAATATACGGACGTTGGTTGAGTTTCCCCAGAAACTGGCTATGAGACAAGGATTTGAGAGTGAGTAGTCACTCTAGCCAGTGCTCTTAGGAAGTGCATGGTGAGCGAAGGAAGGCTGCAGAGCGTGTTATTGACATGTTACTGCTATGGTCAGCTGGGACTCATTTCCACTAAGAACCTCTGGGATTTAGACTTAGAGCAGGGGTTGACCAACTGTGTCCTGCTGTCGGTCTTTGTAAATAAAGTTTTGCTGGAATGCAGCCAAATCCATTCATTTAGCATTGCCCATCGGTGCTTCTCCACTCCAAAGGCAGATTGGCGTAGTCAAGACAAAGACTGTATGGCCCATTAAGCCTCACATATTAACTATCTGGCCCCTCATAAAACTATTTTAATTACCCCAGGTTTAAAGTATGCTTCAGAGTTATCCCACTCAAGAGGTAAGGTAATGGCGGTATCTGTTCCTGATGTCTTGTCCTGCCGAGGTTGAGTGCTGCTCTGAGGGGCCCTATGCTTATGGCCAGAACACGTCCAAGAGGATGTGCGAGGGGTACCTAGCTATAGATACTATATGTAAGGAGCTAGCACAGGATCCAGCCCATAGTAGGTACTTGATAGAGCCAGTTCCCTTCCCTTCTTACCCCAGATGAGTAGTTCTCCATCCTGCCTGCATTAGAATCACCTGGGGTGCTTTAAAAACTATATTGATGCCATGCCCACCCCAGATGTCCAGTATCATTTGATCTGTGGAGAGGCTCGGGAATCAAGACCTTTTAGTGTCCCATGTAGGTTCAACAGAGAGAACCATCATCTAGAAACTAGACTGACTCTAGATTGAAGGAGAGGTAGGGAGAATAAAAGGTGAATTTTCAGAAGATTGAGCATCACATTTTAGCAAATTTTGCCACTTAAGCACTCTTCCTGACACCCATTGGATCTGATAACATAGACACCAGCCCCGTGGTTGGGAGAGCCACACGATAGCTTAAGGGGCTGAGCTCTGTCGAGAGGCCGGGCTAGCTGGTTCACAAAGGGCAGAGGGAAGTGTTCTCTCAGATCAGAGTCTGGTCCTCTAGGAGCTGGGCTTGTACTCCGCCAAAGCCCATGGGTTGAGCTCTCCCCATCCGCCTCGTTTGACCTGACCTTTGCAGAGATCTGTCTCTCAGGTCTGTCACACAGGGCCAACACCCCGTGAACTCTGACTTGGTAGCCAGGACCCCCAATGGTAGGTGGGCTTTGGTTGTTGGCTGATATTATGTTGAGTCAGTTGCCTTCTCAATCTTCTGTAATTTTTAGTTCTCATCCCTCTTGTACACTAGATCAAAATTTCCTGGATAGAAGGGACTGTTAACTTTACACTGCTGTAGTTACCACATCTAGCCCACGGCTCCGCTTGTAGTAGATACTCAGAAAGTATTTGTTGAATGAGTGAATTAACCTTTTCCCATGATGCCATGTGTGGAGTCAGTGCTATCAGAGTGACAGTGGCAGAGGCCACACTCCTGTCTTGAGATTTTTGGTGGTACACATGGTGCTTTGGGACTACTTCTTGTACCACTCCACAGCTTTCTTGGCTCCGACTCCTCCCAGTTCAGCTTTGGAGGTGTCTGCACAAAACACTCTTTTATAGCCATGCCAAAGAAAGGTGAGATGATGGTTCGTGATGGCCTTGTCCAAGACATACCCACTAAAACGAAAATAGAAAATTTAGATTAGCAGCTTAGCCACAGCTTTATCAATATACCTTCTGTTAATATTTATTATGTGTAGAGTACACAGCCAGAATGTTATTTTCTAGTTTCTCCCCGTTTTTAAATAGTGATAAAATATATACAACATAAAAGTTACCACTTTAACCGTAGAAGAATATACATTTCAGTGGCATTAAGTATATTCATAATGTTGTACAACCATCATTTTCTAGTTCCAGAATTTTTTTCATCATCCCAAATGAAACCCTGTACCCGTTAAACAGTGATAGTCCCCAACCTTCCCTCCTCCTCCCCTGGCAACCACTAATCTGCATTCTGTCTCTATGAATTTGCCTATTCTTGATATTTAATATAAATGGAAACATACAATAGGGGGCCCTTTGTCTCTGGCTTCTTTCACTTAGCATAATGGTTTCAAGGTTCATCTTTGTAGCATGAATCAGTTCTTCATCATATTCTCTTCTAACACTAGAAATGCATGCAGTAGTTGTACAAAAATCACCACTTCCATTTTGCAGATGATAAAACTAAGGCCCACGTGGTACACCTTTTCCTGTATTAACTCTAGAACCAGTTCTAACATGTCTACCTTTGCATGTACAAGTCCACCATTTTTTCCTTTGATGACATGTAAAAAGAAGAATTATGTAAAAAAAAGGAGGAAAGGAGATAATTGTTTTTTCAGTGCAAGATTTTCGACAAGTAATTACCTGTTAACATTTCATTTTTCTGATTGGAATATTCCTTTTGATGAATAAAGTTAACTTTACAAGAATTTACAAGAATTTAATTTTCAAAGGCACCATGTATTCAAAGGCATTCTTGTATTAACATTACAAGAATTTACAAGAGTTTAATTTTCAAAGGCACCATGGACTTAAATCTGTCTGGCTTCATATTTTCATTCAAATCTAGTGGTCTTGGTATGCAGAAGGAGGAAGGGGGCTGTGAGGTTGGAAAGCATCTCTCCTGTCCTTTTACTGTCATGTAGTAATGCAAGGCCAAGGCTTCTGTTATAACAATGAGCCCCAAGCAGTGTTGTTCCCTTCGCTTCAGCCTTCCCACCTTTGCAAGTCTGCGCTTCTATATTTGAGTTAGTCTAATCTGTGCATTCTTGCCTGAGTGTGTATGGGTCTGACTCACACTTGAAGATTTTTCTTAAGCGGTGCAGACCTTTCTGTTCTTGTTCCTGTTCTTTCCACATGCATTTGGTTTGACAGCACGTGAACTGGTGGCTTCCTAGGAGTGGTTCTGAATTCATGATAGACCAACCCAGCGTGTCCCCTCTGCTGGAGCTCTTGCCTCACCAGCCCCATGGTGCTTGCAGGACCAGCATTTGATTGTGGACACGTATGCAGTGTTCTGCATTTGTCTCCAAAGGGTAAGGCCAGACCACTCACTTAAAAGATAGGCCCTTGACAGTAGTACTTGGCTTCTTTCTCTGCCCGCTAGTTTGAGTTTACCCTTTAATTTACCCTCCATATTAAAATTAAGCTAGAGTCCTATTTTCTACGAGCTGTTGTAATGACCCATTCTGTTATTTTGCTCAGCAGTACACAGTGTTGCCCTGTTGCCTGGAGCCTAGAGTCCTGATTTTGGCTTTCAAGGGCCTCCCACTGTCCCTGCCCTTACTTAGTTGAACGTTCTCTCAGACTCACCTTCTATTGGAGGTGAGGCTCTCTGCTCCCTGCCTTCCCCTCATGTAAGAACATCCAGATGTTTGCACAGGTTCTATGTCCAGTTCAGAATGCCTTCCTCTCTGATATTCTTAGCCCTTTTGTGGTTTTCTTTCTCTTTGAACAACTACCATCTTAATTTAGAATTTGATGTATTTTCTTATACTGAAAGAACAGTAGCAACAACAGAAAAGACTCAACTGTGCTTAAGCAAAATCTTTGTTCTCTGAAAGACTTGAGTCCCTTACAATATAGTAAGCTCCCTGAGGACAAGGAGCATATGATTTTGTTTTTTGTTGGCTTTTCCCACTCTTCTGAGCACAAGAGGCATTCAGTCAATATTTGTGGGAGTGGCTTTTCAGGATGGTTCATGGAGAAAGCACTCTCCTTTTGCCGGTAACATCTCATGGGTAAATTAATTAGGGATAAATTAACTAGAGGTTCAAGAGGAAAAGAGCTATTCTGGTGAATGTCACAACCTGACACTTTCCTTTCCCAGCTTCCAGTGCAATTTAAAAAGAGTAATAATACTGAGCCTTTAATACCTAGACACCGGATGACACAGAAAGTTCCAAGAATGAGGCGGCAAAAGCAGCCATCTCGACGCACATTCTCCAGAAGCCTCATAACCCGAGGTCAATAACCAGATGGGTGGTTTGGTCATTCTCCAGACTTTTCAGTTTCTTCCTGAAATATTTCCTTTATGGAAAGATAAGAAACCTTGTCTGAAAATTTTCTCCCTCTAAAACTGATCAAAGAGGGGTTAAAAAAAAGTGAAAGCAATTAAACGACTGGAATTCATTTAGGAAAGAGTAAAAGAAGGGTGATGTCTTGGGTCAGAAGAGAGCAAAATAGAGCAAGACAGAGAGTTATAGCTGCAGGCTGTGTTTATAGAATCAGGCTTGGCTTCCCTCTGCCCATCTGTTCTTTCCATGGCGGAGGTGAGGAAGTGGGAGGGTACCCTAAACCTCTTACCATAGAACAGTTTAATTGTTTCAAAATGGTTTCCCCTACATTTGGTGTGCATTTAATTAAAGTTATGTGTGTTTGTCTTAGGAACAACCAGACTAAATAAAATCACTGCTGGGACTGTAGTATTTGAATACATACCACCCAGGCATGGATGTATAGATAGCTAGACATATTCCGCATACATAGCCCAGACTCCAGAAACCTGATCTTTTTGGCTTTGAAAGCAAGAACTTGTGCAAGTATTTTTAGGGGACTCCATGGAGCTTAAATATAAAATAGGGGAGATAGTCCTTGAATTCTGCAGTATGATAAGAGGCTTCTCTGGCTGATGGCTTGTTGCATTTTGTCTCTTCCTGTTTTCTCAAAATAGGGATGTATTAGATATTTTATACCAGCAGCTCAGTCTTGGAAATCAAGTCAATTTGGCCGCCAAATTAATTTACCTAAAACTACTACATACTTTATGTGTAATTGCAAACCCCTTCCCTGCAAAATCCCCTTCCAGGCAAAATCACCCATCTTTCCTGAAACCTATGGATATTTGACAGAGGCATAAACTGAAGGATGTAATTGCTGTTACAGCATAGCCACTGTGCTTTTTGATCACATCGATTTTTGAAGGTGATATAACATCTGTTCCTATCTTGCCAATGTGACCAAATGTTTGTTTCATTAATCTGCCAGTTGGGAAGTACTCCCTGCATCTAAAATGTTCCAAACTCTATTGTAGGCACATACAGAAAAAGGAGAAAAGGTGGGCCTTGTCTACACGATGCATAGTGTCTAGCTGAGAAGACAAGACCATGAAAGTACTGGAGAATAATTAAGTGCTAAACTATAAAATGTTTCCTGCTTGAGGTGTGAGGTTAGGTGGGCCTTGAAGAATGGATGGGGAGGATTTGGGTGGGTACAGGGGAAGAGGAGGCAGTGCAGGTGTTGGTAAAAGTATGACTAGACGCCACCCCAAATTCAAAAGAAAAACAGCGACACCATTCTATGTTTCCTTCCCTTCTTCAAGAGCATATCATAGCAGTTCAAGCTAAGGGCCGCACTAGACACTAGATCAGTGGTTCTCAACTTGACTCCCATGAGAACCACCTAGACAGTTTTTAAAAATGCTGGGTGTCACTCTCAGAGATTCCTACGTAATTAGTGTGGGGCGCGTTCTAGGCATAGGGTTTTTTAAAGCACTCAGGTGGTTTGAATGATTAGCCCAAACTGAGAACCAATGTTCTAGCCCAGGGGTGTCCAAACTGCGGCCCGCGGGCCAACTGCGGTCCGCAATCCATTGTTAATTGGCCCGCAGCAGATTCCAAAAATATATTTAGTTTACTTAAATAAACCAAGTGAGGCAATACGTACTTCACCTCGAGTGAGTGGCCTAGCTGTTTGTGTATTTTACCACGTATGGCCCTTGGTAAAAAACGTTGAAAAAAGTTTGGACACCCCTGCTCTAGATACTCCACAGTGAGGCCCCAGGTTTCCTAGTGCAAAGCTTTCCAACAGGTTCTACCCTATGATAGCTTATAGGTGGGCTGAGGCCAAGTTCAGGGAGTCCAGATGAATTTTTTTTCTAGCACACACACACACGTACTTGTATGTGTATATAAGCCTGTGCACAAAATACAATTAAAATGAAAGATAAACTAAATTTTGGGCTTAAACCAAATTATGTAAAGTAATAAAATTCACAAAGTTTTTAAAGGGAAATAGTGTTTTATGTTAAACCTGAACAGATGTTGAAAAACTGTACTTTAGAGGGAAGACTTGCGTAATGCAGGGTCTCAGCCCCTGCTCCACACACAAGAACACAGGATATGGCAAGGCCAAAAAGGAACACCCACGGAGCTATAGATAGGGGAGTCATACCACCACATTCTCGAGGGCTACTGGTCGAGTCACAGGAAGTAGGTTCAACATGAGCCGCAGTCCGCACTTGCTAGTGTAGCCACGGCAGTTATATTAGTGGCTAATGGCTAACTGGTTACAGCTGACGGCCATCTACTACCTGAGTCAGCACCTTTCCACGTGAGGTCGAGAGCCTAGAAACTGCTCTCTGGGACTCCGTCCCCACAACTTGTCACCATACAAAGTGGTGCAAGTTGATGAGAATCAATTTGGAAATTAAGGACTACAGTGATAAAATGTTGGTGGGAATCACAGGATAGTTCACTTTAAAACTGTTTTCAAGGCTGGGTTAAATATATTGAGAATGAAGGATTTTAGACACTCCAGTGGGCCATTGTTGTTGAGGGCGGAAGCAATCTGGCTTTGCCCCTCCCTCTGGTCCCCTGGCCATGCCCTCCACTGGCTGGACCTACTCCCGCATGCAGAGGTCAGGAGAGCCTGGGAAATGGAGCCGTTTGCTGTGATGGAGAGCAGAGCAGGGGCGGATGGGCGTGGATCTCAGCACACACAGACAAATGACCTCCCCTCAGTCCAACTCCGTAAGAGAGGGCACCTGGAGCAGGAGGTTCTCACGCTGACAACCAGACAGTTCAAGGGTTGAGGGACATGAGATCACTTAGCACATGCCTGTCCTCTAGAAACATTTCTGCTTCCTCAACAGAGTCCCTGAAATTCACCATTTCCAAAATACCACCATCACCACCCAGGCCACCGAGCCTTGCGTATCATTCAAAGCCCAGTTTGCTGTCTCTTTCATGAAGACTTTTCGAATTTCCAAAGTGATTGAGCTCAGGCTCGCCCCTGCTTCTTCAACCATCTGGGATTTGATGGGTCTTAGTTTCCTATGTCCTTATCTCATCCCTGTTAATAGACAATCAGGGTTAGAGCTCAATCGTACCCCATTCATAAGAAAGGAATTGTTATGAATAGTGTTAATGCCAAGTGCCCCAACACTAAGCAAGGGCCTTTCATGTGAGTCATTCATTCAATAAATACCATAATTCATTCTTTCACCCGTTTTAAAAGACTTGTCAATTTCCCTTAGGCATTTCTCATCTGATGCTTACAATCACCCTGGAGTCCTTTATGGAGAGGAAAGTGTGCATCAGAAAGGTTCGGAAATTGGTACAAATCACCTCTTCTCAGCTCTAGGTGCTATAGCCTGGGGCTCTATCATGACTATGTAGACAAATCATTTGCCCTAATATGCCCAAGCGCTGTTTCCAGACCTGACTGATGAAACCAGACAATCCTGAAGAGCTAATGCTCTGCTTAAATATCATGGGGTTTCTGAGCTCTGAGTATGTAATCTTCCATCTGTGTTCCCTCCCTCGTGTCCCCAGGAGATCTCTGTCCCCAGAAGTAGCCCTGCTTATTCTATGAGCACATCATAAGCATATAAAGGACGATAATCCTTGTCTTTATAGCCTTTTTTTATGCCATCCACCTTTGATTTTCTGTATCTGAAACATTTAGCAGGAAAAGGCAACCACTGTTCCCATTTCTCAGACTTTCTGCCACATCAGTTCCTCACAGAAGCAGTGATGGGAGTCCCTGTTGCAGCTGCTTTTGAAATAGCAGAAAACCAGATAGCTTCAGCACTTCTCTGCCTGACAGGCTTTCTCTCTGGGCTGATAGCAGAATAGAATTTAGTTTTTCGAGGCTTTTATACTAGAAGGTTATTAGACGGTAAGGAAGTACTGCCTTCCTTTCCCTCAGATTTTAATCTGAAATGGGAATCCAAATCTTTCAGGATTAAGGATTGTCCCACTGAAATATTTGGTGTGAGCTAAGCCTCATTTGCGCTCAGTGACCTCGTTAGATTTTAGATGTTGCAGCAAATAATTGCCATAAAATAATTGGTCAGCTTTTAGAGCTGACAAAGGCTGCAGTGATCCTATGGACAGATGAGTAAACTGAGTGTGGGGACAGAGCCCCAGAAAGTAGTTTACAGGCTCTCGGCCTCACATGGAAAGGCGCTGGCTCGGGTGGTGGATGGCCGTCGGCTGTGGCTGATTGGCCGTCAGCTGTGGCCGGTTAGCTGATTGGCCGCTGGTATAACTGCTGCGGCTACGGAGGAGAGCCCGAGGACTGCCGAGGAGCCGAGGAGAGCGGACGAGGAGAGCCGAGGAGAGCGGAAGAGAGCAGAGGAACAGAGTCGAGGAGAGTTGAGGAGAGTCGTCCGTCAGTTGGTGGAAAGGCGGAGGGCAGGTCGCGCGTCCGGTGGGCCCAGCCTCCAGTGAGACCATAGTGATATGACTCCCCTACCTATGGCTCCGTGGGTGTTCCTTTTCGGCCTCACCATATCTTGCGTTCTTGTGTGGGGAGTGGGAGCAGAGACCCCGCAGGCCGCCCCACCTGAAAAATGGCACAGCGAGCAGGGTCTCCGCATGACACTGAGACTAGTATATTTGAGTCACTTTGTTATCGCATGCTTGGGGATGGTAGAGCAGAAACCGAAATCAAAGAATTCTGACTTTTAGTTCATACTTCCTACTATGCCAGTGGTCCTAAAAACTGAACATGCATCAACATCACCCCGGGAGGCTTGTTAAAACAGATTGCTGGGCTCTGCCGAGTCTGGGCAGGAGCCTCAGAATGTGCATTTCTAACAAGTTCCCCGCTAATGCTGCGGCTGCTGGTCTGGGCACCACACTTTGAAAGCCGCTCAGTGTCTGATACAATGTTGGGAAGCAAACTCCAGCCTATAATAACATAAAGGACACAGCTTCTCTCTTAAAAACTTACATTACAACCTGAGGAAGAAAACATGGTCATGCCAGTTTATGGGAGACTCAGTTTAAGGAAACTCAACATTGAAACTTCAGACGAAAAGAACAAATTCAAAACTAAAGATTTGCCCTAATGGAGATCTCCTAATGCCCAACTGCTGTTTCCAGACCCCATTCATGAAACCAGACAATCCCAAAGAGCAAAGAGCGAGCTCAGCTTACATGCTGTGGGGTTTCTTAGCTCCGAGTATGCTATCTTCCATCTGTGTCTCCTCCCTCCTGTCCCCAGATCTTATCCCTTCTACGTTGTTGGAAAATTGTAGTAGACAAGACAAAGTCTCTGACCTCTTGGAATGTCCAGTCTAGCGGGGCAGACAGACAAGTAAAAGTGTGCCTCTTTCATGTAATGTCAAGTGTGTTAAAGAAAACAGAGGCCAGGGGCCACTGGGAAAAAGAAAGCCCTCTCTAAGCAGACTCCTGCATTGGAGCAGATCCTGGGTGGAATAAGGCCCTGAGCCATGCACTTTTCCGGAACTTCTGTCCTGGTGGAGGGAACAGCAAGGCAAAAGCCCGGAGGTGGGAGGGTGCTAGATGCGCTCAGTGAATGGAGAGAGCTAGAAGGTGAGGTCAGATGGGAGCCCAGCCCTCCTTGTGGAGAGCCTGTGGGCCATGGGGAGTACTTTGAATTAAATCCTAATTGTGAATATTTAATTTCCCTGCTTTGTTTTCGTATGATTAAATATCATTTTTCTCCCTCGAGAAAGATGTCTTACATAAGGAATGCAATTAAAGTATAGGCGATTTTAGGTGTTTGGGAAATACTGAAGCTCTCAAGGGATTATGGAAAGCTGGTTATTGTCAGGAAGTATTTCTGAGTCTTACTGACCCTAATGACCCCTCGCTTGGGGAAAAAACAAAAGGCTTTTAAAAACAAAGAAGGGTGATGTGAGTACATTCAGGACAAACTGCTCTTAGAGAGTCAGAGCAGTGAATTCAGGTTCTGATCTTTTATACATTTCCTGACCTCTCTGAGCTTCCATGTCTTCATCCATGAAATGAGGATATTAGACTAGTTTCTCCTCCTGGAACCTTCTATTACTCTGAGAATCTGGACATGGCTAGTCCTGGCAGTTTGGTATATGGTTATTTCGTGGCGTGGGTGTGGTGGTTTGCTTGATTTGGGGAGTGATAATTGCTTGCAGAGGCAATGGAAGGACCTGGAAGGGCAATTGTGGTAGCCAGCCTGTTGCATTCTTGACTTAACTCGGCCAGCTCTTGTGGTGTCAGGAACTGGCTTGTAATGAAGGGGACAAGAAAGAGTTTGGCTTGAGGGACATTTTCTGTGAATGAATAGGCCTTAAAAATCAAAGTCTTCTAAAAGTAGCCTTGTGAGTTTGTATTTCCTCCAACTATATGTTTCAGCTGGCAATCAGACACAAGAATTGTTTGTTATTACTCTGAAAGATAGAAAGAACTTTCCAGGCTGTCACGCATGGGCTTTTGAATAGTAACAGTTCAAATCCCCTTCGGGTGAAGAGCCTTGAGAAACATCCCAGCCTTGTCCTGAAGTATTTATTTCGGGAAGGTTTGCACAATTTGCCGAGTGGTTTTGTAGGAAATGAAACCTCTGTTGCAGGCTCTGTTTGCTTCAGCACTTGGATTACATTCCTCTCCATTTGAAAGCACTGGCAACCCTCATCTGCCCCAGTGAGAAGCCAGTATTTGCTTTTTGGCCAAATACTTTCATTTTTTTCAGTTTAAACTTTGTTTTTTAAAGAGCAACACAGCCAGTAAGTTATATAGCGTTTCACAGTTCACAGAGTAATTTAACAAGCAGTGCAATTTCTCAGCACGGTGGTGAAGGGCCCACTCTGCAGGCAGAATGCCTAGGGTAGCGTCTAGGCTCCATTACTTGTTAGTTCTGGGACTTTGGACAAGTTTCTAAACTTCTCTGTGCCTCAGTTTCTTCCGCTGTAAAATGGGAATGATAACTGTTACCCCTCTCATAAGTTAGTTGCGGTTATAATGAGATAAATCATAACTACCGTGTTTCCCCCAAAATAAGACCTAGCTGGACAATCAGCTCTAATGCGTCTTTTGGAGCAAAAATTTATATAAGACCTGGTATTATATTATATTATATTATATTATATTATATTATATTATATTATATTATATTATATTATGTAAGACCCGGTCTTATATTACAGTAAAATAAGACTGGGTCTTATATTAATTTTTGCTCCAAAAGACGTATTAGAGCTGATTGTCCAGCTAGGTCTTATTTTCAGGGAAACACGGTAGTGAATAGTGTTCAATAGATAAGCTGCTATTATTATTGATGATGATATTGTTATTTAATTGCCTTAAACATGGTTTGGAAGTGAGAGAACTGAAGTACCTCAGCCACGCTGACAGAGCAACAAGGCAGCAAACCCAGCCATGGTACCCTGGCCTCCTAGGCCACTCGTTCTCCATCCGCTGGTTCTTCCACTGCCCTTCAGACTGCCACCCAGCTGCTATTTCAGACTCCTGGACATTAGTGAGTTGATGTTGGGGTGAGAGGGAGTCAGGGAGAGGGAGAAGGTTGGGGCATGGGGACATTGGGAGCCACGAAACTCTTAAGCATAGAAACCTTGGGAAGTTTCCAAGTGACAAGAGCAGAGAAATTCCAAATATCAATAACCAGCAAAGGGATCAAAGTAGTATCATGTATATCTTCAGCCTGCTCTATTTGTGCCTTTTAGTTACACCTCTGTTGAAGGGCCTAACCGAGCTTCATAAGCAAAGTGTAATAAAACTTCAAACAGCATAGATTCCTTTTCTTGTGGAATACATCCATGAGATTATTTTTTAAAGCTAAGGGGCTTATGTTTGCAAAAGAACTGTTTTTTGTTTTGGTTTTTTTTTGGGTGCACCATTCCTGGAAGTACTGCAATACCAGGTCAATGCGTGGAGTGGACGGAGCAAGCTCCTATTCCATCTCCTAATTCCCAAAATCCATTTAATATATTGTCCTTGGATAAAGGACGTATCAGATATTAAACCGATAAGAACAGATACTATACTTGATCTTAGCCAAAAGGCCAAGAAGAGATGCAAAAGAACTTTGAAACAATGGGTGCCTTGGTAAGAATGAGGGTGTGAGGTTCTTAACGTGTCCTCTACTTCAATTAGAGCTGTGCTTCTCAAACTTTCGTGTCCATGTGAATCAGCTGGGAAACTTGTAAAATGCACCTTTTGATTCAGTAAATGTAGGGTAAGGACTGAGAGCCTGCATTTCTAACAAGCTCCTGGGCCAAGGACCACTCTGAATAGGCTATTGGACTGCTGTCAGTTCAACTACTCTAGAATCTGGAAAGCCACCCCTTGCAGTGACAAGTGTCTCTGTTTCTGGGCCTACAGGAGTAGACAAAAGTTTTTTATACCCCTCCCTCCTCCACTGAATTCTTGACCTGTGTAAATATAGAGATCAACAAGTCAACAAAATCTTTTATAAGATATGTTGCTATATAGACTCATGAATGACATTTCTTGTGTTTCAAAGGAAATGCCACACTTTTAAATTAGGAGTAAAAGCCCACATAGAGACAGAGATGTTCCAAACTGGTTTTGCATTCACTCCTTTATGTTTTTCTAAGGGGAAATTTTAACTGAGAATTAACTGAAATCACCTCATTAAGAAAGACTTAAACATTTCTTTTCTGGAAAATTTAGGTTGTAATGAAAATTCTCATCTCTTACATTAAAATTTGCCAGACAATCACAAGTCTTGGCTAGGATATGGAGAAATTGGAGCCCTTCTACATTCTTGCTGGGGGTATGAAATGGTGCAGCAGATTTAGAAAACAGTTTAGCAGTTTCTAAAGAGTTAAACCTGGTTACTATATGAGTATAACTCAGCAATTTCACTCCTAGGTATATACCCAGTAGAATTGAAAACACACAAACACTTGTACACGAATGTTTTAGCAGCATTATTCATAATAACCAAATGTCCGTAACCAATGAATGGGTAAACAAAATGTGGTATAGTTATTCAATGGAATATTTTTAAGGAAAGAATGAAGTACTGCTACACTCTACAACATGGATGAACCTTGAAAACATGCCAAGTGGAAGATGCTATGTACAAATGACCACATGATGCCATCTTTATGAAATGTCCAGAATAAGCAAATACATAGAGACAGAACATAGATTAGTGATTGTCATGGCAGAGTGACATGGAAATAGGAAGTGACTGCTAATGGGTACTTTTTTTTTTAATGGTGAGGAAAATGTTCTGACACTGGATAGTGATGTTGGTTGCACAACTTTGTAAATATACTAAAAATAACTAATCGTACATGTTAAAATGGTGAATTTTATGGTCTGAATTATATCAATAAAAAGATTACAATGTGCTCATGTTACTTTTTTCAGTTGTTGTTTAATTTGTTTTAATAGAATTCTATCTCGGCATTATACATTTGTTTTTATTGGCTAATCAGACTGTCTACCTGGGCACTATTGACAATTTGGACTAGATAGATAATTTTTTGTTGTGTGGGATTGTCTTGTGCATTATAGGATATTTGGCAGCATTTCTTGCCTCTACGCGTTAGATGTCTGTAGAATCCCCTTACCCTGCCCCTTGAATAATAAAAAAACTATCTCTAGACATTGCCAGTATCTGGGGGGTGGACAGCAAAATCACCCCCAGTTGATAACCACTGTTGTATCTCTAGTCTTTCCTACTAAAAGCTGAGATCCAGGAGGGCAGAGATGTCGTTGTATTCATCACATGTTTCTCAGTGCTTAGAACAGTGTCTGACACATAAATACTCCAGTATCACAGTAAATCTATCAGTGAATGAATATATTTAACTATAGCAATACTTATAAAACTGTGCAACTGTAGAAATATCAAAACGATCCCATGCTTGGGTTAGTTCCAATTCTCTAGAATTAACATTGTCAAGAATACGTTCTTTGTTTTAGAGTGGGGGTGGAGGGTATGTTCACCAACCTACTGCTTTGTCTCCCCCATCTCACCCCGGTCTGCAAACTCTATTTATATAGAGGTGTGTTCTTTCACCACTTATCCAGGACACAGGCCATTAGAGGACACCAGCCATGCTCTTCATTAGTTGTGTGCTGACCTGGGGCACCACCTGCCCCCTAAGCCTGAGATAACCCCATAGATGTCCCTCTGCCCTCCAGACACGGGATAGCCCCCAGCCCATCAGTCACTTGGATTGCCACCACTGAGGATGGCTACATTTATCTGTCACTGCATAAGAAAGGAAACTTACTCATGGTCATTTACAAATCCAGGTTCTGTCACTGACTAATCATGTTTTTCCGCCCAGCAAAACCCAACTTTCTACTTGAGTATCTTATTAAAAGTTGGCTCTGCTTGTTCACCTTCAGAAGCTAAATGCTAATGACTTGCCACTGCCAAACCCTGCTCTGAGATTATTACTTCTGAGAAAGGTGCCAGAATGTTAGCAGCTCAAGTGTGAACTTTAGACAAGTCTTGGATGGTTTATCTTCTGCTACTGTCTACCACTTTGTTCCTAAGTTTCCAGTTAGTGGAAATGCACATAGATTTTATCCTCTCTTTTTCCCCTTCCTTTCCTCCTTCCTCACTCCCTCCTTCCCTCCCTCCCTCTCTTCCCTCCTTCCCGCCCTCCCTCCCTTCCTTCCTTCCCCCCTCCCTTTCTCCTTCCCTCCTTCCTCCCTCCCTGCTTTCCTTCCTTCCTTCCTTCCTTCCTTCCTTCCTCCTTCGTTCCCTCCCTCTTTCTTTCATTCCTTCCTCCTTCCTTTCTTAAGCAGTGGTAGTTGTGATTCAACCTCTGCTAGCCTGTGTTCTGCTCATTGAGACAAGTCTATCATGTCTCAGACTCTGTGCCTTGCCTTGTGTTGGTGAGGCTACAATTGGTGGCATTTTGGGAGTTTACTACGTGCTTGACATTTTGCTTAGAGCTTTGACATATAACTCATCTATTCCTCACAGCCCGTTTTACAGATGTGGAAACTGAGATACAGAGAGCTCTTGCCCAAGATCGCACATAATAAAGCGCAAATTGCAGATTCAAACCCAGTTAGTCTGAGCCCTTAAAGTTTACATGTAGTCCCTCCCTGATACCAACTTCTTGTTATATTTTCTCATCTGACAACATGTCTGTCCCTCCTCTTAGCTTTAATAAAGCTATAATGTTGGAAGTTTCGTTTAAGTTTTCAAAATCTGGGGTATTAGCAATAAAGATGAGATTTTCTGAATATATTGAAGTATAGTAGAACGATTTAAGTTAAAACCTTAAAATGAGTGGGTATCCAAATTTAATATGGACAAGAAAACACAAGACTATAATTTTCCAACCTTGGCCTTTTGTCCAATGGCATTGACTTCACTCCTGATTAAGAGCTTCTTCTAGGCTCTTAGAGGGAGGACAGTCTACGAGAAAAGACAGGGCTGTGTCTTGCAGCACCTTTCTTTCTGAAGAGGGTTAACAAACTGCCACAGCTCTTTATGTTGGCAGACAGTTGCTCTTCAAGTGGGAGCTGGATTGAATGTGTAAGGGCCACCACAATATAAAGGATATGGGTGGTTAGGAAGTCGCTGACAGTCATTTGATTGTCTGATTTGTGCCTTATTCTCCATTTGCACGTCTTTCATGAAAACAACACAAAGCTAAATCAGGACACTGACCATTTTGGTTTTCTTTTATGTGGCAATTTATTTAGCAAAGTCTTTCAGGTTATAGACACTATGTTCCAAGTTAGGTAATAAAATGATTTTCTGATTAAAATTCAATGATAATGATATATTATTAGATAAAAGATAGGATATTTTAAGGAGTTAGACTGATCAGCAAATACCAAAATAACTATTCTTTTGATAGTTGTTTTATATTTTCTCTTTCTGAACCTAGGCTGCAGATGTTTGTATAGAATATAGTAAAGAGTAGAATCTATAGTCTATATGGTATAGGGTCGTATATAGTATATACAATAGTATGTAATACACACACACAGAGTATACAGTATATTATACGATACGGAAGATTTTACTGAACTTTCTAATTCATCACTGAAGAACACTTGTTATTCCATGAAATATGCCCATAGAAGTAGAACTTAAAGACTTGCCCAATTTTAGAACACAGTTGTAACATATACAACTGTGTGTGTGCATATGTGTTGTGGATGGGGTGTTGGTTAGTCTTTCAAGACCAAATCCACATTTTAAAATCTGAATGTTAGTATTGCACAGTGGGACATTCTAGATTGAGTGCTGGATCTCATTTAAGTCAGTTGCTTTTCTTATCCTTGGGGAGGTATATTCTTGAACCTTTTAAACTCATTCCTACTTTGGCCTAAGACTTTATCAGAAAACTTTTTGAAGTCACTTATCGTAGTCCATATAAAGTGATATGGCACATTCTTCCATAAAAACATTTCAACCAAAATGCCCAACTATCTTAAATAATCAACTTGATTATATGTGGAATTGAGACATTTTTTAAAGCCTTAATTTCCTTGTATATATTTAATCAAATGATATCCACAGGAACCTAGTAGTTTATCCTGTAGATGGTCACACACAAAATACCCAACACTGGTGTTATTCAAGATCCCAGCAGGAAATAGGTAGCACCCTGAAATAGGATAATTGATGAGCATTTAAGAAAGGAACTATTTACAAACTTGTGGTTGGATTAAACCAACAAGGTTGGGAAAGCAGCCCTGGCTTAGTCATAGTGAGAATCTATTCCCACCTGAAGGTGCTAAGAGAGAGCAGTTACCGAAATCCAGAGAGCTTTGGGAGAGCTGGTTCACAGAGCATGTGGGCTTCATAGAGGAGGGTAGCCCCTGCCAGCATGTGGCCTGGCAGGGAGGGAGTGGAGGGGATAATGGCCTGAACTGTTTTATCTTCCTGTCTCTTCTAAGTGTTTCCCATCGGTTGAACCCAACCTGAGGTCAAAAGACAAGCCTGCCCATTGGGTGCAGTCCATTAGAGTTCTGTTTCCTGGGCCACAGACCCAGGGGATAAAGACGGAGGGCAGATCTGGCAGTGCCAACAGAGAATGGACAGCTTTGGTGACCATTCTCCAAGAACAAACTTCAGTATCTTATTTCTTGGCTTTGTTCCCATTTCCCAGAACTGTGTACTCTGGGAAAAGGAATAATGCTACATAATGGAGTTCCTTGTCTACCCGGAAAAATGAATCAGCAACTTCTGGCTAAAATAACTAACTCTTCCCTTTCCTGCTTATCCCCATGCTTGTGTGTTTTAGAAAACAGAGCAGCAGCTTTTATGTGACATAAGAGCACAACGAACTTCTGGAAATTAGCATTGTCTTTGAGAAACACCTTGAAATGATGATATATTTAATTGAACCACATCAACTAAGAATGATTTTACTAGCTAAAAGTATAGTAGAGTAAGCAGAGTAAAATTGCAAGTGCAATTGTCCTTATATGAATCAGTGTTTCTCATTATTTTTGTTGGTTCTTTGTTCATTTTATCGATGAACAGTAACTAAGAGCAGTGACTCTTGAAGTTTTAGGTAGAATATATGAGGAGAAAATTATGAATTTGGAAAATTCTGGGTTTTTTTTTCAGCAGGATACAAGATTCTGCAGGAGAATAGTTGGAGAGCTCCCAGAATAAAGGAAAAAGTCACTTCCTGATCTAAATTCTAAGGAGAGAGGCAAAACAACAATTTATTAAAGCAGTGAAATCTTAAGTAATTTGGCTCAAAATATGTTAGACAGGTTGATAACAGAAATTTCATTTTAAAAATCAATGCCTAGAAAAGTTTCTATCGTAGGATTGGATATTGATTCCAACTTCCTAACACTTCACTTCTCCGGCCTTGTAACCATCATTGACCTTCCAAATAATGATCTTAAAATTCTACAGTTCCCAAATCACACATAGAATACCACGTTGCATTCATCAGACTACATTTATCAACATACAGAAATGGCATCCAATAATGCTTCATTGTCATATGTGTCTGCAGTTTCAACCTCCTGTAAATATAGTGTACCGTCTAGAGGTAACCTGAGACGTCTCAGCGTAGGAAACATATAAATATTACATGGGAAAGGGGGTTAGTAACTAGAAGGGCACATGGAGAGGTCCTGGGTGCTCACTGGAGATAACGAGCAGGGCATTTGGGTCTCTGGCCACATTCTGTATCTTCTGTATTAGTATGATGGGAAAACAAGCAGGTTCCATTTGTGAAAATTTAGCAGGCTATTCAATTATGATATGTGTAGTTTTCTTTGCATATGTTATACTTTAATCAGAAGTGTATATCTGCACATAAATATTTGTGTGTGTGTGTGTGTGTGCACATGCTAATCACTAATCCTGGTACTCTTACTTATAGCACAGGATGTGGCTGCCCTTGTGTCGAGATAATTTTGGTTTCTCCCCTGGTCTTAGGAGATAGCAGAGTGAACAGCTTGGAAGTAAACACCTAGACACTAAGAAAAGAAGATAAATATTAATAAATATTAAGATTGAATAATCTGGGGCATTTAGATTAATAGCCTTGAGCGCAGAGTTCAGTAATTGAGGCTTCTAGTGGTGACTTCATGTCCTCCAAAGCAATTAAATTATGTAACATATACTGTTACTAAGACTAGGAAAATTTTAGAAACCTTCCACCAAAATCAGTTAAACAATTTGCTGCTTAAAGGTGATCTTCACTTACTGTAAAATTGCGTTACCCCAACAATGATGAAAAACAGAGGTATAATTGTACTGCTCTTTAATAAGTTTTTTTGATTAAGCTGTATTTAATCAGGAATTCCATTTGAACAAGTCACCATATTCCCAAGTCATTCCATATGATCAAAGTTTCACTGTAATGTGAAATCGCCTACAAAGTAGATTTTAACTGTAAAGAAACATTACACATAAACGGCTGCACAAATGAAATAGTTGGTTTGATCCAAGCCATGTAGGCTTAAATCATAGACTGTTAGAGCTGCAGGAAGCATCAGATATCATCTGATTCAATACCAATACTTTACAATGCAGGAAATTTAGGCTCCGGTTAAACTGACTTCCCAAAAGTATATACCCTGTTTCCCCGAAAATAAGACCTAGCCGGACAATCAGCTCTAATGCGTCTTTTGGAGCAAAAACTAATATAAGACCCAGTCTTATTTTGCTATAATATAAGACCAGGTCTTTAATATTAATATAATATAATTTAATAAATATAATATAATATAATACTGGATCTTATATTAATTTTTACTCCAAAAGACACATTAGAGCTGGCTAGGTCTTATTTTCGGGGAAACAGTATCTAACTTCGGGTTGAGTTGCAACCAGAACTGAATTATCTCCATATGCTGATCTATCCACCTTCATTCAGCCTGGTTCTCCAGAGCAGAGGTTTGGGGTCAAGCTGACGGGTTTGAATTGGTTTACCTCTTGGATTTGCTAGTTGGGTGTGACCCTTGACCCCAGTGACAGTTCTGTCCTGTGAAAAAATATTGTGTGGGCCTTAATTCAGAGGTACAGACACTAAGGTGCTGGATGGCAAGTGTCCTGGGAAGGCAACTCCATAAAACTTGAACTAAGGCAGGAGGAGAACTGGAAGGTTCATTGACCTTTCTCTGTTGGAAGGAGACCAAGAAGAGGGAAGGCCCCCATGGTGGAGACCTTCCCAAGGGTTTTGACCTTCTCAGCCTGTGGGCTGGAATGTGCAGTGGAATTGTGCTTTCCTTCTGCTTGTAGGAGTGTCCTTCACTTTGGGGACCTGCAGGGATGATTGGTATGGCATTTGGACGTTATCCTTTCTATTAATGTAATGGCAAGTCTAAACATACTGAACATCGTTCATACTCTCAAGTGTCATTGAGTTCTGTCACAATTGAGTCTAATTGTGGGCTTTCTTTAATGCTGTCTATGCCTACGTATAGATACCTGCCATCTATAGAGGCAGTAATAGGACTTGCTTCAAAAGACTGTTATGTGAATGAAAAGAGCTAAAGTATAATAGCGGGAAGTAAGAGGTTTGGTACACGTTACAAAACTTGTGTACAATGATTGTTATTTAGCTACAAAACAATAATGGATTTGACATTGATGTTGTCCAGGAAGCTTGACCATTATTTGACATAGACAAATTTCTCTTTATAGAGTGTGTTACTTGAAAATAATGGTTTTAGTGAAAGCACTAGGCAACAGAAAAATGTTGATAAAGTACTTATTGTTTAGGAATTGAATCTAGTCCATAGTCTGATTATTGTTTTTGTGAAGAGACAAACATGTAGTTGAATCTTACTTTTTTCCAAGCCTGGTCTTTGAGTTGGAAAACCTAAGACCTAGCCCTGCTCCATTACTTAATAAAAAGTGTCAATGAGCAAACTGTCAGACCACGTTCAGCCTCAGTCTCATCATCGTTATAATGAGGTTGATAATCATACCTACACATTGGGTACTTATGGAGCTCAAGAGGGAGAAAGTACGTGTACCTGAAGAGGCAAAACACATCGGAGATGAACTTTAAAGAGTGAAAATCTTAAGGAAATTGTGTTTATCTCTTTTCTAGTTTTCATCTTGCTGCTACAAAAGGACACGTGGAATGCCTCAGGGTGATGGTTACACATGGCGTGGATGTGACAGCCCAAGATACTACCGGTATGTGGTCTTTCTCTCTTAAGTCAACAGACCAGCATAAGAGTAGGTATCACAGAGGTGATTATTCTGGAAAAGAAGCACATAGCATCACCTCCAAAGACTAGGCTGTGACGTGGTTTCATCATTTGTGCCTTTACAAGCGTTTTCATTTTATATGTGTTTAGTCAACTAGAGACTGTATGTTTCTTATCCTCTACTTTAAAAAATATTATTTTCGAAGATTGTATGTGTGGATCAAACAGTATTTCCTACCTTTTGTTTTTATGAATCGTGGTATGAGGTGATCAATGGAGTGAGTTGTTTAGGAGCTCATTTTGTCAGCTAGCTGAGATAGGCTCATGGACAGAAGCCGTGGTCCTCATCTGGGCCAGCTGCCCGTGGTTCTCACCCGTACTGTGTTTCAGCGCATCCGAATCATCTGGGAACTTGGAAAGAAGGAAGGGAGAAGGACAGGAGGGAAAAGCAGGAATAAACAATACACACACACCCCATATCTACCCAGGGTCTACCCTCTGAGATTCAGATTCCATTACCTGGAAGTTGCCAGCCAACTAGTATTATTTTTAAACCTCCCTAAGTGATTCTAATGTGAAATTAATGTTGACAAACGATGAACAAAGCAAATGGAGAGAAAAGGTAGCAGAGCCTTATGTTTTATGAACATTGTTCTACTGGAAAGAGCCCCTGGGGTGTCCAGCCTGGAACTCTGCCCCTGCTGGTCACCAGAGGATCAAAGCAGCTACCGATGGCTTCTCATTTCTCTCTTGTTCTTGGAAATCTTTGCCTTCTAGTGGGTTTTTGTTAGTTTTTACTAGAATATGAAATCAGACTAATTCTATAGTCTTTATCTAGGCTTTTCATTAATCCATAATGGATCCCTTTTCCTCCTTCCCCAAAACATTGACTCCCCTCAGAATAGTTACCTGGTGGGAAAGGAGCGCAGAGGTTGGTCAGATAATGTGAGAATTATTACACAAAATATGGTTAGAAAACTTGTGTTTCAGAATTGTTTTCAAAAAGTCTGTGGCACTTTTTTTTAAAATTTAAATATTTTCAGTGGTTGGAAATCTTGATTCTTTTTGAATAAATTTGTTTTTTTAGGACAGGCCAAGAGCCTCTTGAAGTCAAGTCAGGTAAATGAGGTTTCACTGGTAAAACCATTTTTGGTCAAAAAATAGGCAGTGATTGAAGTAACAGATGATTTTTATGAGCAGTGCCACGAAGAGCTCCAAAAATATTTCGAGAATTGGCAATATCAGTAGGCGAATGAATGGCTTCCTTGACTACCTTGATGGAAATACTAATTGATGTTGTACTAATTAAAGTCATCTTTCATCTCAAGCCCAGTTATTTTGTTTTTAAAGTTCATTGTTACCACTTTTAAAGTCCTCATATTGCAGTGTGTTTGGCTAAAGGACCCTTGATAGGATGTATGTCCTCTAAGTAAACAGGGTTTCCACTAAGAAAATTATAATCTAAAAGAATTAGCTTAAAGTGAATAAATTGGAGCTGAAATACAACTAGACTCCTGTCTAAAATCTATTTCTTAACATCAGATGCTGTCACTGCATCTGATGTTAAGCAATAGATTTTAGACAGGAGTCTAGTTGTTTCCATCATAACCAAGCATCTCCTCTTCCCTATCTTTTTATTTTAAGGAAAATATGTTTATGTTTCTCTATTATGGACTCATTTGGGGAATACAGAAAACTCTAAAGAAGATAACCAGTGCTTGTACTCTTACCAAGAAGAAACAAATTTTACTATTTTGCTGTATTTCCTTCCAGATTTTTCCTGGCACATTTTTACATAGCTGAAATCACATTATATAATAAACTCTGCACCCTGCCCTTTTAAAAAAAATATTTCATTTCACCAGCATTATTTCCTGCACTAGCAGCTCTTAAGAAGCATAGTTTTTTTTTGTGGCCACAGAACACCATGTAGGTAGGTATTTACCACCCGAGTCCTAACTCAGTTTTTAAGAGCCTGGAGAAGTGTTGGGCAGTGAGACATCCCAGTGCAGTGCACATTTCCTGCCAACTGAGGTGACATTGCCCTCCAAGAAGCAACGCTGGAGGGGACATTGCAGACCCATCCTGGCTGCTTCTCTGGGCTGGTCGGTGGACGCTGCCAGAGTCCATTTTTTTTCAACTCTGATTGAAATTGGTGGAATCCACAGCACTTTGTGGCCCCAGGACATTGTCCAGACATTCCATGAATAGAAAATGTCTCAGAGTTACCAGTCACTTCCCTCTCGCCTAGCAGTGAGGTCAGTACTTGGTCCTGGGCTTATTGTTTTACTTTGGTCTGAATGGGGCACTACCTTCTCATGATTTCTTGAAAGCATGCGAAGAGAACACAGGAACAAAAGAAGGAAAAAGCTGTGTGCAAAAAATGCCGATGGAAATGTCTGTTGTGTTACCTAGAACAACACGTCTCCAACTTTTTTCTGTCACAACAAACAGGATAAATGTGATGCCCGTGTCCTTCCTGTTGGCCAATCACTACCTCCATCTCTCTCAGTCAACAAAGCACATCAGAGGTCAAGGGAAGGACAAGGACATTAGTCACTGTGCCTCAGTGGTCATCATCAGTCCAAAACATTTTTTATGGTGGTGAAAGGATGGATTAAATGGCTTGCCTCTTCCAGGATTTGTCTTTTCGGTAAACCTCCTTTAAGTATTGCCACGTTATTACTGAGATACAGTGATCTTCAATCCCAGCACCCACTGAGAACCGGTACAAAAATGTTACCATAAACCATGCTGCCCTGTCGAGTTGCTGAAAAAGCCCACTTTCAAAATAGATGACCCTGACCCTTTTTATTCTTTTTGGGAACAAAGTCTACATTATGGTCAAATTGGTACATTCCCCTCCTTTCTAACCTGGTGACTGGATTTAAGCTGGAGAAACAAAGGTCCTTTGGCATCTGTTTTTTTAACAACTACCCTTGCACATGAAATGCTTGGCAGTCTGACCAGAGAATTTTTATGGATGCTTTACAAACAAGAGCAAAGCACCGTCAGAAAATAGTTACAATACAGTACCAACAGTCACATCCTTTTAGATGGCCTTGGTGGCTTCGGTGAGCTGGCCTGTGTGGGCATCTCAGCAGTGTCCAGCACAGTGAGAACTCACTGTATTCGGCTCCTATATCATTACAGTTATTACTGCTTCCCCCAGGTCACCTTTATTCTCTTTTACACATGAGGCTTTGGAAAAGGTTTCAGATCTTTATCAAGAAAAAGTATTTGATAACCACCAAGCTAACTGCTCTCATTGTACAAATCAGAAAAAGAAAGCCCAAATACTTGCAGAAGTTCATGACTTATGTTTTTGGTTTGGGGGGGTTTCCCCCATTCCTTAATTGCCTGTTTGCCAAACAGCATCAGAGGCATATAGTGTCAGCTGGGAAAGTCGGTTCCTGAGCTCACTGCGCCATCTCTGAACTGGACCTCTGTTATTTGCCCAGCACCTTTCATTGCTTTCTTGGCTTCTGTTCTTCACTGATGTAAGAATTGGCGGTTCTGTCTGTTTCTTTAGAAAACACTTCTGCCAGACAAATAGTAAAATTGACTCCTGGCTTTTTTTTTTTCTGGAAGGGAGGTAGGAAATGCCTGCATTTAGCACCCTGGAGTGTGAGATAGGATTAAACAGAAGCATTAACAGAAGATTAAAGTAGACCAAAGCATCTTCTCTTTGTTATCAGTGCTTCTCAGAAGCATTAGCTTTCAGACTCCCTTTATTAGTCAGCCATATACATTTAACACAATGTGATAAGGTGGTGTAAACAAGTTAGAATTTTCTCTCTCTTGGTATGGCATCTCTGCTCCACCCTCACCCCCCCCACACACGCCCCTACCCCCCACTCCCGTTACTCCACCATCCAGGATGTCCCTGTGGTCATGATGGCCCAGGATGGCTCCCCAGGAGTCTGAAGCACAGTAGCAGTAAGGGGTCGGGCAAAACAACCCCCAAGCACCTGCGCTCAGGTCTCATCAGGCAGAAGCTCGTTCTGTGGGCACAGCCGGCTTTATGGGAAGCTGAGAGATTCTGGGCAGCAATTTGTCCAGTTAACCTATAGAAGGTGGTAGAAACAGATTGAAGGATGCCATGCAATTTCTGTCACACTCCTGTATCTTAAATTTTCTCCGAGCCCTCTGCGTGCTTGTCTTTCATAATAAAATGCTTTTTTTAACTTTTATTTTGAAAGAATTTCAGACTTACAAAAAGTTACAAAGGAAATACAAAGAATTAATTTCCATACATCCTTTACCCAGGCCCCCTAAATGCTAACATCACCACATTTGCTTTATCAAACTCCGTGTGTATGTATGTATATGTATTTCTTTTCTCAAAGAAGAAGAGAGACTTAGGAGAGTGAAAGGTGAGGTATGGAAATATACTGCAGAGAGTCCTTAGAAGGGGGAAAACTTGAGAACCCTTACTCTTCCTTAACGTCTCTAGGGCTGGTTTAGCTTTTGTTTTGATTTCTGGGTGGCCCTCCATTCCGTTGTGGCTCTAACCCCTCAGATTGGGTAACGTTTAGAGATACGAAAGGTAATATTCATCTTAAAACTCAGGCACCTTGAAGGATGGGTCATTTAAAATGTAACTGCAAATTATAGCCAAAGTGTATTTCCTGTTTTAATTTGGAATAAAGAAAAACCAAAAATGATTGCAGATTTACAGTGCTTTACTTGCTATTAACTCATGTGTGGGAGGTCAGAGGGCCAACCGTATGCAATGATTAGCATAACCTGGTCATGAAAATATTTCAGATGATACACACACAGGCAAAAAAAAATAAATATTTTGATTCCATATAAAACACTATGCAAATGTATACTGGGGATGATTTCATAACTATTTAATAGTGAGAATGGTTATTATAAATCAATCTTTTATACTCAGATCTTATCTCTCGGGAATATAACAAGAGAGATAAGATCTGTGGTTCAGTAATAAAAATTTGATGTAAAAATGAGGATTTCTAGAAATAATGTCTAAATATTTTAAAATTGTAAATAAGAACCAAATAAATGTACACTCTTATTGTTTAAATATATTAAGCATTCTGAAATTCCTATTGTTAAAAAAATATTTTATACCTCATCTAGTTGAGTATCACTTAATTCTTTTTATTTTTCTAAAAGTTTCTGTATTATGATCTGAAATGATCATTTCTCAAACTTTGGCTTTTTGGTATGTGTTAGCCATATCTTTGTATCCTGTGATTTTATTGGTTTTAAAATTTTTCACAGGCACTTGAAGAGTATGTTCTCAGTCCCATCAATAATTCCTCTATTGTATTAGTTAATTCTTCTCTGTTTTCTCCTGTGATCTTAAAGAATTGAATAAATGGATATTGTCTAAGGTTGTTTGGGGGAAGGTGTTTCATGGCTAGAATGGCTGAGCCATTCTTCTTAGACTGTCCTTCAATCACCAGATTCTTAAACCACTTGTAATAACCCACAACTCTTGCCTTTTATAAATAACGTTGGTCTTTTTACTTCCAGGTCAAGTTCTGCTTTAATGCACTTGAATTAGGATTGCCCTGTTATTTGCCTGTGGGGGAATTGCTTCCTGATATTCCAGACAGATCCATAGCTGAATGGGACCCCGACATAAGCACTGTCTCGTTACAGTGAGATTCTGTCACTAATATAATATATTATCTCCAGAAAATTTTGCATTTGAAAAGAGAATTTTGTTTCAATGTTAGCAGTGAGAGGCATCTCACTTTGGTGTAATGTTGTCCAGGGAATTTTGGGACTACTTTAAGCGAAAAATACTTTAGTGCTCCTGTTTAGAAAAACATATCCCAAGGCCAGGGAATAAAAGAATTTTGTTTTCTCTAGAAACATCACACTTACTTCCAGGTGTGACTAGAACACTGGGAGTGAAATGGAAGCCTGTTGTTTATTTTACGATGAATTGTTTAAATCTCCCTACCATCCTGTCTTTGGGGAGCCATGCGTTTTTACAACGGGTAATGTTTATGTAGACAAGCTTTTGTCCACCGCATAGAGAAAAGTTAATGCATGCATACATGACATAAACAGTCTTCTGCTTACAATCAGGATGGGTTCCAGAAGTTCATCTGTAAGACATTTGTTTAAAGCCCAGAATGTGCTTGTCCTTAGAGACATTGGTACAAATGATGGTTGGAAGCGCTGCTCGCCCACCAAAGCCTATTTACTACATAATGTACTGAACACACACCGTCATTCATTATACATCTTGGAAGGAGGAGGGCTCATGCAGTGAAAGGAGGAAGGGGTAGGGAAGATGGTTGCCTTCCTGCTTCCAAGGGTCTCATTTCCCTCGTTTCCTAATCTTTCTTATCCTCAGCTGTTTGGGAGGGGATGGAGGGATCCCTGCCTCTCAGTGCCCCACCCCATATACACCCCCTCGGCATACCCTGAAAAGCTCTCAGTACAGCTGATCTCAGAAAAGAAGGATCTGATCTATTGACCGCATGCTTTTGTGCAGCTCTCTGCGGTCCTAAACCTTCTAATTTTTAAATATGGTACTTCCTAGACATAGCGATTCTCTAATGATTAGTGGATTTCCAATCAGTGTTACAGAGTAAAGACTAATTCAGCAAGGAGAAATGGTATTTGGAGACTGGACCACCATATAAAAGAAATTGGTCCTCTAAGTCAGTGGTTCTGGACCGGGGGTGATTCTGCCCCCTACTCCCAGGGGATATTTGGCAGTGTCTGGAGACATTTCTGATTGTCCCATGTGGTAGAGGCAGAGATGTTGCTTAACATCCTACAGTGCACAGGACAACCCCCTCCAGCTTAAAATGTCAGTAGCTTTGAGGTGAGAAACCTTGCATTGACCCTGTTCCAAAGCATGGATTGTTTACAGCTGTTAACACTGAGGATGTATCTTAGTCAAATATGAGTTTGGAAAATGTAGGATTTAAGAGTTTACTAGATGTATTGGGTTGGCTGGCGGTGGTAACTTTTGATTTCCTCTCCCCAGATATTTGTAATGAACATACCCTCTCATTTAAAGTAACAAGTGTGTATTGAGAACCTACTATGTGCTGGCATTATCACAGGCACTGGGTAATATAGCAGGGAATTAGACACAAAAATTCCTGTCCTCACTGAGCTTACATTCAAGTAGAGAAAGGACAATTAACTACATAAATATGTACATCTGTGGAACGAGAGCGAGGGGGCAGGTGGGAAGGAAGTGTTTGAAAGCGTTGGGTACTGTGCAGCACAGAGAAACGAGGGAGTAGGGATAAAAAGGGCGGGGGAGAAATTGGAATCTTCAGAGGGGAGGTCAGGAAAGGCCTTGTTCAGAGGCATCAGAGAGAGGTGAGAGAGCAAGCTGGGTTGTCCTAGAGGAAGGGAATCCAGGGTAAGCAGAGAACAATTTGTCAAGGCCCTAGGCTTGGGAGCCTGCTGTTCTGATAGCCCCAGAGCCCCTTAGCCCCTCTTCCGTAGACATCCCATAAGTGGGAGCAGTGGGGGCACTTGGATATAGCATTAGGATTTCCTAAAGTTATCTGTCCAGAGAAACATCAGACAGCCACATGTTGGGGTCGTGTTCTATGAAGAGAATGTAAAGAAATGCTATTTTAACAGTGTGTGGTTTTTTTTTTGTTTTTTTTTTATCACTCTTTCCCTTCTTTTACATAAGAACTTTGAATATCTGAGAACTCCAGGTAATTTCCATTCAGGGACTAGAGTATATTTGGAGGAGAGAGAAATGAGAGGTCAAAGGTAGGGCCGGAAGTATGTGGGTGTTTAGTATGTTCTCTGCTGGCTCGCAGGCTGCCTGTGTTGGGTCCCTAGGCCTGTGGCAGTTCCAGCCTGGTGTGACTGTGGATGTAGGACATTTGGTGTATACATTGACAGCTGAAGGCAGAACTTGCATGCTGCATGTTATAAGTCCACCACAGGCTTCTAGCCCAAGCTTAATTGCACCCCAAAAGAATGGCCGTTGGAGCAGACCCTGAATATTATCCAGTGGGCAGGATGCTCTGTGTTCCCCCACTTTTGTCACACTTAACTTTAGAGATAAGAAATTGAGGCCTTCCTCTCAAGAATAACAATCCCATCTTTGTTGGAGAACAATTTATTTCCTCATAGTTGTCTTCATTACAGAGATAAGAAAGAGATTTAAAACGTGTGGCTTTTGTTTCCCTTTTCTTTTTAAATCCATCAGGACACAGTGCTCTGCACCTTGCAGCCAAGAACAACCACCACGAATGCGTCAGGAAACTCCTCCAGGTAAAAGAGGCCAACAGCTTCAAGTTAGAAGCATACGAGTACTGTTTTTAAAATTTAAAGTAACCTTACCTGTGAAAGAACAAATATTCTCTCTCTCTCTCTCTCTGTCTCATTCTCGCTCTCACTCTCTCGCTCTCCTTTAAACACTGACCCAAGAAGGTGGGTTTCCTAAGAAGCTTCCTTTTTGAAATGACAGCCGAGGAGATGATTCCCATAGCAATTTCACTGCTAGGGAAGAGGGTCCTAATCACCATTTGGAGTGTCTTCCTGGAATCCAGTCCTTTTCTCTCCTTTGTACAACTCCTCTCTTTTCTTTTCTGAAGGACTTGTTCCCATTAATGAGTTAAAAAAAAAATTTTTTTCCGTGCTGTTGGAGATCCTTACAATATACATAGGATCTCCACTATCCTAGTATTATCTCTTCCAATCATTAGTAGAATAAAGACAGCTCTTCCTGCCAAGCAAAATTGCAACCATTGTTTCCTTGTATGTAACTCGATGAGTTTTTAGGTCTCAGTTTTTAAGTTCTTGGTTTTATTCTTCAGTATAATTTTAAGCGAACTCCCTGGTTTGATAACCTTGCCAGGAAGTTTATAATGATCGCTTGGGGTGACGATGTCCGTAAATCTTTAAAGATGAATATTTAATGAAATCCCAGTACCAGTCCTTACTTAAACAGCCAGCTGTTGGCAGTCCACATGCAGGCTGGCTGCTTTCAGGCACAGCAATAAATCTGTGTTTGGAGTACTGTCTGTTCTGTGGAGCTGTTGTCTCAGCCAGAGCACTGTTCGGGACCCTGCATCTTGCTTTAATTTGGCTTTGCAATTCTAATGCAGAAATGTGGTCACATTCTTTAGCTTGTCCTGCTCTGTTGATCACACAGCTTCTTGTCTTGCATTACACGATGCAAGCTACCGCCAGTGCCAGGAATGCTTAACTTTAACAGGTCTTTGAAGCGAAATTCAAGAAAAATAGATCAACATCTGTGATTATTTTTATTTTTATTATGAGGCTTCTCCCTGGAAACAATTAAAATGGAACTTTTCTTATCTGCCTCCCCTGGGACTGGACTCCCCGGATAAATGAAAATCATTGATTTGCCCAAGTAGGTGCCCTGCCTCCACACCCTTGGTCTCACTTCCATTTCTTAAACTTCTAAGTGTTTTAAATCTCCATTCTCATCCTGGCTTGGCTATCGAGACTTTGCATCTGGCTCTGATTTTAAGGAAGAATGAACTTGACAAGCTGGAAATCCTCATGAGCAAGGACGAGATATTCTAGCCTCTAATGTAATTTTATATCTGGTTATGCAAATGGTTTGGTTTTTCTCTGGAATCTTTGAAGTCTTTAAACAGTTCCTTGTGCTGTTCTAAAATTAGGCCAAAGCATGGTAAGTTGTAACTTGAGCTCCATTTTTCTCACCACTGAAGGGCAGACAGACATTTCGCTTTAACATTGCCTATTCTTGCCTCCCTGAACTGACAAATTATCTGAATGTTGTTCTTCTCTCCAGGTAGGTGTGAAAACCTGAGGATTTGCTATCCTCCCAATGGGTTGCTTTCCTTGGGTCCTGTGCCTGTCTCGGCAGTTCTTTACCTCTCGTCTTGGCAATCCAAGCCCTTTGTGATGTGTCCCCTGCTATCTCCTGCCACCCCTCACCCCTGCACCCTCTATATTTACTCCTCTTTCTGGGCTCTCTAGACCTTTGCTTTTGCTGTCTGTCTGCTGGAGATACTTTCCCTCTCCAGTGGCCGCCGTTTTGAAATCTTGCCTCCTAAAGTCAAGCAACACAAATAGAGGCTTGTGAAATCCTTCAAATTCAAATGAACTCTCTCTCTCCTGGTATAGCCCGCTATTTCCCCCACTCTTCTAGCAAGTGTTCCCTGGGCACCATGCACTGTATCAGGCATCGAGTATATACTCATGAGCAGAGCAGTCCCTGTCTTGGTGGAGCTTGCAGTCTGGTAAACAGTACACAACTACATGTTACAAATTGCACAACATTAAGAGGAAATTATCAGGGTACTGTGAGAGAGGAGTGAGGGGTGGTGTTCAGGGAAGGCCTCGTGGAGGAGGTGATATTGAAACTGAGAACTCAACAGTGCAAAGAGCCAAGAGAAAGCATTGCAACCAGACACAACCGCAAGTATGAAGGCCTAAGTCAGGAAAGACACGAGTCAGAGGAAAGAAAGCCAGTGAGTGGGCCTGGGGCAAAGCCGGTGAGGAGAAAGGTATGTGATGCACACCTTATATGTCATGATGGACAGCGTGGGACTCTGAAGAGCTTTTAAGCAAAGAGTGACATTCACAGTTTTTAAAAGATCACCCTAGTTGTACACAGAATTGATTAAAGGCGGGGAAAGCTGGACTGTTGAGATCTACTAAGCAGCTGTCCAGGTGAGAAGGTGCCGGCTTAGACTAGCTCGTGGTGGAGAAACAGAAAACAGTCGACCCAGGGTATGTTTTGGAGACAGACTCGACAGAACGTGCTGGAAAATTAGATGTGGAAGGAGGAGGAGAAATCAGAGGTGACTCAGTAGTTTCTGGCTCATTGACTGGATTGACATGTCACTGTTAATGGAGACGAGGAAGTGTCTGGGAGGATGGGGGGAGGGGAAGGGAACCAGAAGATTTCTTGAGGCGCTTGTGAGACCTCAGAACGGAAATGGGAAATAGGAAGTGGGGTATCAAGCCTGGTGCTTAGCAATGACCTCTGTTGTGTACAGACAAGAACACAGGCTCCAGCTCAGCCTCTCTGGGTTCAAATCTTGGCTCTGCCACTTACTGCGACCTGAGCAGATTATTAACATCTTTGTACCTCAGTTTCCTCATCTGAAAATGGGACTTAATGATAGTATCTAACCAGGGTTGTTAGAAGCCTTAAAACAACTCTTTGAACAGTGCCTGGCCGTGATAGCTAATACACAATATTGTTGTTATTACTAAGATACACGTTTGGGAGTCATTAGCTTCTAGATGGTATTTTAAGCTATGGATGTGGATGAGAATACCAAGGAAGAGAGCTTAGAGAGAGACACTGAGGAACCCCAAGGTTTAGGGAGGAGGAGGAGAAGTGACCAGAGCAGTGGGAAGAAGATGAGGATAGATGGGCCAGGCAGGGCCCTAGGAGCTAAGAGGATGGTATGTCAACAGGGTGACAGTTTGCCTATGTCGTGATTACTTGGAGATGAGTCTCCCTCCTCGTAAGAAACTACAGGACCTGGAGCGTGGCATTTGGGGCTCATTCATGTTTATACTTTTCCTCATAAGTCCCATCATACTGTACAGGAAAAAGATGAACTGAATCGAATGGAACTTTATTATATGGATGTGTTTATCTTTGTCTTACAGTCTAAATGCCCGGCCGAAAGTATTGACAGCTCTGGGAAAACAGCTTTACATTATGCAGGTAAGTGTCATTCTTTTATTTGTCTTCTTCTGCCATAAGACACACTAACTTCTCATTTTCCTGATTCAAACCCCTAAACTTACCGTATTTTCCTAGTGCTGTTTTCTGTCATCATTCCTAGACACTCCCATTTATTCATTTTGCAAATACCAAGGCACGAACCTAGAATTCATCGATTGCCCAACAAACAACCAGTAAAAATCGTCGTGGTTATTATGTTTTAATCAATGTAACGTTCTTGTTTCATCTAAGCTATTCATAAGCATTTGTAGATGTCAGGTAATGTGTGATACAGCTTTTCTGACTTGGTGCTCATTAAGAACATCAGTCAGTTTATCACCTCTTGTTTTGCTATCTGTCACACTGCTTCAAGTGACAAAACATTGACACTGAACTCTGGGATGATTAGAGTTACACATTTCTTTTAGTGCTAGTTGTGGAAAAAGCTAAGTCAAATGATTGCCCAACCGCAGCTGGCAGTTGCTGGCTTTAGGTCTGGCTGACACTGAAATTAAACAATAATTGAGAGCCTCTTCCTTCACCTTCCTGACACCGTGTCTCTTCAATGCAAACTGGGTAGAACCTAAACTTCTCCTTGCTAAGAGGGTGTGATGCCCTGCTTGTGAGAGTGGTTTTGTGATCAGCTGTGGTGTTTGTTTTTCCCTTTTCTTAGCGGCACAGGGCTGCCTTCAAGCTGTGCAGGCTCTTTGCGAACACAAAAGCCCCATAAACCTCAAGGATTTGGTGAGTACCAGGTGGCCACTCCAAGTGGAGGTGGACACTGTTTTCTAGAGCACTGTGAGCTACTTCTGTGAGTCACTAAGACCTTGGAGACCTAAGTGTTTGGCAGATTCTATAGATTGTCAGTGTAGAGCCTTTTCTGCAAAACAGATGTAAAGTATTAGCTTGATGTGATCTACCCTCAACCTAAATTTTAGTAACACTTACATTTTTTTGATTTTTAAAAGTAAAAAAGTTTAAATAGAAGTTCTAGTGTTTTCTTTCAGCTCCCCATGTGTCATCTTGGACATTCCTGGGTAGGGTTTCTCAACTTTGAAGACCACCTCTAGCCTATTTTAACCTCCCTGGACTATTTGGAGAATGGATTTACATACCTGTTGCTCCTGGTTACAGGGTTAAATTTCCCGCTGTTGCGTGGGAATTAATAAGCACACACTTATTCCTGATGGGGAAATTGTGAAGTAAGCTTATAGAATCTGTAAATAAATTCATACTCCCCGAATTTCCGTATTTTATAACCAGAAAATATTATAACTTCATAGAGATAATTTTAGAAATGTGTCTGAAATTCTATTTTAAGAAGAGACTTTATCTTTAGCACCAACTGTATTTTTAAAAATCCCCACGCTAAAATTATTGGATAAATTCTAACTTATCTTTTTCCTTTGCCTATTTGAAAACATCTACTTTAAATATTACTATCAACCCCATTTGTAGGGTGTGTTCAAGGAAAGAGCAGAATAAAAGCTTGTCGTTCTGATTGTGTCATTTGAGTCAGGCCTTCCACACCCCAGGATTATGGAAATAGTTACCTATGTGTTCTAGTATTTTTTTTTAATTTGTTTTCTAATGTAATATTTAAATTCTTCATCCACCTATGCATATGAGTTGAGGATCTAATTTCCTTTTTTTCCAAAGGAATTGTCAATTGTCAAATTGTAACATATTCAACCAATGCTTCCTTCCATCCATCTCTTTATCTAGTCATGAGTCAGTAATAGACAGACTCTTAATTAATGTGGTGTTTTGATACCTAGGGAGATAATGCAAGGGTGTGCTTTCCAAGAAGACAGTAGTGACAGGGTACATGTGGTCCCTCAGAAGAAGCTGCTTAGAGGGCGGTGGGACCTACTGATGCCATGTGAAACAGGTCCTTCATTTCTCCACAACTATCCCTCAGTAAACATGGGATATATGCCTTGAGCCTTTACATACTCTGTGTTCCACTCTCTCTCACATCCTCATCAGACTGAGTGATGGCCGAGGGAACAAGCAGCCCGAGAGGCTCAGGCTCCTGAGGGAAAGCTAACAGTCAGTGAAATTCCATAAGAAGAGTGGTGCTAAGATGCTCAGCTGGGGCACAGACTATCGTTGGGGTGGGGGTGGGCGGGTTACATATACAACCAGAAGGATAATTCAGGAATCAATGTAGAAAGAACAAGACCTTTGTAATTCTGGCATTTGGCATCTGAGTTAAAATCTTCATCTGAATTTGTCTCCTAGGATGGGAACATACCACTGCTTCTTGCAGTCCAAAGTGGCCACAGTGAGGTCTGTCGCTTTCTTCTAGATCATGGAGCAGATGTAAATTCCAGGGACAAAAATGGAAGGTACCACAGAATTACAAATCATGTGATTTCAGAGATACCCATATTCTGAGAGTCTTTCAAAATATCACAGCTGTATTTTGGATCATTTGTTATCCAGTGGTTTTAACTTTTTTTTCCCCTGCCTTTTTTGATAATCAAGAATCTGTTTTGACTTAAAATATTTTTCCCCAGACTTCTGGGAAGATCACTGAGTCTGTGATGAGATTATTAAATACTAAAGTGAATAGGCCATTTCCTATGACTTTTCATGCAAAACTCAATAAATGTAAACATTGGTTTCTTTTTGAAAACAGTCTTAACAATGTATATAAGTAGTTTAAAATGCTTGAGGTGGAAGGAGGACAAGATTTGTGCCAATCGTAGTAAATTCCATCATGTTTAGAAGATTATGTCTATGTTATTTGACCTAACATGGCTTAATGTTTTGAATTATTCTGAGGTTTTAAAAAAAAACAAAAACTACCTAATTTCATCTTGATAACATTCCATTGTGAATTCCCTAGATTAACAGCACTTACTCTTCTTTTCCCTGTTTTTAAGACAACTGAAATGATTTCGAAGGAAAGAGTTGTCACATTTTGTTGGTACTAATTTGGTGTCTCTGTTTTTCTTTAGAACTGCTCTCATGGTGGCTTGTGAGATTGGGAGCTCGAATATTGTGGAAGCCTTAATTAAAAAGGGTGCAGACCTAACCCTTGTAGATTCTCTTGGACACAATGCCTTACATTATTCCAAACTCTCAGAAAATGCAGGAATTCAAAGCCTTCTATTATCGAAAATCTCTCAGGATGTTGGTATGTGAAAGAAAATAGCCTGTGTTGTTTTAAGTTTATCCACTGCATTTTCCCCAAAGGGTAAAGGAATTTGTGCAACATGATATATTTTATTATTCTTTTAAACATATTCTTGAAGAAAAATGAAGTGTTAAATATTGTGTATGTTGTGTGTGTATCCCCCCACCCAAAGTAGATATGAGTTATTATGGTTCTCATAGTTCTTTTTTTGTTGTTGTTTTCCACTTTTTCCTCTATAGATTTAAAGACACCAACAAAACCAAAGCAGGTATTTATCTTTGGGGTAGGGTTTTGTTTGTTTTTGTTTTTTTTAAATCTTTGCTTGGGGGAATTTGAAAATGTTCTGATTAAGCCACTCTGTGGTCTACTAGAAAAGTGATAAAGACTATAGTGAAAACACTTGAGGAGTGAAATATCTTTAAAATAAATGATTCATTGTTATAAGGTGGTACATGTTTTTGAAATGGTTTACCCTATTTTCAGAGCTTGAACTTTTAACTTCCTACTTATATAGTCATCTTTTTCTGAAAAGTTACTAATATTTCCTATTGTTGTGAAAATGTTTGATGTGGTTTAAACTCTCAAATAACAATATTTTAAATACTTGTAATATCACAAGAATTGTAGACTATATCCATGGCATTGTTAGATATTTAATGAAAATAAGAAATTTAGCTTTTCCTTTTAAGTGGGGCTTTTCTAATATGTCATTAGCATTACACAGAAATTGAGAAGTTTGCCCTGTTATTTTGGAGTTTTTAAGAAAAGTATAGTTACTCTTGCTTACTTTATTAACAAGATATATGTTTGGCTATTATATTTACTCATTTATACATCAGAGTTTTTGGGAAAAAAATATGAACACACTGAGTACTGAATTTATTATGTACTAACTGTTACTTGTTTATCCATAACCTTCAGAGATAAGATTCTTCCTTTCCCCTGTATTTATATTCTTAAGTAAATGAATGGAAAAAAAAATAAGAAAATAAATGGAAGTAATACAAAAGTGGGGAAAATACCATGGCTTTGTTTTAAGATGAAAGCTAGACTTGGAATGTATCCTAGGTTTTAAATTGTGGCAGAGAACCTCTCATTCTCTACTTTCCCAGTTTTGCACACCAACTTAATCTGATTTTGTCTTGTGTTTTTTTATTTTCTTGCTATTAAAGCATGGGCTGCTGGAAGAAAACTTGGAGCATGCATATTACTTATTTTAATGTTGGTAGCAAATTTCAGATCTTGATAAAATAAGACATGCATGAGCTGTTGAGGTTTTTCTCATTGTTTGATGAAGCTATTTGCTCAGACTTTACTAACCTAACTAACCCACCTCCATTCTTTGGACTGTGATAACTTTCAGCATGATCAAGTCTCTAAAATAAGCTCAGAAAGAAGTGGAACTCCAAAAAAACGCAAAGCTCCACCACCTCCTATCAGTCCTACCCAGGTAAAAACAAAAGTAAACCAACAATGAACAAACGTACAACAACAAAGGCATAGTCTTGTTGTTTTGTGTTTAAGCCCAAAAGAAATGTTTTAGAATTGACCCTTCAATGCACATATCAAATTTTCTTCAGTGGTTTTAAATTACAATTGTGGTACAAAGGATTTTGATTATTTGTAAAGAAATAGGTTGATTCTTATTGATTTCAAAACTGAAGAATTAACAGTACTTTTTTTGATAAAGCCTCAAGGAAATTCTCAATCTTTAGGACAGAAACTTTTTCCTTACGATAATAAGTTTAGTCCCGTTAGAACCTCATATTTACAGCTCTAGTAAAGGGCAGGAGAATGGGTAGCTGGTGAGGCAGTTAGTTGAAAATGAATTGTAGTGGATTTCTTAAAACACTGTTAAAATATATTAGCCTTTCTAATTATATTTAAGGTTGATTATATTAAAAGCAGCTTTCATTTGAGATTATAGTGACTACTGTGTAGAGGAAGAAGTGCAGATATCTATAAAACAGCAAATAAAAATGGGCTGAGGTTTCTTATTAAAAAATCATAGGCCATAAAAAGAATAATCCATATGCTAATAGTTGAGAGAAATATCACATTTAATAAGTAATTTTAACTGTGTTAGCATATTCATTAATAATCTCAACCTGTAACAGAAATTTTATAGATTTTTAAAATTGAGTCAAGTAAATACAAGAGCAAAGTTACTTATTTATATTCTGCAAACTTTCAAAAAGTATTTGAGGTAGCTGAGTTACGTTGAAAATATATTACCTCTGAAATAATTAAAACAAAGGATAATTACTGCTAGATTTATTTGTATTGGTTAAATTCTTTGACACTGGAGAAGAAAAGACTTTGAAGAAGCATTCTTTATCCATGATTTTCATTTTGTTTGTTTGTTTTTCTTATTTAGTTGAGTGATGTGTCTTCCCCAAGATCAATAACTTCAACACCACTTTCAGGAAAGGAATCAGTATTTTTCGCTGAACCTCCCTTCAAGGTATTTCTTTTCTGTGTTTAATTTTGCTATTGAATTGTATGACACATAATAGATTTGGTTTAAGTTATATAATACAGTGCAAAACAGAATATACTTCTCAGTGAAGTTTACAACCTGTCATCAAGAAGCATCCCTTGGTTATTTTTCCTGGCATGGACCCCATACAAAAAGAGTCAGATGAATAAATTACATTCATTAAGTAGTAATTTCTTCATTTAATAAAAATGGACAAAGATGAGAACTTAACCTAATAACCAGTCTTCTTACTAAATTGAGTTGACACAATGCCAATCAAAATTGGAAATTTTTGTTGTTCTCTGATATCTTTCTGAGAAGTAATTGCATATTTTTAATTAAGCTTTTTCCTGACTATAACAGTAATATGTATTTATTTTAGAAATTTTTAAAAATCCATTAGGTCTATTCCATCTGATTCTGTATATCTTTTGTTGGAAAGTATTTTAAGGAATGGACGGATATTTCAATTCAATATCTGTTTACCTAACAATCACTAGAAAATTTGCACTTGGGAGGAAAGTAAAATTTATAATTGTTAAAATGAAAATTTTTTTTTTTAATTAAAGTTTATTGGAGTGACAATTGTTAGTAAAGTTACATCGGTTGCAGGTATACAATTCTATAATACATCATCTATATATCACTTTGTGTGTTCACCACCCAGAGTCGTTAAAATGAAATTTTAATGGTATACTTGTATATTTATTTCCCCCATCCAAGGAATTACTAACAATAAATTTTCTTTTAACTTGGAAAAGATTCTATCAACTTACCATTTTCCTCACTTTAACTAGATTTTATTAATAAATTCTTAAGATGAATACCTATACCAGGCAAGGCAAGGAAAAGAAGTTATGTTCTTACAATTAGTACCATAATCTAATATGATCATGCCTTAAAGGAGGCAATGCATTCAAAAGAATAATATTACAAGCTGATTTTCAAAAATAGAGTATATAAAGATTTTCATTTCCTTAAAAACCATGAAAAGATCAAGTGACACTATTTAGACTGGATTAGGTTTAAAAAGATGAGAAATAGCAATTGTTGGTGACATGTGAAAGAACGAGAACTATCACGCTCTTGCTGATGTACAATGGCACAACCACTTTAAAAAGCTGTTTGACAGTTTCTTTAAAAATTCAAAATATACCTAACACATGTTCTAACCATCTCCTCGTAGATGTTTACCCAAGAGAAGTTAAAATATATGTCTCAAAAAATCTCATACACAAATGTTTATAGCAGCTTTATTCAATTATCGTCAAACTAGAAAATAATCCTAATGTCCTTCAAGAAGCGAAGAGATACAGATAATGAGATTTTTCCATATAAGTGAAATATTAATAAGCCATAAAAAAAGAATGAAATTATGTCCAAGCAGTATTACAGATAAGTCTGAAAATCGTCATGCTTAGTGAAAGAAGACAGATACAGAGAAATTCATATGCTATGGCATTCTGTTTTATAGGAATTCTAGAAAATTCAAAAAGGAGAGTAGTGGTTGCCTGGGAATAGGGTGGGCAGGGATTGACTGTGTGAGGCATGGGGAAACTTTTAGTGGTAATGGAAATATTATGTCTCTTGACTATAGTGGTCATTCCATGGGCATGTATCTGTCAAAAAAAAAACTCTTCAAATTGTAAACTTTGTATGGGTGCTGTTTATTGTACTTTAATATAGGTGAAAAATAAAAATAAGCATACATTTTTTAAAGTGAAAAGAGCTTTTTGTAAAGATAAGCATTTACCAAAAATGAGCCACTTCATTTTTAGCATTTGGGCCTTTACAAAAGTTTCTTTGCTGAAAATTATCTCACTTATTGTGGTCTGCAGCTCATCTATATAAAAAATAGTAATTTCTGGCCAGTCACTGTATTTTGTTTTGAAATGAGACTCTGGCTTTTAAGTTACAAGAAATTTTGCAATATATTAACTGATATTCACAGACAAAGGTTTAGAAGAAATATTTAGGTGATTGCTAATCCAAGACCACAAAAATTTTTATTCCTTTATAAAATCACCTTTTCCTTCCCGGACAGGTCTTCTTTACTACCATTTCTCTTAGAAATAACAACAACAACAACAACAATAATAACAGTAATATATTAATAGCAGTTAATTTGTTAAATGATAATGCTAAAAAGTACTTCTCATATATTTTAATCAATGTATTACCCAGGTAGGTATAACTTCTTTTTTACTTCATTTTGAAAGTAGTATTTGCCATCTCAAGTTTTAGATCACAGCCCACTAAATTCGCTATTACATAACATTATCATCTTAAAAGATATTTGTACTACACTTACTAAATGAAATTTCTGAAAAATATCTTGAGAATATACCCTCTGTTACTTCTAATGTTTTGGAAAGTATACCTTAGCAGATAGTTATCACTTTTATTCACTTATATTTTAAAATACATTCTTTCCTGGAGATTTTCTGTTTTTCTGGTACCACCAAGGAGAAACATTTGCTTGATTCTTTTGTGGAATGTTAAACGTTCGGGAATATTCTTTTAAGTCATTTTTGTGTTCCAGCAGGCTGAGATCAGTTCCATACGGGAAAACAAAGACAGACTGAGTGACAGTACTGCAGGTGAGATGAAAGTGCATTCATTTTTCTTCCTTTGAGCCATCTCTGTTCCATGTCAGCTTCGAGAGAGCAAAGGCCAACGGGCTACTATGTAGGGAGGCTGGAGAACCCCGGCATGCCACCCCAAAGCTGCCAGTCCCACACAGGCGGACACTGTCTGTACTTCAAGGGCTTGTGCCTGGATTTGAAGGAGTCTCAGAGCCTGGATGTGAAAAACATATATCTCTGTTTTCATTTGTCACTATCTACATGTTAACACTTCCTTTAGTTATGAATGAATATAGGCAATAACTCCCAGTGGTATAAGCAGCCCGGGGACTTGGACAGCAAACGAATTCACAGATAATGTCATACCACCTTACAGTTATTGCAGGTTTCTTGAAATATCGTTTATAATATTTCTACTAGAAATTCTGGCAGTTATTAGACCTGCCGCCAGATCTTGTTATTTGTTCTATTACAAAATAAGTTCTTGAATTACTGTAGCCTGTATATTCTGTTTTACGCATTTAAAAAGATTTTGAGTCGAGGTCCCTGGACTGCAAGCTGTCAGTTGGCAGCTCCTTGAAGGGGAGCAACAGGTTGTTTCCTGAAAGCAGAGCCAACTGAGCACTTCCATGGCTGCCACAATCTAACTTCTCTACTTTGGATCTTAAATAGACACATGCAAAACTGGGGTACTAATGAAATCACACATAATCGGGTTCTCTTCACCAAGATAGGGTTTAATTTATTGTATTAAGAGTCCAATCCTGCAGGTTGACCCTCTAAGAATGTAGTATAGTATTTCAGAAGCAATTTAAAATGTACAGTAGATTATTTCAAAGGCCTTTTTTTGCTCCAGCGTTCAGTTTCGTAGTCTTAGCATTTCATGTGTTTGGAGACTTTAACTCACATAATTTAGAAATATTAAACTTTCTAATTCCTGGCAGAGATCAATGTTAGTATAACTGAACAGTTGTTACATTGGATACTTTAAAATCCATCTATTATATCTTAGAAGTAATTTCTGTTGCTTAGAATTACAGTCATGCTCCCAGTCTTCTGGTTTATTCCATGCTCACATGACTTTATGTCATGTCATAAAGCTGTGGCTTACTCACTTGACACCAGAAATAAGCATTTCCATGAAGAACTGTCATTTTGCATCCTTCCAAATTAAGATTAAAGCTTTCATCTTGGTATTAAATGGCTGTGAGAAAATTAAAAAATGACAGTAAAATATTTAGATTAGTGCTATTCAGAATGTAGTCTGTAAAATGTTGTCAGTCCAGATAAACAAAGAGCTTGCACCAGAAGGTCATCCAGCTATATCATTGAGTGTGCCAATTTGTCCAGCTGACATTTTTTTTTTTTCATTGGAAGACTTTCTGGATGAAGGAAGCAATATATTGAATACTATTCTGGAGCAAGTTTCTTGACTCGATCAGTGAACACTTTGAGCAGTATTGCTTTAGATACCATTTGAGCATGATAATCAGTAGGGTGTCAAATATAGTTGTGGTTTACCAAAGGTGTTGACTATGGGATTCAGAGAAGACCGTTTTGTGCTGGGTTGATCAGCGAATGCGTTAAGGAGGAGGCCTAGTTTGACGTGGGTCTTGAAAGATGTCTAAGATATACCTAACCAAAGAGACGCTGCAAGGGCAGCCATATGGTGAAGAATTAAAGCAGCAGCCTCGTGCTGAGAACATAGAGGGTCTGATGGAAACCTTGAACCTGAGGAACATGGGTTACTAGAGGAAGAAATCATGAGTCATGAGCCTAAAATGGTAGATTAGGGCCAGATCATAGAGGCCCCAATCTACTTAATCCAGATAAAGGAATTTGGAGATTATTTTTGGAGGGAGAGCAATTAAAACACTTGAACCAAATGAGTGACTGAATCAAAGACTGTTTTAGGAAGATTAGTCTGACAATGGTATGCAGACTACATTTTTACTAGGGAGAGGAGAGAGATAGAGATTTGTTAGGAAGCCGTTTGCAGAGTTTCAAAGTATGGTGATAAAGTTTGAACTAGTGTAATGATGGTGGTGATAAGAAGTGAATGAACCAAGGGACATATTTCTAAAAGCGTTCACAGAAATGAAACTTAATTAGGCATGGAAACAATAAAACAGACAAACAAACAAACAAAAACAACAACCAAAGTATGATGCTTAATCAAGAGAATGGACAGTGTCTGACCAAATCCATCATTTCTCAGATGAGTTCTATGCATCCAGGCATTTAGATTTGTGCCCGGAATATCCCAGTAAGGAAACCTGAGTAGCTGAGAATTGCTGTTCATTTATTTAGCTGGTGGGGCTTTCCTAGTTAGGACTAGGGTGAAGAACTGGATTGGGCAGAAAGGGAGTTAGAGGTCAGAGAAATAATGGTTTAATTTTTAAATATTATTTTAAATTGCCTTTCTCTTCTCCAAGGTGCTGATAGCTTACTGGATATAAGTTCTGAAGCTGACCAACAAGATATTCTTGTCCTATTACAGGCAAAAGTTGCTTCTCTTACCTTACACAATAAGGAATTACAAGATAAATTACAGGTAGGTAAATGGATCGCTACCACAAACTGCTGTGTAGAGCCAAGCTACTGGGTTTTTCAGGGTTAGTCAGATGGTATGTTTTCTTAAGCATCTACTTTAGATTCTTCTTCTTGTTTAAGTATAGACTTAAGCATTTTATAGTTTCAAATTATTTGTTTTTGAGAGAATGATTTACTAGCCCTAATTTTGTAAGCTGCTAAATTCATAAATTATATATAACTATATATATAGTATGATATCTATAATATGACAAATTATATATGTGTGTGTATATATGATTAGTTATTCATTTAGTAAAGTTGATCATTTAGCAAATTTAAGAAATTGATAAGAAATAGCTGTACTAAGCCCGTTGTCCATCTTGGCAACTAGAATAAGATGAGAAATAAAGGAAAAATTTGTATCAGGCTTTATAGCCCAAACAAATCTAGCGTTTTTACAGTGGCACACACACAAAAAAACCTGTCCAAATAGGGACAGAATAGTCTTAGTGTCATTAATCTGACTCTCATGTCCCAGACCATATTTTCTCATGGGGCAAAAAAATGATCACGCTGCTCTCCCATACGTAACGTAAGTTTCGGGTTTGTTCTCATGCCAGTTGCTTGCTCATCTAACCACACCTTTGGTGCCATTTCATTCTTGCCTTGTTTCCCAGGCCAAAACACCCAGGGAGGCTGAAGCTGACCTGAGCTTTGACTCTTACCACTCCACCCACACTGACTTGGCCCCATCCCTGGGCAAACTTAGTGAAACCTCTCCCCCCGACTCCAAGTCCTCTCCATCTGTCTTAACACATCCCTTGAGTAAATCTACTATCGACAGCGATGTCAGAATTCAGCAACTACAAGAGATTTTGCAAGACGTGCAAAACAGATTGGAGAGCTCTGAAGCAGAGAGGAAACAGCTACAGGCTGAGCTCCAGTCCAGAAGGACAGAATCGGTGTGCCTAAACAATGCCGAGATTTCCAAGAATGGCTCCGACCTCAGCCAGAAACTTAAGGAAACTCAGAGCAAGTGTGAGGAGGCGATGAAAGAAGTCCTGAGTGTGCAGAAGCAGATGAAACTGGGCCTTGTCTCGACTGAGAGTGTGGAGAGTTACTCACATTGTGAGCTAAGGATCACTGAGGAGGAACTAGGTATGCTAAAGCAGGAGCTCCAGAACGCGTTAGAAGAAAGTGAAAGAAATAAAGACAAAGTGAGAGAGTTAGAGGAAAAACTTATAGAGAGGGAGAAAGATGTGGTCATCAAGCCACCTGTGGAAGAGTATGAGGAAATGAAAAGTTCCTACTGCTCTGTTATTGAGAATATGAATAAGGAGAAAGCATTTTTGTTTGGGAAATACCAAGAGGCCCAAGAAGAAGTCATGAGATTAAAAGATACACTGAAAAGTCAGATGACACAAGAGGCCGGTGATGAGGCTGGGGACATGAAAGAGGCCATGAACAGGATGATAGATGAACTCAACAAACAGGTGAGCGAGCTGTCCCAGCTGTACAAAGAAGCCCAGGCCGAGCTGGAGGATTATAGGAAGAGGAAATCTCTAGAAGATGTAACCACTGAATATATCCATAAAGCAGAGCATGAGAAACTGATGCAGGTGAGCAACGTATCCAGGGCTAAGGCAGAAGAGGCACTGTCCGAAATGAAGTCTCAGTACTCAAAAGTGTTGAATGAATTGACACAGCTCAAACAACTGGTTGACGCCCAGAAAGAGAACTCTGTCACCATCACAGAACATTTGCAGGTGATAACCACGCTGAGAACAACTGCAAAAGAGTTGGAGGAAAAAGTCAACAGTCTTAAAGAGAACCTTGCCAGCAAGGAAGTGGAGGTGGCCAAACTAGAGAAACAGCTGGTAGAGGAGAAGGCTGCGATGTCCGAGGCGATGGTGCCCCGGTCGGCCTATGAAAAGCTCCAGTCGTCTTTAGAAAGTGAAGTGAGTGTGTTGGCATCCAAACTGAAGGATTCCGTAAAAGAGAAAGAGAAGGCCCATTCAGAGGTTGCCCAGATTAGAAGTGAAGTCTCACAAATGAAAAGGGAAAAGGAAACTACTCAGACTCTCTTGAAATCCAAAGAGCAAGAAGTAAATGAACTTTTGCAAAAATTCCAGCATGCTCAGGAAGAGCTTGCAGAAATGAAGAGGTATTCGGAGAGCTCTTCAAAACTGGAGGAGGATAAAGACAAGAAGGTTAGTGAGATTCTATGGCTGTTGAATTTCTAGCTAGTACACCCTAGGGCCTTCATCCTTTAGTATAGTTAACATTTTTAGCATATGTTTGCACTAACCTCTTGTGAATGCTCAGAAGCTCCGCACAAGACTCCATCTGTCCCCAAAGCCACGTTACAATAGTAGGTTGGATATTTATTTAAGAAAAAAAAAAAAACACTGACCTTCTACCACTTCCCTAAAGCATATGTTGTGCATATTTTTTCCCTTTAAAAAATTATTTTACAGAAGCTCTGCCAAGTGTCAGGGATCAGAAATGAACCCACAAACTGAAAAGTGTTTGTGACCGATCTTGAACTTCAGCTCTCTTGGAATCCAGACAGATTCCTCCGTCACATGTAAACCCAAATACTCCCACACTTAATCTTGCTTCCCTAAACTCCATGAGCTTCCCCTTGAGTCAGTATAAAAAGTACCCTCCCTGGCCCTCATTTTCAGAGGTGTGGGATGCTGTGATGAGAGGCGGGCTGGGTGTGCCATGGAGGAAGGAGGAAGGCTCGGGCAGGGCTGGAGGATGGTTCTGTGCCCGAATCTGCTGTGCATCCCAGTCCCCTAGTCACATGTTCTGAATGGCATTGATGAGAATACTATTTATCCTTTATCGCTTTATTATAATGGATGTTTCAAAAGAGCTTCTAAAGCCGAAGGGACAGGGGTTGGGAGGTAGAGGGAGGAGTAGTGTTTACTTTAAAGCAAGATGTCCAGAAAATCAGGGTTCCTAGAACTTGTTCTGGATCGCCCAGGTCAGCAATACTGAACAAGACATAGTTTCTCCAAAGAAAGAATACCTAGAGTCTCGTTTCTGTTTCATTTTTTTTCAACAGTACCCCTTTTTAAGGTTCAGAAGGGAAATCAGTGTCATGGCTTTTGTTACCTTCATGCATCAAAACAATACTTAATCTGGGGCCCTTATTTAAATATAATGGATTTAGGAGCCGTCATGTGGGGTGTCATCCCGGGTCTCTGGTCCCACTCCCCACATAAGAACACAGTACATGGTGAGGCCAACAAGGAACACCCACAGAGCCATAGATAGGGGAGTCATACCACTATATTCTCACTGGCGGCTGGTTGGAGACACAGGAAGCAGGAGCCACACTATCTGCAACCTGCCGTCCGCTTCTCTCTGCCAACCAACCTCACTGGCTAGCTGCAATCCACTCTTGCTAGCTCAGCCACCATCTTCATGCTAGCCGCCATTTGCTGCTAGCATAGCCACAGCAGTTATATTAGTGGCCAATGGCTCACTGGTTAAAGCTGACGGCCAACTAGCCACAGCTGATGGCCATCCAATCACAGTTGATGGCCATTTGCTACCCGAGTGAGCACCTTTCGACGTGAGGGCGAGAGCCTGGAAACTGCACTCCTGGCTCTGTCCCCACAGAGGCTTTGCTAGCTTATTTGTTTTTATGTTTCATTTTATGGGTTTTTCTTAAACTATAAAAAAGGAATTGTTCCAAAGTCTCCAAGTCCCACAGGCCAATACATTCAAGGCTTAGAAATACCTGAAATGTTGCTTCTGCAAGCACGTTCTTGCCTACTGATGTAGTTTTCCTTTCTCTCTAGATCAATGAGATGTCGAAGGAAGTCACCAAGTTGAAGGAGGCCCTGAACAGCCTCTCGCAGCTCTCCTACTCAGTGAGCTCCTCCAAGAGGCAGAGTCAGCAGCTGGAAGTATTACAGCAGCAGGTCAAACAGCTGCAGAACCAGCTGGCGGTGAGTGGGCTTGTTTCTGCAGCCTGGTTTGGGGTGAGGGAGAGGCAGATGACGTGCCTACTCTGCTGGTAGGGCAGGTAGGAGTGAATAAACACATGCCCAGCCGAAAGGACTGTTATACTTCAGTGAGCAACGGACTGAAGACTTCATTGGTGAGGGCAAAATAAGGCACTGGTTGAATTTCCAGTCATTATCTACCATGAGTTGGGTTAGATGTAACTCTGAGGGGGAATTGGCAAGACAGCAGAGTAGGCTTTCTGTTCACTTATCTACTATCTTTTCATCCCTTCACCATTTTTCTGCAACGGTCGTCACCGTCTCTGATAGTGACAAGAATTTTTTCTTATTAGGGGCCAGGATCTCTGATAGTTGTATATCTACATATCTACAAGCTGCTTCTTGTTCCCTCTCTTTATTGCATCCAGGAAAGTCCTCTCATATCTGTATTAGTTTCCTTTGACTATTGTAACAGATCAACACAAACTTGGTTTAAAACAACGTGAATTGATCACCTTAAAGTTCTGGAGATCATATAAGTCCAGAATCAGTTTTGCTATAGTCAAGGTGTCAGTAGGACTGGTTCCCTCTAGAGGCTCTAGGGAGAATCCATTTCCTTGACTTTTCTAGCTTTTAGAGGCCACCTGGATTCCTTGGCTTATGGCCCCTATCTCCACCTTCAAAGCATATCACTTCAACCTCCAGTTCTGTCCTCCCATCTCCTCCCACTTTGACCTGACCTCTCTCTCTTTTAATGACCCTTAGGATTACATTTAAGGCACACTCAGATAATCAGGATAATCTCTTTCCTCAAAATCCTTAACTTGATCACACCTGCAAGCTCCCTTTGCCGTATAGGTAACATTCACAGGTTCTGGGGATTAGGATGTGGTGGACATCTTTGGAGGGCCATTATGTGGCCTACCACAGCCTCTGCTAAGGGTTTAGTTGACAAGGGTATGTTACATTTTCCACGGGAAGGCAAGGGTTAATATGTCCTGGACTGCCTCTAGCTTTCACTTACAAATGGGACCTGGATGTTTTCATTTCTTGAACCCAGACTTAATACTGGTGGATTCAGGTTTCTGCAGTCCCAACTCTGGCAGGCCACAAAGTACAAAGCCAGCTTTTTGTGTGTTCCCAGCTCTATCAGTTGAGGACTAATCAGGGGAAGAGAAGATGCTCTTTCCTGTGTTCTACAGGTCATTTTTCTGGTGCAGTGGTTATCACAGACTTGTAGCTAATGTGCTAATGGTTTATACAGTTTTTGTATAATTAGTCCACATGTGTTTAATGATCTCTTATGTATCAGTATTGTACAAGGTGCCAATGATATAAAAATGAGTAAGACATAGTCCCTACCCTCATGGAATTTATATGTAACGTAATGGCCTACCATACTCTCAATGTGGTAACCATCCATTGGTAGAGAGATGCCCATCCTGCTGTGGGCAGACAGAGGAAATGTGCTTACCCAGTCTGGGAGAATCTTGAAAGGCTTCCTGAAGGAGGTGATGCTTGTGCTGAGTCTTGAAGGGACGAGTAGGCGGCAGCGAGGACTGAGATGTGACAGTTAGATGGTCCTTGGTAGCCTAGGTGAGAACCGTTCCAGTGGAATGGTGGAGCAGAATCTGGACTGCAGAAGGCTGCCTGCTAGAGAAGTGAGTAAGTAGCGAGGGATCTGATGGGGCTGAAGAATCACAGCAGGTGGCAGGGGCAGCCTAAAGCAGGTTTGCTGGAAAGATGGGATATGATATGGTGGTCGGAAGGTGGGATGCTTTCAGCTGTGGTTTCAGATGTAATGACAGAGGCAGGGCCATGGGCACAGGAGTGAGTGGCTAGGAGGATGAGGAGCAAGTCCTTGAAGCTACAGTTGAGGAACTGAGAGGCCCAGGTATTCAATGGCTCACCTGTGTGGAAATTGCATTCAACCCAATGATAACAGAAACAGGGATGGAAAGGAAGGCAGTGACCAGAAGATTAAAGTCATAAATGATTGAGTGCAGTCACCAAAACATGGGAGGAAAGAACACTGAGAGAGGTTCCAAGCAAAGCTTCTAATGGCGTGAACTTCCAAGGCTTGAGGTTTCAAAGGCTCAATGTCCTTGAATAGGAAGGAGGGGAGAATGGGTATTGATGGATGTTTTGGTAGATTTTTGAAGTCAGCCATAACGATAATCTCAGTTTTCATCTTGAAATAGGGGGAAAAGCCTCCTAGAAAATTTAAGAGCTGAGTGAAGATGCTTGAAATAGTCACTGAGAGGAACTGGAAGAATAGCTCAACAAGGCACTAAAAGCATTAACAGTTGTACTGAGGGGCCACTGCACTGAGATTGGTGCCACACTCTGTTCATCACCTTCTTGGTACACTCACAGCTACATAAATGAATTCCCTGGGTGTGTGCAACACTGGCTATGTAGTGGGTAATCCATCTCTCCCTTTCAAAGAATAGATTTTTTAAAAATTCAATTAATACATATTTGGTCATTGTAGAAAAGTTGGAAAGTACAGAAAACTCTGAAAAATTTCCTAGAAATAAAAATCGCCCATAATTCAACCAGTCAGAGACAATCACTTTTTCATTTGATATATTTCCTTGTACTATTTACATTGTGTGAATGTATCTGTGTATTTGCATAAGTATGTATACATATAATTTTTGCAACAAATTTGGGATTATAATAACTACTTCTTACATGAATTTTCGAGAGCTGACGTACCAAAATATGAAATAGGTAATTTTTTTCCCTAAGAATTTTGGCAAGTTTTCAGAAATACACAGCCAATGAGCCCACAATTTTAAAAGCTTTATATGCTAGCTTTTGGTAGAGGGAATGCTTGGGTATCATTTGACCGCAGCTTTCTCATCATGTTTTGTTTTTTTAAAGTTCTGTAACAACGTCAAATGATCTCATTCTAGGAATGCAAGAAACAACACCAGGAGGTCGTATCTGTTTACAGGATGCATCTTCTGTACGCTGTGCAGGTATGGTAACACCTTGGGAAGTACCTGGGTATCCTAAAGAAATGCTGCAGCAGATGTTGCCCAAACGCCCATCATTAAAGTAGTAGAACAAATGAGAATTTGAGGAGAATTCCTTCCACTGGAAAGCTTTAAAATGCTTTTTACCTGGAAACCCGTGTGCTGTTTGCTGAGATGAGCCTCGTCACTCGCTGAGAAATGAAGGAGGACACGGCTGTTGCCCCCACATCAGAAGCAGGAGCCCAGGCTTTATTTTCCAGCCATGCCGATGTTCTCAGAGCCATCAGCACTGTGTCATCCCTGTGACTGTTGGTATGACTGGCTGGGCTCACATTTGCAAACCCTTTGGTGGGGGCTCGGGTAGACCCAGGCTCAGTATCCTCCAGAGGGAAAAGAGCAGGGCCCCATCTTTGACATGTGTGAGTTGATAGGGCTAACATTCCTTTGGAAGATCAGGGCAGAAAGCCGAGGGCTTCGTCCCAGCCAGCCATCCCATTCCCTTGGGAGACAGTGCCAGGACTGAACTTCGGTTCCAATGAGTGTCTTTCTTTGGATTTCCTAGGGCCAGATGGATGAAGATGTCCAGAAAGTACTGAAGCAAATTCTTACCATGTGTAAAAACCAGTCGCAGAAGAAGTAGAGTCGATTCCTTGGCAGGACACTGCCCCTTGCTCTCCATCTTTGTGTTAGATCCGGAGTTGTTGGCGACCACTGCCATTGTTCTCATTCGTGGTGTGCACCGTGACCTAGCATAGCTTCTTCCCTTTCCAAAGGCTTCTTTCTGAAGACTGGTCCCAGGAGAAACTATCCTCCTCGGAACTGCTTACAAACTTTAAACCAGCAGAAGTGAAAGGCGCTGTCATTCCTTCAGCTTCCAGAGCTGGGATCAGTCGTGCCCAGGAGTCCGGCCCTGGTGCTGGTGGACGGGCACCCTCCTCGGTACCTGACCGGCTGTGTGGCTTCGTCATCACTGAGTGATCTGTTGACACCTCTGTGTAGTAAATGCTGCTTCAGTTCCTACACTCTGGCTGTGCCATTAGTACAGGAGGGCTCTTTTTGCCTTTTGGTTTCCAATCCCAAGACATGATTCGACTTCTAACCAAATTAGTGTGTCACTATTTATGCGGTGCGTTCTTAAGACCCTTTATCATGATATCCTGTGGATTTGAAAACTCTAATTCCATCTTTTTCCCCCATCTGCCTTATATATCTAATTGCTCTGCTTGTCAATCTTAGTTTGATAAGCCCTATTAACTAAAATATGAAGCTTAAGAACAAAAGCGAATTGTCCTTAAAAGTTTTTTAAGTAACTCGTTGACATACTGCAAATTTTCTATGCAAACTTGCCTCCTGCTATTACCCCTGAAGCTCAGGAAATCCAAACATTTGTGTTTCAACAAGGGACAGTAAACTGCATGTTTACAGCCAAAAGAAATGCCTCATAGTTCTTAACCTCAATTTTTTTAAAGGTGTTTTTTTGTCTACAATATTTTTATTGGCTCTTAAAAATGTTTTCATATCTAAACCCCTAAATAGGTGAAATTCACATTAGACTATATTAACAAAATATTTTTTAGGTAACCATGCTTAAGACTTTTTAGAAATATAACTTTTTCCTCAAAGTTTTCAACTATAGCAAAAGGTAGTTATGTATTCCATACTCAGTATGAGCTGCCATCAATACCCCTAGACTTTCTGCCATTGTGCCCTCAGAACTATGGCACATTTCTAAATATAGTAAATGCTTTATTACCCATTGAATAATTTTGAGTACCCCAGTTCTCTACTAGTACCCATAAACTATCTCTGGAAGAACTGTTAGTACCAATCAGTTTTTCCATGTTGAACCTAAAAAACGTGATCTTCTCAACATTATGGTGCATAGCAAAGGTCTTGGGGGAAAATATTTCTGTTCACTTTAAAGTTAAAAATGTTTCTAACTTGCTTGCAGCTTCCCTTACCGCATTGATCTTATTGAGGGATGTAAACAGAATACAGAAATCTCCAAAGTATGTAATTGAAAGTGTAGGCCTGCTCTGACAGGGCCCACGTACCACAGGGCTGCCTGGGCTCAGAGGGTGCTTGGCTGTATTGGATGGTGTGTTAATCTGTATTGGATGAGGACCAGTGACAGCAAAGCAAAAACGGCTTTCAAGCTTGGTGTTACTTTTCTTAAGTTGTTTATAGTTAAGCGGTTTCGAAAATGCTCCAAAGAAATGTGAAAGGACTTTTTGTCACAGCACTTAAGAAAACACATAACACCCCCCTTCTGTCCCCGCACAGAAATGCTGCAGAGTATAAAACTTGAGAAATTTTGTAGGATGCTTGACAAATTGTAGCCTTTTATCTTGTTTCAGGATGCATATTTATTACAAGTACTCTGGTTAAATATTGAAAAGTTATATGCTGTAGTTTAGCATTTTGCTTTTGTAATTTACAGCAAGTATTGCAAAAAAATAAACTTTTGTTTCATTTTGCATCTCTGTTGTTGATTTTGGTGTTCCTCCCAACCCTTAGTTTACCTCCCTGTAGTCAACAGCTCTTCAGTGTCTTGGGTGACCTGAGCTAGCCTATGCCTCTATGTACATGTAGGCAGGTACTTTACTTTTCCATTTAAAATATCTTAGAGACTGTCCTCTGTCTGCACACACATCTCACTCTCTTTAAGAGCTGCATATTTCATGGTATGATTGTGCTATATTTTATTTAACTAGTTCCTCATCACTGGGCGTTTTCATCTGTTTTCCAGTATTTTTCAACCCTAACAATGATGCAATGACTATCCTGTCTATAAATGTCTTTATGCATACATGAGGATTGTTTGGATAATTTTCAAATTGCCCATTTTCACACTAGCTTCCATCATGTGATTCGAAAATTGCAGAGAAATAAAAAGTAGAATAGTAGATATGTCAGCACAGTGAGTGAGAAAGAACGGCCTTTTTCTTCACATTGGTTAAGAGTCATCGATTTGTTTTCCTTACATAAACCTAACACAGACTCCAAAGCTTTTAATAATTAAACCCACCCATCTTAAGATAAACACATGATATGCTGTGTGGGGAAAATGCTCCCAGAACATGCTGAAGCACAACACATTGCAATGTGGCACAACTGTGGAATGCTGGGAGCTGACAGCAGCAGAAACTGTCCAGCAGAGATGGGGATGATGCTTTTTGAGCAAAGTTAACAGGCAAACTGCAGGACAAAGAGTGAGGGGGGAAAAGCAACAGACCCAGGCATTTGCAAAGGAGCAATTTCGGTTCACCAGCTCAGGGCAGAGAACTGTGGAGCATTATGGGAGTGTGTGGCATATTTGTGACAAAAGCCGACAGCTTAACTCTGATGGCCGCCATAAGTGGGCCTTTGACGAGCTGGTTGAAGGAGCAATCAATGTGGGTTCCGACAGATGGAAAGTCTCCTCTGAGGAGTAAATCCCCAAGAGATGGAGGTGAGTGAAACAGAAGAAAAGACATTTCTGCATATTCATTATAAATCAGGACCTAAAATGGGAAGAAACAGTATATTCAAGAACTGTGGCTGAATGTACTTGATTATAAATGGAGGACGTGTAGGGAAGAGAAAGGAAAACACAGCCAAATAATGTAAGATTTTAACAGGAGACGAGATAGGTAGTAAGGACGCCCTAGGTGTCACCTCCAGATATTTTTAAACCTATGCATTTAAGTCAGGTTAAACCCTCTGGTAGGCAGAATAACCTCCCCCTGCCCGCAAGAAGTCCACGTCCTAATTCCCAGAATCTGTGAATGTTTTATATTATATGGCAATGGAGAATTAAGTTTGCAGAGTGAATCAAGATTCTTAATCAGCTGACCTTAAAATAAGATTATCCTGGGTTATGCACGTGGGCCTGATGTAATCAGGAGAGTTTTTAAGTGGAGTCAGTTTTAAAGATGCTACAGTTCTGACTCTAAGGATAGAGGAAGAGGCCATAAACCGAGGAATGCAGGGAGTCTGTAGAAGCTGGAAAAGGCAAGAAAAAAAAATTCTCCGAGATCCTCTAGAAAAAACCAGTCTTGCCTACACCTTGTCTCAAGCCCAGAGACAGCCGTTACAGACTTCTGACCTCCAGAACTAGGAGATAGTAAATTTGTGTTGTTTTAAGCCAGTAAGTTTTTGTGACTTGTTAAAGCCGCAACAGGAAACTAATATACACACTGAGAGGCCAGAATCTCTACTAATGTACATTTCCTGAAGATGACCCACAGTTGATTTAGTGTTATTGAACACTGATAATAAGCTAGGCACTGTGCTGAATGCTAAAGGCTGAATGGTGAACCAAACAGCTCCTGCTCACAAAGAGCTCACAGGTGATCAAACAGGGCCCGCCACCTAAGAGGTAATCAGTATTCATTGGGTGGGTGGGTGGGTGGGCGGAAATTTAGATGGGTGGATTGCCTATAAAGGCCTTATATGCCCTGTTCTTTGCTGGCCCATTCTGTCTCTCTCCTTATTCTTAACTGCCCTCTCGTTGTTCCTTGAACCTGTGAGGCTTGCGCCTGCCTGAGGGCCTTTGCACTTGCCACTAATAATGTTCTTCCAGCCTTCTGCATGATTTGCTCCCTTATTTCCTTGAGGTCTCTGCTCAATACCACTTTGTCAGAGAAGCCCTCTTTTACTACACTATATATGCTAGCACACCCCTCTCCCCACCCACCCATAACTTTCTATATCCCTTACCTGGCTTTATTTTCCTCCACATAATTTGTCACTTACATGTAAGGTGGTTCACCCACCTGAGGGAGGAAGAGAGTCCTGAAAGCCAGTCTACTCTCTGTTCCCAAAGCAGGGGCCTGAGTCTGGTGGGAGGAAGAGGTTTTTCCTAATTCACAGAAGTTGCTGCCTGTTCTCTAAGCCATATGTCTTTTTCTAACTTGCAGAGATGTCATATTGTTTTGTAACAGCCCTGTGTTTTTCACTTAGGAGAATAAAAGCTCCAGGGGAGCAAAATCTTTGTTGGTTCACTATTGCTTCCCTAATGCTTAGAACAGTATCTAGCCCGTAGTAGGTATTCAATAGGTATTTCTGGAGAGATGCATGGAGTGTGAGAAACTCACAAGTAAGCAGAGTGCCAACACAGTTCTGAGTGTCTTGAGATTGTAGAGAGCACACTATGGGAACTCAAAAATAAGGCATCTGTTGGGTGAGGTCATCAAGATGTGCCCACCAGTGTGACCCTGGAGCGGGACCTGGGCAATCGGAGGCTCCTCAGCCCATCTGTGCTTTGGAATGTGCACTCTGCTTGCCTTCCCTGCTCCCAGAAGCTGCTCCAAGGATCCAGCCTTGATATACAAATGTAATAAAACTACCTGAACTGGGTATGTGACTAGACCTTGTTAAGTCTTCCTGTGTATGTGAACCCAGGTAAGGGTTCTATATAAACTTTTAAGGTTTGGTGGGTGGGTGCAGAAATCTACTTGTTGTGTGGCACACCTCATAAATTCCCTTGCTTATTAAACGGGCCACCTACTAATCTGGAGTCGTCTGTCTTTTTCTTTGGTTCTCTTCCTGCCCTCTGGGTATGGGGGTCAGTTTCAGATTACACTCAGGAAGCACCCAAGGAGGTTGCAGTCCAACACTAACCCAGTCTTGAGAGGTCAGAAAATGTGTTCTAAGAAATTACACAGTCTCAGAGAAAGTTTATTTAGATTTTCTTCTTAAATGTCACAGTTCCTGGGGTTGGAATAATCTGGAATAATCACATTTGATTTGGGGTTGGAAGAGTCTCTACACGTTTCCTTTAGTGATTTCCGCAGTAGCAACGCTTGCCTTTTCTACCTCAGGATCAAGGGAGGAGTTGTGAATGAACACGCTGTAAAAGCACTGTCCATCCAGATTACTAGCATCCCATTCCAGAGTTAGTGAACAAACCTAAAGTACACTTACTATAACTAAGGTTTACACTGGGGACAGGGTTAATTAAGATGGCAAGGAAAGAATATCACAGAGGTTTGACACTCTAAGAGTCTTTAAAATTCTTTTAACTTGATTTCTGATTTTACAGATGAGGGCAACGTGCCTCTGATCAGAGCTAATTAAATGGAAGTGGAACCAGCATATCAGCTTTAGGAATGGGAATTCAGTGTCTGATCAGAGCTTATTAAATGGAGGTGGAACCAGAATGTCAGCTTTAGGAATGGGAATTCAGTGTCGGCCCTGGTACCCCACACTTCCCTTCACAATTACAGGCACAAGCAAGTGTTCAGGAAAGAGAAGTTACATTTAATACACTTAGAAACAGCCTCATGGTCATTTCCTAGAATGACAGAACATTAAAACTTTTCAATTAGATGAAGATTAACTAACAAGGGGTTAAGGAAATAGGTATTAGAGAACAGGATGCCATTCTTTTTTTTTTTTTTTTTTTTTTTAAATCAGGTTACTGTTCACCGAGTCACAAAAACCTGCAGTTTACCCTTACAAAATCGTGGACTTGGGGAAAGTTTTAGAAAGCAAGAAGTGCAAATATTCTCCCTTTACAGGCAAGAAAACTGGAATCCATGGACTAGGGTTTGCCCCAGGTCACACACAGAGCCAAAACCAAAGCCCTGGCATTTTGAAGTTCATTGCTCTCATTGTTGTTCCATGCTGAGAATTCTCTTTGGACACAGAGAATAAAGAGCATGGGATCTTTCTAAAATTTTGGCTCAGGAGCTTGAGGTACAGATTTAAACCTTAAGCTGATAGGCCATCCAGGTTTTATTAAGATACATTTCAGCAACTCACTGAAATAGCTCCTCCATCCTAATTCCAGAAAGGCTAGATATCTTGGCAGTCTTGGATCAATAGCAATTGAACTTCAACCTTAGAGCTGGAAAGAACAAACACGAAATGCAAACACCACTTTTCAAGTTCCTAGTAAATATTTTCATTCTTTCAACTGAGCTTGCTCTTTTTTGAAAATGAGAGGGACATACCAGCTCCAACTTGACTTGTCACAGGCTCTTAATTCATTGTAATGTTCCCGAGGACACCCTTAAACACCAGGCTGCTGGAGCCGGTGCTGTTCGTTTGGGTATCGTCCACAATTGCCCTTGCACCTGTCAGACCTGAATTATTGTTACCACTATGTATATTTAGGGCCACTTAAGAGGGGTGGTATCAGAATACATGGCTGCATAACTTATGGCTATGTGGTCTTTGCCAAATGTGACTCGAAAATCTTTTCCGAACTCCTAACCATTAGCAGAACTAGTGGTCCATTTCTTATGCTACTCACTTCTTGCACTCCGCTGTCCTAACGACGCATAGCTCAAATCTTACTGGGAAAGGCAACACAGACGGTGCCATCACCGTCAAGTTACATCCGAGCTTTTGCTCCCAGGTCCAGAGAGCCAGAATAACCGGGGAACTTAAGAGGTGCAGCGTGCGCCGAGGGGCGCACGGGCGGCTCAGGGTGTCGCCCAACTCAGTCTGGTACATCGCAGTAGGTCGTGGAGCCCGGCGCTCCTTTCGGTCCTTAGATGGGATTTATCTCCTCTTCCTGCGTCTTCATCTCCGAGGGATAAAGTTCCTTTCAGAAAAAGTGGACAATTCAACCGCAGCAGAAGGAAGTGTGGGGCTGAGGCTGAGGTCGCCTGTGTCACGCCCGCGGGACCGGAAAGCTCCGGGTGCGGTGGGAGCTGCGGTTGGCCAGAGCGGCCCGGGGATTCCACGGGGTCGTAAATGCTCCGCGTCGCCATGGCTACAGGCGCCGACACGCCCGTTCCAGCCTCAGCGTTCCGTTTCCTAGCAACCCCATTGTCTCCCAAGCCGGAACCCCGGCGGCCAGTGCTAAAGGCCGACCTCGCCGAGCGTCTCGCTTCCGCAAGACACCCTGGAGGCGCCCTGAACGAGGTCCTCCCAGGCCTGGACACTGACGCCGCCCGAGGACGCCGAGCTGCCTGGCTGAGCGAGACGCGAAGGCTAGTTCCGGGGCGTGGCTTCCTCTGCTGTCCGCCAGGTACGCGGCGCGTCGCTGGCCTTGCAGCAGCCTCGCGTGGTCTGCGGTCTGGAGTCTGTGCCGCGGTGCCCACGAGAAAGAAGCGTCGGGAAGCTCGGATGATGCTGGGGCTGTTGCGTGAGGGTTTTCGAAGTTACAGCGAAACAACTGCGCAAAAGAAGGAAACGATTTGCCCTTGAGAGAGGGGCCATAGTTTAGTGTTAAAATTCAGGACCATGTGGAACCTCGTAGGAATAAAATTTGGGAGTTTGAGAAATCCAAACCCCTCGCTCTGGCCATAGGTTGGAAAGTAGAGATTAGCAAGAGAAATCAGTGAATCTTCCCTTCTGGTTTTTGGATTGTGGGTGTTCTGGAGCCTTAGTCAGAGCTACTCAAAGCTCAGGTTGGGAATGAGGGACATTATGCCCCGTGAAATGAGGAGCTATTTGGTGGGTGTTAATGTTCAGTGAATAACTGCATTCGATGTGAATTTGATTTAAGGGATTGGGATAGCCATGAGAGTTGAATTTCAAAAGTAATTATAAATCAATTTTTTTTTTCATGAATTTCAACTATTTCCCCCATCAGCTAACGGTGGCAACCCAAACAGACACATGTGTTCTAGCTCCTTAACTAGGACCTCCTATTAAATATTTGGATGGCCATACCGACAAGGAGAAGTAACATACACTGTCCTACTTCATTTGGCACCAAGAGCTGGGTGCTTCGCTTGGGCACATCTTGCTCGCATATTTGCAAAAACTATCTGACTTGAGTAGATGGCCATATATGGTTTTGATGACTCAGGAGCTGTAAATATGCTGGCTTTAAGGGGGAAAAAGGGGGATTTTGGAAGTAATGTGCAGTAGAAATCAAGGGAAAGAAATTTAAATCAGAGACTGAATTTGACAAATGTCTTTAATTTCTGCTTTCCAGGAGTCTCCATACATGAATGTGCATAGTCTGTTTGTGGATTTAGTATGAGCTATGTATTTGGGCAGTTTCCGTTTAATGTTACTAGCATCCAACAGAGGGAAAACAGAACAGACTTCTAAGCCTTTTCTTCCAATGCTGACCTCACATGTGGTTCTTGGTAGGAAGAAGATGCGAGCTAGCCCCATCCGAATCCCAACTGTCAGCAATGATACTGAGTGGGACTTCTGCTTCCATCTGTAAGTACCACAGACAGATCCTTGACATCACACCCACTCACTGGCCTGAAACACTGGGACCTCCCACTTGAGGCAAACCTGGTTTGCCAGACTGCCCTACATGTGCTGGTTAGAACTGGACTGGATGGATAGTACCACGTCATTTTTCAAACCTGGTGTAAAAGATTACACCTGACACTGATTTTTCTTTCTGAATTTTCTCGCTTTTTTTTTTTTTTTTTTTTTTACAATGAACAATCATTGCTTACCTAATCAGTGGAAAAATGAAGATACATTTTATTATTAAAACTGCAGTGGTTGAATTTTTAAAAGCTATTGTGAATACAAAGGTGATTCCTTTGGGGGGCTTAATTATAATTCATTAAAATTTCTGTTGTTGCTTTTAACATCTCAGAATTCTGTTTCTTCTGGATCATTTTATTGATTTTTCTGATAATGTTAGGCCATGGATACCTCTTATTTTATAAATTAACTCTTTTGACTTTTATCTTTACCATTTCAATTACCCATTCATACTTATGTTCAGGATTGAAGTCAGAGATCTATGTTTGAGAGAGAGAGAGAGAGAGAGAGAGAAGTGCAGAGGGAGACAGGAAGATTTCCAACCCACTCAGCTCTTTCTCAATGCGTTTATTTCTAGCACAACTGAGTAGGCCATTTCTCTTCTGAATCTGCACTTGACTCAGTGTGGGTTTCCTCCTCTCTCCTCGGTGGCACAGTATCCTCTTTAGTTAGTTGGCAACTACATAGTGACGCTTTTAAGAAATATGAAGGCGGACATGTGAAGTCTAGCCTCAAAACATTAGTTCCCTTCACTTTAGTTCATTATATCCATTTTCTTTCCTGGTTTGGATCAGAACTTTAGAACATGAAGGACCGTGAGATCTTCCAATTCAATACCCTCAAGTCATGGAGCTAATAAAATAATAATAACTAATGTTTCAAGAGCACTTACTCAATAGCAGGTACTATGCTAAGTGATTTATGAGTATTATCTGATTTAATCCCATAACCTCATCAGGTAGGTATTCATATTGACCTCATTTATAGAAAGCAAATTAAGTAATAACTTGTCTAGAGTCATAAGGTTAGTAGGCAGCGGAGCTGTGACTCTGACAGGTGGGTGATTCACCAAATCTGTTTAATTTGAATTACCACCTTGCTATCCTAATGCTGGGCTTTGTGTGTGACATGAATTTACCCCCTAGCTTTATTCCTTCAAGTTTATTTTAGAAATCTTATCTCTAGCTCCCAGTTGGGAGGGCTGGTTATGTCCTTCAATTTTATCTTGTTTGAGATACTCAAAGGTCAAATCTGACTCCATGTCCCTCTCTGGACCCACAGGTCACAGCAAACTAAGATCCCAACATACCAGCAAACAGAGGAGTTGTATCCCACTGGTGGGTCTGAAGAGAGTGAAGAAGACACTAAAGCCAAGGAGAAGACCATAGACTGCATGTCTCTTCCCAGAGAGAAATTAGTGCAGTCGCAGAAGAAAACAGCTCAGCTGATTAAGGAAAAAATGGTAAAACAAAAAACTCACGAGGTTTTAGTTTTCGTTTAAAAAATATGTCCATGTGCAGAGAAGTTCTGCCTAAACTGCAGAGCGAAGCATATGAAATAGAGGAAGGTGCTGCAATTTCTCTATAAGTAGGAGAAAACAAAGCAGGGCAAAGTTGGGTACCAGCCTACCTTTGGGTTCCACAATGGGTCACTGTGCATGCTTCCTGGGAGGATTTGTGCTCCTGACTTTAAAAGATACTGTTTAGCTCTTCGTATTGCTGTTTGATTTTCTTTAACTAAAAAGCTTGTTTTGATTTATCCTGAAAGACTTCAGGATGATATCTCTTGGGTAAGAAGAAGGCCAGGGTAGTGAGGCACGGGGCTGACAACAAGGATAGCCAGGCAGTCTAGGCTCGGGCCTGGCCAGGATCCGGTAAGATGCCTGTGGGTACAGTGGAATCATAAACCAAAATTCCAGAAGTGGGAGGGAACAGCAGAGGTCCGCGAGTCCGGGTATTCATTTTATGAGTGAGGCAAGGACTTGGGAGCTAGGACCTCAGAGCAAGTGTTTAGCAGGAGTGTTCAAAATCCAGGAGCCAAGACAGCATGACAGTGACCCTCATTACTAGAATGCGGTGCTGGCCTGCTCCCACAGCCTGGTTTATCAGCAGAGGACTTTCTGACCATTCCTGGCCAAGCAGAAAAATGATCCTAAAGTACACCTGTGCAAAAATGGTGTGCAGATGGCTTAGGAAACGCTGAGAGGCATGTCAGGGGCAGATGATAGAAGCTGATACCTCCCTACGTGGATACATCTGTCCATTTACCTCTGTACATTACTCAGAGAACTTGCAAAGGACGTTCATCCTGGTCTGTACCCCTTAGACTTTCATAAATCCGGACTAGAAAGGTCACTTGTAGAAAGACAAATACTATTTGCTATGGAGGCTTTTAAGGCTTGACACCTCCTTGGCTAATTTGGATAATGACAGATTTAAATGTAGGAGTTAAATCTAGCCCAGCCCCAGTACTCACAGCCCTGAGGGGCTGGAGGGTGGCCCCGCAGTGACAGCTGTGCTGGGTTGACCTCTAGAGCCCACATTGGGTGTCTCAGTTTCCCCAGGCAGGAAGTGGGGGATGGAGGCATACAGAATGTCCAGAAACAGGACAGAACTCAAAGCTTTAGACTCCCATTTCAGTGATTTTTTTATGCTGTTATGCTTTTTCCTCAAAATAGAACTTAGCATGTACGGTAGTCAGCCCATGGAGAACTCTCAAAAATCCTGACTGAATGGATATTTTTGAAGTGTCAGAGGAAATGCCCTCTAATATTGTTTGCATCTGTGTATTTGAGCTGGGAGCAGGCAAAGCCTCAGGGTAGGGAAAAGGATCAGGAAGGAGCAGTCCTTGGAGTACTGCACCTGTATGTTAGCCTGTAAATGGATTCTATTTCGATAACACTTAACAAGTTTGGATCACTTTGATGCTGACTCATTTTTCTCATAAGAGATGGTATAGGTTTCCAAATAGAAGAAGAAGCTGGGACTCAGGGTGATCTTGCTCAGAGCAGCACAAATAGTAAACATTGGAGCCAGGGCTGTAACTCCAGCCTTTGATTCTTTGAAGTGATGTTTTCACCTCACCAGGAAATAAATGTCCGACTTTGACAATTAGTGCAGTTAATAAATGACTATGTTTGTAAAGTCACTGAAACCTGTGACTTGAAGATGGAATTCCGCGATTTCTTAGAGAGCTCTGCCTATCAGTTCTATAGGGGTGTGTGTGTGGGGGGGCTCTTTCCCCACCCCATCCCTTTCTTTGCTAGAATAGAGAGGTGATTTATTCAGCAAGTATTATTGAATGAGTATCTCCTCTGTGCACTGGGCATACAGTAGTGAACATGAGGAATAAAGTTCTGTCCTCAAGGAGCTTATCTTTTATTTGGGGAGACAGATAATACACAGCAAGCAAAAAATAATAGTTAATACAGTATCAGAGAGAGGTAAGTGCCATGAAGAAAAAAAATAAAATAGGTAATGGGATAGTAATTGATGGGGAGAGAGTCTGTTTTAGATGAGGTGGCCACTGTGAGGTGAACAAAATAGAAAAACAAAATAGAAATGAAATGAGAGAGTGAATGACACATAAAAATGTCCCATGTGGGTGGGGGGAGGAGGTGGAAAGCCCTGAGTTAGAAATTAGTCTGCCATGACATCAAATCTGTTTACAAATTCATAAGTTATAACAATAACAACAATAATAAACTATTTGGTCAGCATTGGAAGGTAGTCGTGAACAAACTCATTGTTTTGAAAGCTGATACATAAAGGGAAAGAATAAATCATGTATCCTCTCCTGATATGAATTGTACTATTGGGTTACCAAAGAGGAGATGAGGGGAGATTTCTCTTTATAGAATTATTCCAGCTAATATATGAAGAAAGAATGATGGAATTAGGATATCTGCATTTTTACGATCCTTTATGAATTAATTTATGTACTTGTGCTAATAATCAGAAAAAGAGACATCTAGATATTAGATGTCTTCTGATAGAAGAACATGTGAGAACCTGTGTAGTAGTTTTGCTTAAAAAAAAAAAATAAGTGAAAGCTAACCAAATTTCTAAATCTAACTACCAATATAAAGGTAGAGCAGAGAATGGTGGGACATATTGAGTGACACCATAAGGATGCAGTCAACAAAATTTACATATTTGGGAAGCACTGTAAACCAAATGACCCAATTTCTTTAACAAGTATTTTGCAAGAAAAAGAATTAGAAAGGGAGGTGGAACCCATAGATCAAAGAGACTCAGGAGATTGATCTCAATGTATAGACAAATGGTAAAATGTTAGATTTATAAGGTAATTATTAGATTTATGAGGCTAGATATTTAATATTAAGGAATTACTAATATTTCAGTGAGATCATGATTTGTGGTTATAATTCTAACTAGTTTTTGGAGACATTTGTGGAATATGAAATGATTGTGTATCTTTGATTTGCTTCAAAATAATTGAGGCAGAGGGTGGATAGATGACAAACATAGATACGAAACAAGTTTGACCATGAGCAGATACCTAATGAAGCCGAGTGAGTCATTCTCCGTGCTAGTCTTGTATATTGCTAAAGTTTTTCATAATAAAAAGTTTAAAAAAGTCACCCTGGCTATGATGTAGAAAGTAAACCATGGGAAGCGAGAGTGGAAGCAGTTAGGATGGGCTGTTGTGGTCAACTGGGTAAAAGATAAGGGTGTTTTGAATTAGTACTCATGGCAGGAATCAAGAGAAGAGCTTAGTTTTAGGACTTAGGAATAAGGTGGAACCAATAGGACTTGATGGATTGACGTGGGATGGGAAGGAAAGAGAAGAGAAAAAGATGACAGATGAATTCATTCCTCCATGCCAGTGATCAGAGCATGGGCTGGAGCTTCTCCTCCTTTCCAGAAAGCATAATGACTTGTTTATTCTCTGCAGAATACCCAAGCAAACCAGGAGCTGATTCGCTGTGTCATCCTTTCTCGGATTACTTTTGGGGAAGAACACTGGAAGTGTGCACAGGCTTTGGCCAGTCTGGCTTATGGCTACCTGACACTCAGAGGTACTTGGTCTCCCCAGCTGGGTCTGGGTGGGCCAGCCTGTGAAGGCCCAGCTGAGCTCACACACAACCACAGTGGGGTGGGGCACTTCCTGTCCCCAACTCTCACCTCATCAAGAGGAGGGAAGGTTCAAGGATGAGGCGAGGCAGGCAGTGTGGCAGGTTTCTTAGAAATGAAGGTGATGCTGCTGCTGCTGATAGTTAATTTATTGAGTACTTAGCATATGACAAGCTAGTTTCATTTAGTCCTTACAGTATGTTTTGGAGAGAGATACTGCTATTGCCTGTAGTTTGTTGATGAGAACACTGAGGCACAGTGGACAAAGGATAATATCAGAGTTTCCAGCCACAGGTCAACTGGGGGAGGACAGGCAGATACGTGCACTCACCACCAGGGAGGCAGACCCAATAATAGGACTTGAATTTCAAGGACAGAACTCAAGTTTCTGGAAGGTCTGGCTGAGAGAAAGACAGAAACCTCACCCTAGAGAAATGGTGCTTCTGGTATAGAAGAGCAAGTTAGAAATCCATTTGCTAAAACTGACACCCAAGCATAAGTTCCACGAGGGCAGGAACTTTTCAGTAGAGGCTCAATAAATACTGGTTGATAAGACTGACTGAGGCAAGAGCACATTTCTGGAACCCAGGACGTGGCCAGCTCAAGGCTCTGCCCTGGGCCAGTCCTGTCCTCCTGCGTGGACTGCCTACGCTTCGACCAGGGAACTCATTGTACTGTACTCTTGTGCTTTGTTTAAATGCCTCTGCCTCTGGAATAGAAGCTCCCTGAGGACAGGGACTAGCTCTCATCTGACCTGGCACATCCCTTGTTCACAGTGTGGATCAGCAAATGTTACTGCTTGATAAAACCAGTGGCCTGGGGCTTTTTCAGGTATCCCTTGCACCTGAGTCCTTAGGTGGGGCCTAACTTAGAGTACAAGTTAAGTGATTTAAGGGCTTCAGAGATTTAAGGGCTCGAGGAAAGGGAACCCATATACCTGGGCCATAGATAGCAGAAATCAGAACTTTTGAAAAAGTTAAATTGAATTCACTTTTCAGGTATTAACCTCAGAACACGTGTTCCTCCTTAGGGCTCCTTGGGCCCTATTGAGCTCATGGTGTTAATGTAACTTTACAGTCGTTGGCTGTTGATGTGGCATGACCATGAGTGGTTGACATTGGGGACAGTGATGCTGTATGTCACAGCGAGGCCCTTTCAGGCCTCGGGAACACATCTTTGTGTTCTGAGGAAGGCTGACATGGCTAAGGAGAGGAGGGAGTTCTCACCTATTGGCAGAGCAGGTGCCCACTTGTCTGAGATGTAAGGGACACCAGGAAGGCCGTCGGCAAAACAAAATCTTCCCCTAGTGGAGCTACATTGTCCTTTATTTGGAATCTCTCTACTTCAGCCAGGCTGATCCCATAAACTTGCTGTCTTCGTGGCAAGAGTCAAATTTAGCCATGTGATACTTCAGTACTTATAAGAGAGTCCCTCTTGTAAGTCTGGTGGCACTGTGCTAGGCACTGGGGTTACATCCACGATCGAAGGGTCCCTGTCACCTGGCACCATACAGGGGTCTTGTGATAGCACCATAATAGAGCAGGGACAGAGTTCTGGAGGACACAAGAGGCAGAGCAGTGGTTCTGCTGTGGGGAGGAAGTGAGGAAAGGCTGCAGAGACAAGGTACTGCTGGTCTTATCTTTGAAGGATGAGTACATTTCCCTCGATTTTGAGGGGAGTGGTAGAGAGTACAAAGATGGCTTTCCATATGTGTTAGCAGAGGAGTGGGAGATGGAAGGAGGGCATTCTATATGAAACTCCTTAAACAGAACACTGTAGACGTTCTCTGGACCCAAGAGGTTAGGGTAGAACAGAGGACACCTTCCTTAGGACAGACAGGTCATGCCTGGTAATGGAACTGGAAAGTGAACGTGGGCCCAGGTATCAAGGAGTTTGGGGAGGTATTAAAAGGTTTTAGGTGAGGTGGTGACATAATCAAGCTTATGTTTTAGAATTAAAAAACCCACCAAAAATTAGAGAAGGGTTGGACAGGTAGAAAAAGTAGAGGTGAAGATCAGTTAGGCCATTATCCCACCCTGGTGATAATCAGTGAACGGACAGGCCCTGGCATTTGGAATGCAGAAGAAATAATATATGGAATTGGAGACATTCATGGAAGAGCTGCAGTTGAATAGGGAATGACCTGGACAATTAGTTGCAGTAGAGAACCTAAGAGGAAGAGCAGGTTGATGGGTGAAGGGGGAAGAAGCTGCTGAGTTTGGTTTCAGACAGGCTGCATCACAGCCGTTGTGAGGTACCCATGGAACCTCCATGGTGAGCTGTTCAGTAGACAATTGAAAAGTGGGTCTAAGCTCAGGAAAGGTGTCATTTTGGGGGGGATTAACACATAGGAAGTTGAGGCCATAGGAATGGATGAGCCTGATTAGAAAAAGTCAGTAGAAAGAGGAAAAGAGGACAGCAGACAGAAGATTGGAGAACAACAGCATTAGAAATGGGTAGCCGAACGAGAGCCAGCAAAGGAAATAGAAAAATCAGGAGGGGCTGTGTCATAGAAGCAAGGGTTTCCATGGAGAAAGGGTTTCAGAAAGAAGTGCAACATGGTTTCAAAAGTCTCAGATGGCAGAGAGAGGTCAAATGAGGTGAAGGCCAAAGAGAGAACCATGGATTTGGCAATTGGTGACTCACTGGCACTTGGTTTGGCACCAGCGAGTGTGTTCCTTGGGCCCCTGGAGAGCCCAGATTCAGGGAAACTATCGATAAGACTTTTGCTGAAATTCAGACTTAGGTGATGGCAACTTGAACCTGAGAGGAAGGTACCAGAAGCTTCTGAGGGGAACATTTGTCTGAACATGGTGCAGGCCAGATGCTGCCTCCCTCTGTCTGGAGCGATTCCTGCCCATCGGTCTGTGGAAGGAGGTTGGCCCTCATCTTCAAAATCAACCCCTTCCATGCATAGCCACAAACTGACTTTGAGTTTTACTTTTCCGGTTAGATTCTAAGCTGAGTCAAGATAGGTAAACAGGTCATATCACAAACGATGGTGGGAACATCATCCTTTTTTCCCTAATTCACAGTTCTGCCACATAAATGGAGAACCATATTTGGGTAGCAGGTGGGAGGGGAAAAAAGCTTTCCTGTAAAGGAAGGTTTTTTTTGTATATTTTTTTCTAGTTGGACAAAACAACTTCCTGATTAGATGACGTGCCACATAATATAACAGTGCCCAGCATTGAACCCAAACTTTCTGAAGCCTAGTCTAGAGTTTTTCTAGAATAGGTTATTGTCATGACCTTCGCTTGAGAATAGCCCAGTACCTCTTCTTTCAGTTATAGTCCTTACCCCGTCTCTTCACTTTAACTTTTTTAAGAGTCTGTGGTCCATAGACTGAAACAACTAAAGCTTTGAAAAATCACAAACCTTCAAGAGAGATGAAGTGCTTGCTGAGCTCCACTTAGTTTTGTTGTCGTTGGTCCTGCAACTACTTTAAAATGGGCAGAATTCGTGAGCCAGGCTTCTGTGTGGGCGGGGTGTGTGTGTGTGTTCATACCTTGCTGCACATGTGCGTGTTTTACAGCCATCAGACCTGCTGGCTTCATTTCCCCTTGAGACTTTTCCAGCACTGGGGGAGGGGAGTCAAGCCAAAAGGCTGATGTCTCACAATAAACAGTCTTCCAGTGAGTATTTAATGAGACTTGTATGTGCGCCATTCCATGAAGAGCACTCTGGGAAATTCAGTACAAGGTACAGAAGGCGCAGCCTTTGCCTTCAGAGAATTGACCACCTCATGTGGAAGGTGAACTACACACAAACAACTACGACAGAAGGCACCAGAAGGCAGATAAATGCCATGTAATTGATTAAAATTCAGGGCTTTGGGGAAGTGGAGTGAAATCATTTCTGGCTGAGGTGTGAAGGGATAGATTCGGGGCCAGGTAGAAGAAGGGGTGAGTATTTCTGATGAAGAACAAGGCCTGGGCAAAGGCATGGAGGTAGGAAAGAGCAACATATGTCTGGAAAGCAGTCAGCACCCTATCTAGCTGAGGTTAGGACTGGTAAGATGAACCTGGAAAGGAGGCTACATCTGGCAGATCGTGTGGGTTTTAAATACAGTCTAAGGAATTGGCAATTTATTTGGTAGACACGGAGGACTGTTGGAGATTTTCCAGCAGGGGGATGAATAAATCAAAGTGTCTTTTAGAAAGGTCGATCTAGCAATGATAGCTGGAAGTGAAGCTATCTCAGTCGTCTAGGTATAAAACTAGGCTCGTGACAGGGGAATGAGTGAGCAGGTAAGAATTTAAGAGTCTATTATGGGCGGATACATTTATCATAGAAATCCAACTTCTGGGACTCTTTCCTAAATACACACTTATAAAATAACATATGGATAAAATTATCCTTTGCAGCATTGTTTTTGATAGTAAAAGATTGGAAACAACCAAGTGTACCCATCATTAGAGGACTAATGACACAATTGGAATATATGCAACTTTAAAAGAGTACAGGGAAGCTCCATATACTGCTGCGGAAAGACCTGCTGGATACATCTTTAAGGGAAAGAGAACTCACGGTGCCGGATGGTATTTACAATAGGCCTCTTTTCACGTAAGAAAGGGGGAGAGAAATGAGAGTATATGCTTACGCGTATATTCACATGAAGAAACACTAAAGGATGCACAAGAAAGAAAGAAAAACATTATCTAGAAGGTGTGTGTGGTGAAAAGGAGCAGGATTGGAACTGAGACCTCTTAACATTTACCTTTTTATATTATTCTAACTTTTGAACCATGGAAATGTATTCCCTATTCAAAAATGATCATTAGAGAAAAAGACTGTGAAGGAAGAATTGGCGGGACATGATGTTTGATTTGGAGTTGAGGACAAATGAGGCCCAAAGATGACCAGGAAGGTCCAGGCCCCTAAAGGACTATTTTCAGAGATAAGTAGGTCAGAAAAGGAAGTAGACTAGGAAGAGGAATGGTGGGTCCAGTTCTTGATATATTGATTTTGAATTGCAATGGAGAAATCCACTAGTACATTTTTACTTGGTGCTAGAAATTTGGGATGAGAAGTTGGGAGAAGACAAGGAAAATCATAAACGTGGAGGAATATTGGAAACCAGAACTAGGGAGGGAAAATAGGAAATTCTAAGCATGGAGGCCAAGATGGAAGTTGTAGGAGTTGTAAAATTTCTGAAAGGGAAAGAGAAGAAAAGAAAGAAATTGAAAGACAGACCCTGGAAAATGGACACATTAGTGGAAGGGAACAAAGGACCCCGTAAAGAGTTGGCAAAGAATCAGTTGGAAGAGGTTTATAAAGGAGGACAGGGGTTGGAGAGCCGTGCTCCTAACACCAAAGTTGCTGGTTCGATTCCCACATGGGCCAGTGAGCTGCGTCCTCTACAGCTAAGATCGTGAACAACAGCTCTCCCTGGAGCTGGGCTGCCATGAGCAGCCAGAGGTTGGCGTGAGCTGCTGTGAGCGGCCAACCAATGACGACCCCCTCTACCAGGGGAAGCGCAAGGCTCATGATACCAAGATGGGCCAGGGAGCTGTGTCCTACACAACTAGACTGAGAAACAGCGGCTTGAGCCAGAGTGGTGGGGGAAGGTGGAAGAAAGGGAGGGAAAGTTATAAAAGGAGAACTGAGTTGGCACAGTGCCTTGGGAGCCAAGAGGAGAAGCCAAGCAGCTGAGCGTGTCAGATGTTGCTGCGAGATGGGGACCAAGAAACTGTGACTGGATTTCTATAGTAGGAGGTCTTCAGGGCCCTCAGAAGAATCGTTTCTGCCAAATGGTTGGAGCAGAAGCCGCATACCAGGGATGAGGGGAAGTAGGCTGGACATCATAAGCTACATAACAACGTATTGAAAGGATGAGGGAAATGGGAGGGGAGCTAGAGATGGCAGGAAGGTCACATGAAGACAATTTTATAAAACAAGGAGACCCAGGAAGATTTTTGGCAATGAGGACGGAGCCAGAGAGTTTGACGTTTTTTAAAAACTGGAGCATTTGCTGGAATGGGGTTCAGGAGTCAGTAACCGGAGAGAATTTGAGGCCTTTGCATAGCAGAATATAAAAGGCTGTTGGTGATATAGAAGGCTGACCTGGTGGTAATCCTAATGATCTGGTGCTTTGCTGGCTGAGAGCAGGGCAGGCGGAGAACAACAAGGTGGTTTGTCACCTAGTGGTGAACTGTTTTCAAGTGTTCAGGAAGGAGAATACAGTAACATGGACAGTTTCCTGATATTGTGCTTATTATTAATAAAGGAATAACTTAGTCAGCCTGTTATTGCTGGGAACCTTCCAGGTATTCAGGGCTCTAGTACAAGTGTTGCAAAATACAGAAAAAGAAGCATAAGTCAGGAACCTTGCCTTCTCTGTCTAGATGGTAAAACAAAACAAAACAAAACAAAACAAAACCAGCACAGAAACAATGGTAAAAACCAGGTGATCTGACCTGAAGGAAGCTTAATACCTATCTGAAGTGAGTTTGCATTTGAGAATGTAGCCTTTTATAGGGATTCTGTATACAACTTGATGAAAACTGTCCAAAATAACAAATATAATAAATCGCTTAAGAGGAATGGACCCTGGCGGTGGTAATAATAATAATAGCAGCTAATATTTATTCAAACTCATTTCATTCCCACGTGCCAGGCACTATTTAATCCTTTTTCATGAGTTAATCCTTGCAACAACCCCACAAGGTAGAAGGGATTTTCATTACCATTTTGTAGGTGAGGCACAGATAGATTAGGTAACTTGCTCAAGGGTACAGGACAAGGGTAAGTGGCTACGTCAGGATATGTGCCTGGGAATTCTGGCTCTAGACCCTGCTCTCTTAATCACTGTGCCACACTAACTTCTTAAATGCAGATGATGATCAGAGGTGACAACAGCAGCCTGCAAAGACAGGGTAGCTGTGAGCAGATTCTGTCTGGCCTGAGTCAGAGTAACAGGCATCAGTGGTGGAACCACATCCGAAGCTAAAGCAAAATGATATGTTTGGTGGACAGTCTCTGCACCTTTTTCTCATTCAACATGTCCTTGTAATTTCTGAATCTCAGGCTCCAGAGGTGGGTCTTGCTGCCACCCTGATTTTTACCTTGAAAATTGCTACACGGTTGGTGCAGGGAGAAGGGTGGTGTCCTTAGCTTGGGAGAGCAAGTAAAGGAAAATGAGTTGGTCTCAGAGCAGATACTGAAATTGGGGATGTGGGGCTTGGAGTTAGAGGACTAGAGCATTCTCCACAGAGAGAGAAAATAAGCCTCGTACATATACATAGATGCAGAGTGTTATTTTTACATGAAAGAGGGTGTTCTTGAAATTAATAAGAAACAAATTCATTTCAAAGTATTACTGATACTGATTCATAGTACTTTTGTCATGAATTTTCTCATGTAGGAAATGCTATAAAATACTGTCACAAAGAGACTTTTTTTGTCAGCATAAAAAGTGCCCTTTCATGCCTGAAAAGTTTAGGAAAAGAGTTGAGAGAAAAAGATCTATAGCACTGGTCTCCAAACTCTTGAGAATTAGCTCCCTTATCACTAAAAAGATTTGAGTAAACACTCTTCGTATATGTCTATTATAAATTATGTATGACAGTACTAATATGTAATATTATGAATATTCACAAAAATAGAAAACAAAATAAGTAAAATAAAGTAGCAGAGAACTTCTTATTTTTTTCCTTTTACACCCTTATGGCACCTTACACCTCGCTTTGGAGACCAGGGTGGATTCTGGGAAGGTGGAAAGAGTGATTTTGTTTTTCCCCTTTAAGACAGACTTTAAAGTTGAATGAGCTGTTTTAAATCAAGATCCTAGTTCAGTTTGCTTAAGTCCCATTGGTCGCCAGCTCCACTTTTCCATCACAAGGATCACAGCGTGGGGCGTGGTCAAGTGGAGATAAGGAGCCATGTAATTAATTAACTGCTGAGCTCAGAGCAAAACGTCTTGTCCTGAGGGTCTCACAACCAGCACTGGGCACTTGCGGGGCGGGGAGGGGCAGGCGTGCAAAGCCTCAGACCAGCCTTCTCAGTTGTTTTCCATTCACGAGCCCAGAAGCTGTGTTGTGCCGATTGGGGTGGTTTTCTGTACCTCGTCCAGTTTCACTTTTCTCCTTCCCCCAGACCCAGGGAGGTATCTAAATTTGGTTCCTGTGTTCCCTTATTGACACACTGCAAAGGGCCCACCTGATTGTGGAAAACAACCTATTTGATAAAAAGACTCAGTTTCCTACTTTATTGTCTCGGTCTGATGTCCATGGCAGTTTTCTGTTGTTGCCACCTTCCTCAAGACTTAACAAAGACTCCCAGTTACCTAAGAAGTCAAATCTAACCTCCTCATCTTGGCCTGCAAGCCTCCACTTTCCCTCTCCCAGTCATCCCTTATATGTCTTTAATTTTAAACCTCCCCCTCAGTCAGACTGGTCACCTACTGCCTTCCCTGACACCCCCAAGCCCCCAACCCCATCCCAGACACGGACATACACACACACTTGCTTATTTTGTCTTTATGGCCTCAGGCTGCGCACTCCTAGTGGAAAGCCATCTCCTTCTTCTCCATCAGTCAAAACCCTACCTGCTCTTCAAAACGAAGTGAGTCCCACTTTGTGTATAAAGATTTTACTAACTCAGTGTTTCTCCAAGTGTGGTCCTCAGATGGCCTGCATCCAGATCACTGAGGATGCTTGTTACAAATGTGAACCCTTGATTCTCAGAACTTGGGAACCATAATACTGGAAGTGAGGCCCAGAATCTGCATTTGAACAGGGTGCTTGTGACGCACGATGCAATTGGAGGACCACTGTTGTCTGGTTACTTAGGACACAGCCCTCTCTTTGGCCCAAGTCCATTTTTCTCTTCAATTGAGACCAATAGAACAGGCATCTTCTGAGTGTTCTACAAAGACTTGTTGGCTTCTGGATCACTTTTAGGGCTCTTCCATAGAAGCTTTGTTCTCATTGTCAGCAAGGAGGTCCTGCATATTCGGACCATCTGAGGGCTGCAGGCACCAAATGCAAGTCCTTTCACATCCTCCCTCCTGTCATTGACTAGCCCTGTCCTGTGAACCCAGGCTGCGGGGGCCAAAGGGACAGCGGACTGCAGGCCGGAGGTCTGAGGGGCACAGTCGGCCTACTTGGCAAGGGTTTATGTTTACCAGCTCCAAGGTGCTGCACAGAGGAGAGCTGAAAGTGAATACCTGCCATGGCTGTCTTCAGCAGAGTGGAGGAGAACTCCTAGGACAATGTGTTCTCTGCTGGCCTTTCTCTTTTTTCCCAGGCTTCCCCTTTCCCACAAGAGATCACTAGACATGAGTGAGCTAGGCTGGAAGATGAGGGAATAGTTCTGTAAACTGAATGTTCCCAACTCAACCTTTGTTAACTGGACAAATAGCAGTTCAAGTATGTGGCCAGAACACCAGTCTTTAAAGTTAGAGAACAAGGAATAACAGGCCACAAGTTCTATCCAGCTGCGGTTTGGCATTCCTTTTGTCTTAGGGGCCGCACTGTATTTAGAAATTAGATTCTGTGCGCGCGCGTGTGTGTATGTGTGTGTGTGTGTGTGTGTGTGGCCAATTAGTATTACCAGCTTCATATTTGGATTGAATATCCCCAGATGGAAGTAATTGTATCCCTAAGCCCTTGTATTTATAGAATGCCGTTCTCAGCTCAAAACAGCATTCTGTGGCCTAACCTAGTTTGTTCCTGGACTGTCTCCATGTGTTTTGTAAAGGGGCAGCTTCTGTAGCTATTGTTGTCATTTTACAGTTGGAGGATGGAGAAGCTTTGTGGGTTGAAAATGTCAAGTGGCATTAGCGGCAGAATTGGGAATGGGATAGTGAGCTTCTACTCCTGTCTCTATCAGTGATTTCCAAACGGAAGTCCTCAGACTTATACTGCGATGGTAGCTTAAGAAGCACTTGTGGAGTTAATTAAAAATATGGATTCCTGGACCCCCTTCCTCTAGAGATTCCAGCTCAGCAGGTCTGGGGTGGGGCCCAGGAATCTATATTCTTTACAAGCATTCCAGACCATTCTGATGCACCGCCAGTTTGGGGAACTAATACTATAGACCATATGACAACCACACTGCCCACCCAACCCCTCTCACAAATGTCTTTGACTGAAACATGCTTTTTTAATGGTTTTCTTCTTGCTACCCACCCTCAAACCTCCCCAGGCCTCCCAGCTCAGGCCAAGAAACATGCTGAATCGGCCAAGAACACGCTGCTGACCTGGAAGGGAAAGACGACCTCAGACAAGGAGAAAAAGGAAATCCTGGATGCTCTGGTCATGCTCTATTATACTCTGGGGGTGGCCTGGCTCCTGCAGAACCAATATCCTTCCCTTTCCAGCGGGGTCTGGTGAGGAGAGCCGGGGGCCAGATGGGTCATCTCACATAGGACCTCCATTCATGTCTTATCTCCATCTAGAAAGGTATGACGGTTCCTCCTGTGTCAATTCCTATGAGCTGTGGGAGAGAGCTCACCGGGACACATCCCCCAGCCAGTTGAAAGTTTTCAGCGTCTGTCTTGCTCTTCAGTGAGTACCCAGGAAAATGAGTATTAGTAATGAGACATGGGTGAGAGTGGTGGTGGTAGGGTAGGAAGTGGGAGAATGGGTGGTAATTGTAAAGCACTGTTTGTCAAACTAGTCTGCACATTGTAATCCCCTGAAGAATTAGTGCTGTTTGGGTCCCACCTCAGAGGTTGTGATTTAATAGGTCTGACGTGTGTCTGTTCATTGAGATTTTTAAAATCACCCCCCCCCCCCGGGGATTATAACATTTTAGTGTTTCTGACATGCCGTTGAGAATACTGCCTGTGAAGCTGGAGTCCAAGCAAAACAGACAAAAGAAGTAATTCTCCATATCCCCAGGGGGGAACTGTCCTATATGCCTCTCCTCAAAAAACTTGTGATTTTGACAGCCTTTGGGTACCATCTCCACTTGAAGACTATTAAGGGTATTTCATGTTCCTGAATAATCATGAGCCCTCTTTGAGCCCCCAATTTCTCCTCTCTACACACCCCCTGTCTACTTTTTTGGTCTGATGCTCAACTTGCAAATCGGATCTGTGGACTTCCTCTGTTATACCCTTTGCAGGGGGCTATTGAAAATGTGGGAACCAAATGTCCGTTTGGGAATAAGGAAATTTTCTTTCCTATTTGCCTTTGGCCAAAACCCTGCTTTGCTTGGACTTTCTACACTACTCAGAAAGTCCCTTTCAGCAGAATTAGTTCCTCTGTTTTACCATTCATAGGAACCAACTTGGGAAAAATGCATAACTGCTGTCAGGCAGAAGACACCGCTAAAGAAAATCTAGTGTAATGTACAATTTCCGTTCACGCTTCCAAGTGCTCACCACCCACATCAGCCTTGGAGTCAGGCAACCACCACAGGAAACCCAAGGCCCTGTTCCTTTTCTAAAGAATTCTCCCTTCTTGACAACATATACATATGGGAAATCAAGAGCATAGTGACGTGCTCATTTTCAAATACTGCTTTGTTTTCCCAGAGAGCCCTTTTGTTTGCTGACTGTTTTCCCTGAAAATAAGGCCTAGCCGGACCATCAGCTCGAATGTGTCTTTTGGAGCAAAAATTAATATAAGACCCGGTCTTATATAAGACCCATTATCATATTATATTATATAATATTATATTATGTTATACCCAGTCTTATATTATGTAAGACCCGGTATTATACCCAATCTTATATTAAATATAATATTATTTAATGTAATATTTAATAAAATATATTAAAATAAGACCGGGTCTTATATTAATTTTTGCTCCAAGAGATGCATTAGAGCTGATGGTCTGGCTAGGTCTTATTTTCAGGGAAACACGGTATCAACTGCTGTCCCTGGGCAGAGGGGGAGGTTCTGTGCTTGGTACTTTCCTTGACTGTTTCACTGGCAGAGAAGCTTATTTCAACCTGCAGAAGGCAGAGAGAAACATGAAGGAGCTGAAAGAATTATGTAAGGGAGGCATTTGTCCACATGGATTACAAGTCTCAGAGAAAGACCTAACAGTTGCTTTGGGCAGGTAAGATCTGGGCTTAGAGAAGCTTAAGCTTTTATGAATGATGCCTGGAATTTCATGATTCTCCTGTACTCTCTTTATTAAGGGGAGAAAAAATGTTCAGAGCAAAAGTAAATAAATGAGTACATAAATAAATAAATAAATAAGAGTCAAATGATGATAAAAAAAGACTTGCATTTACCAAACACATACACCGTGCTGTATGTGCACTGTCTCATTACATCTTTACAGCTACTACTGAAATACTTGGTACAATTATTATCTCATTAGAGGGCAAGAACACTGAACTTGAGGTTAAACCATCTGTTCGAGGTAACAAGCTTTAAGTTTTGGATCCGTGATTTGAATTCACGGATGCTTTAGTCCTTCTTATACTGCCTCTCACACTTACTCTAAAAGTACACGTTTTTTCCTAAATTGCAACCTCCTTTTGTCGTTAAGTATAATACCTTAAAAAATGAAAAGGGAACACTTAATGAAGACAATTTATTGGTGGCCCATGAAAGCTATGCGTAGCATGTGCATTTTTAAGAAAAGCTCTGTTCCATGTAGAAACAAAAGTTCATGGAATTTGTTCAAGATAGAACAAGACTTAACTGTTTTGCAGTTGAGTTAGGGATCCTCTGAGAATCAGAATATTTAGATATGAGAGTGGGCCCATCAGATTATCAGAAAAAGAAATATAATGAAAGGTTTACTGTTCCCTAGATTTTTCAAATATCTTCACATCCTTGAAAGCAGTCTGTTTCCAAAACTGTAAGTACTTGGCATGTAGGGTAGATGACTGAATGGTAAGTAAATGAAGTACATGAGTCATGCATGCCTCCTCTAAACAACCATGAATCTAGAAGTCAAATGGGAAATAACAGGGAGATGGTTGAATGTCCAGAGCTAAATCAAAGTATCTGTAAATCAGAGTCTAGTGAATGTCTCCTGCTGTCACACAGGGCAGTGGCTAAGGTTTTTGTGCCTTATGTGAAAGGTAGCCTTGTTCCTTTTTCAGAATAAATTCTAGTGTATATTTCATTCATTCCACAGTATTTATTGAGTACCTATTTTGTGCATGCACTATTCTAAGTGTTGGAAAGCTTACTAAGTAAAACTACACCCTAGACGTTGTTCTAAGTGGTTTGCATAATTTCATTCAATCCTCACCACAAGCCTATGAGGTAGGTATTTTTATGATTTTCATTTTACAGATAAGAAAATTAAAGCACAGAAAGATTAACTCAAGGTGACAGAATTAATAGGTAGAAGAGCCAGCGTTGGGTTATCTGAATCCACAGCTCACCTTCTCTACCACATTGACTTATGTTCAATATTGCCCAAATATCTGGTAAGGGCAAATTCCTTGTCCCATTTTAAAGGTGGGGAAAACTTGGCTAATAGCTCCCTTTAAGCTCTTAATGAGAGGCATTATCATTCTGTAACATCTGCTCTTATGGTCAAGGGAACTAGTAGTCTGATTGATCAAAAAAATTTTTTGTGAAGAATTATTAGATAACATGCCAATACTCTTTTGATTGTTAATCCTAATCTTCAGAGGAAGGATAAACCTTCCACTTAAAATAAATTGTCACTGTGCCTTATATAAAATAATTTTATACACACATATTTTTAATTCAATTTGGGTATACAAAGATGGGGGCAAGGGGAGAGGGAAAAGTAATATTGATTGTGTACTATATGTTAGGTGATTTTACATATAATTTTCAGTCACAACCTTGTAATTTAGGTATTCTTAACCCTGTTTTATTTGGAAGGAAATAAAAGCTCCTGGAGTTTGATCATAAAGCTAATTATGAGACCCAGCTTTGAACTACCCATGTTTCCATTGTGCCTGCTGTCTCTAGAAAACCAAACCATAATGAGATACTATTTTATTCTCCTTAAAAAAGTTATAGTCCACATTTTGTTTTGGAAAATTTGAAAATCATATGAAGGAGAAAATAAAAGTCAATTGTAATACCACCCATATATAACTGCTATGAACATTTTATATATATTTATATTTATGTTTATGTGTATATGCATATATGAATATATATGAATGAGCATATATATGAACATTGTGTGTATGTATATAAAATGTTCATAGCAGTTACGTTTATGTATGTCAAGATCATATTTTAAGTAGTTTTAAAATGTAGCACATTTTGAATTTCTCTAGTCTGAAAAGAAAATGATTGTTAATGTCTGAAGTATTTTACTGTATCATGTCATAATTTATTTAACCTCCCCTTTTTGCGAGGGATATTTACATTGTTTTCTCCATCTTCTCTCATTTTTAAGGAGGAATAAACTAAATCAAATAAAACAAAGTAAACACTTTCCTAGGACTGAAAGAGAGGGAGCCAGAGGTATTAAAATCTTATTTTGATTTTAGAAAGTTTATGTTTATGGGTAACTTATCCCATCTTGTAAATTACTGGAAGCCATTTTTTTTATTTGCTTTTTTTTTTTTTTTTTTTTTTAAGTAAAATTAGACTGTAGCACGACATATTAATGGGTTTGATTAATGGTAGTCATTGCAATCCAGTGGGTAAAATGCAGGTTAATTGGAGTTTGCTTACAGCAAGGCTGGATTTTGAGCCAATCGCTGAGATGATTGGCCTATGAAGGCCAAATTGTTTAGTTCTTAGAATCAGTTCCTTTTGTGTCTGTAAAATAAGTCGCGTCTCTGTGACTTTCCATCTTCATCCCTTTTCTTGTAGAGCCTCCTTGGCCATCCACAGGCTGAACCTAGCTCTGGCATACTTTGAAAAGGCAGTTGGCAATGTTATTGCTACCAAGGGTGATAGGACGTCAGATCTGGTCACTCTGTACGAGGAAATGGCCCAGATTGAGCAGCTGAGGAGGAACCACGACCAGGCCATCCAGTACTTGCAGCAGGTTGGTAGGTTGGCTGGAGCCCCAGTCAGGTGGCTGTGTTTGGCCACAGGCCCAGTTCCCAGGGCCAGGGAAGCTTGAGCTTCTCAGAAGAACAAGGGATGGGACAGATTTCCATTTTAACCCCAACTTCCCTCCAGATCCACACCAGAGCCCTTTCTCAACCTTAAATGACCTGGGTGGAGAAGACTGACTCAGTGTGGGTGTATCTGCTGCGTGACCTGATCTGAGCCAGCAGTTCTCCTCCCAGGCCTGCCCTCATCTCTGTTAGTGCTAGGAAAAGGTAGCCCAGTGAGTCTATTCCAGGGATCAAAGCCGTAGGGACAACTGAACTTAAATCTTTAGCAAATCTGAAGGGCTTTTTAAATGGAAAATCATGGTATTTTGTTACTGTCATGTGTCCTCTAAGCTAGTCTAGCTAGTTTTATTTCCAAGTCTAAGGTTAAACTAATAAAAAAGTGTTTTGCTCAGAGGTAACTAATTTGACACCTGCCCAAGGGAAAACAAAACACAAGAAGGAATGTTGTGTCTGTCATAATAAAAACAGTTTAGGGTACTTTTACGCATCATGTACTGAAATCGTCCCTTGAAATTGCTAGTTAAATTCACCTTCTCTCCCTCAAGTGAGAACCCTACTTGTGGTTTCAGCTATTTCCTATAGCCAAAAACGGATCAAAATAATAGGATTTCCTGTATCGTAGAAAAGGTGCAATGCAATCCAACAGTATGTATGAAAACAGTCTGATACAGAAGAAAAGGCACTGCAGACAAATCAAAAGTTATTAACATCACACAGTGGAGAAAGCTGTTAGTGAAAGCTGCTCTGAAGGCAGGGAGTCCACTGCTTACAGAGAAAGCCCACCCAATTTTGTGTCCAAGACTTTTTTAAAGCAGTGGTTAAGTCAGAATGGATAAAACAGTAAATAATTAGTGTTTCTCAATAACAACAAAAAATAATAGTTCACTTTTATGGAATGCTCTTAATATGTGCACTTGAGGGTGTACTCATTTAATCCATGTCAATAACCCTGTGAAATAGGGTTATGATTATTTTTTCTCATTTTAAGGATGTGGAAACTGAAGCACAGAGAGTTACAGTTGAAGTTGGGTAGTGAGCAAGTGGTGGAGCAGGGATTTAAATTCAGAAAGTTTGGCTCCAGAGCCTGGACTCTTTAACAACTCTGCATTGTGTCCCAGCTCCAAAATGTCTGATAATCTCTGGAGTGCCTTAAAACACCTCCTGGTGTTTGGTCTGTGGAATATGACGCACAGCTGGTTCTTGTCTTGCTGTTGGGTGGTGCGGACTAGAAGTTTTCTCTCTTCTTTACTCTTCCAAAGTGACTCCACCATTTTAGCATAACTAATAACAATAATAATAATAATATCTGTACTTCCCTGGTGCTTATTACATTCCAGGTGGTTTTCTAAATACTTTACAGATATTGATTCATTTAATCTTTACAACAACTGCTTGTAACAAATACTATTTTTGTCATCCTTGTCTTATATTTGAAGTCAGTGACTTGCCTTGTGTCACCGTAAGTGGCCAAGCTGATACGGGAACCCAGGCAGTATGGTTCTAGGATCCATGCGTTACTCTATCAAACTTCCTTTGATACTGAACCTTTGAGAGGCTGAGCTAAAGTTATGATTATTTTTGCTATGAAACCTTATAAAAAAATAATAATAGCTAACATTTATTGAGAATTTACCATGTAATGGGTACTATGCCCTGTGGTTTGCATGTACCATCTCATTTAATCTTTCCCAAACCGTAATCAGTGGAAACTATATATTCTTTCTACATATAAAGATGAAATTACTTGTTCAAGACTCACAGGACTCGGACTCAAACTTATCTCTCATGTAACTTCATAGTTAGATATATATCAGCTCTCAATCAGCTAGCAATTCTGTGAGAACTATAGAAAATCTACAGCGAATCACCATCATTTGGGTGCTTACTTTGTCACGATTTTCTCTGTTCCAGGCCCATTCTATCTGTATTTCTTTGTTCACTGAAGTCAGCCCCCAAACTGCAGAGGCGAGCGTGTTATTAGCCAAGGCTTATACCATGTCTGGAGAGGCCCGGCACATGGGTAGGTAAAAGAGGTGGCCTTCTAGTTGTCATAATTTCCCAGTCATGGGAGGGAAGCACAGTGGCTAATGGTCTGTCTGTCAATACGGACAGATTATAATTAACTATTCATGCCTGTGATGGAAAGATAAGACCATTTTGTATAGAATCATTTACACATTAGTTTAGGCACAATATATATCTTCCCAAATTAGATGGAATATCACAACTAATAAGATCATGATTTCTATTTCCTTTATTCTGTTCGAATCTCAGCAACATTTACCTGCATAAAGAGTAGAGATGATATACGCTATGAATGCGACCTCTGATAAGGAAATCCAGTCACAAAAGAGAAAATCATGGGCTTCTCCATTCTTCCTCCTCCACTCTCAACCTCCCCTTGACTCTTTTCCTCTAGCTTACAAGAGAGAATGTTTGTAGCCGCTGAAATTGTCTTGGTGTATATTCAGAAGTGAGGTACTAGTGGTTCTAGAGGAAAGCCAAGTGACGAATTCATTCTTCAACAGTCGTCCTTTGTCAGGCAAGGCATCCTTTTGAAAGTGTGTAGCTTTGGGAGAGACACAAAGGAACTGGTGAGAGAGGATGTGTCCCATGCTCAGCTGGCTTGATCAGATTAATGGACACCAATGAATTCCATGGCCCATCGGGAGGAATTTGGGATTTGTGAAGAATGTAATTTAAACATTTTTAAAATGTTGATTTTCCCTGCTTATAAAAGTAATCCATGGTGGCTGATTAGCTCTGTTAGTTAGAGCATGGTGCTAATAACACCAAGGTTGCCAGTTCAATCCTTGTATGGGCGACTGTGAGCAGCATCCGCCTTGAAAAAAAAAAGTAAAGTTAAAAAAATAAATCCACTTTGGTGTACATTATTTTCCAGTCATGTATGAGAGAGAGAGAGAGAGAGAGAGAGAGAGAGAGAGAATTATAGGGAAAGTTTTGCATCCCACATTTTTTCCGCTTTGGTATTTCCCCATGTCATTAAATAAACATTCTTTTTTCAGTTTTCAGAAGTTATTATAATGTTTTGATTATTGTTTTCCTTAGCATAAATGTTCACTGAAGACTTCCTGATTCTGTTTTCTAGCTAACCATCGTGCTCCTTTTTAAAATTTCCTTGTGTATTTTTGCAGTATTTGTAGTACATCTATATATATTTGAGTTTTTAAAAATAGTCTTCATGGTTGTAACAATTTTAAACTATTTGTCAAGATGTAAAAGTTCTTTAAGTTAGAAAAAGTTTATGCTTATGGAGTTGGGAGATTCTAAGGTGACCTTATTCTTTTCTTACATACTAATTTTTAACTTTAAAGAATATCTGGATCTTCATTTCACGTCATTCACTAAATTCCAGATGGATTAACATTTTGAACATCAAAACTGAAAACTACGGTACTTGAATTTTTAAAATTAAAAATTGGTGTAAAGAAGAACTCTCAGAGCACACAAAGGTATACCACAAAGGAATGATAGATTTAATTATAAAAAGATCTAAAACTTGTGCCTGTCACAAGATACCACAAATAAATTAAAAACAAAAAACCAAGATGACAGATAACCTGAATAGTCCCTTAATTATTTAAAAAAAAAAAAGAGAGAAAAGAATTTGTTGTTAACCTTTTGAGAAAGAAATCTCCAAGCCTATGTAATTCTACCTAATATTTATTAGGTAGAATTATTCTACCTAATATTTAAGAAAGAATAATACCCATCCGACGTAATCTTTTCCAGAAAATTGAAGAAGAGGGAACACTTTCCAGTTCATTTTATGAGGCCAGCATTACCCTGATACCAAAACCAGGCAAAGACATTACAAGAAAAAAACAAAACAAATAAAAAACTACTACAGACCAATACCTTTCATGTACATTGACGTAAAAAATCCTTAACAAAATATATAGCAATAAAAAAGAAATGCGAGGTGTGATTAAAAAAAAAATACAGTGAATGTTTAAATAAAAAAATTATTACAGTAAAAGACACATTGCCATTCATCCCCCTCAAAATACTCCCTCTCGCTTCGAACACACTTATCCCATCATTTTTGCCACTTTCTGAAGCAGTTCTGGAAGTCTTATTTCATGAGTGTCTTTAGTTGTGCTGTTGTGGCTGCCCTGATGTCCTGAATCAATTCAAAATGTTTACCTTTCATGGTCTTTTTGACCTTGGGGAAGAGCCAGAAGTCGCACAGTGCCGTATCCGGTAAATAAGGTGGATGACGATATGCCATAATGTTTTAATTTGACAGAAATTGCTGTACCAGAAGCCATGGGTAACATGGAGCCTTTCTGTTGTGATCACAAAATACGGTGAATGCTGCTGCCGAGTGCCATCCAACGGAAAGGCAGGGATATTCAATATGGGAAGCAGCGCATCGAACCTTAGTAACAGTGTGTGACAGGTTTCAACTTGTTTTGTGCAGTCAGTCGGGTATGAGCTACGGTTGAGAGAAGGTGTGCTTTAAAGTGTGTTGTAAATCATCCTCCATCATGGCAACACTCCATGTCACACATCGCTTCTGGTATGGCAATTTCTGTGAAAAAAAAACATTACAATGTGTCCTCATCCACCTTATTCACCAGATCTGGCACTGTGCAACTTCTGGCTCTTCCCCAAAGTCAAAATGATTCAGGGCATCAAGACAGCCATAACAGCGCAACTAAAGACACTCACACCTCCAGAACTGCTTCAGGAAAGTGGCAAGAATGATGGGATAAATGTGTTCGAAGCAAGGGAGAGTATTTTGAGGGGGATTGATAGCAATGTGTCTTTTACTGTAATAATTTTTTTTATTTAAATATTCACCGAATTGTTTGATCACACCTTGCACACTATGATCAAGTGAGGTTTTTTTTTCTTTTTATCTTGAGAGTGTCACGCTAGTTCAGTATTCAAACCTGAATCAATGTACTCTACCATATTAACAATCCAAAGGGGAAAAGCACATATTCTTATCAATTGAAACGGAAGCAGGAAAGCATGTGACAAGATTCAACCTCCATTTAGGATGAAAGGGGAACTCCTGGTAAAAGCATGTACAGGAAAACCTACAGCTAACAGAGTGATTATTGGTGAAAGACTGAAAGCTTTCCTCATAGGATCAGGAATGAGACAAGGATGGTCACTCACCACTGTCCTTCAACATAATCCCGGAAGTTCTAGGCATGGACTTGAAGCATGAAAATGTTTAGTTAATTGAGCCAGGGCTGAAATTAGACCCTTGTAAAGGCGAGCAGCTTGCCTTAAATCATTGTTTCCCTTTGTTTTGCAGATGTTGCTGAGATATATTTTATAAAAAGTATCAGTGCATATCAAACTGCATTGGGCCCAGAGGATTGTCAAACACTGATGGCCATTGAAGACTTTTACAAGTGGCTTATCCATAATGGGAAAAAAGAGGTAAATATGATCAACTTATAAACGCAATTGCTAGTTTGTTTATTGATTGGGACAGCCTTTTTTATCTCACGATTCAGAAACTGGAGCTCAGAGAAGTCCCAGGTAAAGTCAGGAATAAAAATAGGGCTGGTGTAAATTGGTATTAAAACCAAAAAGTATTTTTCTTGTATATTGATATGTGAGAGCCTTTGAATCCAGGACTCTCATAATCTATGGCCCTGTAAATTTAATATTTTAAGTCAAAATTGGCTTCCAGCATTGGATCTAACTGCTAGTTTTTTTCTCTTGATATATTATTTTCTTCTCGGTTTCTGATCTTAAGCTCTTTATTAGCCAAAATTTTGTTTCCACATTAAAAATTAAAGGTGTAGAAAATGCTTTTGACTGCTGACCTTTTTAGTTAGAAGTCCCATGAATCTAGTCTACTCCTTAGAATCTTTTGACCTGAATTTTATATATTAAGTACACAGCATGAATGCAGTGAAGACCTTTGTCTGTCATGAGAGCTCACCAAGCCAACTTTATACTGTCCCAGGCAAGTGAGAAACTTGTATGGATCTGGCATTGTCTTGTTGGTCATGCAACCAACAGTTTAAGAGTATGGCTGTAGGCACACGATAAGTAAGAATTTCTCCAAGAATGAAGAACAAGTTTCTTTTATTCCATATTTGAAGATTTTTATAAATGGTGGCATTTTTTTTTTAGTTCTATTTTAACTACCACTTTTAAAGGCAAAAACCTTACTGCGGTTTCCAACATTTTTTTTACAGTGGCCATGATATTTTCTGTTGGTTCAGAAGATGAACATGAGATCTCAATGCCACAGATTGATCTAATATTTTAATTTTATTTTCAAAGATGTGCAAGTACTTTGTTAGAACATCATAGCTTATCCTTGTCATGTTCTGGTACAACGAAGGTCATGACTTTGTGGTAAGACACTGGTACCAATGCCTGATGGCCTTCTGCTTCTAACCAAGTGTACCGTGCTCCTGGTCAGAGATGTGATTGGACCTGAGTGCCAGGTGGCTCTGAATCTAAGCCATAGACAGGACTATGGGCAGGTCACTTTTACTACTAGAAAACAAGCTCCAGGAGGGCAAGGGTTTTTCTGTTTTGTTTCCACAGTGCCTGAAACAGTAACGGATACATAGAAAGTGCTCAATAACTTTTGAATTAATTTGCTGAATTTTGTAACACATTTCCTGTGGGTAAATTCATTTTTAAAAGGAGCTTTTTCTCCTACCATCAAGCCTGATATGAGCCTCTAGGCGTGTTCAGAAGGGAATTGTGTTCCCAGGGAATATAATTTGTTTTTTTAATATAGAGGTTTAATCTGCCACTGATTAAAAAAAAAAATGAACAGGTTCCATTGGCCAGAACCGCCATCTTCCAGTAATTCCTCAAAAGGACGAACACAAAGGAAAGAGAAGAGGTACCTGCTATATGTTCTCTAGGCCTTTTAGAAAACATGGACACATACAAAGTTCTGACAATTAAGTTCGTGAACTCATCCTAGAAAAAGTGCTACAAAGCTCATTGCTGAATATCACTACAGTCACCTTCGAAGTACTCCCCTTGGGAAGCTATGCACCGACGCCAGCACCTAGTCCACCCTTCAAAGCAATTTTGGAACTCTTTTTCTGGAATGGCCATCAGAGCTGTCGTCGTATTACCCTTGAAGTCCTGAATGTCATCAAAATGTCTTCCTTTCAATTTCTTTTACCTTTGGGTAAAGAAAGAAGTCGTTGGGGGCCAGATCAGGGGAGTAAGGAGGGTGTTCCAATATAGTTGTTTGTTTACTGGCTAAAAACTCTCACAGACAGTGCTGTGTGAGCTGGTCCATTGTCGTGATGCGAGAGCCATGAATTGTTGGTGAAAAGTTCAGGCCGTCTAACTTTTTCATGCAGCCTTTTCAGCACTTCCAAATAGTAAACTTGGTTAACTGTTTGTCCAGTTGGTACAAATTCATAATGAATAAGCCCTCTGATATCAAAAAACATTAGCAACATCGTTGCAACAAGTTTGCAAACTTAGTTGTCAGACCTCATGTATGGGAATCTATAGGAAAGGTGGTAATTGTATACAGTAAAGGAATGGGCATTGTTCAAAACAGAATATCCCACAAATGTGACTGTGGCAAAACTGAAAGGATCTATCTACAATGTTACCCAGCATGCTGTTGGCATTGCAAACGAAAAGGGCAAGATTTTTGCCAAGAGAATTCATGTATACGTTGAGCATATGAAGCACTCTAAGAGCCAAGATCAGTTCCTGAAATGCATGAAAGAAAGTGATCAGAAAAAGAAGGAAGCCAAAGAAAATGATGCATGGGTTCAACTGAAGTGCCAGCCTGCTCCACTCACAGAAGCACACTCTGTGAGAACCAACGGAAAGCAACCTGAACTACTGGAACCCTTTCCCTAGGAATAGATAGATTAGATAAGAAAAAAAAAGACTCACAGAAGTGAAAGAGGAAACATTACAATAGATGCCACAGAAATTAAAAGGATTATAAGAGACTACTATGAATGATGATCTTCCAACAAATTTGAATAACCTAGAAGAAACGCTGAATTCCTAGAAACATACAACCTACCGAGACTGAACCATGAAGAAATAGAAAGTCTGAACAGACCTATAACTAGTAAGGAGATCGAATCAGTAATCAAAAACCTCCCAACAAGGGAAAGCCCAGGAACAAATGGCTTCAAATGGCTGGTGAATTCTACCAGACATTTAAAGAAGAATGAATTCCAATCCTCCTCAAACTTTTCCAAAGAATTGAAGTGGTAGGAGCACTTCGAAACATTTTATGAAACCAATGTTACCTTGACACCAAAGCTAGAAAAAGACTGTAAGAAAAGAAAACTGCAGAATATCCCTGATGAATATAGGTGCAAAATTCTCAACAAAATACTAGCAAACTGAATTTAATTTAACAGCACATCACAAAGATCACACACCATGACGACCATGTGGGATTTTGGTTTTCAACATATGAAAACAATCAATGTGATCCATTAACAGAATGAAGGATAGAAATCACGTGATCATTGCAAAGATGCAGCAAAAGCATTTGACAAAAACCAACACCTTTTCATAATAAAAACATTCAACAAACTAGGAATGATAAAGGCCATATATTAAAAGCCCACTGCCACTATCATACTGAATGGTGAAAAACTGAAAGCTTTCCTCTAAGATCAAGAATAAAACAAGGATGCCCAGTCTTGCCACTTTTATTCAACATAGTGCTGGAAGTACTAGCCAGAGCAATTAGGCATGAAATAGAAATAAACAGCATCCAAATTGGAAAGGAAGAAGAAAAATTATGTCTGTTTGCAGATTACATGATCGTATATATATAGAAAACCCTAAAAATCTTATATGTAGAAAACCCTATGAGTTCCTGTTTCTCATTTGTTTGTCTTGTTCTTTTGTTGTTTTTGGCTTATATACCACATATCAGTGAAATCACATGGTTCTCTGCTTTTTCTGTCTGACTTGTTTTGCTCAGCATTACTCTCTCAAGAACTCATAGACACAGACAATAGTTTAGTGGTTGCCAGAGGGTAAGGGGGGCGGGGGGTAGGGGGTGGGAGATGAGGGTAAGGGGGATCGAATATATGGTGATGGAAGGAGAACTGACTCTGGGTGATGAACACACAATGGGATTTATAGATGATGTAATACAGAATTGTACACCTGAAATCTATGTAATTTTACTAACAATTGTCACCCCAATAAATTTAATAAAAAAAAAAAAAAAGAAAACCCTAAAGATCTTATATGTAGAAAACCCTTAAAAAATTGTTTGAACTAATAAATGAATTCAGCCAAATTGCAGGGTAAAAATCAACATACAAAAATCCGTTGAATTTCTATACACTAACAATGGACAATCTGAAAAGGAAATGAAGAAAACACTCCCATTTACAATAACATCAAAAAGAATAAAATACTTAGGAATAAACTTAGCCAAGGAAGCAAAAGACTTGTACACTGAAGAAAATAAACAGATTACATGCACGTTTTCCTACTCTAAAAAGTGCAAAGACAATGTAGAGCCTCGAGATTCCTGAATTAATGGCCATGTTTCGTGGAAAACAGCGATTAACATCCTTTTTATGTATTGTTAGTTCTGACATGCCACATATGAAGGATGTGATTACATGTTCAACTCAGTTCCAGACATTTATAAATATCAACATAGATAATACAGGCAGAGGGTGGTGAGCAATTCTTGAGGATTTGAGCAATCACTACGCCACTTCACTCCTAAATAAAGGACATTGGGAAGTTAAATGAATACAAGAAGTGTTCTATGAATAATTTCCAATGTATACTTAATTTTTTTCTAAATAATTTGCTGTATAGTAAGTAGTTAAGAGTGACAGCTGGGCTGAAATACAACTGGCCTGGACTTTAAAAATTTGTCAGTGTCACGAAAGATTTAACAGGCAGGAGAATTATTAAAGAAGACTAAGAATCATGAAAACTAAATGCAATATGTGATTCTTAATATTTGAAACAGATATAATTTTACTTCTTCCTGTCCAATTTGGACGCTTGCTTTCTGCTCCTGGCCTAATTGCTCTGGCTAGCACTTCCAGCACTATGTTGAATAAAAGTGGCAAGTGTGGGCATCCTTGTCAAAACAGAGTTTTAAAAATTATGAAGAACATTATTGGTACAATTGGGAAATTTGAATATGGAGCATATATTAGTTTAATAGTATTATATCAATATAAAATTTATTGAGAGTGATAATATTTTTGTAGTTATGTAGGAGAAGATCTTGTTCTAAGAAGGTACATGCTTAAGTATTTAGGGATAAAGTATCATAACTGCTTAACTTATTTTTGACAAAAATATGTATGTATCTATTTTATTTTTTGTTTGTTTATTTGTTTTATTTTATTATTAGTTTCAGGTGTACAAAACAACATAATGATTAGACATTTACACCCCTCACAAAGTGATAACACCCACCAAGTCCACTACCCCTCTGACATGGTATACAGCTGTTACAGGACCATTGCCTATATTCCCTGTGCTGTATTTTACATCCCGTTGTGTGTATTTATATATGTATATATTAAATATTATGTATAATATAGCGCATATTATATATATATATATATATATATATATATATATATATAATTTTTAATGAGAGGATGCAATAAAGCGAATGAGGCAAAATTATAGCCATTGGTGAATCTAGTGAAAATATTACAGATATTCATTCTACTATTCTTTCAGTTTTTCTGAAGGTTTAAAAATTTTCAAAATAATAGGTAGTTTAAGAAAAAAAGAGCCAGGGCTATGGAATTTAGACTTGTTTTGTTTAAATCCTGGCAGTGCCAACTATATGCTATGTGATCTTGGGCTAGATCCTGAGTTTTTGTTAGTCTCCATTTCTTCATCTATAACAATATTAGAATAATAGTTCTTATAGGGTAGCCACAAAGATTAAATTATATATATATATATATATATATATATATATATATATATATGAATTAGCTACTACTATTAATTATGAGCTTGAAACTAATTCTTCATAGAAACAAATTACTTAGGTCACAACTGCCTTCCTTTGGTGGGTTATGTTAGTGTGGAGTAGGGTGCCTCCTACTTAGAGTTCACGGACTAGAAGCTGCATGTTCCTTCAGAATTGCCAGCCTAATTAAAAAATTGTTTATTTTATTTCCTAGGAGGCTTACAGACTCATAAAGTGTTCATTGAAGTCTCAGGACATCAGCTATGGTAACTGTAGTGAAAAAGTGGCTGAAACTTATTATAACATGGGCAAAACATGTTTTGCCAAAGGAGACCTCAGAAAGGCAATTCGGCTGTTAAGGAAGGTGAATACTGTCGGGTTTTGTTTTATTTTCTCACAGGCTTATAAGCACAATATGAGGAGTGGGGTGTGTGTGTGTGTGTGTGTGTGTGTACGCACACCTTCCCTCCTTTCCCTTCCCTTCCATCTCTCTTTCCTTACTTCTCTCTCACTCTTTTTCTTTTTTTAAAAAGTCTTCTCTCTTGAAAAGTCTTCGCTTTTTTAGCTGTGCTGAGGGAGAGGACATGATACAGAATCTTTTGTTGTGTCTACCCCTGGACAGTCTCAAAAGAGCAACACCGCCACCTTGGAATGTAGGTAGGGTAGTGGCCGAATCTCGCTGAAAGCGTCCAAGGTGGGGTGGAATCAGAAACACCTTGTATAGCCATCCTTACTTAAGCACTAATTCCCCCTGCAAGGAGCTCAGACAACCCTGGACGTTCATTCCTTAGTAGTGGGATATGGCAAGACGGTGTGACTAAACAGCTCAACCAGTCAGTAAGTATACTGAGGGGCCAAGGCTAAAGACTTGGTAAGATCAGTAGCGATGTCTCTAAATAAAACCCACATGAGAGGAGAAGTTATGAAAGAACCTGCATTCAGGTGAACAGAGGGTGGAGTCAAAAGTGATTGACACGTATGCGTTGGCAAACATCAGATCTGGAGCGATTTTATCCTTTTTTTAGGTTAACTAAATGTAATCAGAAAATAAGTATGAAAATAGTGAATAACAGGAGAAAGGGGCCTTCATTTTGAAGATTTAGAGTTAAATGCAACCTTATGAATATAAGTTACAGGATCACAATGGCTTCCTCAAGGGAAGCATGGACATATGATGGCATCGATGTAATGGGATTAGAAACTTCTCGGGAAATAAAACTTTAAAATGAACGGGTGACACTGTGAGGCCAAAAGATGGGATGACGTTAAAAGGCTGAGTGAAATAAGAAGGGAAACAACAAATCTAATAAAATTAAATTCCACCTTGAAAATAGGAGAGTCTTAACATGTTGTAGTGAGGTTGAGCAAATCTAGAATTACAACAGTCAGTTGTAAAACAAACAAACAAACGAACGAACAAACAACACCAAATCCTGAGCCCCATCCCAGACCATCAAATAAGAAGTTCTAAGAGTTGGGTCCAGAATCTATATTTTTAATACTTCTAGAGGTGTAATATCCTGCCACTTTAAAAAATCTGTGATTTATATGACAAACTTGAAAAGTTCTAGAATGCAGAGGAAAAGGAGAGGGGGTATAATGAGAAAGTATTTGATGTGGAAAATAAAGTAGAGATTTAGCCAAAGAATTGGATGTTATTTCTGAAGATGACCTGTAATACTTGGAATAGAAACAGTAATCAAAGACATCATTGAAGGTATCTTTTCTGAAATGAAAAAAGACCCCAGCATATGCATTGTAAGGGATTACCTTATTCTACACAAAATCAGTGAAAGGAGAGCCCCATCTGGATTTTACCTCGCAATGAGTGTTTGATGGCCTGGCTATATTCTCCATTGGGAATAGGGATTCAACTTGGAGACTTAGGATATTGTAAGGGTAGGCAGAGGTTGTATCTTTGTTACCAGCTGTTATTCTTAGGGCTTTAGACATGGCCCTACCCCAGTGTCCCAGTCCAGAAAGGGAAGAAATGGAAAGGCCTTCTGGCAGCAGGGCTGTTGTTTCAAGGTCTGAACGTTATCCTCATGCTGGGTCTTCACTAGCAATGGGATGCTGGTGAAGATTCTGAACTAGACCGTGCTAACGGATGCCATTCTGGGGATTAAAAACTGCTCCTGGAGCTGAAAAGAAGGTAAGAGACCTCAGCAAAAGTTGTTGCTATGAAACCATGACCACAAACAAGAGCCTGAATACGTCAGTCACCCCCCTCTGCCCAAAAGTGGCACTGGTAGGTGCAGTGGAGTGGAATGATATACGTACAGTGTGAGGGATGCACAGCCTTCAATCCAGACTTCTTTTCTTCCTTGTTAGGGAACCAGGAGGACATGTGTGGGCGCTTGAACTTGGGACATGTCAGTTCCACTGGTGGGCTCCTGAGTGTGGTTTCTAATGAAGGTGCTGGCTCTCGCTCTAACCTATTAACATGTCTCTACTCGTCTACAGTGTCTGATGATTCAGGTCCTTTTATATGGAAGTGAGCACAGTAAAAGCAGAGGCACAAAGAACGTCCTTACTCTGCTGCAGAGGTGAGTTCTGACCCTGGCCGTCAGCCAGGTCACCTGTGTGGATATGTGGGTTGCGTGGTCTCTCCCAGATTCATTCAGTTATGGTGATTCACTTCCGTTATTCTTGCGAGTGAGGCAAAATGCCAACCTGTACTCTGGATTTGGCCAAATCCTATACTGGAGGTAACCAGTCAATTTCTAGTAATCTCTCAGAACCCCATGTTACAGGGGTCTGATATAATAATATTCAGTACTTAGAATATCTCTTTCAATGCTGAGCATTATAAACAAATCCTACAAGTCAGTGTCTCAGCTGACAGCCTGTGATAGATACAATATGAATGCATTAAACTTATTTTTCTTGCTGAATATATAAAATCTAAGTCCTTAAACATAAGGTGATTTTTTTTGGGGGGGTATAGATAGTTGTCTCCAAAGTTAGTAATAAAAGAGCCTCTTCAGATTCTGTTTTGAAATGTTTAAAATTTAAGCCAGAGAGAGTGTTTTCTGCACACTTGCCCTCTTCTATATCCTTGGCATATCATTGCTGTTTGTTCATCTCAAAGTGATGTTGACTTTTTGAACTATTCTCTATTAAAAAGAAGAGAATTAAAATTTGAGTGTGTACTAAATCCCTAAAACTGAGATAGGTCCTATTCATAAAGTATTTGATCCTCACAAATACCCAGTGTGGTAGCTGTCATTTGACAAAAGGGACCCTGATGTTCTGTGAAGGAACTTGGAGGTTTGAACCCAAGCAAATGTGACTCTGAAGGCCATGCTTTCCCCCCAGAGGCTCTAACAAAGAGGGGCATCATTACGGGCTGAGAATTAGGACTCTGGCTGCAGTTCACTAGAGATGGCTCACGATTGGGACCTTTCTCAACGGGCTGGACAGGTCAGGGACAAGATGAGCATAGAGATACATGTAGTCCATCCTATCCCCACCCACCTCAGTCACAGGCATCCCTAAAGTAGGCCCGACAGGAGTCTGTCTCCTGTTTTATCATTTTCCAGAATAGGAGGTTCTCTGGTCTGTCTCAGTAATACTCATTGTAGGAGAGCATGTGGGGAACTTTGCCCCCTGCCTTCTAGTGTTTACGACAGTATATTTTCTTAATTAATAACCATAAAAGTATTAGTAATAACTACAATGTAAAACTCCTTCCAGTTCTCTGGCATTGTATGAATATGTTTACATATACTATTTCTGATCCATAAATAACTCTATGTGGTGGGTATTTTTTTATCTCCCATGTTCAGATGATGAAACTGAGACTCAGAAAGTTTGAGTATCTTGTTTAAAATCACCTAGCTGGTAAGTGTAGTAAGATTAGAACCCAGATCTATCCTATTTAAAAAACATGCTTTCTTTCACTAAATAAGGAATCTAACTTTGATGAATGAGAGAATACACATGGGGATACAACATATATGTCTCCAGAGCTTCATTTTACACATGGGGAAACTAAGGTCTGATATGTTCAAGGTGATTTACCCAAGAAGAGGCAGAGCTGAGGTTTGAACCTAGGTTTCTCTAACTCCAAAACATGCTGTGGGCAGTGAAGCTTGCACTCCCCAGGCTTACACTGTCTGGATTTACAATCAGGCTCAAACACTTGTCCAACCGACGTGAAGTTATTTAACCTCTGTCAGCCTCTGTTGTATTCATTAGTAAAATAACAGTGCCTTCCTCAAAAAGTGGAAGATTTCAAGAATCAGTGACATCACATATAATACAGCACTTAGACCAGGGCCTGAAAAGTCTTAAATGCTGACTAAATGTCAGCCTAATAATAAACATTATTATCTTTATGAGATGCTGGAAATAATAGAGAATGCTTAAGTAAGAAGCTTCTGTGTATCAATTCAACCATTATTATTTTATATTAAGAATAATGGTAAAGAGCATACATTACTGGAGGCAGCGGTGGCATTTTTTTTTTTTTTAAAGTTTATTGGGGTGACAATTGTTAGTAAAGTTACATAGATTTCAGGTGTACAGTTCTGTATCACATCATCTATAAATTCCATTGTGTGTGCACCACCCAGAGTCAGTTCTCTTTCCATCACCATATATTTGATCCCCTTTACCCTCATCTACCACCCCCTTCACCACTTCTCCTCTGGTAACCACTAAACTATTGTCTGTGTCTATGAGTTTTTGTTTCTCATTTGTTTCTCTTATTCTTTTGTTGTTTTTGGTTTATATACCACATATCAGTGAAATCATATGGTTCTCTGCTTTTTCTGTCTGACTTATTTCACTTAGCATCATACTCTCAAGATCCATCCATGTTGTCACAAATGTTCCTATATCATCTTTTCTTACCGCCAAATAGTATTCCATTGTGTATATATACCACAACTTCTTTATCCATTCAGCTATTGAAGGACATCTTGGTTGTTTCCATGTCTTGGCCACCGTAAACAAACCTGCAATGAACATTGGAGCACACGTGTCTTTACGTATAAATGTTTTCAGATTTTCTGGGTAGATACCCAGGAGAGGGATTGCTGGGTCACATGGTAATTCTATTCGTAATTTTTTGAGGAACCTCCACACTGCCTTCCATAGCAGCTGCACCAGTCTGCATTCCCACCAACAGTGTATGAGGGTTCCCTTTTCTAGCTGTGGCATCTTAACCTGCCTCTGTGACTTACTATGAATGTGGCCTTAGGTATATCACTTAATCTCCTTAAGCTTTGGTTTCTCCATCACTAAAATGCAGGTAATAGTATGCCTCATAGAGTTGTGTGTTTTAAATAAAATAATGATTATAACTTGCATAAGGCAGTGCCTGGAAGAGTATGTGCTCAGTAAATGTTAGCAAAGCACCCCCCTCTCCCTCGTCTGCAGTCCACTGCCTTTTCCTTCCAGGGCCACAGGTCAGAATGTCTGATATCAGGGATAAGTGTTAGTCAGTATTACCATATATTGTATGTTTGAGAATTAGATTGAGAATTTGAACAGATCCAAAGTATATTTTGTGCTTTGCAGGTAATAATAATGAAACTAAAAGAACAAAACATGTAATTCTAGGGAGAAATGTTTCCTCAAAACTGGAACAAAAGTTCTACTGCCCTTGTATTTAAAAAGAGAAATTTCAGAATAGCTAGAATGTCTGTTCCCTCAGTAGCCAGAGGTTGCTTTTTCTTCCAGCCTTTTACTGTTCCTTGTTCCTTGTCCATGATTTAAAAGAATCATGGGAGGAGGAGAAATTAGGAGGCATTGGTATAACCCAATTGAGACCCCAGGTGGTAATGACTTTGCTTCTGGTGCTTGGAGACTAATTCTTTAAATGATAATGAGACCAAGACCTACCACGAAAGTCCATATAAGGGGTAGAGGAGTCTTTTGAAGAACTCTGCTGTAGCAGAAGTTGAGTCAATAAAGGCTTTTCTTTCCCTGAAACAAGCCCGTATCTCATGCCTCAAGAACTGCTGAGCAAAGCCATGAGAGTGGCTGCCAAAGCCCAGATGTGATTAAAAAAACCAGTACAAGAATTGTTCTCTTTGCTTCAGCGTCTCACTGGAATAATCCATCCCAGATGTCCTGGAACTCTGCTAGTTTTCCCATGTGCTCTTGTGCATTTTACCCCACCTCCTCCAGGAGCCCAGTGACAACACTCACTGGACTTTCATTGCCAGGAGCCCCGATTCTTGGCTTTTGAAGCCTCTGCAAAGAAGTGAAAGCAGAACTGGCCTCTTGAAATAGGAGTTAATTCGAAGGATAACTGATAGCTGCAAGGGCCTCAAATGAGCTTTAAGTGTATAGAAAAGTCACAAAATCTCAGATTTGGAAGTAAACTTTGAGGTTGTTTAATCTAACTATTACCTAAATCACAAATGTTTTAATCATTTATATATCAAGCTCCTTCCAAGCAGTAGAGTTCCTAATATGTTTAAGATACAGTCCTTTCAGGAAAACAGACACACATGACCAGCTTACCAGTTAGTCTGTAGTAAAGCTTTAATAGAAACATAAACGAAGTGGACAAGTAGTCAATTGTGAAGCTGGAAATGTGGGTGGAAACTGTCTGTAAGGCTGAGGGGCAGGGCGGAGGGTTTTTAAAGAAAAGTAGACTCTCAGCAGGTAGAGAAGAAGCCAGAGAAGGGCATTTCAAGTAGCATGAACAAAAGCATAGTGGCATGGAGATACGTGGTATTTCTGAGGCAAAGCAAGCAGCCTTAAGTGGTTGTAGTTCAGGTACATGTATAGGAACATGCTGGAGAGGAGTTCGGAAAGAAATTGGGGCCAGATTATGGAATGGTTTTGTGCCTTGCTAAATATTTCAGAATTTATTCAGGAGACAGAGGGCAACTTTCAGAGTTGTACAGGATGTGATATGATCAATTACTGGCTTTAGAACATCAACTCTGACAGCAACGAGAAGGATAGATGGGGCTTAGGGAGGTGTTAGAAGGCGGGAGAAGAGTTAGGAGGCAGATACAACAAAGAAGAAATGTGGAGAGCCCTAATTATCTAAAGGCACAGTAGAAGGGATGTGGAGAGGATGGATTGAGAAACAATTTGGAGTCTGTAGTGACAAGACCTTGGAACCAATTAGATGAGGTGTAATGGAGACAGAAGTCAAAGGTGGTTTTGGAGTTTCTAGCTTGGGCCACTGGGTGAATGGCAGTGTTATTAAGTGAAATAGTATTGGCAAGAGGTGGCCATCTTGGAGGATGTCTGAGGGGGGTCCGCAGAAGGTAATGATTTTCATTTTGGATGTGTTAAGTTTGAGGTACCACATTACATCCACTTGGTAATGTCTAATAGACCAGGAGCTCAAGAAGATAGATTCAGAGGTTAAGGAAATGGGTAAGAAACCCGTAAAATATGTGTATGCGAAATGACAAGGCTTAGGAAAAAACAGTGGATTTTGGAGAGAATATAAGTGGTGATTTGGAATCAAAACAGACAGGGCTCAAATTTGAACTTTTCCCACTTACAGTGAGACTTACTATGTCTTCCTTTCTTCATCTAAAAAAATGTGCATAAGACCACTATTTTAAGCGCTTTATTTAATGGGTTGCATACAGCTTGTGTGAAATGTAATTATTGTCATTATTGTTATTGTATTATCTAGGGGTCATGCAGAAGGAGGAACTGGGAAAATGACTCAGAAAGAGTCTTCAGGGAATTGGGAAAGTCAGCAAAGAACAGAAAAAAAAAAAACTCATTGGAGAAGAAAGTTTCAGAGAAGGAGTGGTCAATATTATCGTCACAAAAGACATGAAAGGCCAGTTCAAAGAAAAGGAAATGCAAATGATCAATAAACGCAAAACAGGATATCCAATCTCAATCAGAATTTAAAAATTGAAAGCATGAAATACACTTTTAACCTATCATATTTGTGGTAATGAAAAACACAGGTAATAGAAACCCAGTTGTAGCAAAGGTGTGGGAGATTAGCCCTCTCAGGACCCTGTAGATGGGGCTGCTTGTTGATATTACCTTTTTGGTAGACATTTTGGCCAAAGTTAGTAGAATGTTTAAATGTGTATTCTTTGACTCTGAAATTGCTATATATATTTCCAAAAAATAAATATACATTGTTTAAGAAAGGAAAAAACTATTAAAATTCTAATACTCAAAAGATGAATACAGATCACATTTGACTTCTGCAATTACTAGAGGTGATCAAAGTGGTTACCATCATCATCCAGACACGTATGATTATGGCGAACTACTGCTTGAGCAACATTGACCAAAGTGTCCAAAGTGTCCACTTGTACACATTTTGTTGGCACCCCTGGTGTGTGTGTGTGTGTGTGTGTGTGTGTATGTGTGAATGTATACATATATATACCTTCCCTGTAGATTTTTGTATCATAGCAAAGCAGTAGGAAAAAACTCAAATGTTCGCTAGTAGAAGCACTGGAATGTGTTTATGTTCCATATAATAAGATCCATGTTCATGACCGTATAATATGGTCATTCAAAAGCATGAAGTAGAGTTTTGAAGAGTCAAAGAAAATATTGCAGATATATGGTTACAAACATGAAAAAAAATTCATATTAGTGAGCATTATATATTTTATAATCTACAAATATATAAAAATATGTGGTTCGTGAAGATAACAGTAAATGTCTGGGACATTGGGGTATGGGGGACTTCCAACTTCCGTTAACATATCTCTGTGTTACATGTCCTTTTTCACAATATATTATGACTGATAAAAAGGTAAATTTTTAAAGAATATGGCATATGTATCAAATATTAAGAGACAGTACAATGTAGTGTTAAGAAAATGGTTGAGAGCCAGATGATTGGGTCATAATCCCAGCTCTGTTATTTATTAGCGTGACCTTGGACAAGTCACTTTATGTCTCAGTTTCCTCATGTATAAAATGGGGATAATAATACCTATTTCATAGGTTGTTGTGAGTAATTGAGTTAATGTAAGTAAAACTGCTCAGACAGATGCCTGACACAGTATGTGCTAATTAGAAATGATGATGAGGATGGGAAGAGAATGGCGGCTAATAAGAAGCCATTATACTGGCAAACAGAAAATCATCACTGCCATTAGAGGCAGCTGTATTGGTAGAGCAGATTTTTGAGATTACTGTTTGTCCAATTCCTGATTAAATACCTCCCCAAATCAGAAACTCACTCATTACGTATCAAAGTGGCCCCTTCCATTACTGGACAGTTCTCATTGTTAAAAGAATATAGTCAAAGTCATGGACTTCAGAGTCAGACAGACCTGTGTTTGAATCCAGACTTTGCCACTTTCTATGTGCCATTAGGTAAGTTATCCTAAGCCTCAGTTTTTTCTAATGAGGATTAGAATAGTATCTATAGTATGGAAACATAATGAAGAGTAAATGAGATTATTCACAAGAAGCAGTTAGCACAGTACCTGGTATATAGTAAGTGCTCAATAAAGATTAGGCATTTTTACAACTCTAGTCATCCAGACTTATAGGAGGTAGGAAAGTATGGAGCATCAACTCACCTTTGTCCATGTCAGACATCTCTAGGACACCTGCATGCGAAACAGTTACTTTGGTATAACTTTTGATGGGTCTTGAGGTGTAGAAGTGAACAGGAAGAAGAAAAACGTCTTTTTCTCTTTATAGGAAGGGCCTCAATGCTCATTAATCTATTAGTGATCTACTGTTCTCTTGGTCATGTGAACAAAATAGAACAGTCTCTTCTGGGCCAAGGGGCAGGGGAGGGAAAGCCAAAGAAAAGTATGGTGGGAGAGGAGGATTTGGGGTGATGACCTCCAGAGATAACCGCAGCAAGCAGAATGGGTGATACGCTTCGTAAGTTTTGTGTCATCCAGTCTTGGGCAAGACTTTCGTGAGGAAATATTTATGCTCCGTAAGCTGGATTGTTTCCAGGCTCCTGTGTTTATGTTCTTTTCCTATCATTAGTAAATATTCCGACACTGCCTCTACAAAATTAAAGGGGAAAATATTTGAGCAAACCTTGGTGTGTGAATGGGTGGGAAGCACAATCTGCTCTAGCATCCATGTGCCAAGGGGTGGCAGTTTTTACAACACAGGATGCTAGGAATAACTGGAGGAAGATAGAGAAAAAATTAGAGCCTTTCGCTCTCCACCTTAGGATCTCCCTGAAGGCGAACAGGCTGCTAAGCCACCAAGAGCCAGTTTAGGGTGCTTTATCCTTAGCAGAGCAGTGGGGGAACTCTACAATCAACAACCACTCTGCCAGGCCCACAGAATTGGATAGGAGAATATAGTGGAATAGGGCAAGGACAGCACATGTATGTCCTCATGGGCTCATGCTGTTGGTGCTTTCCTAGAGTGATGCTTGAAGTTCTAGAGCAAAAGGCTGGGTTTGGTGGAGTTTGATCTATGAATATTGTGTGCCATGGAGTATGGCTGGGGGAAAAGCTGAACTTCTGCCATAAATTTGCTATTCAGGCACAGTGAAAAGGGCAGTGTCCTCTGAGGCAAGACGCCTTGTGTGTGCATCCCAACTCTGCTATGAAATAGCTATGTGACCTCAAGTTGCTTCAATATTCTGAGCCTCAGTTTCCTCATCTTCATTCATCCTTTCAACAAACATCTGGTGAGCACCTACTAAGTTCCAGATGCAGTTAGAGCTACAGGTGGTAATAGAGACATAAAATATGGTCATTACCCTTAAGGAAATACTCTAGTGAGAGAGACAAACATGAAATAATGAAAAGGTGACATGTAACTATGGCAGTAGAAGTCTCAGTGCAATGAGAGCAGAAAGGAGAGACAATCTACGAGAGCTGGAAAAGACTTAACAGAGAAGGTTACATTTGAGCTGTCTCTTGAAGGGTGAGTAACAGTTCATCCAGATGGAGAAGAAAAGCCACTCCAGGAAGATGGGACTCCGTATGCAAAGTCATAGAGGCATGATGGCGGACAGTGTTTCGAAGGAATGGTAAGTTCTTTATGGCTGTCGAACAAGACAGCATTTCCTAAAGGGTATTGCAAGGAATGCTGATTCCAAGGAATGGGGGAGGGAGAAAGGTTCTGTGGCAGAAATCAGTTTAGGGGAAAATCAAAGTCGGTTAAACCAAATGACACAGGTTCATTTCCTGAAGTACTTCTGTTTTCATATACTAAACTTCCCTTTTGGCATGTTATGAACAAATTAATTTTTTTAAAGCCATTGTATTTATTATATATACTTGAGTTCTTTTTGAAATGGTCAAGTGATTTAAATTTTCGTAAATAAAATCTTACACTGTCTTTAGAACCAAAGTAGAGAAACTATGAATATCTAATGGTTGATTTTTCTCAAAATGAAAGGGTGTAGAACATGCTTGAACTGAGGGTACAAGAATGCTTTTGTAGCTTGGAAAAGAATTTGGGTCCCACTTTAGGATATAATAAAGTCTTTATGAACAACGACTATCTCACCAGTGAACTATTTTATCTGATCATAGAAACATGACTTCAGCACATCCCTATGAACTAATTTTTCTTTGATTCATGGTGGTTAAGAGCTCTAGTTCTGGAGATAGACAAACCTGGGTTCAAACCCCAGCACCTCCACTTTCTAGTTACGTGTAATCCTGATTTCCTCATCCATAAAGTGGGTACCTATCTCTCAGTATTGCTGTGAGAATGAGATATATATAGTTACCAGGGGGCCTGGCCCCATATTAATCAGGTAATAAATAACAGCTAAACAGCTGTTTTTATTTTTACTGAAACCTGGACTTTGACCTTATTACCTTCTAGTTACACCACTTTGTGAAAAGCCACCACTAAGCTGATGTGGAAAACTTTTTGCTGGTTAACATCTCAAAACTGAGCTAGAGGTTATCAGCCTCTAGAAGCATAGACAATATCATAGACGAGACAGTCTGACACAATCACTTAAATCCAAAGAAAATATATACATTATGGGACTCAGCGTCCTTTCCGTAACGTGAAGATTTCAGGCAAGGGGCATCCTGCCACCTTGTGGTGGGAGAGGAGGACGCTGCAGGCTGATCTCCAGTTGCTGTCCCAGGCAGAGATCACGCTCAGATCTTTGCCCACCTCTGATTTTTATGAGACCTCTGAGCAATTGACTTCATTTGTGCCCATTCTCTAAACTGGGAATCACATTATCTCTTGGTTTACTGAGAAGGCAGTTAAATTTTCAGGTAGCCTTCTGTATTTTAGTAATACAGAATGAATCAGTCTTTAGTGGGCTTTGCATATAAAAAAACCCTCAAGTTGCTCATAAAATTTTGTATCTCATATTTTTGTGGAACATATATTTTTTTTCAGCCAAATAGGGGCTATGAAAACCACACTTTTTGCAGGCTTGAGGTTTAAATAGGAGATGAATGGAGAACACTTAATAGAAACCGTATTTCTGGATTGCAGTCTTTTGGACCGAATTACTTCTCCCTCCACTCCTCCAGTCTTAGGGAATCAGAGTACGGACGTGTTTATGGCTGGGAATGAGGAAGGCAGACCCACTTTTTAGCCTCTGGGTTAAACAGGGCCTCTGGGCTCTTGCATCTCTGTGCTCATAAGAAATCACCTGAAAATCAGAAACTATATAAAAGGCCCCAAAGTAGATAAGTATTTTTTCCAGCTGTGATTAAAAGCAATCCAATTCAAAGTTATTAGATATCCTTGGCTTGCTATCTGAATCAAGGAAAGAGCTCCCTGCTCTCTAGGGAGAAAGCCAAAGACTCTAGTACCATTTTGGAGGCTTATTAGAAGAGTGGGTATTTTAGGGCTATGATCACATGGTGAAATAGTCGCCTCAGACTGAGTTCTGCCTTCTAGCTCAGTAATGCAGTGATTTGGTGCTGGAAGGAGAAATTGAAGGCAAGAACCTAGCAAAGTGCACTAATAGTTTTCTCCTTTCTCCTTTTCTCTAGGTCTTCTGTTAGCAATAAAGAGAAAACCTCTATACAAAATAGCCAACAATAAAGCCAACCTTGTTGATAACAAAACTTCTGGATCACAAAATGTATTTAGCAACACTAACAGCAGTGGCAGATCAAAACTAAGGACTCTAGAAAAAAAGTCCACTTGGCAGCAACATCACAGGTAAAATACCCAAGAGCCATGAGAAACCAGGATCCCAATCTGTGACTTGGGGGAAGAAATCTTTTTTGACACATGCCTTGTTTGGGTTAGTTTTTTATGTCACTGGGACTCCTTCCATTTTCCTTTTTCTAACTCTCATTCCTTTCAGTTCTGATTTTTAAAGAAATTCTGCAACACCTAAGTAGTTTATTGGTGAATATTTGAATATACTATAATTTTGGAATTATTTTTAGTCAAAACCTGTTTGAAGTCAGCTTTGTGAGGAAATGTTTAATATTCTGAAACATGTGCCCTGATCTGATTCATTAAAGTCACACACTGTTAGTCAGAAAGAGCTTTTTGATTCTTAAAAATGAGGACACTAGGGACAAGATGGATTTGTTCAAGGTCAGCCCGGTCGTTGTAAAGCACTTTCTGAATCACAGGTGATTCCTCTTCCCATCCCACTACGCTGCTCCTACCAAACTGCATTAAATATGTTTTAGGAAACGAATGCTCACTCACCGAGGCTGTTAAAAAAAAAAAAAAATGGCAATCCTGAATTGTTTCTTACTTACTTCTTCAAGTATTCAGGGAACAAAGGAGAAATTTTATTAGTCTGAGTTTACACTATAAAAAGCTTTTGTTTTTCCCTTTTTGTTTCTCAGTTACCTGAGCTGCCTTAATGGAGCTCAAAGACCCCGTGTCTTTGGGGGAATTGGAGTGTCTCTGAACATCTCGCTCACTCAGGGCTCACAGAGCCACGTTTTGGTATTTCATTCAAGAAATTATTTCATTTCAGTCATTTGTTCAGTCTGTAAAACCTAATTAACCAACCAGCACCCAAGTAGTGTTCTGCTGTGGGAGAGGTACAATATACCAGTTAATTCAATGGCTTTCTCCTGGCAGCTGATGCTCTCCTTTAGCTAATTCCCAGAGTGCTTCAGGCTTGGCACTCAGGACCGTCTCAGGCTGCAGCCCTCGCTAAAGGCAGCTATATTCCATTGACCTTCTCTGCAGTGCTTATTAACTGATGCACCTGGTGTATCACTGCTAATTTTAGCCCTGTCTGGAGATGGGACTGCTGTTCTTACCCAGAACATTCTGAATTGACTAAAGTAGACTTAATAGAGCTGCTTCCGTTTTCACATATCCAGTTGAAATGGATTTTCACCAATGACTGTAATAAAAACAAGGTACCAGAAAGAAGTGGCCATTCAGACTCCATTTTGGGTGGCATTAAAAATTTTTAATTTTTACTATTTTTGAGACCCCCAAAGTTTTAAGATCTCCAAACTGACAAGCTGATATCAATAAAATAGCATATAAGTATAACATTGTAAAATACAATTTTATGGTGTAAATTTTCATTTGAAATTTGTTTTGTATATTTCTAGTTTACTGTCAGCGTAGTTATGAACTCCGTTTCTGAGATTTTGATGTTGAAATGTTTTGTGAAATGGTGGTGATAATGAATGGTATAGTTTTAATATTCTCATATTTTACAAGATAAGTTGGCACCTATGTTGGTCCCAAAAGTTTTAAAATTTCACTATTTTGTGAAATCTCCAAGTTTTAAGACGCCACATTAGAATGCTCAGCATAATACAACCTAATATAAAGTTGCATTTTCACCTAGAAAACTATAGATGAGAGCCAAGTTACTTTCTAAATTCACTGGGAACCAACCAGGAATCTGGATAACCCAATCTAACCAAACTTCTGATGTTTCTAACAGACTTGAGCCAATATGGTCATACACAACTCTTATTCTTTTATTATTCATTCATTCTTTTGCAGCTACTGTTACATTCTTTTAAATTAGCTAATAGGCACTGAAACTTTTGAGGTGGATGAGGGTTAGCTATTTTCAATCTCTGCCAAGTTAGGGGAAAAAAAAAAATCAAGCTCAGATCAAACTGTTCCATACACTGATTTTAATAAACATATATTAGGAAGCATGCAAAAAAAATTTATACAACTTAATTGTGTAAGCTCAGTGAAGCCCTACTTCTGTGTTTCAGTAGTTCACTCACCTCTTTCTATGAAAGGTCTATTTCTGGTGAACTTGATAATATTCCAGAAATAGGATCGTCCTAGCTAGTTAACCAAGAAGCAACCAGAAATCCTTGCACAAAATGGCAGGAAGCAAGACCTTTCAGGGGTCAAGCCTCAGGTACCAAGCCGCAGGTATAGGTTACAGGCCTCACTAGATTCTTTATCATTTCATGCAAGAATGGGGAACTACTCTAAAATAATTCAATCAGTTCACATGTCCTGAATATCTCTAGTTTTACCAATGAGAGATACTACTAATACCTACTATATTGATCAATAAACTATTGATTTCAGCAAGAAAATCTACTTCAAACATTACTTTGCGAATTATCAAAACCTCTGGCAGTGACTAAAATATTGATATCAAAAGCACTTGATACCTGTGCTTTTCTGATTAGAGCACAGGATGTTCACTCTTGAAGTGGAAAATCTGTTAGAGCTGCCAACTGCTGCTGGGGTGCATGTATCCTGACACGTATAAAAACACTATTTCTGATATATAATTGGGGAAAGAAAAAAATACTACACAATTTCCCCAGTTTCTCAGGACCCAAAAGATTTTATTTCAGTGGGGACAAGGAACAGGCAGTGTGAAAACAGGGAAGGAGAGAAGGGAGTTTACATTGTACTGAAAAATTCGCCACCCTAAACTATTGGGAATGTTACGTGCTGCCCTTTCAGCAACTATAACTAATTCTTACTAGGACTGCTTGATAACACCACAGAACTTCTGTGGCTTTTTATAAAATTATTGTATTACAAGACATTTTTATTAACAAAGTTGAATTTAACAAGTCATTTTACTTTTATTTTCAATCATTTTCTCAGTTCTAGGTGGAAGCAGATCATTAAATAGGCAATAAACAAATTAAAAGTGGCAAGATTACCTACCCATTCATGTTAAGCACAATTTTACTGACAAGAAAAGGATGTCAACTTCAAAAGGGCAAAACTAAAGGTTTAATATTATATTATTCTATATGCGACACATGAATTTGTAGTCACCAAGCCTTGCTGCTGTCTGAGGAAGCCCACTCCCTAGTGGTCTTTTATAGGAACTAGGACAAAGTTAAATTAGTAAATTCCTAAGTCAACTAGAATACACACACATAAATAGGAAATTCTTTATTAAATCAGTACCTTGATGCTAGGGTGCTTTAGGAAGAATTAAATTCATTACCTTCTCATTTCTAAATAGCTTAAGATATAGGCAACTAAAATGATAGTCTTAAATGTGCAAAAACGTCAGTCTTTATTAAATCAATATGTGAGATGTGATAAAATTTTAAATTAAAAAAAATTATTACAGTAAAATCCACATTGCCATTAATCCTCCTCAAAATACTCTCCCTTGCTTCGAACACATTTATGCCATTGTTCCTACCACTTTCTGAAGCAGTTCTGGAAGTCCTATCTCGTGAGCATCTTCAGTTGTGCTTTCGTGGCTGCCTCGATGTCCTGAATCATTTTGACTTTGGGGAAGAGCCAGAAGTTGCATGGTGCTCAATCCAGTGAATAAGGTCGATGAGGACACACGGTAATGTTATTTGACAGAAACTGCCATACCAGAAGTGATGTGTGACATGGAGTCTTTCCATTATGATCACAAAATTCAATGAATGCTGCTGCCAAGTCCCATCCTGGAAAAGTGGGGATCAATATGGGAAACAGCACGTCGAACCTTAGTAACAGTGTGTGACAAGTTTCAACTTGTTTGGTGCAGTTAGTTGGGTGGGTGTGAGCTATGGTTGAGAGGTGTGTTTTAAAGTGTGCCATAAATCCTCCTCCTGACAACACATCACTTCTGGTATAGCAATTTCTGTCAAATAAAAACATTACAGCGCGTCCTCATCCACCTTATTCACAGGATCTGGCACCATGCGACTTCTGGCTCTTCCCCAAAGTCAAAATGATTCAGGACACTGGGGCAGCCATGAGAGCACAATTAAAGATACTCACGAAAGAGGACGTCCAGAACTGCTTCAGAAAGTGGCAAGAATGATGGGATAAGTGTGTTTGAAGCAAGAGGGTGTATTTTGAGGGGGATTAACGGCAATGTGTCTTTTACTATAATAATTTTCTTTTATTTAGACATTTACCATATTGTTTGATCACACCTAGTATACTTCAAATTTTTCATAGGTTGACTTTTAAAAAGATCATTAAAACAAAATAAATTCAGAGCTAAATAATTGGAATAGTGATTATAGAATGCTAAAAGATAATCTGCAAGTGGAGGTTTTCATCTAATAAATATTTATTGAATGGCTATTATATGCTAGGCACTGTTCTAGGTACTGGAGATACCAGTAAACAAAAACCAAAACTAACTGCACTATTTTAATTTTAAAGGAAAATTGTAGTCCTTGAAATGTTGACTGATTAAATATTTTCATACTTATGTTTTAGATTTGCTCTGTTCTTGGTGTTTGAACAAAAAAAAATTGGACATTTAATAGATTCATTCTTTTCCTTCTTGAACACATACTGTACAAAAAATTCCAACTTCTTTTGTACCAGCTGGGCATCCGAGATTGCTTGGGAGACTAGTTATAGGGTCCTCACCCTGGGCTAGATAACAGAATTGCTCATGTGTCTGGGAGAAGTGTGTTTACAGCTGTTCTGGGGGAGCCTTTCTCTGAAGTGCTTTACTCTCCAAACCAATTTTCTCTAATACTATGTAGCCTGTTTTATGGTAGCACATTCCAAATACACCCTCAGATTTTGGTGAATATCATTCAATGGTTCCCAACCATCAATAGTAGGGGGCACTATTTATTTGGGGAAGGGGGTGGTCACAATGATTGGTATTATTGGGTAAGGGACAGGGAGGCTAAATGAATCCTGGACTGGGATGGCAGTTTCTTCCCACCCAAAAGGCCAGTGGTGCCACCCACCTAGAGACACTGAGCTGTTGTTACTTGGTACAGAAACTTCATTTCAGTTATGTATTTTTTCTATTAGGAAACAAGTCAGATAGTTTTAATATTACATTTTATTAAATACTGACACGCCACAAAATCATTTCATTGAAAATTAGCCAAGAAATGAAAAATCACTTAACTGGTTTTGTATACCTTGGTTTGGTTGAGAAACTCTTATAGGGAAGTAGAAGGTATCTAACAAGTGCTCACTGCACTGAACAGTTTTGAGGAACTGTTTTGAAGAACATCTGTACCTCTAAAGACTGTTTATCTTGTTCAGAGATTTCTTCAAAATGTAACTTTAAAAATAAGTCATTTAATTATTCAGACTTGTTTGGCGATGCCTAACCTTTAGCAGATTTGTGAAGAAACCACAGATAAATGCAATCAGTTCAATGCAATTAATCAATTCAACGCTATTTTTTGTTTTTCAAGTATCCTTCAAAACAGTGATTCTCAAATTTTAGCATATATCAGAATTTCCTGGGGGGTGGGCAGCAGGAGAGCTTTCTAAATTGGACATTGCTGGCCCACTGTCAGAGTTTCTGACAAGTTTCCAGGTGACGCTGATGCTGTCTGTCCGGGCACAGCACTTTTGAGAATCATTGCTTTAAGATATATTCTCTAGATTCAAACTAATAAGCAATGCCCGTATGCCTTTGCTTTTTCTAATAGTAAATAAACAAAAGAACATTTCAGATATGGCTTCATCAAATTGAATTTTAGACTCTTGAAATGTCCTACTTAAATAGAATAGAATTAATTTGTCTATCTTGGTTCGTAATGATTCCGATGAGTTCAAAAGACAGAACCACAGGATAGTCCAGTACTGGATAATCTATGACTCCATGAAAACACTTACTGACAAGATATACAGCAACTATTAGGATACAAGGATCTTGCTCCTATCTCCTCCATGTTTCTTCACTTGAGAAAATCCAGTAAGAAATCATGAAGAGTACTATACCCAGAATGAGAACAGGACCTATCATGAATGTGTACATAAATGTCACAATGTACTGTCATACTCAAGATTCAGATTCAGGAACTTCGTCAGGGCAGCAGTAATATTCCACAAAGCATATCTGTCCATCTTCGTTTCTAATCATATACTGTAATGAGAGGAATCCTCGGTTATCTGTCCGAATAGATACCTTACAAGACAGGACTAATGCCTTTGTAGAGGGTTTCAGTAAAGAAATCTTGTATCTGTAGAAGAGTAAACCAAAAGCTGTTATTTGGACACACTTAAAGCAGTGCTCATAACTAAGTAAAGGACAAAAATTAGCCAAGAACTACTAAGTAGCAAATATAAAAATAAATTCCAATACTTGTCCAAATTTGCTAATACGTATTTTCTCTTCATTAAAAAAAAATCATCTACTATTAAAATCCAAAATCGCCAAGTAAACCCAGAGCCCTACTGTTCATATTTTTTTAAATGCTACACTTTCATAAACAGAGTGAAAGTTTAAAAAAAATTATTTAATAGAAATTTGATACTTAATCTCACCATCACCAATGGCAACTTCTCTATTACGAACTGACCTGTTGACCTGGGTCTGAGTACAATTAAATGATTCCATCAAATCAGAATCTTTGGGATAGTCAAGGTGGGAGCTTCCTGCATTCCCAAAAGTAGATAACCTATAGTAGAAAATGAGCAAGTCATTTAGTCATTGGTCCAACAATAAGCCATGTTAGGCACCAAATAAACACTTCCTTAAGAAACTTGTCCTAGAGAGTGAAACAGATATGTAAACAAATGTGGACAATACACTATAACAATCACCATAATAAAGACTCCCACAGGATGCTGTGGGGATACAGGGAAACTAGCAACCAATAAACAGCTTTGAGTAACATCAGTCCTAAAAGGAATCCATTTCATTACGTTAATCTTACTCTGATACTGACCTTTCCTCATCCTTAAATTGGAAATATATAACAGAGGAGAGCGAGTTGAGGAGTGATGGAAGAGTCTTATCTACGTCAGCTGCAAGGCTGGGGTTCTGCTCCCTACCTTTACTGCCATACCAAGCAATTATGGCTTTCCTGTATCTTAGGTAGCTCCTCAGGCTGTTTTATGAAGTTTTCCTTGCTTGGTAACATCAGCAGTTTGTGCGGAGAGTTTACCATCTGCAAGAACACACCATTTGCTATGGGATTAGCACACTGGTAAGTACAATATGAGCAGTGATAGGAGACCTCGGTGCTGGTGTTCCCCAGGATCTATCTTTTTCCTCTCTTGCAATACAGCCTCTTTCTCTGAACCATCTAGTCCGTGCCCAGCCATGGATGAGACTAGTACATTCTAGAGTGATCTCCCGAGCTCTAGATCTATATATTAAACTACTTTCTGGTGTCATGGGCACCTCCAGTTTAACATAAAAAAATTTCAACTCCCAGTTCCCACCACCAGATCATTTCCCATACAGGAGATAAACGATAACCATGAGCCATCCAGTTACCCATGCTGAGAGAGATCATTAGGTGGGGGTCCTCTGAAATACTGCTGAAGTGCCTGGAATTTTAATTCATATCACTGCTTAAATAGGGTTCCGCTGATTTCCATTTTGGTTAACATCTTAACAGAACTTGAGTCCAGTTTTTATCTGCCTACTGCCATGAAAAGAGCCTTCAGTTCTTCTAAAGTAAATATTAAAAAATCCTTTACTCATTAATATTCTGAAATATTTCAGAAGAGAATATTTAAATTCTCTCACTAAATTGATTCTAATCCCAAAAAGAGACTTGCATTTCATAATTTTTGGGTCAAAATTTCAGGAGCAGCTTGATAGTTTCTGACATTGTATTCCTGCTGAAAATTACCCTCCCTTAGGAAGCTTACCTTGACCAGTCCTCCCTAAGTATTCGTGTGTTGGTTCCCTAAGTATCTCTGGGTATTATCTTGGTACTTAATGTCATGCAGTTTTGTTCTTCTGTGCTGTTTCACATATTTCCTCTTTACCTTGATTTTAAGCTGTTCCTTCCTGTAATGCTTACTAAGGTAAATATGCAACAGTAGGTGATCAATAGATACTCAGTGAATAAACCATGTATAGAAAACATCTATCTACTTCCTTTTGAAAGGAAAGAAAAACCAACACTACCTAACTAGGAAGCTTTAAATAGTGAGTTAATCTTCCTGGGTCCTGAGTGTCCTGATCAATAAAAGTGGGAGGTAAGAGTAAACGCTCTCCAAAGTTCTGAAAATTCTAGGAACCTGGATAATAAAAGTTCTGCATCCTAAGCAAATGCCTAAGTAGGCAGATAGTATCAACCACATTAGCTATCATTATACTGCTTTCAAGTACCTGAAGTAAGGCTTGTCAGGAGACATGGTGATCTGTAGGACCTCACTTGTCATATCCAATTCAGAAAACGCTTCACGGAGCCCCTCGGACTGCAGAATGATTTTATTAATAACATTGGTGCTGCAGAAATCAAAATCCAGAGTTTCCTCAGGCTCCTGCGTATTGATTTTACAGACTGTCACCACTCCTCCTTCTTCAAGAAACAGCATCAAAGGGTAACCATAACCTTGATAACACATTCGAAGTGCAGTTAAAATCCCTGCAATGAAAATAAATCACTTTGGGCTTAGCTTTGATACATAAAAGTCCTCGAGGGTACTTTATTCTGCCAATTTCTAGCATATATGTATGTCTCTCTAAGAAAGGATCACATCTTCCCTGATGATAGTCGTGTGTAGACAATTCCAAAAATAACTGCAAGAAAATTGGGAAGCAGAACAAAATGTAATGTAATGCTCTGAAATTTCCCGGCTTGCCAAAACACCTCAGAAATACCTTCTGATTGTGTGTGTGTGCATGCGCACACACACATTTCAGGTTGGAGCATCTACTTGGTCCAATACTGTAATTAAGAGTGGTTGCAGAATATGCTATCTCTTGAAGGTTCAATTTGTGCAACAGTGGATTGCTTTGATATTGTCTGTACTATAACGTCAGTGTATTCACTATAAGGATCCTTCCTGCCTTTCCTATTGGGAGACATCCTTTACATTTCCCTAAGTTTTAAGATCAAATTGGGAGCAAAAGAGAGGGTGGTTAATGGTGGTTAGGGTTTTAATACTGCAAACCACTTGAGAGGGAGAGGAATACGTATGACAGGACAGTCTGGCTCTTTTCCCTTACTGTAGGATGGACAGCCATAGTGAGGGATGGGGAAAGGCAGATGCTTTTATGAAAAACCAGGTGCGTTAGAAGATGTATAATTAATAATGGAATTGTCAGTACAAAATTAAAATATATTTTCTAGGGAACAATAACTGAATTTTCCCTAGCCAATCTCAGAGTCCACTGCTATGAAATAAAATCATTCTTCTGGGAATTTCTTGTAGTTTTATATCCATAGCAACTGAATTCACTATTCCTAAAAACTCCCTAAACAAATAAAATATATAAATATTGTAAAGGAAAGCATCTAGGAAAATAGACATAATTTATAAACAGGGCTTAATGGAAAAAAACAGTAACCAAATTCTAAATGCGGTAAACTGGGAGTCAGGAGAATTGGTTTCGATTTTTCTCTGCCACTAAACTGTAATTCTGGACAAGTTAGAGAAAAGAAGCAATTACTACATATTTCACTTGTTAAAGATATTTAAAACGAAGTCTTCTTTGGGTCAGTTGAAATTTAAAACCTAAGAGCTTTGTAAATTTAAAAAGATGAATGTAAGTACTTTTGCAAATATGAAAGGACCCATAAGCACACTTTCTATTAGTATTTTATATTAAAGTCACAATCCATGATTGTGACCAATGAAAAGTGAATTGGCAGTCCATTTTCTAAAGAAATGTTTATATTACTTATATTCTAATAACTTTTCCTGTATTTTTGACCATTCTCTATGCTTTTATGTTATAATGTTAATAAAATGGTTCACCTGGCATAGGACTTGATCCAAAAATAGATAAGCAGTCCAAAAGGACAGTTAAATTAATTCGAAAAGTAACAGGCTCTTCCTGAACTTTAAACTCTTGAAATATTCCAGCCTATAAAAAAAGGGAACGAAGAAAAAAATTAAAGAATGAAAACTCACACATAAGGTTCTAGATTTCACTTTACATGTTTCTAAAAAACAATATTGTGTTAATCTCATTAAAATCATTTCTGATTACCAATACAAACATCTTAAGCTTTTTCAGCTATCAACACTATTCAATAATTAAAGGTGTAACAGTGATTTAGGTCCCATGCAAAACTTTATGAAGAGTCCTTCATATAACTTATTGGATCTAAACTATCCCCCATGTGACTCTCCCCTGTTTTTAGAAAATAGCCAAACAATTGAATAATGCATGAGTGGTACTAGTTTTCAATTTCTTTTGAGGACAGGAATGTCTTATTTATCCAAGGTCATACTGTGCTCTTAGGTGTTCAGAAAAAACATTGAATCAAATCTGAAATCTGAATCATACAAATACTACTTTGTAAGAATAAACAGATTATATTATAACCAATAAAAGGAAGAAAAATAAGAGGGAGGTAGTGGTAAGGAGTATATACTCTAGAAACATGTTCTGGGTTCTCATTCCCATCTCAGCCACTTGCAAGCTGTTGGACTTTCGGCAAATCGCTTAAATTGTGCTTCAGTTTCCACATACGTAAAATGGGAATAATAACAGAGCCTACCTCATATTGTGAGGGTTAAATTAGTTAAACATATAAAAAACACTGAGAAGAGTACCTGGCCTATAGTTTAAATTTTAGACATTTTTAACTCTGTAAAACAATTTTAGACATTTTTAACTCTGTAAGACATTATCTCTGTAAAACAAGCCGGGGAAAGAATTTGTTACCTACCAGGAATGAAAAAAAAATTCAAATAATGATATTGTTCTCTAACTTAAATGTCTATTAAGACCTTGGGAATTCATTAAACTGGGTAAGGAATAGCATATGTCACAGACTTAAAGATACCTTCTTCCATACCTGAATAAAAGCATTTGCTTGCACACACTTTGCATTTTCCACTGTAACCTTGATTCCATTTTTAGTAGCAAAACACGTGGCGTGTTCTCGGAAATGAATAGCCTTTAAGATAGTGGAGAGATTCCTGACGTTGTCAAGGCTGGCCGTCAAGCTGTAATCATTCTCATCTTCGATCCGCTGGTTTAGGAGGGGCATCGTCTCCTGCACATTTGGCCCGGAGCAATGCTCCTGCTGCCAACACCTGCTCCCGCGGATCACGATACACCTGGGAGATCCGACAATGAAACTCCCCGTCAACGCTGGCGAAGAAGCCCGCGATCTCAACCTGCGCTGAGGCGAAGTGGAAGAGGCCTGGGCGTTGATCTTGGCCGACCGGGGACTGCTACTTAACTGTCTGTCCTTTGGGGGGAAATTATTTCTCTCTCTAAGCTATGGTTTCCTGTTTTGTAAGGGGGCAATAACACATGAAAAGTTGCGAATAATGAAAACAGACAAACACTGTCGTTCTGCTTGTGGCCAGTTTCCCCAGTGTCGGTTTTGGCGCCCCCAACCTTTCTTCTCTAACAGAACACGCAATGGGGAGGCGGGCCCCATTCCTCAAAAGATCCCCCTTGACTCTCAGACAACCGGGTTTACCAGCCCGCCGCGGGGGCAGCATCTGTTTACTGGTCCCAGGATCGCAAGGCGCAGAAACCCTACCTTTGCGGTGAGGTCTGGACTCCTGTGAACCCTTCCCAGCCAGGTCACCGAGGAAGCTAAGTGCAGCTCGGGAAGAATTGTAGAGAAAATGGAGCAAATCCCGCCACTCTTTTCAGATCGGCCGGCCACATCGGCCACCGTCACCATAGAGCTAAACGAGGCCTAGAGAGCCGAGCGTGCAGTACCACAGAGGCCGGAAGGAGGCGCCGTAGAGCTGGAGGACCACAGAGCCGAGCGCGCAGTACCATAGAGATCGGAAAGGGGAGCGAGCGGCCGAGCCGGAAGGAAGGCCAAGAGCGAAGGCGGCGAGGCAAGATGGCGGCGACCAAGAGGAAGCGGCGTGGAGGCTTGGCAGTTCAAGCGAAGAGACCAAAAAGAAGCGAAAAAGATGCCAGGCCGCCACCTAAGCAGCGTGATATGGCAGAGGAGGCGGAGAATGAAGAGAGAAACCGTATCCCAGGCCCCGTTTGCCAGGTAAGGGGAGCTACTACCCCCCCGAGTTACACTTGCGGCCGCTGCTCCACGCGCTTGCCCTGAGTTTACCTACCTAAATACAGGTCTGGGGATTTTGGAGTTGCCGAGGTGTTACGGGAGCTGGGTCTCAGCTCTCCTGGCGGGACTAGCCACCGCGTTTACATCTAATTCTCGTGCACGTGGTCGCCCTCTTGGGTGCGTCCGACTAAGCAACGCGGCGGGTTTCAGAGCTTTTTACCTGGCTCACTGGGAATCGACTAACGGAGTACTCAGTTCCAATGTTCTGTCTTCTAGTTATTCCACTTTTTGTCCTTTGGAGGGTAGAACTTTCCCTTAAAGTAATTCCTAGATGTTTAGTGTATCCTTACAGTGATTCGTATTCGCATGTTCTGCCATAGTCAACTACTGTCAGTCAGGGATCCTGAAGCTTGCAATGTCCTTTAAAAGTTGCTGTCTTTGGGACTATGACTTTGACTTACTAGATCTTTAGTTCTCGAGGGATAACGAAAGCTAGAGTAGATAGTACAAGCTCTACTTGTATTCAACAAACTTTTAACGTGATAGGCACTGTACGAAATGAGGTTTCCCCTGCTTTGGGATTGCAAAACTGGGACGTTATCTCTTCTTCCTGATATGTTGGAGTTTAGAAGGAAACTAAGAATTCACATAAGTCGATGGTTTTTATTCAAAAGAAGGTGAACACAAGATGTTGGACTAACTTTCATTCAACCGAGAGCTCCCTGAACTAGATTGAATACTGTGGAGTCAGGGATTGTCTTTGATTTGTTAATTTCTGTGCGCCCCCAACCCCCACCAGCTTGGCATAGTACTCTAGCACATAGTAAATGATGAATACATGACTGTGGTGTGGTGGCAAGCACTAGGAAAGGAGTTAACGCTGAGGAATGAAAGATGGGTTTGAATTCTAGCCTTGCTATTAACAGCTCTTTGCTCATCTGCATATTATTAGGAGGAAGGAAATGTGATTTACTTTTGGTGAAGAATAATCGGCACCTCCAGTAGATTTTCAGTAAATTAGTGCTCTCATCCCTTGATCTGAGTCATAATAAGAAAAATCCTATTGATGTGCAGAATGTAATTACTTTTACCCTAGGATAATCTGGTAAGGGATCATGAAGGAGTTTGCCTTTGAGCTGGATCTCAAAGGACAGAATTTTGATATTCAGAAATGAGAAGGAACAATACAAGGAGAGCACAAAAACAATCAAAGGTGTTGAACTGTGGGAAATGCTGAAAACTTAAAGAAATAAAGCCTGATTGGCTAAAGTGTAGGATTGATTTGGGACAATCTGAGGTGAAAATATAAATGTATTTTAGAATCGAATGTTAAAAACTATGTCATTTTGGATTTTGTTTAGAAAATGCTGGGAGGTAAGAATGTGATTGGAGCAGTTCTTTAAGATTAAGCTGGTGCTACTCTGTCATATCTATTGCAGGAACTCCTCCCTGGAAGGCTAGCTAGCCATTTAAAAGATTTGTAGTTGATATAAGATCCTAATGATCTGAAGGAGGGCAGAGGGAATAGGAAAGGATTAAAAGTTGTTGCAAAGAGAAATTGACAGCATTTAGTAGTGCTTATGATAGGAGAGAATATGGGCAGGTGGAAGATTCAAAGCCTGGGGGACTGAAATGGTGGTGACATCATCAGAAAAATAAATAATAAGGAAATGTACCAGATTTAAGGTTTAAGTATTCTAGGATTGAATTTGAGATTAGTAGGGTTGGGAGACAGTTCTTTACCTTTTTGTAGAGTTGGCAGTTGAAGCTGTGAGAGTGATTATAAGAACTGTGTCCTGGAGAGAACAGAAATAAAAAAGGCTAAGAATCTTTAGAGTTAGGATGAGGAATTGGAGAAATGAAGAAAAAAGAAACAAAAAAGGTAAGGGAGCAAAGGAGAGCATTTCTGGATGGCAGCTGAGATTAGTGAATGCTGTTGAGTGACTGAATTAAAGGGTTAGGTCAGGATTGTTTGGCTTGCTACACTTGGAAGCTTTATCTTTAAACAAACAACCAATCAAGGTAGGTTCAGTATGAGACTCAAAATCTTAACAATTTCTTTTTCTTTAGGGCAAGTGGAAAAATAAGGAACGGATTCTCATCTTTTCTTCTAGAGGAATAAATTTCAGAACAAGACATTTAATGCAAGACTTAAGAATGTTGATGCCTCATTCTAAAGCAGGTGCCTTTATGTCATATACTTTAAAATTTATGTTTATAAACTTGCCTATTTATGTATTCACATTTCACGTCACACTTCAGTTTTTCAATCTTGTGAGATAAAGAACCACTACTCCTCAGAAGTATATCTTTTCAGTGCCAAGATGTTTCCAGTTCACATTTTGTCAGAAAGTTTTTGCAGAATTTATTAAACATTCTCTTCACTTTCTTAAACAGATACATCCTAATTATTGAAACATTTCTTGCAGGTCCAGAAATGCTTTCACTGTAATTCTCTCAGAGGTCATGGTTTGTCCTTTGAAATGATTCAGGACTGCCATGTATTGCTTTCTGCATTAAAAAAACAAAAAAACAAAACAAAAAAAAAACTTCTTATTTAAAAAATAATGGACCTGGAGTAGGATTTCAGGCACCTTTAAGTTGGAGCTCAGCCTGCTTCTAAATGCCAAGCTAATGTTTTTAGCAACGGGGTATCTTACAAGCAAATGAAGAACGTCTAGTTTCAAGTTTAGAACTGTGGCAGTGTCATCATGCAGCTATCTTTGTGCCTGTGTTGGGAGATGCCTTTGGTTTTAATTCTGGGTAATAACTTGGTTGGTTAGATCAATGTTTCTCAAACTGTGATGTACTGTTATATCTTCAGATCTTTGAAACTAATAAGATAAATTTTAATTTGTATTGGTTTCCTTTTTCCCATGGTAATCCCAAACCATTTATTTTTATTAGTTTTCTTTGGCAACTGTGATTCAAATGGAAAGAAATTTTCATCACTTCACATTTTAGTTTCTTAAAGTGAGTGTTCCTTAAGTGGGAGTCCTAGAACATAATCTTCAGTTGTGAGAATTTTTCCTTTTTGAAAGAGATTCATAGAATACAGAAAGTCTGAGAACCACTGCTTACATTTTTTATAATTCTTGAGGAGTATTTTTAATCTCGTTTTTACATTTAAAAGTTTTAAAGAGGTCATGTGTTTTCAGATCTGATCGTTTTGAATATTAATAAAATTTCATTTAAACTGAAGATTATAAAAACTTTTAAAAGTATTTTCTAGAAAGAATGTGTGATTTGATTAAAGAAGCTTTGAAATCTTTTGTTTACTTGCTTTTTCTTTTTTCTTTTTATAGACACTAAAATGGATCGTAAAGATAAGTTATTTGTGATTAACGAGGTAATTTTAGAAACTAATTAAAGTAAAATGTTCTAAGAACACTGTATTTAGGAACAAAATATTTTGGAACACTAATATTCATTTTAAAAAGTCAATTATTCAGTGACTTTTAAATTGTTTTGTAAAATATACTTAGATTTTATTAAATCTTCAATAATCTACTAAATTTTTATAGTATTCACTGTCCATATCTTATATTTTATCTTATATTCAGTATATATTGTTTCTTGATGATTCTTGTATTTCTTTGTCCAAACAAGCACATGAACATTTACTGGGAACAAGGATTCTCTCATTTTTTTCTCTCATTATGTCTAAGATAATGCAAATTGCTTAGTAGGTATTCATACAAAAACTACAATCAGCATATATGAAATATAATTAAAAACTCATTAAATATTTTTAAAACCCCACATTGTAAAAAGCATTTTGTCAGTATTAAAAGTGATGCATGTGGTATTTGCTCTTATGGTATTACCAACTAGTAATAGGTTAAATTTTCAAAGTGTTGTTGAAGATACTAACCTTACATTTTACAGCAGATGTTTAAAGACTTAGAATTTTTTAAACATAATTTTCTTTGGCTGTTAGAAAGACTTTTATTCATTTAGCATAAATTTTGAACCTCTGCTATATCGTGGTATTGCTCTATGTGCCATGGAAACATGTTTTACAAAACAACACCCCTGTCATTGTGGAGCTTACATTCTAATGGCAGAGAGAGGCCATAAACAAGTCAAGTGAAGACAGAAGAAGTAAAATGGTATGGGTTTCCAGCAACTGAGGCTGGACTAGAAAACTGCCGATGGAATGTTGCTGTGTTTATTCCAAGACCAGTAAGAAACAAAAGCATTTGACATAAGAATTTTTTTTATTCGTTTCAGGTGTACAAAACAATGTAATAGTTAGACATTTCACCCCTCACAAAGGGATAACCCTCCTCCCCCAATCTATTATCCCTCTGACATCATATATAGCTGTTACAATTCCATTGACACTATTCCCTGTGCTGTACCCCACATCCTGTGACTATATGTGTGTGTGTGTATATAATATATACCTATGTATGTATATATATATATATATATATATATTAAATTATAGTTGACATTCAGTATTACTCAGCTTCAGGTGTATAGCACAGTGGTCAGACATCTACACAGTCCATGAAGTTGGCCTAAGAATTTTTTGTTAGGTTTAAAGAGTTTCAAGTTTATGAATATCATATCAGATAGTTTGTGAATACTACAATAGTATGGTACTTCACTCCTGTATTGCTTTTGTATATTTCTCAAGTGTGATTTTGTAAACCTTCAAGATGTTGAAGTTTAATTCAACTTGAAATAGTTTTCGCATAGTTCTACTTTTCACCAATCCCTTAGTGATTTTATGGAAACAAATCACAGAAATGATAGTATAAATGAGGAAGAAAAAGGTTAAATTTGTTTGAGCTTAAAATAAAAAACTAGTTAAAAATCAGAATAACCATTATAAAGGATGTGTTTGGTTCTATAAGGACTATATTTTCCTAAGATTAGTGAGGCTAATTGTATTTTGCTTTATCCCTAGGGTATCTGTTTTTAGTCTTTGTAGTTTATACAGAGGACTGGTCAGAAGAGGAGGTTCCCAGTAACCAGAAATGAGGCCAGTTGCGTTTAATACTGGGTGAGAAAGAGTAGATGTTTCCACCAAAAAGTGAGCAGAGTATCAAGTTTACCTTGGGTAGAATACCTACGAGGAACTTAAAAGATTTCTTTCTGTGAATAAATAAATTTATCTAGGTTTATACCTTTGTAGGCCATTAGTTTGCTTAAATATTTTTGGAAGAATGTAGGTCTTAATTGCATTGAATTACTTTAGTTCTCATTTTATTATTTACTTCATTTTTCTATACTTTGCTCTATTTAGGTTTGTGAAATGAAAAACTGCAATAAATGTATCTATTTTGAAGCTAAGAAGAAACTAGATCTCTATATGTGGTAAGAGAATGTATTAAGTAAGATTGGGGTGGAACTTGTTCTTTTAAATGGATTTATTCTTTGTACTTCTAATATTGTAGACTCCTTTCAGTCTCTTTTTTTTTTTTTTGGGTAAAAAGACAGAGCCAGGGGATGAAGTAAACTCACTTGATTTCACAAAAGTTAAAACCTTAAAGAAAATTTAATATATGAGTATTTTGAGCATTGTGTCTTTTAACTATGAATTGATAATAAGCATTTACCACATTCTGAATTCTAATTAGTAGAAAAAGCTTCCTTCATATTTTTCAGGCTTTCAAATTCACCTCATGGACCATCTGCTAAATTCCTAGTTCAAAATAGTAAGTTGACTCAATTTAACATTTTTTTATGAGAAAATTGAAAATCTTTTGGGATAATTGTGCCAAAGTTATAACTTTTTTTGTTGCAATTTTTCTAGTTCATACCTTAGCTGAACTGAAGATGACTGGAAACTGTTTGAAAGGTTCTCGGCCCCTTTTGTCTTTTGACCCTGTAAGTTTTTCATTTAGTGTGTGAAATCTAATTTTTCACTCTGCATGGTTGTTTTTAGTGGGTATAGTTGTATGATTCAGTTTAGTTAACATAAAAAATCAGTTTTAAACAAAGCACTCTGCTGTTGTCAAATAATATGTTCACTTATCTTTGTAGGCATTTGATGAATTACCACATTATGCTTTGTTAAAAGAACTCTTAATTCAGGTAAATATCTTTTCCAGAAAGCATTTTTAGTAATACATTACAAATGAGTGTCTCTTCCTTTGGACTTTTTAACTCAGCTACCTAAAACTAATATATACATGTTATATCGTTTAAGGAGCTAACAGACTTTTCCTTTTCCTTTTTTTTTTTTTTTTTTTTTCTTACTAGATCTTTAGTACACCACGGTATCATCCCAAAAGCCAGCCATTTGTGGACCATGTGTTTACTTTCACCATTTTGGATAATAGGATATGGTTTCGGAACTTTCAGGTTAGCTTTAATTAATTTTTAATTATACTTTGAAATAAATTAAGACAAACATCACTACTGTATATTTACTATATATTTAATTTTATGAAAAGGAAATAGTTTGAATATACATGAGGTAATTGAGTTCTAGATTTGTTCTAGGTGCTATGAAGGATGTAAGTTTCTTTCAAGAGATTAGAATCTTACCTGGGGAGGGTAGGTGGGTGTGATAAAGACTTACAAAAACATAACCTCTGTAGAAGGCATTTATTAAGAACTATTAGATGAGTCATACAGTAACTCAGGAGGAGAGGTGATTCTGCGAAGCAGGAGTTTGGCAGGATAAGTCTGCAGAAAGGTGGAGAGGGGGAAGAGAACAGCAAAATGAAATTTTAGACTGCATATGAAGTTAACTGGGCTCTTCTTCATGTGTTGTTATATTGGATACCTTGCAAACTGAGGGAAGACATACCTGAACCAATAAACAATGTTAATATTTGTAATTCAGAAGTTGCCTCAATCAGAAATAAATTTGACCATGTACTATACTTTTATATACCTTTCAATTTAATTTGAATTGGATTTATAAAAACAACTTAGGGGTTGATTTAACTTTTTAAAGGGTTCCTGTAGCGTGTTTCAACACATTTTGTTATAGTAGTTGCAGTTTTAAAAATTCATTTTAATCAGTTTTTCAAGAATCCATGCATTGTGAGAGGCAAGATGCGAACCAAGTTCAAATTACTCAGTTTTAAAAGAACACACTGAAACAACGTTTATTTTCCCATGTCAACTACTTGAATTGTAACACATTTCAGAAAAGACTTATTTGGCACTTGTGAAGTTTCATCTCCACCTTCACTTTCGTTTTTTTAGGGCACATTTGTAATGAGGTTCTAGCCCATACACCTTTTAGGAATAGTATATCCAAACCAAAATGGCTGTTTCCTTTTTATTAAAGATCATAGAAGAAGATGCTGCTCTTGTAGAAATAGGACCTCGTTTTGTCTTAAATCTCATAAAAATTTTCCAAGGAAGTTTTGGAGGACCAACTTTGTATGAAAATCCTCACTACCAGTCACCAAACATGGTAAGCTATTTTTGCTGTTGAGTGGTCCTCTATGTCCCAGAACTCTTTGGCCAAAATAATTCTGTCAAATAATCACTATTCTGTTAACTGTGAAACTGAATTTGATTTTTGCTGCACACAGTCTTGCAAATTACTATTTTTCTTTTAATGACATGAGGTGAAAGGAGATAGGGTTGATACGTTAATGTCCTTGCCACATATAAAACATTTATTTGTATTTCAAAAGCATCTAATACATTTTTGTTTCTAGCATCGGCGTATCATAAGATCCATCACAGCTGCAAAGTACAAAGAGAAACAGCAAGTTAAAGAGGTGCAGAAACTGAGAAAGAAAGAACCAAAGACTATTCTTCCACATGATCCCACTGCAGATGTTTTTGTCATACCAGCTGAGGAAAAACCGATAGAAATACAGTGGGTCAAACCAGAGCCAAAAGTCGATTTGAAAGCAAGAAAGAAAAAGGTTTACAAAAGGCAAAGAAAAATGAAACAGAAGGTGAACAAGGGGAATGCAAAATGAATCAATGGATAACTAATTTGTTTTTCAGTTATATTTATTTTGTATTCATTGTGTAAATACTCTTATTATCCAGGATTACCTTATATCTAAGTAGTATAGCATTTAAAAGAAAAAAAAATTACAATCTTGTGGCTTCAGTGCTATATGTATTTTTCTAAATAAAATAACACCAGAGGTCATTAGTTAATTTCTGTTTTTCTTTTCAAAGCTTATTTGGTATTACTGAAAATTTAGAACACTTAAGGTTTAAGCCTGCTCTCATGGATTAAAACTTTTGGTTTAGCAAGGCTGAAATTCAAAGAGATTTATTGGGTCATTATTACTTGTAAAACAAAGCATTAGGTACTTTGAAGGTGTAGTTTTGGGTAAAGTGGGGGTAGACCAGTAGAAAGGAGTGTTTTACTGAGGTTTGAGTCCCTGAGTCACCAATTAATGAGACCTTGGAAAAGTCAACTTCTGATCTTTGTTTTCTCACCTCAAAAAAAGTACAATAAAAATTCTTAGGTTTTGAAAATCAAATGAGTTAATACATGTATTGAAAGCTTTTTGTAAATTAACACGTTTATTTTAGAAGCAGTGGGTATTAATTACTTATTAAATTGATATTAAAAGGAAGAAAAATGGGACAGTTGTTAAGAGGGTACCAGAACATTTGAATTTCCTTACGAGAAAATTTGAAGCAAAGAGAGCACTGGGTTTACCATTTTGGAGTTGGATTAATAACAAGGAAAGACCGGGTTCTGGTTACCAGTGGTCATGGACAGGTTAAGTGGCGGCTGAGGAGATGGACAGGTACATATCTTATAGATATATCTATATATAATAAAATTAGGTCATGCCTGTGGTGTTCTATCACCCACTTATTTCACATTAATCATTTTCCTGTGTCCCTACAATATGGTTAGTAATTGTACAGTATTCTATATTATAGCTACATAATCAGTCCCTTGTTGGATATTCAATATTTCAGGTTTTTTTTTCCCCCTATAGGTGCTTGCAGCAAACATATCTGTACATAAATTATTTTGTACAACACTTGTAGTTTCATGTAAGTGGAACTCAGGTTAGAGGTTGTGAACATGAAGACATTTTGATTGCTCTTGTAAATATTGTACCTCACCAGAGGTTAGTGTTCATTCTCTTGTACCATTGCCAGTGATGAAACAATCTTTGTCAATTTGATAGGTAAAAAAATTAATCATTTTTTGGTTAGGTATTAGTTTTTCTTTTGTGACTAATCTTGTTTTGGGGTGGTAGTTTTTTTTTTTTTTTTACTAATTTGTAAGACCTCTTTTATATAGTAAGGTTATTCTAGACATCTTTCTAGTTCACTTGCATTTTAATTTTCTTTATTTTAAATCTTTAGGCAGGATCAATTTTTCGTTATATTTCTTCTTTCTTTTTTCATTTTAATTTTCTGCTAAGAAAAGCCTTCCTGAGTATAATTAGATACTTTAAATAGTCTACATGAGGCTACTTGAAATAATATTCTAAATTATGCAGGTAATTCAGGTCAGAGGTTCACTTGAAATACTTGTATGTGGCTAATGAAAGCCAAATCTGATTTAGTGCAAAAATAAAAGCTGTTATTTATTTTAGACCTTTGACTGTAGCCTTGGATTTATTTTAGGCAATTGACTATAGCCTTGGATGAAAATAAGCTGTATTCAGGATTTGTTTTTAAACACCCACATCTCAAGAAGTTAATTATAGGTTATAAACACAACCTGGGTCAACAAGTTGTGAGATTGCGTGAAGACACTACTTTTTACATAATACTTTATGATTTATGTGTTGGATTATCAGTTTCTTCATATATTTTCCTGTCGCAAATTACTTCCCCTTCACAGTCATGAATACCTCATTTGAATGAGAATTCCTCATCTCCCAAGCCCATGTTCATTTAGAAGCCAATCTGTTTAATAAAGATGTTCCTTTAGACTGAAATTTACATCCAGTGTAATAGTAAAATTTTCTATGCAATGTTACAGCAGAAATATCTTCCCTCAGGAAGAAAAAGGGACAAGTGGTTCTTAGAAGTTGCAAGCAAAACCAGTTATAGTGGAAGGAAGACAAAAGTCCCTTTTTTTTGGTCACTTTTTGTTCCATCCCCACAAATCTATTCTCAGATGGGGAATATTCCCATTTTTACCCTGCATTCATATTTTTCGATCCCTATCCATTACCAATTTTCAAATTAAGTCCATATAGTAACTTCCTTTGGGAAGCAGGTAAGTATGAATTTTGAATAGTGAGTTGGTTGGACAGGAGAGTGGATAAACTTGAGGTTTAGAGTTGGTTTGTTTTGATTGTGCAGTGGGCAGGATATTAGGGAAAAAAGGACTCCTATACTGGGTCCTCTAACCCTGCGCAGTAGATACTTGTTAGCAACAGAGCCAACCTTTCTAACCTTACGTGGTTGACATATAACGTACACTTAATAACTGACGTATGTAAACATTCCACATTACAGTGAAATATATTGGCGTGGATGCATTTTAATGACGGGATACTATTGACACTTTATCAGATTGTGCAGAACAGTCGTAGAGATCTTCCACCCTGTAATACACAGTATGTTAAATCAACCAAACCCCACTAGTTAAAAAATACTATTGCCGTAACTCTATTCTTAGCATAAACCAACCTTGGAAATGGAAGATTAGAGTCCACAAAGTTAGGATTAAAGCGATGAGTGGATGAATCCACACAATTTTATCCATAGTAAAAAATTTAATGTTATTTTAAAGTGTTGATGCTTCCCTCTTAAATTGTTTAAGTCATCTTATTTACTGTTTGTTATTTCTGATGCATATTGATCAAAATGAGTAATACTAGAGATTAAGTGGCTGCTGAAGAGAATTGAAGAGTTTAAAAACTGATGTTTTTTGATCGTTCTAACCGAATCCTGCCGTTGACCAGCTGTGGAGGGTTGAGCAAACTTAACGACTTGGAACATGAGTGGCCTCACCTGCGAAAACGGGGCTCAACTGAGAAATTATGAGAACCACAAGATGTTTTCCAGAATCTTCTCCCACCTACCTCAGCCCGCAGGTGCCACCAACACTGACCGCCGACTGTGTCCCTCACAATGACACCCAACGTGGCCCCGCCTCCGCCCCCTCCGTCGCGACGCCGCCTCCTCCCGCCCCGGCCCCCACCTCCCTTCCGCCGCGGCCCTGCCTCCTTCCCACGCGGCGTTTTCCGGCCTAAAGCCCGCCCCCACCCCATGCGGAGCCGCGTCCGCCGGCGCCGCCCCCTCCGCGCCTCCGCGTGCCGCAGCCCGCGCCGCCTGTCCCCACCGCGCGCCTCCGCCGCCCGGCGCCGCTGCCGTCGCCGCCGCCGCGCTCGCTGGCTGGCCCAGTGCGGGCGCCCGGCTCCCGCCGCGGGAGAGGACCATCAGCGCCGTCGCCACCATTTCGACCCGGGCCCGGGTCCCGGCCACGCCCCGGGCCCCGGCCCCAGCCCCCCGCCCGGCCGGGCGATGAAGTGTCACTACGAGGCGCTGGGGGTGCGGCGCGACGCCAGCGAGGATGAACTCAAGAAGGCCTATCGAAAGCTGGCCCTGAAATGGCACCCGGGTAACTATTCCGCAACCGCCGCGGTCCTTCGCAGACCCCGGCCTCGCCACCCTTTTTACCCCTTTCCCCGGAGTAACTCCGGAACCTGGCTGTGCCTCGACATACCCGCTCTGTAACTCCCCTCGTCCCGGAGACTGCCCGAGACCCCGTCCGGCCTCCGGTCGGCGGCCAGGTGGCCCCTGCGCGGCCGTCCCGGGGAGCGTCCTCCCCACTTGGCGACGCAGCCCTCCTCCTCCACCAGGCTTTACTCGAACTCCGGGAACCCCGTCCCTTTCCAGACGCCACCTCGCCTCTCCTTACGGTGCCTGCATTGCCACTTGATGGGGAAAGACAACATTCTAGCAACTTCACTTGCTCCAGAGGGAGGAGTCAGGAATTCCTAACCCAGTCCTGCCTCTGGCTTGTTTCTTGCTTGAGTCCCCTGGTGCTCAGCTTCCCCTGGCTTTTCCTGCTACTTAAGTGTAATTTATGGTTTCTGTATTATTGAAATTAATTAAGACAGAGGAGCTAGTGTCAGTGTTAGATAGCTATGCTTTTTTTTCCTTTTAGTAGGCTGTTTGAGCAGACCCTGTACATAGGCTATTCAGCAGATTTTAATAAGAGTTTTAATTGGGTGTCTTTCCATGTATGTTTACTTAGAAGTGTGCTTCGTTTGAATGGTTTATTTGGTTGTAGTCCAGGCTTGTGTGACTTTGGTGAAGTACTCTGATCTTCCAGACTGGGAAACTAAGACAGTAGTTGAATCTCAGCTTTCTGAGCTTTATAAGAGGCTTTCATATTAGCACTAATCAATAAGCACGTTTATAGAGTCTCCAGTATGCGCGAGGCACTACACGGTAGATGCTGAAATGCTGAGACAGAACCTCAGTCTTGCTGGGAAAACATGCCTTACACACACGAAAAATTAAATACAAGTGCAAATAAAATAGCACAATGGGTATAATTGGTAATTGGATTAATAGAACTAATAATGCCGCAAGAATTCAGAAGAGGGAGTTTTCACTGTGCACTGAGGCATTGAGGCTTCTCCTTGGTAGAGGAGCCTGGATTTTAGCTGGGTCCTAGACAAATGGAATTGGGAAAAGTGAACTTCACAGTATGGGCAAGAGCATGTGATGGGCAAAAGATGGTCCAGGGAACAGTTTGACGGAAGGCAGTGTTTATTGAAAGTCTGAAAATATGGGATGAGACAGCTATTGGAAAAGCACAGGACCCAAAGTCAAGGTAATGTCTGTAGTTGATGAAACAAGAAATAAAGGTATGGGTTTGTTACTTAAAGTTACAATGATTACCAGCAGAAGAACTAAAAAGATCTGATACGTATTTGAAGGGAAGAGGTAAATGTACTAAATGTTCATCACAGCACAAAGTCAGCAGCTACATTCAAAAAAACTAATAAATTCAAAATAGTATAGTAGCATGTTCTTAGAGTAATAGGGAAATCGTGTTAGGAATGAGAAATCATGTTAGGAATTAGAAGGAACTTAGGAATTTGTTGACTCTGGTGGGAAAGTGTAAGGAAGAGGGTCAATGCTTGTGACCGAATGCATAATTGTAATGACAATATTAAAGCATTTTTGAGTAGTAGTTTTGAAGTTAGATTGTAAAGGACCTTGAATTTTAGGTTAAGGACTGTGAAATTTGTTTTTCCAATAATGGAGAGTTGAGGCTGGCTTTATTAAGAGGTCTTGGAACTGTGAAGGCAACAGAGGACTAAAGAGGAATGGAAACAGAAGTCAGGCACAGTCCGCCCTGGGAAGGTAAGGGCCCAGGCCAGGCTTCGGGTCAGTGGGAGGGGTAAGGCAGGATCAGAGATACTGTAAAGGAAAAATTCCCAGCTTTGGTGATTATTTGCAAATCAATAATCAAGGAGATGCAAGGAAGAAAGACGCAAATGTTACTAACATACCAGTTGACTACTTTGAAACTGAACCTGTTATCAACTAAATGTGACTATCTTCTCTGAATGTCGTCATCATTCATAGCATTCTAAATATCTTTTGGTTTGAAAATGCTTATCCATTTAAGGGATAAATACTATCCCAGGAGATGCATGATTTTGATGTGCTTTGCTAGCTCATTAACTTGTTAGCTGCCATTCAACAAGTGTTTAATGTCTTATAAGTGCAAGGTACTGTGTTAGATGTTTCTGAGGTTACCACATGGGCTTTGCTTTCAAGAATAATATGTACCTCAAGTAGAGAGGCTGCCCATTTTTCATTGTAAAAAAAAGATACATTTATTTCTTATATTTAAGAACTAAGAGTAATTTCTAGTAGGGTCAACAGTACTACCTAGTGAGATCACTCCTTGTGAAAGGCAGGCTTTGAGTAATTCAGTAATGACTATTCCCTGAGCAGTTGACTGTATGAAGGAGACAGGAATGGACCCTGCCCTGCTGGCGCAGCACTCTTCCAGGTGACACTGAGAGGAAAACGCAATTTTAATCCGTTGAGATAAGGACAGTATGAGGGCAAATAGAAGGTGCTTATGAGTACATGGACCCACCCGACCTGGGTTTATGTGTGAGTGGGGTAGATGTGCATCCCTGAAGAAGTGACATCTTAGGTCAAGACCTAACGCAGGAATCAGATAATACAGGTGGAGGGAGGCAAGAGAAAGCATGGCGGAGTCCAGGAAGGGGAAAGGGGAACATGGCCAGGTAAGTAAGTAGGAGCCAGGTCTTGAAGGTTGTGGTAAACTGGATTAGGTAGATTGCATTTTAACTAAGGGCATTGGGAAGCCATTGAAGACTTGGAAGCAGGGGAGATGACAGCTTTGTGTTTTTTTAAGTCTCTCTTTGGCTATAGTGGGGAGAATGGATCGGAGCAGGCAAGACTAGAGGTAAGGAGACCAGGAGGTCAGGGTCCAGTGAAGTCACCCAGGATGAGATAGGACCCAGGGATGGACACTCCGAGGCAAGGGCCAAAATTCTCAGTGAGTAAGTGGGAGTGATTGGGAGGTGAGTACACAGTGAGGAGGGGAAAGGTGGTGTAGCCAAATGGTCTACATCTCAGAAGAATGCTAGTTTGTCTTTGGGGGTGAATAAAGGATCAGTGACCAGTGCCAGCTCCAGGACCAGACCTGCCCATTGAAGGCTGTGGCTGAAGGAGCCTTGAGAGGGAAGCCCTGCAGGGAAGATGTTCTCAGGGAGCCTGGCTTCAGTCAAAGCTGGGCTTAAAAGGCACAATTCATGGAATTTTCCAGAAGGCACTGGAGAAAAGTTTGGGAGGGAGTGGAAGAGGGCATGAATGGATGAAGAGAAAAGCACAAAGAATAATGTGAGAGTGCCTTTTAAACTTTGATGACTGGATTTGCAATACCTGTGGCTTTTTGTATTTGGCAAATAATAAATGTGGGCTTTCTGCTTTTTAAATTACTGCTTTTTAACTTCTTGCTCTCATGCTTTTAGATCTTGGTTCAACCTTATAGTCAACCAGTTCAGGCATATTTAAGTGACATAAAAAGCCATATGACAGATTGAAAAATTCCTTAAGAAAGAAGCTTTAGTAAGAGATTAGATCTTATTTTCAGGTGGTACATTCATGGGTTTTATGTGTTTAGAAGCTTTAGCTTTCTTCAACTTCTTTGGGGGAGGAAAGAAAGGAGTGGGAAGAAGCAGGACAAAAAGTACAGTACTGATTACAAGGTGAAGAAGAACCACCCACCTACCACCCCAGAACAGTCACCTTTTTTGTTTTATGTGGGAAGATTTATTTGCTGGCTTTTTCTGCCATTTTGCTTTCAATCAAACTCTGCTTTCTTTCTTTTTTTTTTTTTTTTTGGTTGTATCTTCACTGTCTGGGAAAACTTACTTTCAAGCTCCCTCACACCCTATTGGCGGGCCTCAGACCCTTGCAGGCTGTGGGCAAGAGGCGTCCAGTCTTCACCATGTGGGCTTCTCCATAGGCCACCTGAGTGTCTTCACGCTGTGGCCGCTAGCTATTCCCAGAGTGATCCGAGAGAGCGCCAGGGCCCAAGATAGAAACTGCAGTCTTTTGTAAACTAATCTCAGAAGTGACATACCGTGCCATCATCACTTCTGCTGCCTGCTGTGGGCCATGTAGACCAACCCTGGTGACTTGGGAGGGGACTGCACAGGACTGCGAACGCCAGGCCGTGGTGATCCCTGGGGGCCATCTTGGACACTGGCCACCACCCTGAGGCAGCGATGCTTCTGAATTCCAAGGTTAAGGGAGCGCAGCTAAGGGAAGAATAATTAGTATATCTTTTTTAAACTTTATGTGATTTATTTTGGTATATGTTGATAAGAAAGAAAAACTTGACAATGTGAACAATAAACAATCTAACACTAAATAGTAACACTTTTTCTATAACTGGTTTCTCTCTATATGTTATTCCTTCTAAAGATAAATTGTATGCTACTCAGGGTTTTTCATTTGTGGATATCTAGGTTGAGTGCTCAATGATGTATCAAGATTTAGGGAAAAGCATGAAATCTACTCAAGTAGATATAGTAGATTCTGATAATCAGCTGACATCCAGTAACTCTTTGCTTTTCTCTAGTTGTTTTTCTTTGTTTTGAACACTCCTCTGTTTATGGCATTTGTGATGGGAGAGATCCTTTTTAGATTTTAATGACTAAATTTCTGTGCCTTTATATTTTGACAGATAAAAATCTGGATAATGCCGCAGAAGCAGCTGAACAATTTAAATTAATCCAAGCAGCATATGATGTGTTGAGTGACCCTCAGGAAAGAGCATGGTGAGCGTCACGCTAGCCTTCCTATCCCCATGTATTTTGTTGGGAAGAATTGTCATTAGAGGGTTTTTTTAAAACTAATTAAGGGATTTTTGGTATGTTCTGAGGCTTTGGACACCTACTCATTATTTAAAAAGCAGTATTTGGGTAGGAAGGAACCTTAGAGATGATTTCTCCAACACTTGATTTTATAGATAGTGAAACAAACTGGCAATATTAGTTTTAATTTTGATACTTATTAATTGGGGTCTCTTTTGTGTATGACAAGTTTACTAATATCAGACAAGGAAGAATGTTGTTTGTCCTTAAACAGATAATAGTATTTTAATACAAGAATTCTAGTATTTTCCCAAGAATCACTTTATATGAAGAAATTGAGTTAAGCTTCTATATCTATGACAAATAACTTTTATTAGTGATGAACCTTTTCCAGTCAAAAATTCCTGTGTTGGAAGTTGTGAGTTTTTAGATTTTTGGTGAACTTTTTGCTCCAAAGGAATAGGTTTTAAGCCCTGACAAAGCTGCAAGATCCTGCTCCTCCAAAGAGCGTGGCTGCTCGGTGCTCCCACGCAAGTCTTCTGTGTGTTAAATAGCGTATAGCACAGCCGGCTGTCCGGAGAGAAAGGCTGTGAAGAAAATTCTTCTAAAATTGTCTTTTATATGAAAATCAGAGAGAGAATCCTAAATTTTTCTCCTTCCAAGGACATTGGAGAGCTGACCTTAGATGGTTTTACCTTCCTCTGGGAACTGTGAGACTCATTCCTGATTTCCTTTCGCTCTAGCCTCTTCTCTAGATCAGGTTGTTTTTCTGCTCCAAGGATTCCCTTGTCGTTCTATTGAAAGCTCCTGCCTGTCAACTCTCCGTTATCTGGAGGCAATACTGTGCATTGGAGGAGAGCGCAGTCCTTCCAGGGCAGGGAGACCTGGTTGTGAATTCTAGCTTTGCTGCTTACTGGCTTAATGATTACAGACAAGTTATTTAAAACCACTGAGCTTTAATTTCCTGTTACAACAAATGGGGATAATAACTAACTTTACAGAGTTATTATGAGGGGTAATTGCATGTGGAAGAAGCTCCTAGATTGTTTACATAAACATAGCAAGAGTCTTATTCTGGTACATGCTGGTGGATGCCCAACCCCTAATGTATAATTAGTCTGTGGACCACTACTGTCTATTTAGTAGCGTTTCTTTCCTGTGAAAATGTAGCCACCTTTTTGGGAGAGTCATGGAAATTCCTTGGCTTATTAAATTTCCCTGTTCATATGGGCTAGAACTGTATAGTTCCTGAAATGTACTAGAAGTTGCAGTCATAGTTTTAATCAGCAATTTTGTGAAAAATCAAGTCTTTTCATGTTGTTTTTTTCCTTAAAATGTTTTGGTTTTGGGTTGGAACATTAAAATGTACAATAACAACATTTTGGCTGTTTAGAGGAAGGAGTCCTTTTGAATTCTTACGTATTCAGCCTTCATTGATGCCAACTTTTGTTTGTTTGCTCAGGTATGATAATCATAGAGAGGCTCTGCTCAAAGGCGGGCTTGATGGCGAATATCAAGATGACAGCTTAGATTTGCTTCACTATTTCACTGTTACCTGTTACTCTGGTTATGGAGATGATGAAAAGGTAAGAAATGAGCTAACTCATAATTTCTTGTCAATCACTTAAGACTCAAATACAAAGAGAATTTATAATAGAAATTGAAACAATGTTCATTTTGAAAACTGAGAAAACACTGCCTTCATGTTAAACTGTTGGCATATAAATACCCCCATTTGAAGCTTAAATGTGCTTGTGATAACAAGAGCTTGGGACTGTAGTTCTTTAACAGTAAAGTTTTTTATGTCACATTTTAAAATCTTATTCTATGATGAGACTACAAAAGTATTAAGAATTTGTGTTCTATGAACTCTTTTTTTAGGGCTTTTATACGGTGTATCGTAATGTTTTTGAAATGATTGCGAAGGAAGAGCTAGAATCTGTACTAGAAGAGGATGCTGAGGGTTTTCCAACTTTTGGAGACTCCCAGAGTGACTATGATACGGTAAGAGAGAAATGCGTTGCCGTTTTCTGATTAGCATTTGTCAGTGTGTCTTTTCCCCATTTCAGTATTTAAAAAAAAAAAAAATGAACTCTAGTTCTCAGCCCTGTACTTCCTGGTAGCCTCCCCTTTTTTACTTTTCCCTCCTTATTGACCATGGTCCCATCCCGTTAATGTCTTCATTAAATTCATACTGAAGAGTGATTTATTCTGTTAAAGGCTTAGAAGGACTAGCTTCTTCTCCTTTGGTTCATTGTAATGTTACATATATGAAGAAAAATGTTTGCATCATTAATGTTTGTCACCTTACTAAAAAAAAATCTAAATGAAAAAACTAGCATTTTACCTATTTTCTTTGTCTCTAGGTAGTCCACCCTTTCTACGCTTATTGGCAGAGTTTTTGCACTCAAAAGAACTTTGCTTGGAAAGAGGAATATGATACTCGACAAGCTTCTAACCGCTGGGAGAAACGAGCTATGGAAAAAGAAAACAAAAAGATTCGAGACAAAGCAAGGAAAGAGAAGAATGAGCTTGTCCGTCAGCTGGTGGCTTTCATTCGTAAGAGAGATAAAAGAGTGCAGGCTCATCGGAAACTGGTGGAAGAACAGAATGCAGAAAAGGCAAGGAAAGCTGAAGAGAGGAGGCGGCAACAGAAGCTAAAGCAGGCACAGTACGTACGGCAGGGCCGGATCCTTTTCTAAATACAGGTGTGGAGTCAAAGGAAGCATCAGTAAATCCCTACCATGTGCTTTTGTGCTGGGTTAAGTCATCATCCTGGCTTCATGCTTTTTTTTTTAATCCTGACATTGGCCAGTGGGTTTTCATCTACTGTGGAAAATCTGTTTTTTGAGTTGGATGTTTTCCTTTCAAGGCCCTTTATATTTGAGATCGTTTACCAACTCTTGTAAAACTTGATACCAACGAACGTTAACTGAGTTCTTAGTCTGTACAAGGCTCTGCTCTAATGCTTTTCTCACAATTTTCTATGAAGTGAGTTCTGGTTTTTATCCTCGTTCTTTTGAGAAAACGAAGCAAACAGGCCCACGATCACATGGCTAGTAAGTCAGAGAGGTGGGAATTGGAGCTGAGAAGGCAGTCCAGTGCCCTTCTTTTAACCACGATGCAGTACTACCTCTTTGTCAGTATACTCTCAGATACGTAGTTCATTTTAGTGCCTTTAGAGTTTTGTTGTTTTGAGTTACTGTAAAAACGTTGTGTCCAGAGCATTATAGCATTCTTTAAAAAATTACTTCTTAAAACTTCTACCTGCCCCACCCCTCATCTTTTGAAAATTAGCATTTTACTTGACACTTAAGACTCAGAACCACCTGAAGACTTCTAATAAGTCACCAAGAGTTACCTGTTTGAAAACCTGTTATCTAGTAGAGCAATTAAAATCAGCCACATAACAGATTTAAGTGACTTTGCCCATTTTAACTCAGCACAGGTTTTAAATTTGTAAACACTGACAACTTGGGAGGAAGAAGCTTTTCTTCCTAGGGGGTAGGTTTTAAGCATAAAGAGTAAGTAAAACCAATGCGGAGACTGTATTTGTTTACAGATTAGCGGAGCAGTACAAAGAGCAGAGCTGGATGACGCTGGCCAATTTGGAGAAGGAGCTCAGGGAGATGGAGGCACAGTATGAAAAGGAATTTGGAGACGGGTCAGATGAAGATGAAATGGAGGAACACGAGCTCAAAGACGGACAGGATGGTAACTTCTTTCAACCATTAAGAATCTTTAGAAAATGTTTTCATGCATAGGGCTTGTACACACAGGATGCTTCCAGGTGCCAGTAAGGGAGCTCGGGGGTAAGACAACAGGGAATGGGAGAGTGCGTGAAAATCTGGAGAACACCCGAGTTCTAGAGTTTTCACGTTTGTTTTTTAAGTGATTTTTATGTGACGTCTCCCAACTTTTAAATGTGGTCAATATTGAAAATGAAAGACAATATTGTATGGGCCAAGGAAAGGTAGTCTATTGAAGTCATCTAATTCTGGTAATTTGATTAACAAACTCTTTCCTGACTGTTTTAAACAGCTTGTGCTTCCGGCTGTATAAATACAGAGGGTGCCAAAAAAATATGTACACATTTTAAGAAAGGAAAACTGTATTAAAATTGTAATAATATACTAAAAGCAAAAGATGAATACAAGTCACGTTTGACTTCTGCAAATACAAGAGGTACTCAAAGTGATTACCATCGCCGTAATTTTAATACAGTTTTTTCCTTTCTTAAAATGTGTATACACTTTTTTGTACCCTCTGTATATTGACAAGTGGGCATATTGACAGGTGTGACTGACAGGTTATTTTAAAAAAATGCAATTAAGCAGTAGGTCAAATTTTAATAGCAGCTCTTTCCAGAAAAGCTGATATTGCACAGGAGCCTCTGTGGTGTGTATCAATTCTTCCTCTCATTTCTGACTTTGTGGAAGGGCTCTTGGTGTGCTGAATTATTTACAAATGTGCTTTTTCAGACTAATAGCCTAAATGATAAAATTATAGGCATCTATTTATTCAAAATAATTAGGAAATGAAATGTTTTATTAATGAATTAGAAGTAGTATGTGTGAAAGTGCTTTGAAAATTGTATTCTATAAATGTGATGTGGTGTAATTATGTAGTGTTCTACAATTTATAAAGTGCCTTCACATACAAGATTTCATTTGATCCTCTGACAAGAGCCCTTAAATGTACATTTTACTCATAGAATTAGCTGTATTTTACTGATGAAGAAACTAAGACTGAGAAACTGTGGCATATGCTTGAAAACATAGGACCATTTTTAGATACATATTTTGACTTCAAATCCAGCATTTTTATTAACTTTGATTAATCAAAATTTATTTCGTATTAACTACTTGACCTTTTAAAGTTTATTTCATGTATATGATATATTGAAAGTATACACATAATTGGAAAATAATACCATGTACTAAGCATTGGATTATTTTGATCATTTATGATTTCAATGAGAATGTCCTTCAGAATCATATTAACATCACTTATTATAAAGAACCACTTAATATAAAGAACCATACTGTAGAATATAGAAGAGATACTTTGGGGTCTTTATTGGTCCCATAATAAATCAATGGTGGCAGTTTACTTTTTTATTTTTTTTAAAAATAGAATATGGTATTGTGCAAAGACTTTCAATTGAGCTTTTTAAAGTTTAGATTTTTAGACTGTATTGATAGTAATTATGCCATTGTAATAAAGCTTCAACCTTATAAAAAAGTTTGTAAAGATAATGCTAAACTTTACATGTAATATGTTCTGAGCTGTCTAATAATTATAGAATGTCACAGGTTAAGTTTGTTTAAGCATTTAAGAGTAGATTACAGTTAAAAATATGTTTTTACTAAGTCTTGCTCAAGAGGTAAATTAAAAAAATTTTGTTGAAAAAAGTGCTTTGTGGTAGAACTATCATCAAAGTGACGTTTGATTTTCTGAACTTAGCTCACACCCAAGATTTTGAGAATTTTTTGTTTTCTTCTAAGTAGCTTTATGAAAAAAACTTGAAAAGTAAAGTGATATATTTGATTTATTTATCCCTTATAATTTAGTGCTTCTTTTAAAAGGTCAACTCAAATCCTGATAACATTGTTTGTTTTTGTTTTTTTTTGGTAAAGAAATATTTATTTCTAATTTGTGTGCAACTTTAGATCCTTACTAAAGAGATGGAGTTTGTTAACATGTTTTGGGTTTGTGTTCTAATCAAACAGGCTTCTTACTGTAGGTTTCCTTCTTGTAGGTAAAGATAGTGACGAAGCCGAGGATGCAGAGCTTTATGATGGCCTGTATTGCCCAGCGTGTGACAAGTCGTTCAAGACGGAAAAGGCGTAAGTTTAATACCTTTGCACTCACCCTTTCTTTTGAGGTGAAATGTAATGCTTTGAAAGTCCTAGAAAGAAAGTGCTTGTAGCAGCTGATCGCTAGGCCTCACATGTCACCCCTGGGGGGTTTCTGACCTGGGGAAGAAGAAGGATGTGGACCAGCAGTTAAACTATTGTGCTGACTCTCAGTTGTGCCAGTATTCCTGTGGCATTGCTGCGTTTCAAACATGTACGCTGTCTCCAGGAAGAGATGTTACTTGTTTTCGCAAAGAAGGCATAGTAAGGAGCCTAGACCCAAGGTAATGGTCTCTCTGTTGTTGGTGGCAGACTCACTTCCAGCCTCAAGCTCCTGTACAGGTCATTGCTGCCAACACAGGGTAGTATATTTGTTGAAGTGGAAGGACTTTATCTTGTGAGAACAATGGCAAAGAGAGAAGTGTTAAAAAGGACACTGTTATAAAGGGAGTAAAGGAAATGAGAAAATGTGATTATCGGTAAGGGAAAGAAGCAAAAGATGTGCAGTAAAGAGGAAAGGAAACCAGAGGATGAAAATGAGGGTGAGTGAGTCCCAAATAGTCTTACTGGATAATCCCCAAGGAAAGTGGGGAGAGGCAGAGAAGTTAGAAAAAGCAAGAAAACCAAAGCAACAATGAAGGAGATTTTTAAAAATTATTTTTTATTGGGAAATAATGTCAAACTTAACAAATTGCAGGAATAGAATACAGAGCACCTGAGTCATGTGTTGCTCACACTTTGCCTCAGTTGCCTGTGCTTGTTCTCTCTCACTACACATATACAGCTTTTTCCTGAGTAATTTGAGACTAGGTAACATACATAATACTCCTTCACGTCTAAGTACTTGAGTATATATTTCTTACGAATAAGGACATTGTCTTACATAATCACAGTACAGCTGTCAGCGTCAGGAAATTTACGACTCTGATATGGTACTTCTGTCTCCCTCCCTGCACACATTCTGCTTTTATCAGGTGATTCTTTATTAATGTCCTGTATGGCATCTTTCCCGCTTTGACAAAGGCTCTGGTCTAGGATCATGTGTTGCATTTATTTAGTTTATTTTCATCTGGATCAGTTCTCTTGTTTGTGTCATTGATAGTCCAGAATACTGGCCCTTTGAAGTATTTCTTAAATATTTTAAAAATATTTCTCTCCTTTTGGGTGTGTATCCTCATGGTTAGATTCAACTTATGTGTGTCCAGCTGGAATGCTCCATAAACACGGGTTGCTCTCAGGGTTTCATATCTTGGGGCCCATAATGTCTGTCTGCCCCTCATTGGTGCTGATCATTTTGATCACCCTCTCAAGATGTCCAGTTTTCTCACTATAAAGTCAGTGTTGTTTTCTCTGGCAACATGTGTTTATTTTCTTAGAGCGTGTTTAACCTGTGGGTAAACGCTTTAAAACTGTGCAGATATCTTGCTCCTCATCAAAATTTAGCCTCTGTTGATGATTTCAGCTTGTACCAGTCTGCACTGTGATGGTCCCAAAATTAAGTTTCTTTGGTGCCAGTGCTTACACATTAGTCATCATTTGGCCTTCTGCTGTAAACAAGAGCCCTCCCTTTCCCCCATTTCTCTGTCTGAATTTATGAATTATTTTAATTGCCTTATAATTCATTACTGCCCTTTTCATGCTCAAATTTTTCTAGATGTAGTTAGTGAGAGAGTTCCTTCCACCTGGCTCCTATGTCCTTTTCATGTGTCCCAATCATATTTTTGAGCACTTAGTTTCTGGCACGAGATGTTCTAGTTTCTCCAAGGAACCTTGATCTGAAGGAAAATTTTAGTGGGAAAGAGTAACATCCCAGATTAGAAAACCAAAATTGGACCAAATGAGATAAAGTTAATATTGACACAAGTTTCCTATTTTCTAGTTAATCTAACTCGTGTAGCTTAAGTGTCGTCAACTCTTTTTTGAGGTATTGCGTACTTGTCCGTGGGGCCCTGAACTAGGCTTTGTTCCGAGGGGCAGAGGGGCAAATGTGTGTGTCTGAACTCACATTTAGGGTGGTGGGGTGAGAAGGGAGACCCCTCTTGAGAAAGTGAAAGAAAGCTGCTGAAAACAATCAAAAGAAGGTAAACTGTTCTTATACTTCAAAGCCTCATATCACCACTTCTCAAATCCATAGTGTCTTCCTTTTAAAGTTAGAATTGTTTTTTAAGTTTCTAGTGATCCCTCGAAGCCCATAGCAAACTTGGACTATCTGAGCACTTAGCAAATAATTAATGAGTAAGAGGAAACAGTGGAGAAGGCTTGAATTTAAAAAATTGGAAGATACAAATTAATAGAGAATTTTACCAAAAAAAATAATAAACAAGGAGAAAGTATGTAGACAAAAGGATGGAGGAAGGGGAGTATGCTGGGTTACAGGATAAAAGAACGGAGTCATGGGCTTCTGGTGTGTTTAATGCCGACGAAATCCTGACAGAGTTATGTTTCTTTTTATAGTATCACTAACACTTTGCTTAATCAGAAAAAAAGTGAAATTTAAATTGGTTGCACTTACCCAGCAACACATTTGGGCACATACGACGTAATCCTGTTGCAATTACTTACATCAGGTTGTTCTTTCAGTATGAAGAATCATGAAAAATCCAAGAAGCATCGGGAAATGGTTGCCCTGTTAAAACAACAGTTGGAGGAGGAGGAAGAACATTTTTCAGGACCCCAGACTGGTGAAAATTTATTAAATGCCAATTCTGAGGAAGACGTGGAGGATGCACCAAAACAAAAGTACTTCTGAAAATGTCACTGGACATGTTTATCCCATTTAGAGATTGCATTGAAGTGCTTTTTAATCTCAAAGAAGTTATTCTATTGGCGAATATTTTCTGCACTTCTTCTAAATAAAGGAACTTTATAGTATTGATGTGGGTAAAGACATAATGTTAAATATAATTTTTACAGACTATTTTATGACTATTTTAAAAGCAGTTTTGTACCTAAGTAGTTGATAATGCTGATTACTATCAATTGAGCCATTGTTATAATTTTCTAAGATGATAATGTGAATATTTTCTTTTCCTTTTAATGTTTTATGATATTAGGTAATTTAAAATTTTACTTTTCTCTGTATCTAGTATTTCAATATTTTCTTTTTTCACTTAGTAAGTCTTCACAAAATCAAATATTTGACATTTTGATTTATCTGTGTTCTTAGGCTTTCTAAAAAACAGAAGAAAAAGAAACAGAAACCCACACAGGTATGTTAAAAAGTTTTGTTAACATTAAAAATCTACGGAGTTTTAGTGCTCTTGTTTATTCAGTATAATTTGTATTAAGGAGAGGGACTTTCGCTTTATAATTTTATGTTGATTGTGTAACAGGTTAAAAGGAGCTGAAAATATTTTCTTGTTTCAGCTCATCCCCTACATGTATGTAGCTAATTTATTTAATTACCGTTGTCAGTGTATTTAAGAATTTTGCCTGTGGAGTTCCACTAATATTAATTCACTGAATGACCATATTAAAAAAAAATATGTTTCTGGATACATATAGTGGCAGGGTTTTTAAATCAAGACAACAATTAAAATCGGAAACTTGAAAATCTAGGGACTGGTCAATGTCTATCCAAGTTTATTCTGCCAATAACATAAATGAAATTTTGCAAAAGAAACATTCGGTTAGAAACTTGCAATGATTGTGCATATTGAAAAAAATGTTCTTATATTACTCAGAAATTTAAGTAGTTTAAGTATTTCACACCCAGGCTCCAAATTTAATCTCTATCTCAAGAATTATAGTCATCCCTCAGTATCTGCAGAGAATCGGTTCCAGGACCTCTGCAGAAACCAAAATCCACAGATGCTCAAGTCCCTTATCCTACATGGTGTAGAACAGGGCATACAATGGTCTTTCTGCATCTGCGGGTTCCCAACTGCGGATCGAAAATACTGTTTTCAGTTGGTTAATCCAAGGATGCAAAACCTGCAGGTGCGGAAGGACAACTGTATTTTTACATAGAAGGGTATTGTGTTGATACAGACGTGTAATACAGTCTCGTGGGTGTATTGGAACTTATGTAACCAAAATGAACTTGTCCTATTTACTAAGGATATTTGATGGTCCTGAAGGGAATGGAATTGATTTCTGTGTCATTTTAATATAATCTAATTATATTAGCTTGTATTAAGTATTAAATGTTAAATACAGTTCTTTTTAATAACTGAAAATGTTTTCAAGAAAACCTAGGTAATTATGAAAATAATTTTTCATAAAACTTTAAATTTTGGCTTATGGTTGTACATTTGTAATTTTTATCTGTTTCATATTCCAAAAATGATACATGACACAATGATACATGAGTTAATCACTGTTAAAATTGTGATGTGGAACTTTTTGCTTCAGTTATTAAACCATGTAGCAAGTTTATGTTCCTTTTATTAAAGTGACTCATATCACTTTTACAAAGTTTTTGACAAAACTTTCATCTAAAGACTCTGCAGTCCTTAGTTTAAAACACTTTCTTCTTTGTGTGTGCCAGAACCATTAGAATAAAGACGAAATACAATGGAGAGGAATTTATTGATACCTAACCCACGCTCACCTCATCTCAAGTCATGAAGGCTAGATCTAAAGATTGCAATAATAAACGTGTATTTGTATTCTTCCCAATGAAGATGCTTCAGTTTACCACCCCACTTTCCCCTCTAAAGCCGTATTCCTTGATAATACCTCTCATTTATGATTTCTGGTGATTATCAGGGAGAAAGCCCCCATTTAGACCTAGTTTTATGTAGCACTGTTCCTGATACTTCCTAAGTCCTTTTTGAAAGGGAAGGTGGTATGGAGACAAGTGCGGGTAGAGCAGGAGCAGCAAATACTGAGAATTCGTGCAACTTCAGCTAGGGAGCGTTTTCCGTATGGACAAAAACAAATTGTCCATATGGACAAAGCCAACAAGGATTGTAAAAGAAAACCCCCAAAACTGACATTGAATGTAAACAAATGACCCTGGCTGACAAGAATTAATCCAAAAAACTTAAACACAGCACTCTGAACACCATCCATCGGAGGTTCTAAAGACAAAATTAACTGCAAAAAACCAAATCTTGGACTTTACTTAGATTTTTTGGTAGTATTGGTGTGGTATTCCAGAAACCATTTTATGCATATTATAGGATACAACAAATGAGTATAGTCAGCCCCTCTGTGTCTACAGGTTCTGTATCTGCAGATTAAACCAATTGCAGAATCGAAAATATTAAAAAAAAAGATCCAGAATGTTGATCCTTAAACAATACAGTATAACAACTATTTACATGGCGCTTACATTGTATTCGCTATTATAAGTGATCTAAAGATGATGTAAAGTATATGGGAAGATGTACGTGGGTTATATGCAAATGCTCTGCTATTTTATATAAGGAACTTGAGCATCTGTGGATTTTTGGTATCCTTGGGGGAGTCCTGGCACCATTCCCTCGTGGATACTGAGGGATGATTATAAATATACTAATGTTGGGAACCAGATTCTCTTGTGGAAGAAGGGAAACACAGATACAGATTGAGGGAAAGAGAAAAAGAACACTGTTACGCTGGATTGGAATTGGAGATACCAGTGTGAGCTCTTGATTTAAAATAAGTGTATTAGCTGTGTACACTGTGACTGCCTAGAAGCAGTGACACCCAGTAGCAATGAGCATACCTAGTTCACACATCTTGGTTTCTAAGTGGCTTTCCCCAGTTGAAGGAGTCAGGGTTTGGTCCTTGGAGAAATGGCTGGTTGCAGGGCTGGGGCAGGGAAAGTACAAGGGTCATCTGTACTACAGACTAAGAAAGTATGCAGATATCAGTGGGGATACATCAGAACTACCCAGCACTCAGCTTAAAGCCCTGACAAATTTGGGAAAATGGGAGTCATCAAAAAGACTGATGATGTTATTTTTACACATTGATTTTGTGATATATTTTTACACATTGATTTTGTTAAAAAAAAAAAAAAAATCATGTATCTATATTGACACACTGATACACTGAGCCTCAAAAGAGAGTTGGAGAAAGGAGGCAAACAGGAAGACTTCGTTACAGAAGAACATGAGTTAGTACAAATGCAAATGGCAGGACTAATAGAAGCAGAAAAATCACTGTTATGCGTCCACCAATATAATAAATGGTTCACAAGAATCACTAGTGAGTACCAGATCCATTGGGTGAATAGGTGTTAGGGAACAGGGTGGTCACACAATCTCAAAGTAGCACTGCACAACTTACTAAGAAAGGAAAAAGGTACTTAGGAAATGTCTGGCAATACCACCTTAGCCAAATGACCAGACTTTAATGGCTGAAAAATGGAACAAAGTGACATTTTGCCTTCTGATGTAACATACAGAGAAGAACACAGCATTATCCTTATACTGTTCTTACTAGAAATGTTTTGCCTGAATCTAATCATGAGGACAGAGTCAGACAAAGCCAAACTATGGGTAATTCTACAGAACAGTCATCAAATTTTCAATATCATGAAAGAAAATAAAATGAAGGAATAAAAGAGATTAGAAAGATATAACAACCAAATGCAACATACGATCCTTGATTATATCCACTCGGGTTATAAAAAAATGACATTATTGGAATATGAATATGGATTGTGTAACAGATAATATCAGTGTTACATTCTTGTGTATGAAGAGGATATTGTGGATATGTAGGAGAAAGTTTTTGTTCTTAGGAGAAACATGGCGAAGTGTCATGCCTGCACCTTACTTTCCTAGGTCAGAGGGGAAAAGTGTGTGCAGAACAGAGTAAGGGAGGAAACAAGTGTGGCAATATGCTACCCAAAGCAACAAAATATTCACACTTAATGAAGATAATTTGCCATGCATCTTCCTTTTATAATGCCTATGTGTTGTTTTTCTTATTTTTTTCCTGACTATAAAAGGAATAGTTGCTCATTGCAGATTATTTGGAAAATATAGAATAGTATAAATATCCCTAATTCTGCCTATAGATAATACTTAATGTTGAATTAAATAGTGATCAGATGTTACGTATAATCTTTTCTCTTCAACTTTTGCTAATATGTTGTATTTTCCACATAATTGGATCACTATCTTTTGGAAACATGATTTTTAAGAGCTTCATAATTTTCCTTCATATATTCAACTTATTGACTATCTGGACTGTTTCCAATTTTTCACAAATTTAGTATTTCTGTAATGAGCATTCATGTTCTTAAATTATTGTCTACCCTTTTTCTTAATTTCGTGAAGACATACTCCAACCGGAGTGCACAGGATGTTATCAATGTTTATTTGGCAATAAGTAGCCAGTATTATTATAGTATTTCTTTTGTAATGCATACATGTTTATAACCTAGAATTATGATGATAATTTCAATGAAAATGGAACTGGAGAAGGAGTAAAGTTTCAACCAGAAGATACCAGCTTAAATCATGACAGTGCCAAAGAAATGGAAGCTAGTCCCCAAGAAAATGTCAGTGTCACAGAGACTGTCGAACTGTGTGATGATGCAAAAAGTGAAGCTAAAAGGTAAGTCAGAGGTGCGTGTTTCTACTTACTTAATATTGGTTGTCAGGATATTTTTCATATGTCAAATAGACTCTCCTTTTCCATGATTGATGGGGTAAATTAGATGTATCTGTGACTTGTTTGTAAACCCAGACGTAGGTACATGTGTATACACAGATGAAGCGTGTTGGAAAGAGAATGCTAGAGCGATGTGCTCATGACATTTCAACAACATGGCCAGAATCAGAAAGAAGCTACTTTGATCCAGTTTTTGTTTCCCTTATCCTACCAAGGTTCTTGCTTTGTCCTGGATCAGTAAATCCGTGGCACTCGTGAGCACCGATGAGGCTATGTCCCACTCGCTGGGAGCGTGACTAACCGAATCTCCATGCTTGTGACAGTCATTCTGTGTTCAGCCCCACTGACCACATGCGGATAATACCCAGAGCTTGGGGCTTTCTGGCTCAAAGGAAGCCTGGAATCCTGGTGCCGCCCCAGCCCGTCATGGTTGGTGAGGGGAAGGTCTCAGTCACGGGAGGTAGTATTCTTCTTCCTCTCCTTGTGGGCCATTTTCGTCCCCCTCCTCCTCTCTTCCTCTATAGCAGAATAAGAGGAAAGATCTGAAGAGTAAGTAGCCTCGTGTTGTTGTCATAGGACCAAGTAAAACAGTTCAAATGACAGTCAAGTAGGAAATGCTTAACACTGGGGCAGCAGTGAAGGGGCGGGGAATGTACTTAGGGGCCCCGGCTTTAGGTGGCATAAATGAGAGAAGCAAGTTCTGGGGCCTAGCATAGGGCTGTGGCTGTACCAACCGGTAAAGGAGCTTGGGAGAGCTGAAAGCTGGAGGGGGAAGTTACACACCACTCTGATGCTAGATGTTTGTTCTGGTTTTACAAATGAGGAAACTGACTCTCAGGTTAAGTGACTTGCCTGAGAACAAAAGCTGGTAAGTGGAAAAGCTGGCACTTAATCCCTGTCTGCCTGACTCCTTGAAGGCACCCAGGTCAGCTAGCTCCGTGGGGCCTAAGGGACCTGTACAGGTCCCTTGGGAGCTGCTTTGTGGGCGTGAGGGGTGGACCAAAGGATGCAGCTCCAGAACCCTGACTGTCTCCTTTATCTAGAGCTAACATTTTTCCATTTGTTTTCCATGTTATTTTGACATGGGAGTTCATTTGGGAAGAAAAAGGGTTCTCATTGCTAAAAGTAAGACTTTGAATTCAAATGATTTCTTCACTGTTGAGTGGCAGTGCTGGGATAGAGGTGCACACACGCGCACGCACACACACGTACACGCACCAGGTGACCTGACTCCAGTACCTTTCTGTGGGGTCCCTCTGCTGCTTCCCTACCGTGCACTGATGCTGGCCACCTAGTGGGAAGTTCTTCATTAGAAAACGTGTGTATCTAGAGTACTTTTAAAAAATGAAACTCTTAGATATTAGCTTCAGAGATGTAGCTGTCTTTCATAATATGATAAATTGTTCTTCAGGAATATTACCCTAAATTTCCTTGGATATATTTGTAGCATATCTGTGATGATATTATGTAAATTAGTAAATGTTAATCTGTAGCCTTATATGCCATTGTGTCCTTTTCTTGATGCTTTCAAAGCTGTCTGAATACTGCATAATGTTATGTTAACACTCCTAATCAGCATCTTTTAAAGGTACAGGCACAGTTCACAGATACTGTGGGTTCAGTTCTAGACCACCGCAATAAAGCTGGTCGTAACCTTTTTACTGGTGGAGGGTCTTGACTTCAATTTGTAAAAAACACAACATCTGTCAAGTACAATAAAATGAGGTGTGCCTGTATAGGCCATTTAACTTAATGCAGACTCTTGAAGAATAGTATGGCAGCATTATCATAATTTACTCATTATAACCCATTCTGTTCTGGAAGTATAGTTGCACTCAGATTTTACCCTAAGAATTTGGTTAGCATAAATGTATGCAATGAATAAGGAAAATTAAAATGCATATAGAAAATTGAGTAGAGAAACGTTCAGGAGTTATTGTTCAGGACTATACTGGACGGCACTTTCTGGGTTAAAGGGTACTTGGGTGGGGTGGGTACACACCGGATCAGCAGAAAGGACATAATCTTTTAATAAAAGAAAATTCATCGTGTTAAATTTAATTTTATGGACGTGTATTACAGTGTGTTTATTTTTCTTCTGTTGTGGAACTGTTGAAATGTTTGTCATAGACTGGATCAGGTTCAAAAGTTGTGTTTTGGGGGAGCCACACTTAATGTCAGAGTATTTCTGAGTACTGCTGCTTGGGTGCGAAATGGTTTGCTTCAATAAATGGAGTATTAAGTGCTTGCTTTTTTAACTAAAACACACCGTATAAAAGCTCAGAGAATTTTAGGGGCCTTGTTTTAGTTTATGTTTCAACTGTTTTAAGTAAATCCCTTAATTTTTGTGTCAAATTTGATACCTAATGTGATCTCTAAAGTTGTTCTTTAAAGCTGTTCACTTGAACTGTTAAAATTAATTAATTTGGCCATTAATTAGCCTTTAAAGTGCATGTCATTCTTTTGAGTCTTCTTGGGAGCAAAATGACAATTAAAAGGGGTACATTATTATTAGATTATGCTGAATTCTTTCACTTATTTTCCAGTGTTCCTAAACCCAAAGGAAAGAAAGCCAAAGATACGAAAAAATCTGTCAAAGTACCTGCCGAACCACAGACAGTGGTAGGTTAAAATCATGCTGACATGTGTTCAGTGGATCTTGTTGTTTAAACAATATAATCTAAATTCGTAATTCTCATTCTAAAGATGTAAATGTGTGTTTGGTGAGCCCTTCTGCACCTGCTGCATAGTTGTGGCTCCATCAACAGTTTCCCTGGACAGATGTGGAATTTATGTATGTGCTACTGTCATTTATTTCCTAATTAGTTTTTTCAGTTACAGTTGACATTCAGTATTAGTCTATATTAGTTTCAGATATACAACATAGTGGTTAAACACTTATATAATTTATGCAGTGATTCCCCCAATTGGTCTAGTACCCATCTGGCACTTTACATAGTTTTTGCAACATTACTGACTATACTCTCTATGCTGTACTTTACATCCTCATGACTATTTTGTAACTACCCATTTGTGCTTCTTAATTTCGTCACCTTTTTCACCCAGCTCCCCTCTCCTCTGGCAATCATTAGTTTGTTCTCTGTATCTATGAGTCTGTTTTTGTTTTGTTTGTTCATTTATTTTGTCTTTAGATTCCACATATAAGTGAGATCATATGGTATTTGTCCTTCTCAGTCTGACTTATCACACTTAGCATAATACCTTCTAGGTCTATCCATGTTGTCACATCATTTTTCTTTTCTTTAAAAAATAGCATATTGGAAATATCAGCCCTTACCAGAACAGTTACTATTCTGTTTTCTGTTACTTTGAAATCTAAAGCCTTGGTGTAGTCCACGTGGTACATGCTGTTGAATGTCTCAGGTCTCTTAAAGTCGATGGTGTTGGTTATTGGGACTTAGGTTCCAGGAACACCTGCCTCTGTTGAGTCCGTCTCAGTAGCTGTCCATTTTGTTAGATCTTTCTTTGGCAATTGTTTGATATTTGATCTTGACATGAAAACATAAAAAACTGCTCTCAGATATTAACACTTGGCTTTTATTTGTGATTTTTTTTCCTCTTCTCAGAATGATGTTCTTATCAGCTGTACAACCTGCCATAGTGAATTTCCATCCCGGAATAAACTTTTTGACCATCTAAAGACCACAGGTCATGCAAGAGCACCTTCATCGTCTTCTTTAAACAGTGTAACAAGCAGTCGGGGCAAGAAAGAGAAACGTAAAAACAGATAGACATTCTGCCAATGCTTCTTCTTTGTGATTGTCTCTAGATTTTGAAACCAAAAACTGAACTGATATCATCTAAAGAGTTAAAATTTCAGTGATATGCAATTTATTGCATTGTGGAAGATTATTTTTTATCTTGTAAAAACATTTTTTTCATTTAATATATATTTTTAAACATTTCATTAGTGACTGAATTCTACTTTTGCCATCTGAATTGACTTGAATATCTCAAAACAGGTAAATATTGTAAGGTATGCATTCTTGATTTCTGTTGTCTCATGGACAAAAATGTATGGGGAGAATTAAATTATTTTAACACATAGAAATGCCCCTTTCTGTTTTATTTTGTGAATTTCACTTTAAGTATTTTTATATGATTCACTGCTTTTTGTATCTTTTATTTTGTTATGCTTCATCATCTATCAAAGATTCCAGATCATTTTAAAATCATTATAGATTTTTTTCTACATGATACCATGATTTCAGTTCTAATTTTAAAATGATTTCTAACTATTGTTGATTACTGTATTTTATTCCCTCAAGGACAATGACAGGCAGAAACCAATGGAACATACTTGTATATGGTTGTATTATAAGGATAGTATTTCCAAGGTATAATTATGTTGATTTAATTTGAGATTTTTCAACAAGATACATCTTTTCGTTTTCTACTGATTTGAATTACGGAGGTGGAAGCAAATTAATATATATGGCACTTCTTCCTTAGGCATGGTGACAGCTGTAATGCATGACAGATCGAGGTAGCAGATGGTTTAGAATTTATACTGTTAAACAAGGGATATTCTGCTTTGGGTTTTTTTCCTTCACGGTTTTCAGAAATTTTTTATTTTGTTTTTTACATCAAGGGAGAAGAATTTTTTTTGATGAAAGATTTTTGAATAGGGCTGATATTTATGCCACCTATTCTGTAGCAAAGATGAATATTAAATCAAAAGAAATATGGAGAGTTCTTATATGTGAGTGTGGTCATCAAGTATATGTTCAGTGATGAGTCAATTCTTAGGGTGAATTATATAGGTTATTCTTTTTTTACATTTATTTATTTTTATTAGTTTCAGGTATACGAAGCAACATAATAGTTAGATATTTAAACCCCTCATAATGTGATAACCCAAGCCCCAAGCTAGTACTCCTCTGACATATTATATAGCCGTTACTATCTTGTCATTGACTGTCTTCCCTGTGTTGTCCTCCACATCTCGTGACAAAATATACCTATTATTTACTTACAGTTGACATTCAGTATTATTCTGCTTCAGCTTCAGATGTATAACGCGTTGGTCAGGCATCTACACAGTCTGTTAAGTAATCCCCCAGTGCCCATCAGGCATCGTACATGATCTTTACAACATTGGTGATTATATACCCATACTGTATTAACTACCACTTTGCAATTGTTAATACCATCACCTTTTTCACCCTGCCCCAACCCCATTTCCTTCTATCACCCTGATAGATCTAGTACCTATCTGGCACCATACCTAGTTATTACAATATTATTGACTATATTTCTTATGCTGTACCCTACATCCCCATGACTGCTGTATAACAACCAATTTGTACTTCTTAATTCCTTCCGCTTTCACCAGTCCTTAACCCCCGCCCATCTTAAAGAAGTCCCTCTAAGATTCCTTGTAATACCGGTTTGGTGATGATGAACTCCTTCAACTTTTTCTTGTCTGGGAAGCTCCTTATCTGAATGATAGCTTTGAATCAGTTCTGAATGATAGCTTTGTTGGGTAGAGTAATATTGGTTGTATGCCTTTGCTTTTCATCACTTGGAATATTTCCTTCTAGTCCCTTCTGGCCTGCAAAGTTTCTGTTGAGATATCAGCTGCCAGTCTTATGGGGGCTCCCTTGTAGGTAACTAACTGCTTTTCTTTTGCTACTTTTAAGATTCTCTCTTTGTCTTTAACCTTTGGCATTTTAGTTATGATGTGTCTTGGTGTTGGCCTCTTTGGGTTCATCTTGTTGGGACTCTGCACTTCCTGGGCTTATATGTTTACTTTCTTCACCAGGTTAGGGAAGTTTTCTGTCATTTTTCTTCAAATAGGTTTTCAATTCCTTACTCTCTCTTCTTGTGGTACTCCTATAATGTGACTCTTGGTACGCTTGATATTGTCCCGGAGGCCCCTTAAACTCCTCCATTTTTTGACTTCTTTTTCTTTTTGTTGTTCTGATTGGGTGTTTTCTGCTACCTTATCTTTACATCGCTGTTTTGGATCCTCTGCTATATCTAATCTACTGTTGATTCCCTGTAATATATTCTTCCTTTCCATTATTGTATCCTTTGTTTCTGACTGGTTCTTTTTCATGGTTTCCATCTCCATTTTTATGCTTCCTGTCTCTCTGTTGAAGTTCTCCCTGAGATCACTGAGCATTCTTATAACCAGTGTTTGGAACTCTGCGTCTGATAGATTGCTTATCTTCACTTCGCTTAGTTCTTTTTCTGGAGCTTTGTTCTGTTCTTTTATTTGGACTATGTTTCTTTGTCTCCCCATTTTGGCTGCCTCCCTGTGTTTGTTTCTGTGCATTAAGTAGGGCTGTTATATCTTCTGATCTTAGTAGAGTGACTTATGTAGTAGTTGTGCTGTGGGGTTGAGTGGCGTAGTCTTTTCTGGTCACCTGAGCCATACACACCAAGTGTGTCCCTTGTGTGGGTTGTGTGTGCCCTCCTCTTGTAGTGGAGCCTTGGTTAATAATTGTGCATCAAAGGGAGGAACTGACCCTTGGGTTCACTACTTGTGAGGACTGGCCTTGACTACAGTGGAATAGTTGTTGTGCGGGGGCTGATCCTACAGAGCAGGATCTGTCTCAACAGGACTCTGGTGCCTGTCCAATCCACCCCTTGGGTGTGTTGTACTTGGAGGTGGCTGGGTAATGCTCCAGCTTGTTTCGAAGCTGGCCATTGGGGGTGCCAGTCCCAGGACCACCTTAGAGGGGATCCTCTGTAGGTCAAGTTCAGCCACAGTCCATGCCCCACCCAGGGCCACCTGACAGGAGCCAAAAAGATCCGCAGGTGGCTGCCTCCCATGCTATCCTTGTAAGCACCCTGAGAGGCCAAGCTACAAACCAAGGCTAGCTGTCACCATGCCAAGCTTAGGGCTGCTCAGTCAGAGGTACAGGACACGTGAAGCCAGATGCTGCTTGTCTGGGTTCTTCAAACCTTAAGAGACCCTAGGAAAGTCTGCAGCTTGAGCCAAGGCAGGCAGTCTGCATGGAAAAGCCATTAGAAGAGGCCTGGGTGTGCCGGAAAGTTCGGCGGGGCTGGGTCTTGAATCACCAGGGTGTGGTAAATGAAGGGTGGAGGGTTCGATATGGCAGCTGCCTGTGTCCACATGTGGGGAAGGGGTAAGGCTCAACAAAGAAAAAAATGGCCTCTACCAGTTCCTCCCTCCAGGAGAAAGCCACATCTCTAGGCCCTGTTCCAAGCCAGACAACTCACTTCCCCACCATGTGTCCCTGTCTCCTTTCCAGCTACTGCCCCAGCGCTGGAACTCAAAGCGAGTGATTCTGTTGTTGGGTAAGTCTGTACGTAATCCTTTTAAGAGGAGCGCCTGTGAGTGCAGCTGCCCTTTGTTTCACTCAGTCACAATCTCTGCTGATTTTCACAACCAGAAATTATGGGGACGTCTCTCCCTGGCAATGGAACCCTGGGCTGGGGTGGGGCTGGGATCTCTTGCTCCTCTGGGGATGGGGGGAAACCCTCACAGCCAAAATATCCCTCCTAATCTTTAATAGTCACATGCGGTGTGGGACCAACCCGTTCCACATTTCTAACCCCTCCTACCAGTCTGGAGGTGGCTTCTGCACGTCCTTAGTTGAAAGTCTTCAGTTCAGCTTGATTTTAGGCGATTCTCATTAATGGTTATTTTGTATTATAAAGCAGTTGTCATTTTGATGTGGTTGTGAGAGAAGATAAACGCAGCGTTTACCTACTGCACTATTTTGGTTGGTCCCCCCAAGTAGGCATTTCTTTTAATTGGTTTTGAAAGTAACTGTGAACTCATTAGCTTGAAATATGTCTTCAGTGAAGTTGTTTCTCTCCTTATATCTTTGAGTCTTCATATGAAGGAATCTCTGAAATACAAAGTCCCTGATGGCAAGGTTTTTTCTGAAAGCGTCATGGATAGTATTGATTATATGGATCATTCTGTGTGATTGACTTGAAAATCCTTTTGTACCTTAATTTTTAATTACTTTCGTTTTCATTTAGAGATACATATATTTTCTTTACATTCTTTCCTTTCTCTAACTTCTATTACTAATTATGTCTAATTGTTTTCTCCACCCTTTCTTGGTCGCTTCAGGGGAAATACTAGTTGTTTTTCTGTGTTTGATCTTTTCCTCTCAGGTTTCATCTGAACACTCTCCGCCTTCCTGTAATTTGAACTAAATGAATTGTCCTTGATTATGAATAGGAATATTAGTGAACCAGGGGGCATATTAGTCACATGTTATTGTATAGTAAAGTGTCATCTTTCTTCTTTTTTTTTTCCATTCCTGCTCTATTGAATCAGAATTTCTAGGGTTGGGTCAGGGAACTCGCATTTTTAACAAGCAGACCAGTTCATTCTGACACACGCTCAAGTGTGAGAACCACGGTCTACCGGGAGCACACCCACAGTGGTTGGTGCAGAGTCTGATTCAACTTATAACTTCTGACCCACCGCTTCTGGGCCCCCTACTGGCCAGATCCTTTCACCCACACTGCATCACCTGAAATTGCATCATGTCAAAGCCCATCTATCCTTTTGATGCCCATCACATCAAAGCCTGAATTCCATGATGACTCCATCCATCCTCTGTTCTGAGTCAGCCTCCACGGACACAGGGAGCTCTGGCTCATTGCCTATTGTTAACTCAGTCAAGGCTGTGGCTTCTGCTTCCTACCTTCAAAATACAGTCCTGTGCTGTGACCTGATAGGATCACTGGGTTCTTCCCTGGTCAGCATAGATTTTAGTTCTACCGAAGAAATCTCTCACCACCAAGGAAATGAAATAATTTTTTTCTGGTTGATTTACATATTGAAATTAAAGATGTAAAAATATTTATTGGTGAGTTCAGTCCATTTACATTTAGGGTGATTATTGATATGTGAGGATTTCCTGTCATTCTTTAGTTTTTTGGTAAGGCTGTGTCTCCATTGTTTCTTTGTCTGTTATTTCTGTGTGGTGGTATTCTATGATGTTTCCCTCTGTTTCTTCTTTTATTACAGTATATATTTCAGTTCTGGATTTTTTTTTTTTTTTAGTGGTTACCCTTAAGTTTATGTAAAAGAAAGTTTGATATTTAGAGTATTCCATTTTCTTCAGCACGCTTACTTTCTCCATTCCCATATTCTGGTTCAGGCCTTTACTTTCCCCCTTTTTATGTTTTGGTTGCCACAAATTGTCCCTGTTGATGGTGGTCGAATAGTCTCCTTTAGTATTTCTTGTAGTGCAGGTCGTGTATTAGAAAATTCCCTCAGCTTCTGTATGTCTGGAAAGGTCTTTATTCCTCCTTCGTATCTAAAGGATATCTTTGCTGGATATTTTATTCTTGGCTCATAATTTCTCTCTTTCAATACTTTGAATATTTGGTTCCACTCCCTCCTGGCTTATAGAGTTTCTGCTGAAAAATCTGATGATGATCTAATGGGCTTTCCTTTGTACGTCACTGACGTCTTTTCCCTGGCTGCCTTGAGGATTCTTTCTTTGTCGTTGATTTTAGACAGCTTCAATACAATGTGCCTTGGAGAAGGCATGTTGGGATTGAGGTAATTAGGTGTTCTATTTGCTTCTTGGATTCGAGGATCCAGTTCTGTCCACAAGTTTGGGAAGTTCTCATCAACAATTTGTTTGAATATATTCTCTATTTCCTTCTCTCTTTCTTCTCCTTCTGGTATGCGCATTATTCTTATATTGCTCTTTCTGATGGAATCAGAAAATTCTTGTAGAGTTCTTTCATTTCTTTTAAGTCTCAAGCCTCTTCTTCCATCCGTGTAATTTCCATTTTCTATCTTCGATGTCACTGATTCTTTCCTCCATCTGGTGAACTCTACTACCTAAACTGGTTATTTCATTCTTAATTTCTTCTATTGAGTTCTTCATCTCCAGAAATTCTATTTGGTTCTTTTTTAAAATTTCAATCTCTTTCGTAAAATGCTCATGTTGTTCTTTGATTGTGTTTCTGAGTTCATTAAACTGCCTTTCTGTGTTTTCTTGCATCTCGTTGAGTTTTTTTCAGAACTGCAATCTTGAATTCTCTGTCATTTAAGTCACATATTTCCATATCTTTAAGTTCCTTTTCTGGAGACTTTTCACTTTCTTTCTGAGCTGTCTTGTTGCCTTGGTTATTCATGGCAATTACTGATTTATTATTTCTCTTCCTAGACATCTACAGGAGTGGCTTCTGCAACAAGTTGATAGGAAGAGGTCTTTCTTTTGTTTTCCAGTACTTGTTGATAGAATGTTTTATTTTCTTTCCAACTGCAGCCTTTTTTTCTCTCTCACATGGTAGTGCTATGTTTTCTCTGCACTATTCCAGCTTCTCACCCAATGGGGGGATTCCCTGGGAGACGGGCTTCTCCTCTGTTAATAGTTCACCTGGGTCACAGGGCGCAGTGTCCATGTGGATATGCGGAGAGCTTTTGAAGTTCCAAAGCTCTTCCTGCACCAGATTCAGAGCCCGTATATTTCAGCAGTTCTGTTTACTCCTGCAGGGATCTGCCCAGATAGGTGGGGCCAGGGCTGGGGTGAGTTGTGAGAGGTGGCCCAGAGCAATGGCAGCAACCACCACCACAGCTGGTCCTGCTTCCACAGCTCCCTCCCCTTTGCCAGAACTAGTTGGGTTGCAAATCTGTGTCTGCGGTCCACAGTTCTCAGAACAGCAAATATTCTGTTCTTTTGATCTGACACTGCTATAGTTCCGCTTCTAGCACCGGGCAGTTCAGGACGGGGCGAGCTCTGGGAGGGTAGGGAGGGGGCCGTTAGTCTCAATGCCTAAGGCTTCCGTTCTCTGCTTGGCAGTGAGGGCTTAAACCACCGTTTTCAGCCTTCTTCCCTCAGTCTTTTCTCCGAGGTCTCTGCCATGAACGTTGGGTTCAGCTGTGTTATATGCTGCCCCCTCAGCCCTGTGGGCCATGAGCAGAGCCCTAGCAGTCCAAGTTCTTCCCTCTCCCGCAGCTGCGGTAGTTCCGGGAAGCAGCGAGCTCGGAGCGCTGAGCGAGGTCTGCGTCCTGTGCCCGCAGGGCTCTGTTTCCGTACTTCTCCCTTCCCTCCTCCTCCGCTCGCATGATTTGCCCACCTGTAGGTGAATTCAGTAGTGGGCCTCTTCGTCTTGCCTGTCTGCTGTGCAGGGAGTCCTTTGTGGAGCTATTGTTGTTCGATTAGTTGTAAAGTCCAGGGGAGCTTTACAGAGGCTCACCTCACGCCACCATTTTGATGACGTCCAAGTGTCATCTTCCAAGAAGTCAGTTTGAAAGCCAGAGACTCCTGCAAATGCCCATTATACCTTCCTTGCTTTCTGTTGTCTCAACCACACAGGTATTTAATTTGTTCCTGCTTCACGTGAGGATTGATTGGGGTTACTTGTTACTTTTATTCTGACGAGGAAAAATCAGCCATAATTTTTAAGGGATCTTCATCAGTTGTGATTGGAAGTTAGATCTCATTTCTAATCCTGTGTGCATGATGCTGCTGAATTTTTTACTTCTCTGATCTTCACTTCCCTTAACTCTAACACAGTTCTTACCATAATAATACCATTCCCATTTATCATACAGGATTATGAAGGTCAAATAAAATAGTATGTACGAAAGTGCTTTTTAAGTACAAAAGCTTTATACAAAATGTTGAATTTAAATGAGTTGTTTTTTTCAGTTAATATATTTGCTGAAAAAATTAAATGTACATATTGAATTAAATGTACATTAAGTTTTATAGGAATTTCCTTCCTAATCTTCTGAAGAGGAAACAGAAACATGTGAAGGGTAAAATATTATTTTTAGTGAATCACCGACATTGTATTTCATTTGTCTGAGGCAAAACAGAATATTCTAAAATACCTAACTACATATTTTACATTGATCTCCTTAAAGGGGAAACCCCATTTCCTCTCCATAATTCATTCATTGGTGCCAAAGCTGGGGTTCTTTATAAAAGCAGTGACACTTTCTCTATTTCAAAATAGGAACAGTACCCTTAGCAAAAGCATAACGCTGTAGGAAAATAGGACTGAATCAAAATGAAAACTTTTGTGGAACAGTAGGCACCACAAGTAAAGAGACAAGCCTCAGAGAGAAATGTTTGCAATAAATATAACTGAAGGAGGAGGGTCCAGGATACATTAAAAAACAAAAGAACCTCCTACAAATCAATGACCAGATGATAGCCATGCATTAATACAGCAGTTCTCAAACTTTTTTTGTCTCAAGACCCGTTTATACTCTTAAAAAATTGAGAACCCTAAAGAGTTTTTTGGATATAGGTTCTATCTGTTGGAGTTCGTGCATTAGAAATTAAAAGACAGAATTTAAAGTATTTTGAATAATACATGTGCATTAATTATGGCAAATAACATACAAAACAAGTTTACTGAGAAGAGAGGCATTGTACGTTTTTGAAAACCTTTAATGTCGAGCTTAACAAAAAGCAGCTGGATTCTCATAATCTGCTTCTGCAGTCAGTCGGTTGTTCTATATTTTAGTTAAAGAATACAAAGAAAATCAAGCTTCATGTGATAGGAAATTGGAAAAGGAAGGCCCCCAGTGTCCTAAGGCCACACTTAGAACTGCTGCCTTAGAAAAACGGGTAAAATACATGAACAGAAAAAGCTTGAATAGTCAATATGAAAAGATGATCATTGTCACATAATCAGGAAAATATGATTTAATAATTGTTTCATGCTTTCAGATTGGCCAAAGGCAAAAAGTCTCAAGATCAAGTACTGGTGAGGATGGAGAATAGAACACTTTCATTTCTTTTAGAGTAAAATTGGTTCAATTTGATGAGTCTATGAAAGTTGAAGAGATGTTCACCGTATGACCCAACAACTCTAGAGTCTTACTTCTCAAAGTATGCACAGAACAGCATGGGCTTCACCTGGGAATTTTGACACAATGCAACTTTCAGGTCCCACCCCAGACTTTCTGAGTGAGAATCTGCACTTAACACGATTTCTTAGGAGATTCATACTCGCCTTAACGCTTGAGAAGCAGTACTCTCCAGAACCCATGCGCATGTGTACAAGGAGACCTACATGGATGTTCACAGCCGAATTGTTTGTAATTAGGAAAAGTTGGAAATACCTAAATGTCTGTAAACAAGAAAATGGATCAGTCGTGGCCTAGATAAAAGATGGCAAAGAGTGAAGCAGTTAAAATGTGTGCCTTGATCAGTAATATCCGTGGCAAACCCTTGAAAAACATTGAATCAAAATGAGCTGTCAGAAGATCAACTATATGCCATTTAAACACTTTTGAAAAATACTGTTAATGTTACTTACACAGAAAATAGAATCATCAGTAGGAAACACGTCATTCAGAAAAGTAATTCCCTTTCAAAACGGAGGAAGAGGAATGGAACTGGGCTGTGTTAACAAAAGGGACCTTATTTGAATTCATTTTTTTAAAGATCTGAAGGAAATATTAGCATTTGTTAATTCTGCATGGTGGGTAACGAGGGTTTGTTATTATGGTTTTCATGAAATCCTTCAAACATCCAGAAATAAACAAATTAATGTTCCACTTCTTGCTAACAGAAAATACACCTGCATGAAACGGGAGATAAAGGGTTGAAAACATTTTATTACTGGCACATTCTATAAACACATTGTGGCAGAGGCTATTGTCTTTCTCAATATTCACTCTCCCCTTCTTCAAATTCTCATTTTTTAAAAAAGATTTTTATTAAAAATGTAGCTAACATACAATATTATATGAGTTTCAGGGGTACACACCATAGTCCAACATTTATAGACCTAAAGAATTGATCACCATGATATGTCCAGCAATCATCTGACATCACTATCGCGGTATAACAATATTATTGACTATACTCCCTATGGTGTACATTACATCCCGATGACTAACTTGTTTTACACCTGGAAACTTGGACCATTTATTGCCCTTCACCTCCCCCCTTTTTAATTTTTCAATTACAGTTGACATTCAATATTAATTTCAGGGGTACAGCACAGTGGTTAGACATTTATGTAATTTAAGAAATGATCCCCCTGTCTAGTACCCACCTGGCACAATACATAGTAATTACCATATTATTGACTATATTCCCTATGCTTTACATCCCTGTGATTATTTTGTAACAATTTGTACTTCTTAATCCCTTCACTTTTTTCACGCTGCCCCCCAACCCACTCCCATGTATCACTCCAATAAATCTAGTACCCATCTGACACCATAGATATTACAATATTATTGACTATATTCCTTATGCTATACCCTACATCCCCATAACAACTTTGTAACAACCAATTTGGACTTCTTAATCCCTTCCTCTTTTTTCACCCACATTCCCAAACCCCCTCTCATCTGGCAGCTATCAAAGTGTTCTCTGTATATATATAAGTTTGTTCCTGTTATTTGTTTTGTTCTTTAGATTCCACATGTAAGTGAAATCACATTGTATCTGTCTTTCTCTGTCTGACATACTCCACTCAGCACAATACCCTCCAGGTCCATCCGTGCTGCAGCAGATGGCAAGAACCCATTTCCATCCAAGTGTGATGCCTGAGAAGCCCGAAGCACTCAGCCTGGGGCACAGCTGTCCTGTTGACAAAGCTCAGGCTTCCACTGGACTGTAAACACAGGGCACACAGGGCCTCTGTCCCCCTTTTCTCTCTTCCACCACACCTGGCAGAGTGCTGGAACCACAGGACATGCTTAAGAAATCCTTCCTCAACCGAATTCCAAGCCAGCTCAGATAATGCACAGAGGAAGACTGGTGACAGCGCTCTGGCCATTCATCGTATTATGTTCTGTGGAAATAAATGGACAGCAGCAGCAAACCACTAGCAGGATATTTTAAATGCTGCGTCCCAGTGCGGTTCTGCTCAGAGCTGTGCTGATGGTTCAGCTCCAACAGCACTCACTGAGGAAATCCAGATCCTGGCTGTGTTTACGCAACACGGTGACATCTAATGAGAGTGCTCTCCTCTCCATGACAGCAGACAGAGACCCTCACTCACTCTCTACATGCTGGATGAGCAGTGGAACCATTAAAACCTCCAGCATATCCAAACCGTGAGCTTTGTGCTAGCCTAGTGTTTCCGTCAGGCTCTGGATTCAACACAAGTTCCCCCATCAGTATCAACACGGCCAGGGGAAATCACATAGCGTTGGAGTTAGAGAAGCATCCGTTTTGATTTTCTTAAAGAGGGAAATTTACCAGTTTTCTAGTACTTTTCTCCAACCCTCCCATGCTTTATAGGAGACAGACTCAAAGCAGCATTACACTAGTGCAAATGATGGAGGTGAGTCACTCATCGCTCAGTCCTGCTGCACGGAACTGTGCAGCCGCTCTCTGCCCCTACACTCCTCATGCCCTAGAGGACAATGTGAGGTCATTTGATTTGTGGGTTTGATAGAGGAAATGGTGTAGGTTGTCTGGCTCTGTGCTTCTCTCCTTTGGGTCGACCTGAGTGCCTGTGGAGTGTCTGTGCTCTGGTCTGATTCAGGCCCACAATGAGGGGAGCAGAGCAGTAAGGGCTGTGCCCCTGCAGGGAGGTGGGTGGAGTGGTGAGGAGGCCTGTGGCTACCCTGGGGTTTGGTAATAGATAGGAAGCCATTGTTGACATGGGCCTTCAGCTGATGGGTAATGAAGCTGGTACTTAGATGCACATCTGCTATAACCCATTTTCTCTCAATTGGTGCAGAACCCAGGTGGGAAAAAAGTGCTCTATCATGGGCCCCCAAGGCTCAGCAGTCCAACGGTACCTGGTGCAATTATTATCTGTAATAGTGAAGTGGTTTTGCCACAGTGATAAAACCTAACTTTGGTTACTTTGGCAGCATGAGCTACAACAGAGATTGCAACCCGAACAGCAGCCCCACAGGTCTTGACAACAGCAAGGCATAGAATTATACACCACTTTAAAAAATGGGTGCTCAGGCTCACTCAAATAAGGGAAATCAAAATACACTGGCAAAAAGACACCATTTTTCACTTAATAGACGACAAAATTCAAGAAGTTTGAAAACATCCTCTGTTGAGAGAGTGTAGAAAATCAGGCAAGCTATAAAAGGTACAAATGTGTATAATATTTAACTCAAAAACAGTAATTCCAGAAATGTATCCTGGAGATATATTCACACGTGTGTAGAAAGGTTTGAATTGTAGCTTTTTTTGGTAAAAGCAAAATATTCTAAATAACCTAAGTATCCATCAAGAGCTAATAGATTACTATACAAACTACAAAATGACCTGTAAGGTATAATGTTAAGTTAAAAAAAAAAAAAAAAACCAATATGATGCGTTTGTGATCTATCCCGGTTGAAGGACCATTTACAGTGGCCACCCATCCTTGTGAGGTGAGTCAGGTGATGGGGAGAAGAGGTACAGACTGGATTCTTCCTTTTCATTGTATACTTGTTTGTACTTTTAGAATTTCATACTAGCTGTGCATATTATTTCCAGAATATTTTGGACCCCATGATCCATTTTCCAATGGAAACTTTAGCTTGTTAGACCCAGGTCTTATTTTCTTCAAAATTTAATTAACCTCAAGTTTAATCCTTTGTCAGCCTATCAGTGTTAGCACAGCCATACCTCAGGAGATAAGTGAGTAATGCCAAAGTCATCACCCTTTAGGGGGGAGGCTCTAATAGTAGCATTATACATTTTTAAATTAGCCTGTGTTTGGAATTTTACAGATTGATCTATTATCTTTGTGGAAGCCTTAATATCTAAAGCTTTATTTACTTATTTTTAGTAACCTTATTAAGTGAAATTTCCCCCCTTCAGCTGAATCATTTATCATTTGTGCCTGGGACTTAACTTATGTGCCATGGGCACTCATCATAGGATGCAAAACAATGTAATCTAAGCACAGATTGGCTGGTAGAATGCCGAGAAACCATAATTAATACGGATTCATTGGGGTTTGCTCTGTGCCCAGCCTATGCGTGGTGTGGAGCATTCAAGAGGAGCCTGAGACATTTACTGATGCCTTCAAGGCCAGGAAGTCTGCAATATTCCCAGGTCTGTGAGACTCACTTTCCAGTTTCCCACGTCTCCGGCATGTTTACAGCCACTTAGGAATATGCTTGTTGTTCCAGGAGACCTTAGAACTCGAGGATGAACAAGTCTGCAGTGCTCCAACGTCACTGAACTCAGGCACTTCAAGATCTCATTTCAGTTCTATCCCCTGGAAAGACTTTATCGAAGCCCTCTTACTGTGCCCTGCTGCTTCTTTAAAATTTAAGTGAGTAGCAAAATGCTAGCACTGATATGGACCTCTGAGTTTATCTATCTAGTTCAACCTGCTCATTTTACAGATGAGAGAACTTGCTTCAGGGAGAAGATTCTTCCCCTACTTTGATAATGGCGCTCAGTGGACAGTGAACCGGGCACCACTGCTAGTGCTTACATTTATTTACACAAGTGTTGGTACCTTCTCTTGTTCTGAGAAGGATTCAGGACCACTGTCTGGTATCAGGAAACTCATACATGAAGAACAGACACGAGTTCTCTGTGCTACAGTAAACACTTTTTTTTCTCATCTAGATATAGAGAAGTGAGTCTATTTACTTTAAAGCAACTAAATCTCTCCGTCTTTACATTCATTTATGAAATCTAAATCTCTATATTAATTTTTCACTCTATTCTTGCTGGAAGAAATGTTCCCCATACAGAAATATATTCTTTTCAAAACTTTAAAAAATTCTTGTAAAATTTACCATTTAATCATTTTTCAAGTGTACAATTCAGAGGTATTAAGTACATTCACAGTGTTGCACAACTGTCGCCACTATCCATTCTCAGAACTTTTTCGTCATCCCAAATAGAAACTCTGTGCCTATTAAACAATAATTTCCCATGTTTTCCTCCCCTCCCACCCTCAACTCTTGGTAACTTCTACTTTCTATCTCTATGAATTTGCCTACCCCAGTTACTTCATATAAATGGAATCATATAATATTTGTCCTTTTGTGACTGGCTTACTTATAATGTTTTCAAGGTTCATCTATGTTTTAGTGTGTGTCAGAATTTCCTTTGTTTTAAAGACTGAACACTATTCCATTGTGTGCTATTCCAACAGGATATCACATTTTGTTTATCCTTTCATCCAATGATAGCATCTGGTTTGTTTTCACCTTTTAGTTATTCTGAATTATGCTGCTATGAACACAATTGTACAAATATCTGCTTGAATCCCTGCTTTCGATTGTTTTGGGTATATACCCAGAAGTGAAATTGCTAGATTGTATGGTAATTCTGTGTTTAACTTTCTGGGGCACTACCATACTGTTTTCCGTAACAGAAAACATTCCCACTAGCAATGCACAGGGGTTCTAATTTCTATATATCTCCACCAACACTTGTTCTTTTTTTTTTTCTTAATAGATATCCTAATGGTATAATAAATGGTATAAGTGGTATCTCATTGTGGTTTTGATTCTCATTTCTCTAATGACTAGTGGTGTTGAGCATTTTTTAAAAATGTGCTTATTGGCATTTATATATCATCATTGGAGAAATGTCTAGTCAAGTCCTTTGCCCATTTTTGAACTGGGTTGTTTTGTTGTTGTTAAGTTGTAGGAGTTCTTTATATATTCTGGATATTTAGCCCTAATCAGATATATGATTTGCAAATACATTGTCCCATACTGTGGGCTATCTTTTCATTCTATTGATAGTGCCCTTTGATACACAAAAGTTTTAATTTTAAATAGACCCAATTTATCTATTTTTTCTTTTGTTGCCATAACCAAGACATTATTGTCAAATCTGATGTCATGAAGATTTTTACTTATGTTTTCTTGTAAGAGTTTTATAGTTCTAGCTCTTATGGTTAAGTCTTTAATCCATTTTTAGTTATTTTTTGCATATGTTGTAAGGGAAGGGTTCAACTTCAGTTTTTTGCATGTAGATATCCAGTTTTCCCAGAACCTTTTGTTGAAAAGATTATTCTTCCTCCTTTGAATGGGCTTGGCACTCTTGTCAAAGATTAATTGACCATATATGCAAGGGTTTATTTCTGGGCTTTCTGTTTTATTCTGTTGGCCTATATGTCTCTCCTTATGTTAGTACCTCACTGTTTCAATTACTGTAGCTTTGTAGTTTTTTTTTTTTTAATTAGTTTCAGGTGTGAAGAGCAACATAATAGTTAAACATTTAACCCCCCCCCTCCACAAGCTACCGTGTTTCCCTGAAAATAAGACCTAGCCAGACAATCAGCTCTAATGTGTCTTTTGGAGCAAAAATTAATGTAAGACCCAGTCTTATTTTACTATAACACTGGATATAATATAATATAATATAATATAATATAATATAATATAATATAATATAATATAATATAATATAATATAATACCAAGTCTTATATTAATTTTTGCTCCAAAAGACGCATTAGAGCTGATTGTTCGGCTAGGTCTTATTTTTGGGGAGACAGGGTACTACCCCTCTGACATTTCATATAGCTGTTACAATACCACTGACTCTCTTTTCTATGTTGTATTCCACATCCTGTGACTATATATACCTATATATTTAGTTATAGTTGACATTCGATATTATTTTGCTTCAGACTCAGGTGTATAGCGCATTGATCAGGCATCTACACAGTTTATGAAGTGATCCCCCTGATAAGTCCAGTGACCATCTGGCACCTTACATGATCTTTACAACATTGTTGATTATATTTCTCATATAGCATTAACTACCAATTTGTATTTCTTAATGCCTTCACCTTTTTCACCCTGCCCCCAACCCCATTCCCATCTATCACCCTGATAGAGCTAGTACCTATCTGGGACCATACATAGTTATTACAATATTATTGACTGTATTCCTTATGCTGTACCCTACATCCCCATGACTACTGTATAACAACCAATTTGTACTTCTTAATTCCTTCCGCTTTCACCCATCCTTAACCCTCTCCCATCTTAAAGAAATCCCTCTAAGATTCCTTGTAATACCAGTTTGGTGATGATGAACTCCTTCAACTTTTTCTTGTCTGGGAAGCTCCTTATCTGTCCTTCAGTTCTAAATGATAGCTTTGCTGGGTAGAGTAATCTTGGTTGTATGTTGTTGCTTTTCATCACTTGGAATATTTCCTGCCAATCCCTTCTGGCCTGCAAAGTTTCTGTTGAGAAATCAGTTGCCAGTCTTACAGGGGCTCCCTTGTAGGTAACTAACTGCTTTTCTCTTGCTGTTTTTAAGACTCTCTTTGTCTTTAATCCTTGCCATTTTAATTATGATGTGTCTTGATGTGGGCCTGTTTGGGACTCTGCACTTCCTGGGCTTGTATGTCTATTTCCTTCACTAGGTTAGGGAAGTTTTCTGTCATTATCTCTTCAAATAGGTTGTCACTTCCTTGCTCACTCTCTTCTCCTTGTGGTACTCCTATAATGTGAATCTTGGTATGCTTGATATTGTCCTGGAGGCCCCTTAAATTTTCCTCAAGTGTTTGGATTTTTTTTTTTTTTCTGTTCTTGTTGGGTGTTTCCTGCTACCTTATCTTCTACATCGCTGGTTGGATCCTACGCTTCATCTAATCTGTTGATTCCCTGTAATATATTCTTCATTTCTGTTATTGTGTTCTTTATTTCTGACTGGTTCTTTTTAATGGTTTCCATCTCCATTTTTATGCTTCCTATCTCTCTGTTGAAGTTCTCCCTGAGATCACTGAGCATGCTTATAACCAGTGTTTGGAACTCTACAGCTGATAGATTGCTTATCTCCAGTTCTCTTAGGTCTTTTTCTGGAGCTTTGTTCTGTTCTTTTATTTGGGACATGTTTCTTTGTCTCCCCATTTTGGCTGCTTCCTTGTGTTTATTTCTACGTATTAAGTAGGGCTGCTATATCTTCTGGTCTTAGTAGAGTGGCCTTATGTACTAGGTGTGCTGTGAGGTCGAGTGGCGCAGTCTTTTCTGGTCACCTGAGCCATGCACTCCAGGTATGTCCCTTGTGTGGGTTGTGTGTACCCTCCTCTTTAGTTGAGCCTTGGTTGATAACTGCACATTAATGGGAGGGACTGCCCCTTGGTGTCCCTGGTTGTGAGGACTTGACTACAGTGCAAGAGTTGTTGTGCGGGGGCTGATCCTATAGAGCAGGATCTGTCTCAGCAGGACTCTGGTGCCTGCCCAATCTGCCCCTTGGGTGTGTTGTACTTGAAGGTGGTTGGATAATGCTCCAGCTCATTTTGAAGCTGGCCACTGGAGGCACCAGCCCCAGGACCACCTTAGAGGGGATCCTCTGTAGGTCAAGTTCAGCCACAGCCCATGCCCCACCTGGATCCACCTGGCAGGAGCCACAAACAACTCCACAGATGGCTGCCTCCCATGCTTTGCTTGGAAGCGTCTTGAGAGGCCAAGCCATGAACCAAGGTTGGCTGCCGCTAGTGCCATACTTAGGGCTGCTCAGCCAGAGGTACAGGACACGTTCAAGCCAGATGCTGCTTGTCTTTGAGAGATCCCAGGAAAGTGCTGTTAAGCCAAGGCAGGCGGTGTGCACAAAAAAGCTACTGGAAGCAGCTTGAGTGCGCCTGATAGTTGGGCTGGGCCAGGTCTTGAGTTGCCAGGTTGTGGGGAATGAATAACGGAGACAAGAAATGACAGCTGCCTCTGTCTGCATGCACACAGGAAAGGGGTGGGTTCAGCAAAGAAACAATGGCCTCTGCCAGCTCTTCCATCCAGGAGAAAGCCGTCTCTGCACCCCCATCAGAAGTTAGACAACTCAATTCCCAACCATGTGTGTCTGCCACATTTCCAGCAGCTGCCCCTGGACTGCCCGTGCGCATGGTCCCTTTAAGAGGAGCACTTGGTAGTGCAGCCGCCCTCTGTCTCACTCAGCCAGAACCAGAAATTATGGGGTCTTCTCTCCCCGGCAATGGAACCCTGGGCTGGGGTGAGGCTGGGATCTTTCACTCTTTTAATGGTCACACACAGGTGTGGGACCAGCCAGTTCCACATCTCTGACCCTCGTATCAGGCTTCTTTTTTGCGTCCTTAGCTGACGGGCTTCAGTTCAGCTTGATTTTAGATGATTCTCAATAATGGTTGTTTTGTAGTTTAGTTGTAATTTTGATGTAGTTGTGAGAGAAGGTAAGCACAGTGTTTACCTACTGCGCCATCTTGGTTGTCTCCTCCTGTAGTAAGTTTTGAAATCAGGAAGTGAGAGTCCTCTAACTTGGTTCTTCTTTTTCAAATATAGTCTTTTAAAATTGTGCACATTACAGCACGCATATCTGATAGATATTTTTAAGAGTAGCAAAATCATAATTTTCAAAACTTTACTACAGAAACTAAACTGTTTTCTTCCCTGTCTTTGCTGCACTAAAAGGATTGAATGAAAGTATATTTTGCTTCCTTGTACCAAAACTATTAGCCTCTGCCCACCATCCCTCTGGAAGGGTTAGAGGCATAAGGGAAGAGCTGATTCTGGGTGTAAAGGTTCTGCTTGAAGAAGTGTCAGAAGAGGGGATGGTCGAGGGAGGCAATGCTCCTGGGAAGGGAAGGAGCTCCGTGCCAAAAAGAGGATGGAGGGTGGGATATTGCTAAAATAAATGAATGAGTGAATGAATGAATAAATGAATGAATGAATAGAAGCAGGGGTTTACTGGAGACTGCTCCCAGGGTCTAGCAGTTAATTCCAGGAATGTTACAAAGAATTAAGAGGACCCTCCGGCTCAGGTTGGTAGGGCCACCTGAGGAGCGTGGATCAGGCCTCTGCACCAGGGCCTGGTGGGTGGTGGTGCTGAATGGAAGTAGCTGAAGACCAGCTCAGCTGGAACACTGGTTTTTAATGACATCTCTGCTAGAGTTCATGTACTATATTCATTTTCCTCACTCCCAGTACGGTCAGAGGAAGAAAAGAGATCCTAAAAATATTTTATTTCTAGCTTAATTTCCACTCTCCCCTCCTACCTCTTGCTTTTTAAAAAATTGCTTCAAGTAGCAATCAGTGATGCCTGCAAGTTGGGGCTTTTAGCTGGGCCAGAGAAAGAGTTAGGTAACAGCGTCAGCCACTGCTTAACTCTCACGTGGATGAGGATGAGGTATTGATTGTCAGTCTGGGCAATGTGACAAGGGAGGAAACAGAGCAATAAGCAGGATAATGGAGGCCAGAGAGTGCCAGGAGCCAGCAATGATGCTGTCCCACTCAGCCATGACAGCCAGAGCTGGGGCAGTTAGGGGAGGCGAGAAAGCTGCGATCAGCAGGAATGGCAGGGAGGCAAGCAAGAATCAGAAGTTTGAAGACTAGTGTGGGTGGGTGGGGGAATTACTGGCACCAGACGTAGACAACAAAGAAGTCAGTTGACTCAAATACTACCTCGCCAGGGGAGCAGAGGCGCCCCAGGGAGGAGGAAGAGGATGTAGTAGGTACCCAGGGGAGGATGGTCAAGGATTGCTGGCAATGTGAGTCCTCAAGCCGGGGGCAGGTTGCCTTGGAGATATGTTTGGGAATTCTCAGAATCTGGATAGAAAAGCCAACATAGATAATGGATGAAAACGACCCAGATGTAGTATACAGAGAGGGGGAAAAAAAGGGTCAAGGTAAAAATCTCTGGGGTATGCCAGCATCAGGGAGCAAACTAAACAAAAGCCAATGCATGAGATTTCTAAATACGTATTTTAATATATTTTATGTTTTTAATTATATATTATACATGTTTCTAAATATACATTATATATACATTGTGCATATATATATGTTTCTGAATACACACACACATACATATAAAAGCCTTACAGGTGGCTAATTCTTTATTTCGGGTGGGCTAATTGCCGCTTTAAACTGTTGGTGGCATTGTAGCATCTACGATAAAATGCACACAGCACCATTAGGAGTTAGTATTTGCCTTTCTGTGAGGAGCCCTGCGTTAGGCCTTAAGTATATGGAGAAGACAAGGTCACCCTGCCAGTAGTTTAGAGTCTGGTTAGGGAGATAAGATGTATACACAAGAATAAACATTAGCCCACCATGGTGAGAGCCAAGCGCCACCTGAGAAAGTTCTGTGTAAAAAGAAAGCGATACTAAGGAAAGAGTTCATATTAATTGAGCAGCTGCCCATGTATTTTCTTATTTAAATCCTCACAAGTTTTCCATGGGGTTCTGTTATCCTCTTTTTGGACCCAAGAAAGCTTCAGGTCAGAGAGGTTAATTTACCTAAAACAAATCAACTGGAGAGTTGGCAAAATCCCTCCATTGCATTGTGTTGTCCCATCTAATTAAAAGTTCGTGTTTTCATTAGCTGCTCTCTGCGATGACCTCCCTAACCATTTCTTGATTAAACTGTTCCTGACATCAGTTTTCATGGCTGTTCTCAGCATGTGTGACTAGCATGACGCTTTCCGTTCTATGTGTCAGACCCAGGTTCGCCTACTCTATCTAAAAGGATTGGTAGAATTAAGCTTTTGTTTCTGTGTCTTCTCTCCTACTAAGTTAGTGGACCTCCTGCTCTTGTTGCGATACTTTGTGTTGTACGATGCTCCTCCTCCAGTTTTTAATAGGGCAAAGCTCTGCCATTCTGACTGTGCCTCGGTTGGAAGTGAGGCTTCAGCCAGCAGCTCTTAAACCAACTTCTGAATAATGATTACAATGCTCTGGCGTGAACACTCTGATGATGAAGTGGCAAAGGTTGTGATGCTTTCTGGTATTTTTTTGTTGTTATTTGCAGGAAAGGTGAGATTTAAATGGGATCTAAAAGTGGAAGAAGAACGAAGTTCTCCCATACTTTCTGCCGTTAGCTTGACTTACTGGAGAGTTAAAATCTACACTGATGTAAAAGATGGAGCTTTATAACATAAGTCAGAACATAGTTTATTACTGTATTACCAATTTACAAGTGTTGTTTTCTATCTGTTTATAATAATTATTATTCATGGTATAACCAGAGCTTGAAGGGACTCTTTTTAAAAAAGTTACTCCTTCCTGGGTGGATTGATATTCCAAGGGTTTTTGAATAGTTGCCAACATTTTAATGTTATCTTCTCATCACGTGATTAACTGTCAATATGTTCCTTGTGTGGAAAAAAGTTTCCTTGAGCTGAGTGTTCCTTATCTTTACTTTAGACAGTTTTCACAAGAAAGGAAGTAAAAAAGAGCTTGGCAAGAATGTGGGCTCCTTGCCTTATGTAAGCTGGCTGACATCCCACCTCCTGTGGGGAGAGCAGAAAATGGAAGGGAGAGAAACAATGGTGCTAAACTCCTGCCCACAGTTCCAAATGGAAAGAAGTAGGAAACCAACATGTTGATAAACTAGTGAAAGAAATGACTACACGCTCTTGGGCCACCATTTTTGCCCTTCCCACTTCCTCCTGATGGTTTATGCATCTTAAAGCCCCAACTGCTTGTCAAGTGGGGATTTGCAGTTTATCCTGACTAACAGGCCCTCAGACAGATCCATGAAACCTTCATAGTCAAGGAATGAGACCCACGGCCTGGCTACCTTTCGGAATTCCATTGCTGGCTTTTCCTCTTCAGTGTTCCCTGTGGGTGGGACATTAATAGGGTATACTGTTAGGTATACACAAAATCCTGTAGGACTCCAGAAGCCACAAGGAATAAGTCCTGTGAATTTATCTGAACAATGAAATACTTTAGCTCCCTTCTGTTAGGACAGCATGTCCTAGCGCTGGCAGGGGCCGTGGCTTAGGCATGAAAACTTACTTTGTTTTAAATTTGGGTTTTATTGTGTTCTCTTCCAATTTTGAAATGGTTGTCATAAATTTATTTTTAATGTCCTTTCCTTTTAAGTAAAAGAAAAGAAATATTGAAAGTGGGAAGGCCTTGAAGAATAACTAAGAAGGAAAGGTTGGCTTTTGTGTCCAATCTCTCTGACCCCATAATTTCCACTGACAAAAGGAAAGGGGAAGAACAGTCCAGGTAGAGTGAACTATAGGAGCAAAGAACCAGGGTGCATGGCATGGAAAACACATCAGGAGTGAAGCTGGAAAAAGTGGTTTGGGAACAAATTGTGAAGGGTCTTGAATGCCATAATAGTTGGAGTTTGCGCTTTGTTCCATAGGCAACAGGGAGCCCTCAAAAAGCTTCAAGAGATACGAGATGTGGTCGTGTTTATCTTTTTAGTAAGTGACTTTGGTATTAGTGTAGAGGATGGATTGGGAAGGAGTCCAGGATACCAGTTAAGAGGCAGATGTTGATGGCCCAGTTAAGGCAGAAAAATTAGGTTATAGAAAGTATTCATGAGACTGAGTCATATGAAGGGCAAAAAGGTAACTTGGAGAAGATTAATGGCCTAAAGTTTGAGCCTGAAACAAAATGGGTGCCATTAACCAAGAAGGCATTCATTGGAGGAGAGATTTTTAGTATGTTTTGTGTTAGAAATATTTAATTTGAAGTGTCCTTGTGACAGCCAAATGAATGTGTCCAGACAGCTAGAGTCTTGGGGTTGGGCTCAGAAAAACGGTTGAGACAGAAGATGAATATATGGAAGTCAGTCAGCATGGGCACGATAGGTGAAATTTCTGAGGTGGATGATAGAGAAGAGAGCATAGCATGGAAGGAGCGATGGCCCAGGACAGAACCTTGTAGAGGAGGAGTTGCCAGGACAGAGAGAGAGAGAGAGAAGGAGCCACCTGAGATAGAAGGATCACGTTGCAGAAGCCAAGGAAACCGTATTAAAGAAGGAGCAGTTGTTTCGAAAGAACATTCCAAGGAAACACTAAGTTTTGGCCATAGGAAGTCTCTGGTGGCCTTTTGAGAAGGCAGCTTCCAAGAAATGAGAGGCAGGAATGAGATTCTAGCGGTTGAAGCACGGACAGGGGGGCAAGAAAATATAAATGGTGTCCCCAGAACTGCTCTTGGGAGATTTTGTAATGCAGGAAAGAAGAGAAATGTAGCTTGAAGGGGAGACATTTCAATTTGCATAGTTCATTAGTTTGCAAAGTCCTTTTATATCCATTACCTTACTCAAGTCCCAAGACAAATCAGCAGGTAGGAAGGGCAAGTATTGATATACCTGGGAACAAAATGAGATTCAAACGAGGTTAAAGCTTGGCCAAGGTCATCTATAGCAAATATGTGGAAGAACTGACTAGAATTCAGGTCATTTAGCTCTTAATCCAATGACTTTCCCCCCTGAGTCCAACCAGAGCATTCTAACGGGTTTGCAATACTTGCTTTGTTTTGCTTTATTTTATTATTTATTTATTTGTTTGTTTATTATTAGTTTCAGGTGTACAAAACAACCTAATGATTAGACATTTACATCCCTCACAAAGTGATAACCCCAGCAGGTCAACTACCCCTCTGACACGGTACAAAACTATTGCAATACTATTGACCATATTCTCTATGCTGTACTTTACATCCTGTGAGTATATATATTTAAATTGTAGTTGACATTCAGTGTTATTTTGTATTGGTGGTATACAGGTATACAGGTGAATTAGGTATACAGCTCAGTGGTTAGGCATTTATATACTTTATGAAGTGATCCCCCCATAAGTCTAGTTGTTTGCTGTATTTGGATATTGGACACTGGAGGGCGTTGAGCTCCTTGTTAATGGGTTTCCATCTTATCCATGGGACAATGGGGAGCAACTGGAAGGTTTTGTGCAAAGGAATGGCATGTTCAAGTCAAGGCCTGAGGGAGACAAAGCTGGCAGTGACGCATAGCATGTGTTAGTGAGACACCTCAGGGAGCAGACCTTTACGACATGGCTTCAAATTGGGTCACAGCTCAAATAAACATCGCATTGCATGCTGAGAAAATTATTTTCCTTTCAGTGCTGTGGACCCTCTTTTGTTTGTGTTAAGCAGAATGTCACATTTTGCCTGTATCTTTTAGCAACACCCACCCCCCTGCCCCCCCAAATTCTCTCTATCTCCCTTTTGAACAAAGAATTAGCCTCAGGCTGAGAACAGCTGCAAGCAACTAGATCTCTCTAGAACTGAGTTACATTGCTTTGTGTTCACTCTATTTCTATGATTACTTTCTAGTCCTGACACGTAGTACTGATTCCTCATTTATTATAAGTATGGAAAGGGTTTGATCAAATACATCTAAGTGAACAAAGTCAAATTAAGGAAAAATATTAAGTCAATTCTAAGACAGATATTATACACATATGGGGAAAAAATAAACATGATGAATGTGCATTCTAATGACCAAAGTTTGGGAAATTCTCGTATCGGAGACAATTGCAATAGGAGTAATGAGGGTTTAGTCCACAATGGGATGATAACAGTGGAAATGGAGAAGTCTCTGATAGGCATTTTTAAGGGAGTTAAAGGATTTGGGGTATTTTCTGCATCATTTCTCAGGATGCTTATGACTGCAATGACAGAAAACTTAAGTTGAAAAGGCTTGTGCAGTGCAGTGAATTTATCATCTCATATACCAAGCAGCCCCAAGATAGGGTGACGTGGTTGGAGGAGTCCCATCATGACAAATGATGCTTCAGTGCAAGGAGAAAACATCTCTTGTGGAGATGAAGAGTGAAGGATGAAGAGACCTTTCCTTGAAGGCACCTCCGCAAAAGATTTTACTTCAGGATTCATTGTCCTACAATACATCCCATATCATGCATAAGCCAATCACCACAAAGGGAAAGCACATGACCATAACTAACCTAGACTAATTAGGATTTATTCTCTGCACTAGTGATAGAGACCCTTTCCTGAAGGATGGATTGCTCAACAGCATAGAGGCTCTGTTAACAGATATGGCCCGTAGGCAGTCAGTCACCTTTTACAACCTATACCAGTGCTTCTGAAATTCCTCAGACTAACTCCTGAACATAAGTGGGAAGTTCTTGAGGCTTGTGGTTTTTTATTTTTTAAATTTTATTTGGCTCTTCTCTCCATGTGTTGGATTAACGCAGAACGAAGTACTTCCGTTGCAAAATCAACTTCTGGTTTAGTGATGCACATCGGGGGCGCGATGCGGAATGTCTGAGGAGACAAAGAAAAATAGAGCAACGATCCTCAGAGACTTAAATGTGACTTCAAGGAAATGGACTAAACTAAGAATCCCCAAACTTGCTCTTATGGCATTTCTTGCATTTCCCTCATGGGTTGAGCTCCTTCCTCCCTAACGCTGTACCCAGGCCATTTACCCCCCAGTCTCTTAAAAAGTCTGGTACCATCAGGCTCTGCTCCTTTTTCTTTTTGTCACCGGCAAGGTCCTCCCACTGTCTTCACTGACATCTTAGGTACCCACCTACACTCCATTCCTGCCATCACCGAGGGTGACCTCAATGTCTGTGTGTACAACCCAACAAACTAGCTTCTCAGTTTCTGGATGGCCACAACTCCCAGAACCTTCATCTTCGCTCCTCTTCATCCAGTCACACCCAAGGCCAGCGCCGTAAGTCTCCTCTTCACTGGGGATAATTCAATTTCCGATTCCCGTTACATCTGCCCTTTCCATGAAAACTTCAGTCTCCTCATCCCTCCATTATCTTCAGACCTATCACCCCAATCAGATCTCTCCTACCCAGCTTGGAGTACATGGGTGATTGAACCACTCTCTCGTCTACCCCTTTACTTTGCTTGCATCTCCACTGTTCTGCTTCTGTACCCAAGCGCAACGTCCTGGCCCTGATCGAAGCTATAAGTGAACTGCTTTGCGCCAACATAGGTAGTTGAGAAATGTTAAAGAAAATCAAGCTGCTGGGCAGACTGGCACCACTAGATATGCAGGTTCTCTAACTTCTGCTGGTCCCCTACATTTTTCTCGTTCTCTGTCAGCTTCCTTTCCCATTCTAAACCTTTGTTATTCTCAATGTCTTTGCTTGACTCCTACGCACCTGACTCTATTTCATGGACAGTCTTGCTTCGTGCTTCTCAGAAGCTGTTAGACAATATCTTTTTATAAACTTGTTTGTTCCCACATCGGTTATTGTATCCTGGCCTGAAGGTTCAGAGAATGAGGTGTCTGAACCTGTTCAACTCCAGTAATGTCATCTGTGCTCTTGACCTTGATACTTCCATCACCTTGACTCCAGGAAACATCCCCACGTTCTCTTGCATCTTCAAATTCTGTTCGACCGCCCCTCCCGCAGTCTATAAGCAAGCAGGCTTCAGCTCTCACAGCCACCCAAATCCAAACCACACCAAAGAAAAATCTGTGGACTCCCCCTGGTCCCTTCTAGCTACCGTACAAAGGCTCTCCTCTTGTCCAAACTTTTTAAAAAGACTGGTTGATGCTTATTGGCCATCATTTTTCACTCTGCCATCCCGCTTCACGTCTTGACCCCCTGAGGCCTGGTTTCTGCCCTGACCCACCTTCTGATACCACTCTAGCTAGAGTTGCCAGTGACCTGCTTAGTGCAGGATCCAATGGCGTGTTTCTCCCTTTGTCTTTCCTGGACTTCTCTGCTGCATTCGGCACTTTGGTCCGTGCCTCTTCCTGACCCTCCTTACAGCCTTGTATCCATGACTCCACACTCTCCTAACTCTTGTCGCACCTCTCCGCCCTTGTTTTGTCACCAACTAAGGCACGTTTTCCTCCCCCTGCCCTTTAAATGTTGGTGCACAGGTTTCTAGACTCATTTCACTGCATTTTTCATCTAGACACCCTCAGAGATGTCTTCAGTCACCACTTATATGCTGATGACTCCCGAATTGTGATCTTCCCCTCAATCCTTTCCTCTGAGCCACAGCCTTGCCTGTAGAAATGGACGTCCGTAAACCCCTGAAATGGAGCATGTTCAAAGCCGAACTCATTCTCACCCTCCGTCAACCAAGGTAGCCGTGAGGGATTTGTCCTTGACTCCCCTGCATTCTTCATATCCAAGGCCTGTGCATTTATTTCACTTCCAGAATCGTTTTCAGAGCATCTCCTCTGTCACTACCACTACTGCTCCAGTTCAAACAGCATCATCAGCCCCACCTGGACTCCCGGTCTCCAGTCTTGACTCCTCAGGCTTATCCTCCTCAGAGGACATATTCAGAAATCAGACTGCCTGAGTTTGGATCCTGGTCCTGCCACTTACTAGCTGTGTGACTTGGGCAATTTACTTAACCTCTCTGTGTCTTTTTCTTCATCTGTAAAGTAAGGATAACAATATTACTTACTTTATAGGCTTGTTGAGAACATTAAATGAGTCGTTACATACATAGAGTTTAGAACGGAGCCTGACAGTAGTGAGGCTTCTTATTATGACCACTCACTGCGTCAAGCTGTATGGTCTAGCCACACTAGTGAGCATGTAGCTCTTTGCATTCTGCCGTATTTCTATGCATGCTTTGAGTGACTTTCTCATGGCTTAAGTCTCAGCATAGCCAGAAAGCCTGGCCTAGGAGTCCCTTCTCATTCCCTCTATAATACACTATTTTATAGCTATGGATGAGCTTACTATATGGTAATTTTCTGTTTGTATGTCTTTCTCTCCTGCCAGCTCCATGAAGGGAGAGACCAGGTCTTATTTATCATTGCAACGTGAGTATCCAGTATAGCAAATGCTAATTAGCACTTAAGTGTTTGCCACATTACTAAGGAATAACTAAGCAAGTAAACTATTGTTTTACATCTTTAGAAGTTGCCCATCTTAGGATTTTTAATCATTACTTTGTTTGATTTGTACGGAAAGCTATTTGCGACCAGGATGAGGAAAAATCTCACCAAGCATGTCCCAGCAAAAGTGCTCATTTCAGTTTTGTGTGGTACAGTTTGATCTGGGCTGGGAGAGCTTTAAGCCTATTTGTTTCCAGGCTGAGGAGAAGTTGAGGAAAAGTTGCAGATACCAGAGAACACAGATGTTTCCTTGAGCAGAGGTGGGGGAGTGTTGAGGGTCTAGAGCGGGTAGAAAATCTAGAACTGAGCAGGAGTGACACCTCATTCTCTGAAACTTCGGGAAAGGAGGCAAGAAATGGATGTGCGAACGGATGAATTTATATTGAGATCTTGCCTAATAGCTTCCATTTTCTCTGAGAAGTATGAGGCAAGAGTGTTCACCAGACTGGAGTGAGATACAGGAATGGATCAGGGAAGAATGACTGACACTTAAAATGGGAATGAAAGATGACAAACCACAAGATCAAATTAGGGGAGAAGCAGAAATGACCCTAAATCTTAAATCTCTGCCCCAGAGCCAGTCCCTGGTGAGGGGTTTAGGGGTTGATGGCTTTACCAGTGTGGGGGCAGAGCCCCAGAAAGTAGTTTCCAGGCTCTCGGCCTCACATAGACAGGTGCTGGCTCAGGTAGTAAATGGCCAACTGTGATTGCATGGCCATCAGCTGTGGCTAGTTGGCCGTCAGCTGTAACCAGTGAGCCATTGGCCACTAATATAACTGCTGTGGCTACGCTAGCAGAAAGAGGAGAGAGAAGAATGGGGGCTAGCAAGTAGATGGCGGCTGGGCTGGCAAGCATGGATGGCGGTTTGCGGACAGTGTGGATCCAGCCTCCAGTGAGAGTATAGTGCTGCCAGAGAGAATATAGTGGTATGACTCCCCTACCTATGGCTCCGTGGCCTCACCATATCCTGCGTTCTTGTATGGGGAGTGGGAGCAGAGACCCCACAGGCCTCCCTGCATGACACCAGCATTAGTAGCAGCCCATGCTCACGGGGCAGGGCCACACCATAGCCCTGACTTGGCTGTCAGGGGAACTGTTCTTGGCTTTCCCAGCAAGGGAGCACGGAGAGCTTGGTCCCCTGCGTCTCCCAACCTCAGGTGAAGGGCACTGGAAGTGGCTGATTTTGAGTTCTGCATTAGACACCGGGCCAGGGTAGTTCCTCACCGCTCCTGCAGGGTCACCGGTTAGGTTGCTCATGGCGACAGCAGCCACTCAGTTTTAGCAGGTTCAGGGGTCACAAAGTCAGAGCCCAGGGCTCAGGTAAGAACACTAGGATTGCTCTTACAGGACTTAGAATTAACTCACACATGAGACAAATTATTTACTGCATGACTGTTATGACTCTATTATGACCCATACTGTAACTCCTCTGGTTTGTACATCTCGTGTATGCATTATGCCGCGTTAGCCTCTCTGTCTAGTCCCCACAGAACTGCAATAACCAAACCATTTGAACACAGCGCCCCCTAGTGGCTTGAAGGCTTCATTGATACTTTCTTTTGAAAACACCTGAGAGCTATGCCTAGAGGAAGTGGGGCTTGGGTCTCTAAGAAAAGTGACCAGCATTGGGACATCAGGGAGATGCCTACATAAAGTGATAGGTAAAGACCAACCTTTCTCTTACCTGGGAAAAAATGCCACCTCTGCCAATTATAAGCCCCATGTGTTTGCAGTCCTGGTGGATTTGATTTACTTCTTCACGGGGAAGAGGCTGGCGGCTCATCTGTAAATACATTTAAAAAATATTCTTATTTGGTGTTTGAATAGTTAAAGACACTTCCAAGAGAAAAAGTAAAAGCAACTCAAACAATGCTTTTCTCTCCCTCTTAACCCCTCTCTCTCCCTCTAACATTGAATAAAGCTATTAATCGCTGAACTGGATAGTTTTTTGGGGGCTATTAAATATTAATAATATTTATTACTGATAATATTCAATATTTGCTGTAATCCCAATTCACCCCAAATTCCCAAAGACAAAATGAAGTTGAATGCAGACAGCTAGTGAATCTTGGCTTTGCTAGGCTACCCTGGAGGCTTTGTTCTTTAATGGTTGAATTTGGAGTCTGCTTCATTTATGCAGAAATTCTCCTCAACTCTTCACTTTGTTTTGCTCATGTGGGGAGCTCTTTCAAAGTCCAAGAAATGGCTCAGAAGTTGTATAAGGGTACAACAGCCAAGCTTTCCCTGAGCCCCAGCACGGCCTGGGCAGTTGGGGTGGGTCCATTTGTCCTTATTTTCCCTGTGTGAAGAATTTGCTTTCTCCCCCAAGACTCAGTCCTCCAGGGTTAGGAAAAAAAAGTGCTTTGGGAGCCAAGAGACTGTTTCAGGTCACTAGGAATCTGAAGTTCGCCTCTACCTGTGGATCCAGACATGCCAGCTCCCCTGTGGTGACACTGGGCTGGGGGCTTGTGGCCTTTCTGTGTGTCTCCTGTATTCTGAGTCTGTGAGTACGAGCTCCTCCCTCTCACTTAGTGGTTTCAAGTCTGACTGTGTGTCTACATTAGCCAGAAGTTTTTTAGACTACAGGTGTTTGTGCCCCATGCCAGGCTTGTCGGTTTAGAATATTTGCAGCAGGGCTTAGACATCTGTATTTGTAAAATGCTGCTCAGGTCACTGGGCTGAGAACCACTGCTATGGTCCTATCTTGAGCGCCCAGCGCTTTCACTGCCACTGGTCTCTGTTCTGTAGCACAGCTACTGTTGCTCTCCTAAGAGGGTCTAGGCTTTGTTTTTATGGAGGGGAGAGAAAATTTCCTACTGACATGGATGTAAGGGTCACAGTAGAAACAATGGGAAAGATTTTAGAGAAATAGCGAAGAAACAATCAACAGCATCAGACATTAGAAATAAGGGGAAGAGAAGGAGTCAGATTATCTTGTGGTATTGAGGGTGGGTAATTGGCAGAACAGTGAAGGGTAAGAAACAGAAGCAGTGAACTTGGGAGGAAGAACTGGTGTGGGGAGAAATGCTAAGTTTAATTGTCATGTTGAGTTTGAGGTCACAGTGGGAGCTGTCATCAGAAAATCACATCCCTCCTTGTTTACTTGGGAGATTGAAATCCATTCACAAACAAACAAACAAACAAACAAACAAAAAACCCACAAAACCCTGTGGATCATTAACATCCTCATCCCAAACCATCACCTCAGCCTTTTTTTCTGTCTCTTCTCTTTTATTTCTAATAGCTCTCTAGGCCACCATCTCCCTCCCTAAATAATTTCCTCCCTTCTCCATATCTGTAATTCTAAATATTCAGTCATCACTGATGTTTTTTGCCTAGTATGGCAAAAATAATAATACCAGTTCCCTTTTCCAAATGACCTCCCTCACCTGTCTAGAACTTTTGATGACCTGCTAGCATTTTGTTTATACTCAACACTCTGGCTGTCCTGTGTGCTATCTCTCCCTGAGAATCAATGAAATGAGCTAGTGCAGCTGTTTCCGACTTTAACTCCTGTCATTTCACGAACCCACAGACTGAGCAGTAGCTCAAAACCTACCTTATCCTTCACCATTTCTATTCCTATCATGAGGCCTTTGCCGCGGACATCCCCGACAATTTCAAATTCATCCCGCAGTTTAGCAAACTTCAGCAACATATAGGTGCCAACTTCTTGACTGTTTTCCTGTAGATTTTCTTCTTTAATCACCTGTGGAGAGAAAGACCCCCCCAAAAAAAATAAAGTTCTAAAATTCGTTAGGAAACATGGAGAAGTAAATATATATGACCTTCTTTACAGAAACTTGACCAGACAAATGGAACCTGAAGTCAAGTGTGGCCATATCATGTCCTACAAAAAGTTTAGCTGCAAAGGAGAAAAAAGGCCTTGGTAGGGAGGGATACTTTCCCTATACCATCCTCATCTTCAGGGGTGGGTAAGAATTTAGGAAAGAATAGAAGACATGTCTGAATGCAGGCTGCAACACAGATTCCACAATCCTGAGATTTAGTATTGCCTGGCTTTGCTAAGAACTAGGCTACAGTGGTGAATAAGACAAATGCTCCGAGGAAAGAAATGTCACAGATTTTTGTCCTACTGGGGGCATGTTGGCCTTTGTGGGCTCCCAGACAGACAGGCTGTCATTGCCCACATGCCTCACTCCAGGGTCCTGGCCTCTTGAGCTGAGTGGAGCCCTGTGTGGGCCCAGAATCAGGCACCTGAGGACAAAAAAGGGTTTTCCCCTGGCACTCACAGCAGAGACCTGTGAGTCTCGATAAGATGCATGTAATGTACTACTTTTCTATTTGGCTGATAATAATTGCACGTCTCTAGGCAAAACATTGATGTTTTTAAGATCTTTCCTATTCACCTAAGTCCTCTCTACCTCCTTCTAAATTGGTTGAGGTGACATAGCACTTAAAAAAAAAAAAGTTGGCAATAGCTACAAAATGAAATAAATGACACATGTCTACCCACACTTTCTCATTTAATAATTTAATTATATTTGAAGGTACTTTTTAATTAGCCAGGGCAGCTTTTACTTACTTATTTTTTATTTAGAAATACTTTTAAATTTAAGTTTTTGAATAGATGAATCATGTGCCTGCTTCACAAATCAGAAATTATAATAGTGTATGGAGTAGAATGATCCTTACTGACCCCTGCCTGCCAGCCTCCACGTCTCCCTCCCCACAAATAACTGCTGTGATTCGTTTCTTGAATAGCCTTCCAGAAAAACATTATACTTATTTAAGCAAATGCTATTATGCATATTAGCAAGGACATTTAAAAATTATTTTCTACAAATAAAACCTCAGGCAAAATCAATGGAGTGAGGCTGAACAATAGCTGAATTACCTAGCTGTAATGACGTAGCACTCAGTTTCTCTTTAGTCTTTTAATTTATGACAGTGCAAAAAAAAATGAAGGAAGAGTATATAAGACGGGGCCAAAATTAAACTGAAATCAAGGACCGCAGTTGATAACTATCCATAAAATACCACTTAAATAACAAAAGAAATTTCAGTGCTACTAGCTGGTTAGAGGAATTCTTACATTTCCCATGCATGTGAGGTTTACTATATATTTCTTATTCAGTAATTCAAGCACCAAAACCAGATCTTAAAAAAAGACAGATGTCAGAATAATAACTGGACATCTAACTTAAATTCATGAACTAGAATTTACTCTCCTCTTTGATAATGTAATGAGAGTTCTGATACTGTGTGTGTGTGTGTGTGTGTGTGTGTGTGTGTGTGTGTGGCTTTGAAGTAGTCATTTTGCAAAACGAGCGAGGTTCACTTGGTTGCTGGGATGTACCTCGAGCACGGCTGATCCAATGGCACAAGCCACGGGGTTCCCTCCGAAGGTACTGAAGTGTAACATGCATTTAGCCAAAGACTTGGCAACGTCTAGGGGGAGAAAATAAAGGTGGATAATGAGTGACAGACACATCATCTATAATCTCCCATCACATTTGGATTCCATTTACTTTCATGTTGTAGGTCACATCGTAGCCAATTCATTCTTCACTCACCAGATAATGGAATTTCTGGATGGAATTTCGCCCTTCCCCCAATTCCTATGTGGTAGTCCTAACCCACAGTGTGAACGTATTTGGAGACAGGGCCTTTAGAAAGGCGTTAAGGTTAAACGAGGTCATAAGGATGGTCCTAATCCTGCAGGACTGGTGTCCTCAGAAGAGGCCAGAGCTCTTTCTCTGTCTGCAGAAGAGAACATGCAAGGACACAGTACGAAGGTGGCCGTTTGTAAAAGAGATCTCACTAGAAACTAATTCTTCTGGCACCTTGATCTTGGACTTCCAGCCTTTAGAACTGTGAGAAAATAAATATCTGTTGTGTATGCGACCCAGCCTGTGGTATCTTGTTATGGTCGCCCTAACTGACTAATACAGTGGATAAGGAAAAATTGCTTATTTACTCAACTAGAAGTTTAATAAGAAAATCTTATGTGTTATGTGAACTGAAAAGTCCCTTGATTTATGGGAATTTACATGGAGACCTTCATTAGCTAAAATTCTATCTTTCTGTCTTCTACTCTTGGGACTAAGAAGGAAATACATTTTTAAAAAAATCACATCAAAGATTTAGTAACATAATTTCTGGATTGTCTCAGGGTGAGTATATATTCAGTTAATTATACTTTACTTTCCATAATACATCCATATTTTTGTACCTTTAGTTATTCAGTAAAACACTGAGCTATCACAAGGCACTTAAATATCTGTTAGCACCTCCAAAGTGTGGGAAACACAAATGAAACAGTTTTAAGATTTTCAACACTAAATGGTTCATAAAAATGATTTTCTGTAAAACCTCACTAAAATGAAAAATTCAGTTAATTCTAATGTTCACTTTCATAGAATGTTCTGACTAAGTGAGATTGTACTGTATTTGGCTGTTTTGTGAATAAGACATCAACAGAGAAAACTATCACTCTGGACCTTGAGTCTATAGCTTCTTGGTGTGGCAAGACCAAGTAAGAGATTCTTTCCAGAATATGAATCCCATGGAAATTTCAGGGTTGGCTTCAGGTTGGTTACGTGTTGGCAACGTGTGTTGGTCTTGTTTTTGTGGCACATTTCCTTTACCTCGTCAGTATGGTTGAACCTTGCTTTTCATTTTGGGGGCAGGAGAATTAGTCTTCCCTCCAGCAAGAACAAAAGGGATGGCTTGCTTTCTTCTGCTCATGATGGGTCGGAGACAGTGATGGGAGCTACACACACATTTCTGTCTGGAAGACAGACTGTTTCTCTTTTTCACTGCTTGTGAAATGCACGTGGAGCCCCCATCACTGTCCCCAACCCACACAAATTCCAATACATGTGGTTTTTAGTTTTGTTTTTTTACCATCGCTGATGCAGGAGGCCCAGAAGCAAACACAAATTACCCAGTAGTTCCTACCTGGAGTTGTCACAACTGCTGCCATGGGAAAGCCATTCGCAATCCCTTTAGCCATGGTGACGATGTCTGGCAGAACGCCGTGGGTTTGGAAGCCCCAGAAGTGAGAACCCAACCTTCCAAATCCTGTCTGCACCTGATGGAAGCAAATCCAAAATGATGGGAAATCTTTAAGAAATGCTGGTATTTCTGACTCTCTGATCTCTTCACTTTCATCTTCCCCTTCTCCTCAATGTCATCATCACAGCCACGGTCATTGCCGTCTTTGTACGATTATGGACGAAGCACTTTTTAAACTGTGCCTGGACTTTTAGGCACCCAAAGCCATGTACTAGCTTTGTGTGATTCTGGATCTGCTTCTTAAGTCCTCTGAACCTATGTTAACTCTGTTAAATAGAAATACTAATAGCAATATATCTGTGAGGGCCATAGAAAGGATCATTATTATCAGCAATTCTTAATAAGCATCTCCTGTGTGCAAGGCGGCAGGGGAGAAGAGTGGAGAGGCAGTGCCTGGCCGGCTGGCTGAGGCAGGAGTTACAGTCAGTGGATCGGGGCTGTGGCACCTGCTGCCCGGCACGGATAGGCTGGTCATACTCTTCCCTGGGACCTCCTCTTTCTCCCTGCAAAAGACCCTTGACCCAGGCCTGAACTGAGTTGACCTCAGTTGTGCTGTGCATGCTGCTCCCTCTCCTTCCTGCTGCTTCATCTCACTAACTCCTCTTGTCCTTCGAAACACAGTGTTTTCATCATTTGGTCTAAGAAGATTTCCCTGAGCCCCCGTAGGGCCCCTGCTCAAGGCAGCTGGGCATGCTGCCCTCAGAATCTCTCACCTTGGACTGTTATCACCTGTGCACGTGTCTGACGACAGGGACAGTATCTTATTCCTCTCTGGATCCGCAACACCTAGCAGAGTGCCTGATGACAATAGACGCTCAGTGTTTGTAGAGTGAACAAAGAAGTGGCAGAAGTGCCTAACTGAATAAAGCCACAGAAACATTTCCATGCAAATTTCTGCCAGAGCCTCTCTGGTGAAGGTTCTGTGATTTTTGGCTGGCTCTCAGCCCCTTGGTCTGTCTGTCTATCTCTCTACACAGACAATCGGCAGGTGGGGCGCAGAGGTGTGGGCATTTGGAGCTGATTCTGAAATGTACTTGAAAGAGCAAGCTTCTTTCTCAGGCTTCCCTTTCACGCCCTGCTCTCTCCAGGCTGCTGCAAAAAGGTGGGTTTCAGGGGTTAGAATTAGGTGATGGCAAACGACGTAGGAGAAGAGCTGAGACATGGGAGTCACACAGACCTGGCCTGGAATCCTGGGTCTCCTGTTTCCTAGTTATGGGCCGCTGAGCAAGCTGATGAATTTGTCCAAATGAGATAATGTAGGAAGAACTCATGGAAAAATCCATTCATTTTGTCTTCCTGCCTTCATTTTTTACCCCATCTATCTCAGTATCATAAATAAATGGTAAAAATTCGGAATGCTTGGATAATGCATAAAATGATGTAGGACAATAAACCATGTTTAGTCACCTAGGAAGTATCAGTTTTATAGACTCTTTCAGTAGAACAGAGAGGACTCATTCTAAGGTTCATAAGCTCAGATGTCTTCAAGGGTAAGAAGCATATCCTAGTAGAGGTGGGCCGGGTCTACGAGGGTGACCAGGGCTGAGGACCACGCGTGTGCACGTCCTGCCTAAAAGCGGTCAATTTCAAGTCTAACCCTAGTCCATGTCAGACCAGACTAGCAAAGACTGGCTTCCCACTTGGCCCCAGAGGCAGCCAATTTTCTATCTTTGGTCCCAAAGTCCTCATTTTAAAGAAGAGAAAAGCAAGGCTAGCTGATTCCGGTGACTTGTGTAAGATCATGTGGCGGCAGCACTGGTCCCGCACTCAGGTTTTCCATCCCCTGCTCCCTCTTTTTGTGCCACCCTTTGCCTTTCTACACAACTGTTCTGTCATTGAGAGGCAGCTTGGCCAGTGGCTAGTGTGGCCTTGAGCCCGGGTTTGAGTTCTGGCTCTGTCCCTACTAACTGCAGGTGATTTAACTATCTTGGACTTAAGTTTACTTATCTATAAAATGGGAATAGTATCAATGGTACTTACCTTCTAGAATGGTAATGAGAATTAACAGTTAATTACATGCAGAGCAATACGAACAGTGCCTGCCACATAGTAAGTGCTCAGAAAGTTCCAGCTATTCTTAGCTTTATCTAGTCATTAGGACCACCCTCCTGAAAGTCACTTTGTGTTAGTTTCCAATTACGTTCTTGAAAGTGACAAAACCATATACCTTAGAAAATTCTGAAATCCATATTTTCTTTGAATTCTGTCTACCTTCCCTCTAATTAGTACAACTGCGGCACCTTCACTCTGTGCTGATTCCGAAGGTTACAGTCTATTTTTCTCACTGATGTAGTTCATTGTAAACTGAGTGAATATACTTTTCTTCTTTTTAAATAACAGACTAACTTTCTTCAGCTAGGACTTTTTGATTCGTTCATGTTGCCTAAATTTGTACCAGCAAGTTGGGGAAGGGAGGATGGGCTTGGAGGGGGAGCTGGCCCACGCTTCCCCATGCAGTGCACTGGGGGTTGTCCAGTCCCCCTGGGATGACAGAGACATGGCTGTGCATGAAGAAATTGCAGGTGGGGGCGGGGAGCGGGGAGAGCCCCCTGTCTGCCATCGGAATGTTTAGTTGAGGAAAACTGTTCAGGCAAAGATGGCAGGACTGAAACTGGTGTGACACATAGAAATACTCCCCCTGTTCTTTGTGGGTCAAACCATGGTTAGAATCGTGATGAACGGGCGTGATGAATGAGTTGGGATCATTCTGGGGGCCTGACCATCATTCTCCTGCCTTTGAGCCTCATTCCTATTCTCAGCAGACAAAACGCTTTCTTTGGTACATGCTATTTTGAGGTGTGACCAATACATGGGTCCCTTTTTAAAAACACACAAGCCACAGCTCACAGAGCCAGGGAATTTTATGCCTTTCAAAGTCATCCCCGTGGTGGTATTGTGGGCTTCTTCCAACAATGCTGACTGAATTCAAGCTATTTTAGACTATTTTGGAACTATTTTTTGGAATATCTGCAATGGCGGTGTGCTCTTCTAACTTAGAGGCTAACTTTTTTTCTTTTTAAATATTATCTCCAAACAAATTTTGTTATTAAGGCAAGATGAATGCTGCCAGGCTGGATAATACTATTTTGGCAAAAATTACTTGATGAAAACTTGGTTGTGAGATTAAATTTCCTCTGTGGTTTTTGAGCTGTCCCTGACGTACCCCCACGTAGGAACTTGACAATTATGTTGAGCTATGGAAGCATCACCTATGCCTGTTAGCACCTGATTTGACAGACTTCAATTTGCATGTTTAAGTTCTGCTGCATGTACTTGTTAAACAGACCAACTAACCCACTAACAATCTAACCAGCCAACTGGCAAAAGCTTCATTAACTTATACCCACCCACATCTTGGAATTTCCACCCTAGGTGTTTCCTGCCTGGAATACAGAGACACGTTTAAAGAGGCTGCTGCCTGTGCCTCTCACCCCACATCACACTTATTCCGTGGCCACTCACTTCGTCTGCGATGCACACGCCTCCCCGCTCTCTCACCAGCTCGAAGGCTTCCTTCAAAAACCCCTTCGGGTACTGAACAAATCCATTCACCCCCTGCAAAGGAACACACCAAGAACACCGATAATAATAGCATAGGCTTTTGAAAGTATTCAAACAAGGAAGACCGGTTATCATCATTACCATTAATGATACTAGCAGTTTTTAAAAGTCTCTAGAACGGTTTCAACTAAGGGTGACAAGACAGGTCATCAGTCTTATGCCAGGTCTTCTGAGAAAAGGATGCACATGTGTTATTATATTTTTTTTCCTGAGATTAGAAAAACAACTAGATTAAGGGGATTTAGCAAGATTATACAAAGGCTCCCCCTGACAGTGGGGGTGTTATGCAACTGAAAAATCATTGGGGATTCCCTTTGTTTAGAATTTTAGGAGTTCAAAAGTTTCATGTGCACGTATTTATCTGTTCAGTCTGGGAATGCAGGAGATGGGTATTTTTTTTTTTTAAAGGTCAATTGAAAATCAAGGTCTCTTTTTTTTTTTTTTTTCCAAGGGGACCAAGAAAATGAATTTGGAGAGGGATGCAGCAATGGTTACTTAAATCATTTTACAATTCTCTAGAATGTATGAATTAAAATCTCATCATTTAAAACTCAGCTCAATTAACGTCTCAGGCTAATAGACTCACTTGAATTGGCTCTGCAAAAAACCCAGCGATTGATTTGGCCACCGAAGTGTTCAGAGTATCTTTGAACTGTTCAATATACTGGTCTTTAGCTTGGCAGCAGTCTGCAAATAACAAACAAGCAAATAAATAAACAAATTTGAGGATGTGAGAATGGTATCCAGAAGAATGGGAAAAAAAGATAGAAAAAAGAAAATAGGATGAGTAAATTGACTAGAGTCTCTCAAAATACTGTAAACCAAGATACGAGGATATAGATTTCTGAAAGAGGGACTTTCTGTCAGAATGACTTGTATTGTGATTCAAGCAGCCAGACTAGGACAGCCACAACGACACAAACAAACCACTTCAGTTGTTTCATCTGGGGAAGAAATACCCCCGAAGTATCATTGAGTCTGTTTCACCTAAGGACATGCATCCTCTCAATTGGATAAATTTAATTAAAATGTAATTGGGGTATGGATTTAATCTATTTGAAAATAACTCTATTTACCGTGTATTGCTACTTAAGCTGGCATAAAAATTTAAAGTTACAAAGTGTCTCAGTCTTTAGAGTTAGCAAACATGTTTGTAGAATGATTAAAATTCAGTCTATGGAGGAATGTACTAGAGCCAGATGAACTTCATCTACTGTAGCAAAGGAGAGGAAACTTTCGCCTCTGGAATAGCAAAGATCCCAGGTTGACTGCATCCATATAGGACCGAACCCTCAGAATTTTTACCCACACCTGTAATTTGGTTCTAAAGAGAACCACAGAGTATTTGAACTTCAACCTATATCCATGGACAGCAGAAGGGATCAAGAGGGAGATGTGGATGTGATGGAAGCCCCCAGTCCCGGGGACAGTGAAAGCAGTCTGGGAGGCAAGTCACCACCTACCATCTTAATGCTTGCATAGAGCATGTCTGTAGCTCTGTCTCCTGAAGACTAGAGATAAGGAATAGAAAGCTTCAGTCATCACCATCAAGACTGAAGCATGAATCTATTTTAATCTTCAGCTTTTTATTAAAAAATGGGAAAAATACTACCTGGCCCCAAACATATTTTTAGGCTACAAGTGATATTTGGGAAAGCTTGTTTGACAGAGATATCTGACATCTTTCGTTAGCTAGAGCTGGGGGTTGGGGTGTGAAGAAGGAAGTAATGAAAATTCTATTAAGCCCACAAAGCACATTTTTAGCATCGGTTATGTTAGTTGCTGGGCAGGATAAAGTAGACAAATAAATCTATGCCTCTAGAGATTGAAATTTCCTATTTTTATTAAGGAAGGAAGAGAAAACGGCCTAGGATGACCCTAAAGAATGGATTTGACACGTTCAAAAGGTATAATTTGGAAAGTTAGCAAGCCCGTTTGTAACTAGAAAAATCAACCCCAATGGCTTAAATTTGGACAAAAACAAACCAAGAGAAGGTTTTGCTTGAACCAGTACTGGACCTTTCATGTTTTTTTTTTTTCTTTCACTGCCCACAAGTTCAGCAATGAGAGGGGTCATCCACAGTTATCAGCTTTTTACTTCATGTGGCATTTACTTCATTGGCTCATTGCTGTAACTCCAGGTCAGGCTGCCTCTGGAGAGTGATTTGGTGTCACCATGACAACACCAAGACGGTAGAGAGTGTATGCTCTGCCGGGTGCTACCCAAGCAAGAGAGTGGAGATGGAGAGTTCTATTTTAGCTGGTATAGAAAGAGTTAGGCAGAGTGAGGAATCAAGAAAGGAAAAAAAATATTTCAGGAAAAGGAAATTTGTCTTGCGAAAGGTGAAGAAGAATGACATGGTTGGTACCACGACTGGGATGTTGTGGAGGCAATGGGGGTTGAGAGGTGAATTTCATCTGAAATCCAGGGCCTGGAATGAACTTGGAAAGAAGGGAGATGATGAAATCTACCATAGAAACATCTATATTAGGCTCACAAAATGGGCCACTGCTTATGCTCCGTGGGGAGTGATGACGTAATTCTGAGGTGAAAAAACTACCAAGGTTGGCACTCGAATGAACCCTAAGAGGAACGGAGAACTAGAACCTTCTATCCTCAAAGTACTTTACATATTGGAATGCCTTTGTAAACATATATGAACACACCTTTTCTCAGACCCGAAGAGTGTCAGAAGAGGAGGAAGTCCCTTTTTGTATTCCAATTCTGTTTGAAGGTATGATATCGGGCTTATCTCTTAAAGACATGAGTTAAGAAAACAGCTGACTTCAGATATACCAAAGACAGCAGTTCAGAGAAGCAGAAATGAATGTCTGTCACTATCGTTTAACCTCCAGATGCCACTAGAGAGATGACTGTGGGGTTCTGGTATTTTCTAGTTGGCCTAAGACCGAGGAGAAGGCCTCAAAGTGGGAGGAGGCAGAGAGGATGGAGAGAGAAGGGGACACAAAGTAGGGAGGGAAGGAAATGACCATCTCTTGAGTGCTTCTGCCTACTAGGCTCTGGACTGGAGGTTTGCAGTCAGACCAAAGTCTGAGGTATGCCCAACTGATTTCAGTTCTTGATACCACACACATAAGATACACAGCTACGGCTGCATTTGCTGTTGCTGTTATCCATCCTCCTCTACAAAAAGTTCTCTTGCCTTGATCTCTTGAGCCCTGGGATAAGGGGTCAGGGAGGCAGGTATTGCTACCTCCATTTGACAGATGAGAAAGTGGAAGCAAAAATGCATCTTTTGCTCATAGCTGAACCACGGCAGGGCTGGGAGTAGGATCCAGGTGTCCTGACTTCATGTGTTGACTCAGTCCTGGCCAACAGAACAAAAGTTATTTTTAAGCCGAGGTTCATCCTGCTGCCACATCAGTGTGAATAAGGTGTGATCCTAGGTTAGGAACACTGGCTTGGGGTCAAGTCCTCGCTCTCCTGCCTCCTAGGTGTGGACTTCAGTTTCCTCCTCTTTGAAAGGGAGAGTTTGAAGGACAGCGTTAAATTTCTATATGGTTTTAAGTTCTGTGACCATCACATCTTGTTCCAAGGCTCATTCTTTCATCCTCCTACCTCCATGGGCTATTACCCACCTGGATTTGAAGATGACTGAATTTTCTTCCTGCAAAGTGATTTTTAAGACTTCTATTTGTATTCTTTCTCTTCACCTAGTGACGCTACTATTCTATTCAAGATCTTTTGGCTAGAGCATCTAGTTCTTTTTCTTCAGCACTACTTAGGAGCAGCTATTCAAAAGGTTCTGAACTGTGGTAACAAACATGAGGCGGGACTGAGCAAAAAACAGATGCTGTTTCCATGCCTTCTCTCCCTCATGTTAAGAATAAAGAATGCAAATAAAAATGTGATGGATAAATGGAAGCTTTCCTTGTGAGAATGCCTTCCAAACTTTTGCAAGATGTCAGCAGCCTTCAGAAATGGCCTTGTGTTTTGACAGCATCTTTCAACACATCTCATTTTGGCTGGCATTCTGCACCCCTAGGGGAGCCTCTTGACTGGAGTTTTGAGATTTCTGGAAGTATTCTTTTCCCTCTCCCCTCCTTCCATTGGTAATTGGTAAATAATTCCACCAACCTTGTTTTCTTTTCAGATCGATTGCAGAGTTACTGCTAATAGAGCCATAGAGCTTCTTTAATCACCAGGTGACAGTCTGTTTTTAGCTTAGCTCTGACAGCATGAGGTGCTTTTCCTAACAGCCAAATGCACAGTAGTAGGCATGAGAAGTGATTCAACAAGGGGTTGCTTTCTAGTTTTGTTTCCTTTGGCTTTTTCCTTTCCCACGTCTTAAAATCTGTTCACTCAGGAATGGTTCAGCCTTTCTCCAAGTTCCTTATCCCTCCTGACCTTCCACCATGGACCGCCCTCCCTGCCCCATGGGACCTGGTGCACAGCTGCATTTCCTAATTGTTTGCACTGGAGAATCTCGGCAGTGACTTCCTCCCCAAGGGCCACGGAAAACATCTGGGCACATTGTCTGCAAATGGCAAAAGAAGAAGTTGGGCACAACGTGAACACAAGACAGCCAAACTGGGCGATCATGTGGTACCAATCAAGGCAAGAGGATTTCTTAATTTGATATTGATTTTCCTCCCTTGCTCCTTCCCCACTTAAGATAAAAACCTGTTATTCTGCTTTGAAGAGATAATTCTTTTTTTCTTAGAAACAGTTATGTGGGCATTCTACAAAGGAAACTGATTTCAGTGTCTGCCTAGAAACAACTTGCTTAAGGGTTTGAAAGAATCAGACTAATTAGGTATCTGATTCTGATGCCGAAAAGGTGGGTACAGCACGTGAGAAGAGAAGCTGAGTACAAGGATAACTCTAGAAGTTTTATGAATTCAACGCTCTGAGAACTAATTTCAATGCATTTATTTGCAGTTTACTTGATTTTATTTAAAAGTAATAAACAAAAACCTCTATTATTAATTTTTACTCAGACTCTGAAGGTTCTTCTAAGAAACATTCCTCCCAAATGGTCTTTAATACAATTAAGTCAACTTGAGCCTCTGATTAATGATAGGCTTTATATTACTTTCTAATTCTAATGCCTGGAACATCTGATCAATTATTCCATATACCCAGCAGCCTTTAAATCTCAAAACTCACGGATTGGCAGCCTATCCCACTGGGCAGTTTCGTCTTGAAGAACACTATGTTTGACAAACCAAGTGTGTAAGGACTGCAGCCATGGTAGGCACCTCTGCAGACAAAAACAGTGGGAGGACAGAGTTAAGTTCAATGTTCTTTGATCAATGGCCTGTGGAACACGGGGTAGGACAAACGAGAACATTTGTGAAGGCTCTGGAGATAAAATGAGCACCGTTAACATGCAACTCCAGTGGTTTCTAAGAAATCTTCTAAGCCTATGTCAGGTGAATATGTTTATTTATCTTTCCTACTGGTGTCATAGATTTGAAGTCATGAAAGTAATTTTGGGGGCCAGTTAGCCAAGAACTCTGACCTTAGCACCTACCCTACTCTGTTGCTCTGAAGTAGTGAGACTCATCTTTCAGCCACATGCCAGAAATGATATATTTGATGAGTATTTGTCTTCAAAGTAGTTACCTTGAGAAGCCAAATATTCCTGTGATGCAGCTGTAGCTTAATACCTCTGGGTACACCCCTCTTTAAATGCCTCATAGCTATCGTATTTGGCGTTTAAGAGACAGGTTTTCTTTCATTTTGAACCTGAAACAGTCATATTTAGTATAAATCATTCTAAACACCATTCTAAACACTTGGCTTAAAATGAGTTTGGGCAATTTCCCAGATGGAAACAGCCCAAACTGCAGATTTAGGACTATGTATTCAGACTATGTGGTGGAATTGTCATATATCTTGTAAGAGAGAACACAAGCACGTGTTGAACCTCAGTAGCACAGTGACTGCTTTTAATAGATTGATACTTATCTGGACATACATCATCTGGAATGTTTATTTACCATGTTTCCCCAAAAATAAGACTGGGTCTTATATTACTTTTTGCTCCAAAAGATACATTAATAAGGTCTTATTTTTGGGGAAAAACACGTTAGGTAAAAGAATCACAATTCTTTATTGCCATATTTTATTGATAGCAAACGTTTCCTCATCCCTGTAGTTATTTCATGTGTTTTTTATACGTAATGTGTAGTATTGGATGTGCTGTGGTAATCAAATCTTGTGGAAATCTTATCTTCTTTAGAATCCAGACAGAAATCATGGCCAGAGGTGAACACGTGGGATGATTTCTTCATTCCATCAACTTTTACTATAACTTACTACTGTCTTTTACATAAACCTTATTAGAAGAGTGTTTCAATGTGCTGTATAAAATTACCCAAGAGAGGCGACTATAAGCAAAATTCATAGTTTTCTATTATTTTAATGCTTATAATTTAGCCATCATTGGTTTATAATTGATGTATTAAATTATCAATTCTCAAAAGTCACCCAAAAGGAGCAGAAATATACAGGGTTAGATAGGCATCCTCTGAACTTAAAAAGAATAAAAGATGAAAAATGGGTGCAGCCGGCACTATGAAATCAGCGTGTGGCTCCTTATCACAAGCAGACACTAAAGTGGGCCCAGTATCATGTGGTAATCATGCGCTTCTATGAGTGAAGACCAGTCATTTACCATATGTCGTAGTCAGTACCACACCTGAGAAGCTAAAAAGCTGTCACATGACCTTTGATTGCATAGGAGATCTATGACATAACTAGGACTCCAAGAGCTTTGTTACCCTAGTCAGGGACCACGACCTTGGAGCAGGTCAGTTTGGATCGGGTTATTTCATCATATAATTCATTTGACTGATCCTGTCTTAAAACCAAAAATCAGAAACATGACCCCGGGAAATGCCCCTCCCTGGTATATTTTAAAGATGGCATTTAGTATTGGGGTAAGCCACTGTTATTGAAATGGAATATTCCAAGGTGTGATTACCTGAAAGAAATGATGTCTGTGTTATTTGAGTGTGCTCTGGCCATCAGCATAGCTAAGTCATTGGCTTCGGAGCCACTGTTCACGAAGAAAATGACCTGAGGGAAAAGGAAGACACATGGCCTCATGTTTTAATTTATTTCCTTATTAGCCAATCAATTCAAAATTGTTAAGGACAGTATGTTCCAGCCTCTGAGTATTATTTATTTTTCTTTTCCCATTTTTTTAATTGGTTTCAGGTGCACAAAACAATGTGATAGTTAGACATTTATCTTTTATATCCCTCACACAGTGACAACCCCTCTTCCCCCATCCACTACCCCTCTGACATTGCACACAGTTATTACATTTCCACTGTCTCTATTCCTAATGCTGTATTCTGCTTCTATATACATACATATATATATATATATATATATATATATATATATACACACACATACCAGCCTCTGACTATTAAGGAGAGTTGCGGTCAGTCCAGCAGTCCCATCATTTAATTCCCATCTCAATCCTATCACTCTTCATTGGGTAGCTGCTAAGTGCTAGACATACAAAAATGGCTAAGGGATTGTCCCTGTTGTGAAACATTCTGGACTTTCATTGGCTTTCCTTGATGCTCTGCTAAATGCTAAGATGGGGAGACTTGCTGAGGTGTACACAGTGGTTAGTGGCCACGTAGATCTGAGAACAAAGTGTCTTAGTTCCTGAACGTAAGCCTCCCCATCCGAAGGCTTGAAACAGGCCGGCTCCCTGGTCCTGCAGCCCCAGAGGGTATCCCAGCTTGTCTGTTCAGTGTGTGTAAATGCTGATAAAACAAGAAAACAAACCAAAAATGTTGCTCATCTTGGCCAAAAGCAAGGGGAGATCGGAAGGGTAGTGGGTTCTCCAGACTCGGGACAGGCAGGCAGGTACGATGCCCTTGCTGACTTCCTTGCTTCTGCTCTGCCATGAATATGACTGGGCTGAACTGAGGCTGCAGCTATTCCAACTGTTTCCATCTCTTCTAGATAATATAGTGAATAGAATGTCCAGATAATGTAGTAAAATAATGGTAATAGCTAACACAAGGGACTGTTTTAGGTATTACATATATATTAACTCATTGAATCCCTAAATGCAAATCTTGACCAATATTTTAACATCTCAATTTGGTTAAAAAATTCGATCATTTCAGAGGCAGAAAAAAATCTCATTTAGCAAAAATATCTAAATGCCTTTAGACTAAATGAACTGGGTGATACATTAATTTTTATTTTAAAATGGCTCCACTCTTTGTCAAAGAAGAAACGCAAATGACTTTGCAGAGGGGCTATGAAGCAAAGAGAAAAAAAACCTCTTGAGGAACATAAAGGAGAGAGTCAGGAGAGTGGGGGCTCCTGCCAAGTGGTTTCTGCAAAGATTTGGCGGTAAGGAGAACAACCAAGGACAGGCAGAGCTGGTCAAGTGAGTATTGGCTGGTCTCACCAGCAATTCGTAAAGTCCTTTCTTCTTGATTGCTTTCAAATATGAGTATTAGCGCACTACTTCAGCTGTTCAATGCACAGACCAAATGCCCTGCCCACGTTCCTACTTCCCAGGGCAGCTCCCCTGGGATCACGATGTGACACCCGGCCCTTTCATCCTGGAGCTTTTATACCTTTAGAGGCTCAGGAAGAAGTGCTGAAAGCTTCTCTGTGTATTCATGGATTAGAGGGTGGAAGAAGAAGCCACTTGTGTGCCACAGGCGGCCAAGCTGCTTTTGTGCCACTGCGTTTACCTTCCTGGGCAAACAGAAGAGCAGAGTTACCCACACTGCTGGGGGGCATGTCTTTCCCAACACACACGCTGTTCATTGAACCCAAATATATGGCCATTCCTCAAAGAGTTTCAAGAGGCTGATTTCATCCACACAGGAGAAAGAACTCTGACCACCAGAGGTGTCTGGCAATGGGATGTGTTGCTCAAAAGATAATAATTACCTCACCAAGAGAAGAGAAGTGTTTAAAAGAAGACTAAATGATTATCTCTTAGGGATTTTAGAAAAGAAATTCCTGGTTTAGAAGGGAGTTTGGACTTAGGATCTCTTCTAACCAGGTTTTCTCATTAACCACACTTTCAATAGTTTGGAAAATAACATGACTCATTGTAAGCCTGTGTGTTGTAGAACCATCAAGCACATGTATACAACACAAGATCAATACTTTTTCCTTTGAAGGAGATCCCCATTTCTGGGTCTTAGAGGTCAGTACGGAACATTTTGTAACTTCATTCTGAAACCACATTCTGAGAAAGAAGGTTCATGTTGGGGGACAGTGGGAACTCGGGGTAAATAGATATGTGGGAACTGACTAGGAATGCCTTGAAAAGACAGATCAAGATGTTTGATCTTGACCTAAAGGACAGCAATGACTAACATTTGGTACACAGCAGTCTGTTTGTTATTAATACCTGTCACTTCGAAAAGATCAGTTCAGTGGTTAAACAATTTTGAGAAATGCTAGATCACATAGGTTTTCTTACGGCAGTACTTTGTAGTACCTTTCATGGTCTTATGTGCACTGTTTCTCCCCAGGAGGGAGATATAGTTTACAGTGTTTCCCACACTTATTTTTTCACAGGACTCTTTACTAATGAATCTTTCCTTTGATCAGTGTTCCATAGAACTCACTTTAGAAAATTGTGAAATATCAATAAACTCTTAAACAGAAGAGATACTTGACAAAAGCATTATTTAGTAAAATAAATCTGAGAGCCACATGAGGGTGGAATGTAGGGGAAGACTGGAAATGGTGAGGCCAGCTACGAGGGCAGGGTGGCCTTCTAGGCATGGAAGGAGGAGACCCCCTAGGAGGCTGGGTTAGTGGGACTTAGTGAGAGGGACTAATAGGAGAGGCATTTCAAGGGAGGGCAAACCAGACTTTGGTTGACTATAGGAAATGAAAGGCAAGGAAGAGTCAAAGATGATGTCAACTCTCTTGCCCGTGATATTGGGAAAAGTCCCGGATAAGTTGAGAAATACAGCTAGTTGTTTAGCTACCCAGCTCCTACGTAGCAGAGAATTTCTGCAGAGTAGGTAGCTCACTTGTGCTGCTTGAGTAAATGAACAGTTGGCTAGAAACAGTATTGTGGAGCACATGGTGGATTTGGTCTTGATAACATCGACTGTCAGCGGATGGTGGGATGTTATGGGGTGGGGAAGGGAGTGTTCTGGAAACTGTGTGAAATGTGGGACATCTTAATGCCTGCTCTAGGTTTACTAGAGTTATTATCATAGCTTGGTTTGGGGCCAAGCCTGAAGAAATAGAGTTGGGTAAGTCTGCTGAAAATATAGCAACTAATAACCAGATGTGGGGAGATGGGATGGGACCTATTCTATGAAGGGAAATAATAAGCTACAAAGGGAATATAGAAAGAAGAGCAGGGTGGCTAAGGAAAGAGCCTGGGAGACCCAGAGCTAGGGGGTCAGAGGGACTAGCTGCAGGATCAGTGGGAAATCAGGTGCACAAAGGTCATGAAGCCAGTAAGAGCGGTCGATTAACAAGGGCAATGTCCAACTTTATTGGGAGGCTTCAATGAGAATGTTAAAAAATTTCTCCTTTTTTTTTTCTTTCATGTGTGGTTTTCCTATGTTTTAAATTTCACTTGAAATTTATTCTGCATGTTCCTCAGGACCTTGCATGGGGCTAGTGCTCCCTGGAGACAGAAATGGGAAGGGGAAAGTTATGGAAGGAGAAGGTGAGGGCTGGACCCTGGAGTTAAAATTCACCCCTCACCACCTCACAGTTGCTTGTAGAGAAGACCCTTTGCCCCTACTTTGATAGAAGGGCCCAAACCTATTCAATTTACTTAGACTTGCTGCTTAATTTTCATCCCACTTAATGTCCATTTTATTGGCTAGATTACTAAAGGCAAGAGAAAACAGACATTAAAATGAGATGGCTGCACTGAAACCAGGACCACAGAAGGACCTGCTGAGGGCATTGGTGTGGATGGGTTGATGACCCAGGTAGCAGAGGATCTCAGGATGAATAGATCCATCCTAATGTAAATTTTCAGCCATGGTTACATCTTCCTCTTATCGTCTTTCCTTCCTCATCCATCAGTCAGAGTAGGTGATGAAGTTCCTTTGGCTAGAAGTGATTTCTCATCTCTTGTCATCCCCACCCCCACACCTGCCCCTGAATTCTCCGAGAATCTCCCGTCTTCCTCTTCTTTCTGCCTTTTCCTCAGTGCGTTTCCTCTCTGTGGAAAGCTGTTCCTAGTGAGGAGAAACACCCAGAAATGCAATACTCCATTCAGATGGTACATGCCATATTTCAGGTGCAATGAGAATGACTAACTCGTGTGTTGTTAAGAAAATGAAAAAACGCAGTGTTAAGAATTTTTTGTTGTTGTCATTACCCAGGAAGTAGCAAGGAGCATGTCAACCGTAAACTAGTATATGCCGAAGGGGAGAGAATTTTTAACCAGGGTTCTGAATCACTAACATGACCATTAGCCTGTTTGCCATATATTCTGGAGTGAAAAGCCCAGAATTTTAAGGATACTCACGGGTGGCAGTGACCGACACCGACAGTAACGATCCCAGAAAAGAAATCCAGGTATCTGTTTCCCTCATAATCAAATAGCCACTCCAAGTGACCCTGGTGGAGCAATAAAGGCTCTGAAAAATATGACGTCAGCATCGGGGACAGATGTTGCTTGTGGATCTCCAGGACACGGTCATAGGCGAGGGACTGTGGACGACAACATTTCAGTATTGAGAATCTTCCCTTTCCTTATCTCCTCATTTCTTAAGACAGCCAGTTACCAGAGCGGGGCCTCGTGTCTCTATGGGCTGAGGGTGAGGCCCCTGTGCTATGCTCACACGTGCATGTGTTTGCTCAGTTTCTTCCTTGTAGGATATGAAGGTCTTTCGTCTGATATTGGGGAAATTACTAATGCGGCCCTCTGATCCCTTTCTACATCAAACGTGAAGGAGGGGACTGAAAATTAATACCTCTCAATGGAAAGCCTTGGCTTTGATTTGATTTTTGCTGTGAAAAACAAAACAAAACAACTTTGGAAGTAAATGTCTGAAGTAAATGTCAATTTTTATTCCTTCTTACAGTTTTGTTTTGTTTCTTTTTAGGATAAAAAGTAAAGTGTGGGTGGTGTTCGTGTCTTTAATGATCAAACTTCTCTCCTATACTTCTCTTTGTGGGTCCCTCCTGACTACCTATTAATTCTACAATTTCTAACCTCTGAATATGACATATAAAATAAAAAGCTTGGGAAGAGAGAGAGAGAAAAAAATATGTATTAGCTTGAGAGCAAAATGATGACTTCATGTTTTTTAGTGGAGAACTCAGGAACATCAGATCACGCATTGCCATAGGAGACAGTCAAAATCAGAACATTATTTTTGATTTTCTTTTTTTAACTTTTTAAAATTTTATTTTTAGTGTGTTTTTTCAGGACCCATCAGCTCCAAGTCAAGTAGTTGTTTCAATCTAGTTGTGGAGGGGGCAGCTCACTGGCCCATGTGGGGATTGGACCAGCAACCTTGTTGTTAAGAGCACCGTGCTCTAACCAACTGAGCTAACTGGCCACCCCCAGAACAACATTTTTTAAAGTTAATGTGTCCTGTCACATTTTGTGATATATGTATTTATGTACCTGTATGTCTATATCCCTATTCCTGGGATGCATATATTGTGTCTTTCCTGCATTCTTTGCCTCTCTGTCTCTGCCTCTGCCTCTGTCTTTCTCTCACACACACGCACACCAATTTGTACAACAGCATTGAATGGAGTTAGGGGGTTCAGATGCTCCCAGTGACTTAAAAGGATAGATTCTCTGGGATGGGATGGCTCAGTGGCAGGCAGGGCCATTTGTGGGTCTTTTTGAGGAAACGATTCATTTAGCCCCTTAAGGAAGAACCACCTCTTTGGGGTTTTTCTAAAGCTCCCACTCTTACCTGGTATCTTTCGGGTGTGAAGTCACATGGAGGCATTCTGGGTTTTGTGTGAAGACCGAGCTTGGTTACAGATGTGCAGAAAGCACCTGCTAAAAGCGAAGTGAGTTAGGATCCTCAACTAAACATCACACAGGCCCATTTGTAAAAATCACTCATGGTTATCCAAATCAAGGTCCTTAGGCATTTTCATTTCTTAGTTAAAAAAAAAAAATCATTTCAGTCATCCTTTAGTTTGGATTTAAAAACTGAGTTTTCTGGAGGAACAAAAGGGTTTTGTTCCTCGAATCTAGTCAGGAAAGGCATGGAGGATGTTGGGGGAAGTTATGGTTTCCCTACCACAGTCCATCACAAGTTTGGGGAGCTCCTCCCCCACCCCCGGTGCCAACTACATGTCTCTTTTAGTTGCCCACACTTCTTCCAGTGCCATGTGTTGCTGGAATAGATCCTCTTTGTAAATAGAGGTGCTGTCTAAACTTTGGGTTGCCCAATAGCTGAATCCCAGTACTTATCCAAGTTCGTGGTACTGGGTTGACTTAATAAACAAGAAATGAATGGCTGTTGACTATCCTTGTGAGGAATGAGGAGAGATAAGTACTAGGCAATGTATTATATTAACAAATAAATACTGCATGCAAATAGATCTGGAAGACAAACCTTCCTCCAAATCACAATACAAAGAGCATGACGTCACAAGACCGTGACAAAGCAAAGAGAAGCTGACCCAGAGGAATCATTAAGTATTTGGAGCTAGAAGGGACCTTAGGTTTGTGTAGATGAGGAAACCAGCCTAAAGTGGTTAAGTTAATTTGTTCAAGGTCACCAAGCTAGTTAGCTGCATGCAGAACAACAATAAAACTCCAAGTTTCTGATTCCCAGCCTAGTACTTTTTCACTCATTCATTGGCCACCTTCCCCTTCCCCTGCCAGCACAGATTTTGATGTCTCTATGGCATTGCAATGGAATAATAAATAGAGTAACAGATCAGAGCTGGAAGAGATGTCTAGAGACTTTTTAAGTCTCTTGGAAAAGAATGCTGCTAATTTTGAAGTCTGAGATAATTTTGCAGGTGCAGAGAGCTGAGGAAATGATGTCTCTTATTCAGCACAAAGGTTTGAATTCCTGGATGAAATGTTGGTATTTTGTGTGGTTATGAAGTCACAGTCCTGAGAAACACAATGAACAATTGTGTTTTTAAAGGAAGCTGAAAAGTAACAGCTCTAAATATGTTTTCTTTCAAAGAGGTCTCATTCACTTTTCTGCTCTAAAGAATCACAAATGTCATTAATTTGCTCTTCCTTTAAAAGCAAGTGGCTTTTTTCTCTCCATGCGCAAAAATGACCAAAAAGTGATAACTTAAGTTTTCTGAGAATTTCACGTTTTGAAGAGCTTTTCACTGTGTCCCTCTACATTAGTTACACTTCTGAGATGGAAAAAAAAAAATTCTGAATGTGTTTCTAAGAACTCAAATTCCCTTCTCTCTTTCAGTCTCATTTTCCTATCTGCAAAATTGGAGTTGTGCATTGAGAAGGCTGTAAGCTCTCTTGACTTCAAGGTTATGAGAATTACGAGAGTAGGCTGGAGGGGGAAGAGAATTGGAAAGAAAGATTTGATAAAGGAAAGCCTGCATTTGAAACAGTCAAGGCAGACTCATTCATTCATTGGTTCATTCATTCATTCATCCATTAACTCAACTGATAGGAATATGATGGTGGAATGAGGGCTCCAAATAAAATACATAAAGTCCTGTTCTCAGGAAGGAAGGAAGGAAGGACAGAAGGAAGGAAAAAATGAAGACAGATAGCAGGCAAGTAGGAAAAATAATTGGTCAATAAGTAAAATAAGTCTAGATAACATCTGAAAAGTCTATTGCCTTTCATACCTCCCATCTCACTAAACAACCAAAACTTAAGAATAATAGGAATAATAATAATTGATGGCTAAAAAAGAAACAAAATACCTTGGTTTTCATTATTTCCTAGGAAAAAATTAAAATCTAAATATATAAATAATTGTCTGCATTCTTTTCTAAATTATGTATATGTAAATATATATAAATATAAATATACATATATATTTAATTATAGTTGACATTCACTATATTCAGCTTCAGCTTCAGGTGTACAGCACAGTGGTCAGGAATCTACACTGTCCATGAAGTGATCTCCCTAATAAAACATGTACCCATCTGACACCCTACAAAATCTTTGCAACATTAATGATTATATTCCCCAAACTGTCTTCCATACCCCCGTGGCATTATTGTGGCTACTAATTTGTACTTTTTAATTCCTTTACCTTCTCTCTCAACCCCACCCATCTAGCAGACATCAGTTTTTTCTCTATATCTCTGAGACTACTTCTGTTTAGTTTGTTCATTTATTCTGTTGTTTAGATTCCACATACCATGTTTCCTGAAAATAAGACCTAGCTGGACCATCAGCTCTAATGCATCTTTTGGAGCAAAAATTAATATAAGATTGGGTATTATATTGTATTATATTATACCTAATCTTATATTAAAATAAGACCGGGTCTCTTATTAATTTTTGTTCCAAAAGATGCATTAGAGCTGATGGTCTGTTTAGGTCTTATTTTTGGGGAAACACGGTATAAATGAGATCATATGGTATTTGTCTTTCTCCAAGTGACTTATTTCAATTAGCAAAGTGTTCTCTAGGTCCATCCATATCGTTGCAAATGGTAAGGTTTCATTTTTCTTTATAGCCGAGTAATACTCCATTGTATAAATGTACCACAGTTTTTTAATCTAGTCATCTACCGCTCGGCATTTCAGTTGTTTCCGTGTCTTGACTATTGTGCATAGTGCTGCAATAAATATAGGGGTACATATATTTTTTTTGAATTAGTGTTTTGGGTTTCTCTGCAAGATACCCGGGAGTAGAATTGCAGGGTCATGAGGTAGTTCCATTTTCAATTTTTTGAGATACCTCCATGCTGTTTTCCATAGTGGCTGCACCAATCTGCAATCCCACCAACAGTGCACAAGGGTTCCCTTTTCTCCACATCCTCACCAACACTTGTTGTTTATTGATTTATTGATGATAGCCATTCTGGCCAGAGTGAGGTGGTATCTCATTGTGGTTTTTATTTGCATTTTCTCTAATGGTTAGTTATGTTGAACACTTTTTCATATGTCTGTTGGCCATCTGTATGTCCTCTTTAGAGAAATGTCTCTTCACGTCTTCTGCCCATTTTTCAATTGGGTTGTTTGTTTTTTTGGTGTTGAGTTGTATGAGCTTTTTTAAAAATAAATTTTGGATATTAACCCCTTATCTGATGTATCATTGACAAATATCTTCTCCCATTCAGTAGGATGCCTTTTTGTTTTATTGATGGTTTCCTTGGCTGTGAAAAAACTTTTTAGTTTGATGTAATCCCATATGTTTATTTTTTCTTTAGTTTCTCTTGCCCAAGGGGATATATCAGTAAAAATATTATTAAGGGTAATATCTGCAAATTTACTACCTATATTTTCTTCTAGGAGTTTTATGGTTTTGGATTTTACGTTTAAGTCTTTAATCCATTTTGAATTTATTCTCGTCTATGATGTAAGGAGATGGTCCAGCTTCAGTTTTTCCCATGTGTCTGTCCAGTTTTCCCAGCATCATTTGTTAAATAGACTGTCTTTACCCCAGTGTAAATTCTTGCTTCCATTGTCATAGATGAAATGACCATATAGGTATGGATTTAGTTCTGGGCTCTCTATTCTGTTCCATTGATCTATGTATGTATCTGCTTTTATGCTAATACCATGCTGTTTTGATTACTACAGGCTTGTATTATGATTTGATGTCAGGTAGCATGATACCTCCCACTTTGTTCTTATTTCTCAAGATTGCTGTGGCTATTTGGGATTTTTATGGTTCCACATAAATTTTAGGATTATATGTTCTTGTTCTGTGAAAAATGTCATTGGTAATTTGATAGGGATTGTGTTGAATCTATACATTGCTTTAGGCAGTATGGACATTTTAACTATATTAATTCTTCCTATCCATGAATAGCCTGCATTCTTTATTCAAAATAGCTTATGTTTTGAGAATGACGTAAGAGTTCAGTGTTAATAAAACTTCTCTTGGGTTCTTGGAAATTGTGTGTGTGCATGTACACACATGCCTGTTTGTGTATGCATGCATGGGGGCTGTGTGTGTATGGGGGGGGACAGACCCAAGAGGAGTGGGGGAAGGGATAACTGAGCTCTGAGGTAATAAAACTGAATCCCAGGTCTATTTCTGTATAGACATTTTTTTGTTTCCTTTTTTATCGTTTTAATTGTCTGATGTTGCCTTTTTGGGCCGCTAAACACAGATGACAACTAATGATTTTCATCTAATTCACCAATGTCCACTTCAAGTCACCTGGACAACTCAACTTAAAAGTGACATTTAATTTGGAGAACCCCACCACACTTACATAATAAATGCCAAGTGGGTAAGTGAGTTTAGTTTTCCAACTGCATAATTCTCACAGAGTTCCACAGCAAGTAACCTTAACTTTTTCTTCTTTCCCCCCAAATCAATCAAAAAGTGAAAACCTATCGGGCAAGATTAGTGAGGGAAATCGATTTTTGTGACGTTTGAAAATTCTAGGGGAAATTCTCTTTGTAATGATAAAGATTTTTCTAATATCCACAACCAGCTTTCAACATGGAGAAGGCATTTATCAAGGGCTTCCTTACTCATAAAAAAAAACAAGGTTATAAAGTATTTGAAAATACACAATGGACGCAGTTAATGGAACATTAAGGCGATTTACTGAAATGCTTTACTTCTGCCTAGCATATTAGGCAACTTTAAAAAAAATTGTCACTTTGGTTATCTCATTTGATACTTAGCATCGTCAAGGCTTTAGGAAGATTTTGTCTTTCACCTTAGAGCTGAGGCTGAGATAGACTAAATGTGAGGTGTTTGCAGTTTTGTGGGCCTCCCATAGGGTTAGGGGCTTGACATGCCACCTCATGGAGGCCTGTTGAGACAAAGGTGAGGTCTGGATAAGTGAGGGGCAGTGGTTTTGGTTGGGGAGAAATTTTTTCTCATCTGCACCCCGCTGGGCTGGAGCTGCCAGCTCCCAGATGTGGCGGGCACCTTTTTTTCCTTCATAAACTGTTCCGCAGTCTGCAGGGTTAGAGGACTTTTATAGTTGCTGTTCAGTATCATCCAATCCCCCATCACAATTAATAGGACTCTAGTCTCTGTGGGGCACCACTTCTGCCAAACCATGTGCTCTGAGAGACAGGATAACCCCACCAGGGCTGCCAGGGTAAGGACAGAAAACCTATGATGGATGAAAGAGATGTCCTCTCCTTAGGGCCTGAAGTCTCCTGAGGGCCTGAGAATACAACCCAGATGGAGAGAATAGCTGGCAGCCTTTATCAGAGCCATGACACGCTTAGGAAGCATTTGCTGCCCGACCTTCCCTTGTGTCTCTTCATGCCCAATCCTGCCCACCTCCTCACTCTTCTGTTGATTCTTTCCACCCTCCCTCCATAGCCTTCCAATACACAATCTTTTGCTTTAAGTAAACCAGGCCCAGTTGCTGTTGTTCACAAGCGAGAACTCTGCCTGATCCTGAGGCTAGCAGCTCGTCCTTCCTTTTGGCACTTTTGGGAGCAGGCCCTGTCTGAGGTCACCCCTCCTGGCCCTTGGCAAGGGTTAAATCAGTTCTGAGGCTCCTGCGAAAACTTCCTGGAGCAGTGTGGGCGGGAGACTTCCCTTCAGGGCTAATTTTAATGTTTTTCTCAGAAAAAGGATTGCAGAAATCATGGGAAGCTTCTCAGGGACATGGGCGTTATTTGCCATCACCCGCAGCCCTGTGCACCCCTCCTTGGGGGCGAGAAGGCAGATGATAGGAAAATGGTACATTCGAGCACATACCCCTCCTTCCTGGAAATGTTATACATTTATCAATCGTTAGCTGGTTAGTAAGAAAGAAGGCACCACTGAGATATTTTCTTCGCTCTTTTATACTGAAAATAAATTGCTTCTATAACTTTGCATACATATTTAGCCCTAAATGATTGTGCATGTCAAATATAGGCAAGGTTGAATATTTTATGTACTCATATATCATCCAGTGTGTAGGCTGGTGTTATACGAGGATTGTGATGCATTTATTTTTGTGTTTCCGACAATACTTAACATCTGGTGATCTCCCTACCTAACATACCCCTGCCTCCTCCTCCCTCCATTTTATCTTTCTTCCCCTTCACCCTGATTTGGCTTTATTCACGACATGTGTCTCTACTGGATTTTTTTTTAAACTTATTTGTTTACCTGTTTATGCTCAGTTTCTCTCAATGGGATACATAAGGCAGTAGTTTTACTTTGCTTACTATGGCTCTGCTTACGGTACAGGTGCACAGTAGGTGCTCAAATACATTTTTTTAAAATAATTTTTTATTAATTACAATTGACATACAATATTATACTAGTTTCAGGTGTACAACATAGTGATTAGACATTTATACAACTTATGAAGTGATCACCCTGATAAGTCTAGTATCCATTTGACACCATACATAGTTGTTACAATATTATTGACTATATTCCCTGTGCTGTACTTTACATCCCCATGACTACTGTGTAACAACCAATTTATGCTTCTTAATCCCTTCATCTTTTTCATTCATCCCTGCAACCCCTCTCCCATCTCACAACCACCAAAATGTTCTCTGTATTTATGAGATTGTGTTCTGTTTGTTCATTTGTTTTTTAAATTCCTCATATAAGTGAAATCATGTGATATTTGTCCCTCTCTGTCTGACTTATTTCACTTGGCATAATACCCTCTAGGTCCACCCATGTTATTGCAGATGGCAAGATTTCATTCTTTTTTATAGTTGAGTGATATTCGATTGTATATATGTACCACTTCTTTATCCATTCATCCATCGATGGACACTTAGATTGCTTCCATATCTTGGCTATTGTAAATAATGCTACAATGAACATATGGATGCCTGTATTTTTTTTTTAATTAGTGCTTTAAATTTCTTCAGATAAATGCCCAGAAGTGGGATTACTGAGTCCTTCTTTGTTTCTTGTTATAGCCTTTGTTTGTTAAGTATTGCTGCCCCAGCATTTTTTTCCCACTTCCATTTTCATGAAATGTCTTTTACCCATACTTTTAATTTCAGTCTGTGTATTTTCTTTTTTTATCTGAAGTGAGTGTCTTGTAGGCAGTATGTGTAAGGGACCTGTTTTCTTATCCATTCAACCACACTATGATTTTTTCTTTTTCCAGAATGCTCTTTATTTGGACACTCACAGGACATGTTCCCAAGTATTTGTTTGAAGTTACATGCAAAACTCATTCTCTCACTTTCCACCTGCTCTGCTTTTCCTTTGGACCGATGTATCTTAAAGCCTACAGTTCTCAGCTATTGTGAACATGCAGGCAATGTGTTAGGGACCTACATGGAGCATCTGCTTCAAAATATGGAGTAAGAGTCTATGGACAAAGTCACTAAGACATTGAAACTCACAGGGGACCAAGGCAGAGAAAGGCGACAAAATCAGTTCATGAATTTGGGACTGTGAGCTTCCAGGGGAACAAAGAACATGCTAAAAAACATTGTTTTGATTCTTCCTGTTTGAGAAAAATACAATGAGCCCTGAATTTATGTTTCTATATTTACCACTGTCTGTAAGTCACTAAAGATCATTCTATGTCTTTTGATTGGAGCATTTAATCCCTTTACCTTTAAAGTAATTGTTGATAGATATGTAGTTATTGCCATTTTATTATTTATTTTTTAAATCTTTCTTTCCTTTCCTTTCCTTTCCTTTCCTTTCCTTTCCTTTCCTTTCCTTTCCTTTCCTTTCCTTTCCTTTCCTTTCCTTTCCTTTCCTTTCCTTTCCTTTCCTTTCCTTTCCTTTCCTTTCCTTTCCTTTCCTTTCCTTTCCTTTCCTTTCCTTTCCTTTCCTTTCCTTTCCTTTCCTTTCCTTTCCTTTCCTTTCCTTTCCTTTCCTTTCCTTTCCTTTCCTTTCCTTTCCTTTCCTTTCCTTTCCTTTCCTTTCCTTTCCTTTCCTTTCCTTTCCTTTCCTTTCCTTTCCTTTCTTTCTTTTTGTCTTAAAGAAGTCCCTCTAACATTCCTTGTAATACTTTGGTGATGATGAAGTCCTTAACTTCTTCTTGTCTGGGAAGTTCTTTATCTGTCCTTTGATTCTAAGTGATAGCTTTGCTGGGTAAAGTAATCGTGGTTGTAGGTCCTAACTTTTCATCACTTTTAATATTTCCTGCCAATCCCTTCTGGGCTTCTGTTGAGAAGTTAGCTGATAGTCTTATGTGAGCTCCCTTGTAGGTAACTGCTTTTCTCTTGCTGCTTTTAAGATTCTTTCTTTGTCTTTAAGTCTTGGCATTTTAATTATGATGTGTCTTAGTGTGGGCCTGTTTGGGTTCATCTTGTTTAGGACTCTCTGAGTTTCCTGGCGTTGTATGTCTGTTTCCTCTGCTAATTTAGGAAAGTTTCCATCATTATTTTAAAAATCTTTATTAAATTTATTGGGGTGACATTGGTCAGTAAAATTATATAGGTTTCAAGTGTACGATTCTATAATACATCATCTATATATTACCTTGTGTGTTCACCACCCAGAGTCAGTTCTTCCATTACATATACTTGACCCCCTTTACCCTCTTCTACCACCCCCACCTCCCCTTACTCACTGGCAAACACTAAACTGTTGTCCGTGCCTATGATTTTTTTGTTTGTTTGTTTTGTTCTTTTGTTACTTTCAGTTTTATATGGTACATATGAGTATAAGTGAAATTTTTCTGTCCGACTTATTTCTGACTTATTTCACTTAGCATGATAATCTCAAAATCTATCCATGTTGTTGCAAATGACAGTATTATATCTTTTCTTATAGCTGAATAATATTCCATTGTATGTATGTACCACATCTTCTTTATCCAATAATCTATCGAAGACACTTTATTTCCATATATTGGCCACCATTAATAATGTGGCAATGAACATAGGGGTACAAATATCTTTATGGATAAATGTTTTCAAATTTTTAGTAGGTATCCAGATGAGGGATTGCTGGGTTGTATGATAATTCTATTCTTAATTTTTTTGAGGAACTTCCATACTGTTTTCCATAGTGGCTGTACCAATTTACATTTCCAGCAGCAGTGTTTGAGGGTTCATTTTTCTTCACAACCTCTGCAACACTTGTTATTATTTGTCTTGTTGATGGTAGCCATTCTAATAGGTATGTGGTGGCATCTCATCGTAGTTTGGAATTGCATTTCCCTAATACTTAGTGATGTTGAACATTTTTTCATATATCTGTTGGCCATTTGTATATCTTCTTGGGAGAAGTGTCTATTTAGGTCCTCTGTACATTTTTTATTTGGATTGTTTATTTTTTGTTGTTGTTGAGTTGTGAGAGTTCTTTATATATTTTGGATATTAGCCCCTTATAAGAGGCATTGTTTGCAAATATCTTCTCCCATTTGTTTGGTTGCCTTTTCGTTTTGTTTATGACTTCTTTTGCTGTGCGGAAGCTTTTTAGTTTGATGTAGTCCCACTTATTTATTTTTGCTTTTACTTCCCTTGCCTCTGAGGTGAAATTCATAAAATCCTCTCTGAACCCAAGGTCCATAAGTTTAGCACCTATTCTTTCTTCTTTGCAATTTATTGTTTTAGGTCTTATGTTTAGGTCTTTGTTTCATATTAAGTTAATTTTGGTATATGGTGACAGAGAGCAGTCTAGTTTCATTCTTTTGCACGTGTCTTTCCAATTTTTCCAGCACCATTTATTGAAGAGGCTGTCTTTTCTCCAGTGTATGTTTTTGGCTCCTTTGTTGAAAATTATCTGTTCATATATATGTGGGTTTATTTCTGGGTTCTCAATTCTATTCCATTGTTCTCTGTGTCTGTTTTTCTGCCAAAATCATGCTGTTTTGATTATTATCACTATATAGTATCAAGTCAGGGAATGTGATACCTCTAGCCTTGTTCTTTTTTGCTTAGGATTGCTTTGGCTATTTGGGGTCTCTTGTGATTCCATACAAGTCTAATGATTTTTTTGTTTGTTTTATTTCCTTAAAAAAATGCCATTGGGATTTTGATGGAGATTGCATTAAATCTGTATATTGCTTTGGGTAATATAACCATTGTAACCATGGTGATTCTTCCCATCCATGAACATGGAGTATCATTCCTAGTTATAGGACTTCTGTTCATCTGGACTTCAGGCAATTCTCAGTGACGGTTGTTCTATAGTTTTGTTTCAGTTTTGATGTGGTCATGGGAGGAGGCCAGCACACTGTTTACCTATTCTGCCGTTTTAACTGGAATTCATGGTACTCAAACACTTGATTAGATGTATATTTTACACAATATTTTGTATATTATGTATTCAATGAGTGTGTACTTGGATAATCAAATATAAGCAGGCATATATATAGATACAGCACATAAAAAAAAGTAGAAATAAAGCCCCAAAGGATTTCGAAAAGCTAGGTAAAGAGTATGACATTCATGTCTATGTGGCATGGGTTTGCAAGGTTGCTTCTTCTCTGTAGTTCCCTTGGCAGAGCTATGTTAAGGAGTCCCTAATGCATTGATCAAGATCTTTAGGCACCAAGCCTCACCTGCCATTTCTAAGACATCTGCTACTACCATCAACTCAGCTCCATAACCATCATGGATTAGGAAGAAAAAGGGGAAGGGGCTTCAGAGAGGGCTTTTTCATTTGTCAACAACTGGTACTTTCATATAGCATCCTCCTCATTGAGCATAAAACTCTGGGTTTACTTCTAGCTCTTTCTCAGAAAATGTTGGGGTTAAATGATGTTCTGGCAACAAACCCATGACTGAGGGAAGAGAGAACTCCAAACAGAACTGGAAGCAGAGTGGGTAGAAACGGTCTGGTAGAATCACCTGACTTGGGAGGCAGACAGACATGGCTTTGAATCCCAAGTTGTTACTTCTATGCTTCTGTCTTTGACAAAATTTCTTATTTATTCTTTATTCTTCTGTCTCCTTTTCTGTGAATTGGGATAATAGTGCTCACTAAAAAGTTTGGTTGAAGATTAAAGGAGATAATCATGTAAAGCATCAGATATGTGTTAAGTTTCAAAGATTTGCATTTGTCAAGGGAGTAAAAAGCAAATAGGAGAAGAAGAAAGAATAGAGAAAAAAAGAAAGATGAGGATAAAATGAAGATAAAATTTATCATAATGGGAAATGGGAAAAGGTGCCCTGTTCCCGGTTAGAGCTTGTGAGGCATAGGGTGACACGATGGCACATAAACATGCAGCTAGCTGCCTATGCTCGTGTTTGCATGAGGGAAATTGGTAAGGAGGTGGTGGGGTTCTAGTGAAACAAGATACATGTGAAAATGACAAGCACATATGACATAATACGTGAAGCTATTACTGGCTGGTTACCCCACGTCTCCTTACAATTTCTGTTCCTGCTGGAGAGAGAAAGGACTCTGAGTGGAAGAGGAGGGCTCAGGGTTGAGTTCTAGTTTCTTGGGTAAATGACTGCACTTCTGTCAGTCTCCTTGTCGGTAACTGAGGGGATGGTTCCATCTCCTGGGGGCACGGTGGAAATGTGTGAGGATGCCTTATGTCTTTTAAAGTAGTCAGCCATAAATATCTCTACATTGCATTGAATGCTTTACTTTAAATTGCTTTTCTTTTATTTCTTCTTTGTATTACAGCTAAGATATCATGCTGCTTTTATTTTGAAAATGTATATAGTCAGGTTTTATTATCCATGAATTTTATTTCAGGGCAAAAAGGGGCATTGGAAAATACTGGACATGAGAGAGGGGCATTGGATCTGACAGGATGAGAACTGCTGTGTCAGATGACCTGTCTCTAAGACCCCATCCAGGTCTAACATTCCAAAATTCCAGAACATAGCCCTTTCCCCTCACTGACCCTCCACCGACCCATGACTCCCTAGTTTCCACTCACCGCTCAGAGAAGGGCACTTCTTTCGGATCCTGAGAAAGGAAGTCTCCAGGCGCAAAGTTCTAGGCAAATGTCTCCAGGCTAGAGTCATGTCTCTTAGTCAGGATGCAAATCTCTATGGAAGCAGTTCGGAGGAAGGGTTCCAACTGCTCATCCCCCGGCTGGACTTTGAAATTAGGACAGAAGGGGAGGAGCTCTAGAGGGAATCCTGGAATGGTTACTGCCACCACTTCAACAAGCAGAGCTTTCAGGGCTGGCGACAGTGCCTTAAGGAAAGAGAAAGAAAAAGGGAGTGGGGTAGGGAAGGAGGGAGAAAGGAAAGAGAAAAAATGCAGGCAGGCAAAGTGAAGGTCTTCTGGACTAGTTTTGTTAGTTTTGTGTTCCATCAGGGTCTCATTGGGGTGGGTTTCTCTGCAGGAGGGTGGGAATGGGTGTGGGGGAAGGGTCAGGAATTGAGAAGGAGGCATATGAATAGAGAGAGAAGGGGAATATGTATGAAGTAAATGAATAAATAAATTGGTATTGGTATTGGGGCATCTTAGAGAAAGGGAAGAGGGATTATCGGAGAAGGGGGCACTCCAAAGGGAAGGAGAGGGCCACCAAATAGCTACGGAAAGCTCTAGATGCTATGCATCCCCTTAGTTGTCTGAATGAGGCAAGAAGATGAGAGCTGAGGAGTTAGGGCACTTTATTTTTATTACATTTTAATTTCTTAAATTCCCAGTTGTCATTCCTGCCTCCCCCTCCTCTAATCTCCATAAGCAGCTATTTAGTCTGTTTGATATATATCTTTTTGTTAGTATATATTCATAAAATGTGTATTGCTAGGGGTTCATGAATTTTTCATTTATAAATATGTATCCTATTTTTCCCACTCAGAGCTGTGCTTCTAAGATCCATCCAGGTTGCTCTGAGTATATCTTTTCCAGGTTTCCAACTGCTGCCAGCAGGAGTCAATGTGCCTTTGCATGGCTGTGCTGAAGGGGGACAGTGACAAAGGCAATTGGAGCTGGAGGGTACAGGGCATATGGGTCAGCACCATACAAGGGGGACAGTTAACTTGGTCACATCCTCCACCAACATCTGGGAAACAACCTTTTATCCCAAATACCCACAGGAGGCAAGGGTACCAGCTAAGCCCAGAAAGTGTTCTAAGTTCGATGCACATTGTCCCATTTTGTGTGGGCTCCCAGCTCCCAGCCCCTTCTGCTGTGGCAAATAGTTATGTGATCTGACTGGGGATGACCCATGTCAGTGAGACTAGGGATGACACAGCCTCTTACGGGGTGTCCAATCTGTCATGGCCTGAGGTGAGAAAATATTGAGTTCCTGAAGTTTGGCATGTGTTCTTCAGCTCCATGGGGCTATGATCAAATTTGTCCTTGTTACTGCGGGCTGCCACCTTCTGTGACTTGAGATTTTTCTGGGGCTGTAAGTTCAGAGATTGTGATGGTGCGAGGCACCCAGTGACATCAGTGGCTGCCTAGGGTGGGGACTGCAAAGCACTGCATTCTGAATAACTGCAACATGAAAAGTGGGGTCTTTTTCTTGAAAAAGAAAAAACCTTTTTTTTCTGATTACCATAACAATACATAGTTTTTATGAAAACAAACTGAAGCCTGGAAAAGCATAATCAAGAAAGTAAAATCACAATAAATCTGACCATTATATTTTAGTAAAGACTCTTTCAGAAGTCTTTTTACATGTGTATGCCTGTGTATATACACGCCATTTTACAAATTGCTTTGTCAGTTATCCAGCTTTTCAAGCAAAAAATATAGATCTGAGTAATCGTTCCTATTTTTTTCATAATATTCCATTATATATTTTATTTAATTTTGGAAAGTTCTTGGCCAAGATTACAACTTGAAATCTTTCTTCTTTTCTGTCTTTTCTTCTTTTATTTCAATTACACATATATTACACACCTTTTGAAATTGTTTCACTGTTCTTGAAGGTTCTGTTATGTTTTACCCCCTCTTTGTTCTCATTGCATTTTAGTTTTGGAAGTTTCTATTACCTATCTTCCAGCTCACTGATTCTTTCCTCAGCCTGTCCAGTCTACTAATGAGCTCATCAAAGACATTCCTCATTTCTATCACAGTGTTTTTGATTTCTAGCATTTCTTTTGGACTTATTCGTAGCGTTGCCATCTCTCGGCTCACATTATCCATTTGGTATCACATAATGCCTACTTTTTCCATTAGAGGCCTTAACATTATCATAGTTCTTTGAAATCGGAGGGTTCTAGTATCTGTGTCATGTCTGAGTCTGGTTCTGATGCTTGCTTTATTTCTTCAGACTGTGTTTTTTTCGCTGTCCTTTTAGAATCCTTTGCAACCTTTTGATAAAAGCTGGACCTGCTACACTGGTACTGTTGAGGTAAATACGTCTTTAGGGTGAGATTTTATATTAATCGAGCTGGGAGTTGGATATGTTTAATGTTTGCTGCAGCTGCAGGTGCCAGAGGATTCAGATGTCTCTAGCTCCCTCGCTTTTGTGTCCTCTGGTGTCTTAAGGCTTCCCTAAGAACTTCTTAAATAGACTCAGCATCTGGCACCTTCTTCCGCTGTAATCCATTTTAGTATCCTGGAGCTGTAAACTCTGTGATGAGATCTAGATCTTTCAGTGGGCCTGTGTCTCTGGGCTGTGACCTTCACAAGTGTTTCTCCAGTAGTGTAACTTAAAAAAATAAATAAAAAAAGCGATCCTATCCTCAACTCCCTCCTTTGGCTTCAGGTTTTCCAGTCTATTTCCTTGAATCCCTTATCCCTGTTGAGTATGTTGTTTTTGTTTTTCCCTCCTCTAGATGAGACAGGAAGATTAGAGGGGACTTTGGGGATAATGTCTTTCACGGAGCTGATACAGTACAGGGCCCTGGCCTGGCAAAGTCATTTCCCCCAAATAATAGACCTTCCTTCTGCCTTTTTTTTTTTTTTTTAACAGGACTTTCTTGGGAAACAGTGTGTTATTCTAAGTCAAGTTGTTGTCCTTTGAGTCTTAGTTGTGGAGGGCACCGCTCAGCTCCAGGTCCAGTTGCCATTGTTAGTTGCAGGGGGCGCAGCCCACCATCCCTTGAGGGAGTCAAACTGGCAACCTTGTGGTTGAGAGCCCACTGGCCCATGTGGGAATCAAACCAGCAGCCTTTGGCGTTAGGAGCACGGAGCTCCAACCACCTGAACCATCGGGCTGGCCCTAGATCTTTGTTAAAGTGAAGGCTCTGAGCACATTTCCCAATAATTAGTAGTCTCCTTCCCCAGCCAGAGCTCCTCACCATGAAAACTTGGTGCTATTCCTCTAGGTAAGGCCCATAAAGTTTGGGGTTCTCCAGAGGCTGTGGCAACCAGGGAGTTTCTCATTCTCACACTCGTCTACACTAGTCATCCAGCAGTTTGTCAGAATTACTGTTTAAGTGTTCTTACCAGTTATGACTCTGGAGGCTTTGGCTGCAGGGTAAGCAGGTCTTTGCTGTGACTCTCAGGATTTGCCTGCATCTCCAGATGTTTCTGATAGGTTCAAGAAAAGCTCATTGATTTCCATTTGTGCAGCTTCTTCTTGTAAAAATGGGAATGACAACTTTTAACCTCTTTGCATGTTGAAGATAAAGCTGGAAGTCCCCATATATTTCATTTAATAAGTCCTTATTGATGGACAGCTATATTTTCTCCAACAGCCTAGGACATAGACTTTCGTGCACTGTGCTAATTATGGTTTTCTTTGGATAAATTCCTTGAAGAGGAATTGCTAAGTTAAAATGTATGTATGTACATTTTAAATGCACTCCAGTATGATGGCATCAATTTATAACTCAATGAATATTGCACAAAACTGTTTTCTAAGATATTGGGTCTTTTGACCTTTTTAGAATTCCCGTGATATTCTACTGAATCTTTACACTGGGATGAGAGGAAACTTAGATTCCCCCCAGATCATCATTTTCAGTTTAAGAGTCACCTGAAATATCGACCTAAGATCCTACCTTAAGTTCACAGATAACATTCCTGTTAAACAGATGTTATTTGTCAGTGAGAAGGGGCTTTCAGAGACATCTACTCTGGATCTTTTTCTTCTCTCCTCATCAAGCAGATCAGGTGTAATTTTCTCCATTTTACAGAAAGGTCGAGATGAGGAGCTACCCCAGTGTACAGTGTGGTATAAATAGGAGGCGCCGTACATCAACCTCTTGCTTTTTCTATTTCCCAGATAATGCATTACTTTGAAGGTACAGAATGTATTTCACCAGGTTATTTCACCACAGGGACTTGGACTGAACTCATCGCCCTGTCTTATCTCTGAAACTTACTTTTTGTTGTTGATGCAACATGTTTTATTTATTTATTTATTTATTTATTTATTTATTTATTTATTTATTTATTTTTAAGGAGAGCGCAACTCACAGTGGCCCATGCGGGGATTGAACTGGCAACCTTGGTGTTATTAGCACCATGCTCTAACCAACTGAGCTAACCGTCTTATTTATCAGTTCTTCTGGTAAAGTCTAGCTCAAGGAATAGCTTTTCAGGACTATCTAAATACTGAAATCCACAGAATTGTCGTCTTTCTGTGAATTTGGTTGCATGTATCTTTAAAAAAGATAATTGGCAAGTGAGGAATCATGGAAATTCTGTTGTCATGTTAATGATTATAGAGGAGGATTTTTATTTTTTTATTTTTTTTAAACACAGGTTCATCAATGATTTACCAGTTGAGTCCAGGGTATAACTGAACTTTGCTTTTTGCTCCCAGCTCTGCTGCCAGTAACAGAGCAGCGTCTTGTAAGAAAATAAATAACAGTTTTACCAAAGTGATCCCTTCCCTTTACTAACTCATTTAGAAGTCATGGAATTGAGGAAATGGAAAAAGTTTATGAGGATTTCAGATGAATCCTACTTTCCATGAAACTGCATGTTACAGGCATTGTCTTCTACAGGAAAGCACCGTAAAGGGTGGCATGTGCAGGGTGTTCAGCCCGAGGTGCTGGGATGGCAGGTGTGTTAGAAGAGAGTAACTGCATAGTGGCTCAGGTACTGTAACCCTGTAATCAGTTTCATGCAGGCCTGATTTTCTTGAAAAATGGTGCAAAGTCCTTTCATTTATTTATTAGGACAAACTGTTTGGACAAGGCTCATCTGGAGTTAATAGACTTAATATTTTTCAAAAGTCAGTCTGGTGAGACCTGGGGGGCACATGGGTTACCCAGCCTCCCCACTGCACTGCCGTCCTCAGGAGGGAGAAAGCATGCCCCTAATGCTGACTGTATCAGCACAGTGCCTGGCACACAATGCGTAACAAATGTTGTTTCATAATGGATATGTTTGAATGACTGACAGTTAACTTAACTGGGGCAGACTTGTATTTAAAAGGAGGCTCATGAATATCCAAGTCAGTCTCTTTTTGGTAGACTGTATGGCAGAAATATTTTTGTGCATAGTCTCCTCTGTTACCAGTTGGACTTCTCCAGTTGTTCACGCCCTTGAATTTCACAACCAAAGCACATTGTTTCTTCCAATCACAGCAGGATGAGATTCCTTAGAATTTGGCTCCAGGATTGTTCCCATATGGGGAAAGAATTGCCCCTAAACTTGGGCCCTCAGATACAACAAATTATCTGACTAGGATCTTTAATTATATCTTGTTCCTATAATAATTATTGCTATAAAATTGGCTGATTTAAATTGCAAATTGCAAAGCCATTTAGATTGCCAAAAAAAAGAAGGAAAGGTACACCAGATGAGAGAAATGTAACTGATTTATCATCTAAAGGAAAAATTTGTAAATAGAATGAGAAAACAAAATCTAACTACAATAGCCCCCTTCATTAAAAGAGGGATATGTTTATTACAATATCCCCAGTGGATACCTGAAACCACAGATAGTATTGAAACTTATATATATTCTATGTTTATTTTTTCCAATACATACACACCTATGATAAAGTTTAATTTATAAATTAGCACAGTAAGAGATTAATGACAATAACTAATAATAAAATAGAACAGTGGTAACAATTATAGAAGTTATATGAATGTGGTCTCTCTCCCTCTCTGATAGCCAATTTGATAACCTAGATTGTTACTAAATGACTAACAAATAGGTAGTGTATACTGCATGGGTGCGGTGGACAAAGGGATAATTCATGTCTCAGGCAGGACGGAGAGGGATTGCGTGAGATTTCATCATGCTACTCAGAATGGTGTACAATTTAAAACATGAATTGTTTAGTTCTGGAATTTTACATTTAATATTTTCAGACTGCTGTTGACTGCATGTAACTGAAACTGTAGAAAGTGGAACCATGGGTAAAGGAGAAATATTGTATGTGCTGTGTGTAGAAGACACACTTAAAACGTAATGACATAGAGCAGTCGAAAGTAAAGGAATGGAAAGAGACTCATTAGAGAATTACCATTAGAACGAAAGCTAGTATAGTAATATTAATATAAAAAAATAGATCTTGAGACAAAAAGAATCATTAAGGATAAAGGGCATCATATTTACAACAAAAGGGATAATTCATTAGGAAGACTGAACACTTAAATCTATATACACTTAATAATAGAGCCTCAAAATATATAAAACAAAAATTGATAGAATTATGAGGAGAAAGAGGAATTTCCATAACCCTAGAAAAAGATTTCAATTTCCTTACAAATCACCTCAGAAAATTATATCTCAAGTAGCAAAAAAGATGAATCTCATAAATGCAAAAATCTTAAATAAAATTTTAGCAAGTTGAATGCAGCAAAGTTTGCAAAAATATATTATAATAAAAAAGAATTCATCCCAAGAATTTGAGGGTAGTGTAACAAAGTGTTTTCTCTAAATTAATTCTGTGTAATAATTTACATATTAACTGAATAACAGAAAAGCCACATCATCGTATCAATATATGTAGAAAAAAATTTTGAGGACATTTAATACCAATTCAAGATAAAAAATTACTGGCAAACTAGGAATAGAAAGGAATTTCCTTAACATTACCAAGGGTATCTGCAAAAACTTCCAGGAAACATTATACTTAATGGTGAACATTTAGAAGCATTCTCTTTAAAGTCAGGAACAAGAAAGAATGTAATGACTACTACTCTGCTTCTATTCAACATTGTACTGGAAATTCAACCCCAAGAAATAGATAAAAAAAAAAAGAAGTAAGAAGAATAGGGACCAGAAAACAAGAACCAGTTATTACATTTTAATCATATAATTGTAAAAATGGAAAATCTAAGAAAATCTACAAATTATAAGAACTAATAATTGAGTTCAATAAGGTTTCAGGACACAGGATCAATATTAAAAAATCAATAGTATCTACATACAAGTAACAACCACTTAGAATAAGATAATTTTTAGGAAGATACTATAGCAACACAAATTATATGGTGCCTAGGAATGAATCTAATAAAACACACGAATGGCATAAAGCTTTATGAAAGACTAAAGTAAATAAAGTGATATACCATGTTCATGATTAGAAAGACATGATATTATAAAGATGTAGCGTTTCCCAGAAGTACACATAAATTCAATTAACAGTGATTTAACTCCCAGCACAAATTTTTAGGAAAGTTGGTAGGCTTATCTCAAAATTCATATGATGAATTTTCTAGCCAAGAATGACTAGAATAATTTTGAAGAAGGTATTGAGGTACGGGAATTAATTTACCAGATAGCAGGACTGCATAGAATTAGGGTACCATCAGGGCAGTGATGGATAAACAACCACTGAACTGGAATAGAAGCCCAGACATTGGACTCAGGCATATGCAGAAACTTGGAAGATGACAAAGATGGCATAAAAGATAAGCAGGGAAAGGATGAGTTCTTCAGATACAGAATGGATTCCTTAGGACAATGAAAATTCAAATAGCAACAATATATCATTTTATGATCAGCAAATTCTCAAAAAATTAAAATATCTGACAGGTAATGATTAAGGAGGGAATGGAAACTCCTACATGAGGACAATTGCTTTGGGGAACAATTTATCAGCATTGAGGAAATGTTGAGATATGTGTTCTATGTGATCCGATAATTCCACTTCTCAATGTATATCCTCAAGAAAGCTTTGCAAATACTCAAAAAGTGAGACTTGCACACAAATGTTTATTGCAGAGTCATTTATAATAGTGGAAATGGAGAGTTGATCTAAGCAGGGGTTAACAAATAATTTGCATATATGGGTACAACTGCACATAGCAGATAAAACCAATACATTAGAGTTTTTGAATCTCAAAACTCCAATGCTGAATGAAAAGAAATCAAGTTGCACAATAATAAGTGCTGTTATCTATGGAAAATTCATAAACACCCAGAATAATTATATGTGTTGTTTATGGATACATATATATGAGGTAAATTAATTTTTTAAATGCCAGGAAAGATATATAATGGCTACATGATTATCGTTACCGCTGGAGAGAAAGGTAGAAAATTTGGTTATTGAGGGATGTAAAATACTGGCTCTATGATATTTCATTTATCTAAAAATAAAGGTATGGAACACATGGTAAACTGTATGGTATAATGTTAATATTTGTGAAATTTGGGTGTTGGTTAAGGGAGCTTTGTTATAGTGTTCTCTGTAATTTTCAAGTGTGTGTGAAATATCTTATGCAAGAAATGAAAAATCGTAAATGAAAGATTAAGTCACAGCTGGAGATGTAAGTGAAGACGGAAGGTAATTATAGGTAGGAAGATGTGAACAGAATAAAGTGTGAATCCTTAGCAGTGAGTTATATGGCTTAAGCTTCATTTGGGAACGTGAATTGTGTATCAGATTTGGAAAGTCTCTTTTTGATTGTCCTTAGTTGTTCCCAGAAAGCCCAGGGAAGCTCTGTGTGCTTCTAATCACGTTTGCGTTTTTAAGTCTCAGGTCTGGCAAATAAATAAAGACTAGGGGAAAGAAGAGATGTAGAAGTTAGTTGGCCTGCAAGCAAGATGTCAGTTTTGATTTAGAATGAGTAGGAAAATAAAATTGGAGAGTGTGTTGAAAGACAAGCACAAAAAATGTGTGCCTGAAAAAAAATGCCTCGGAGGAGTGTTCTAAAACAAATATTTTAGTATACGTCAGTGCATTTTATTCCCAGAGAAACTTAGAATGTTGTTCTTTCCTTCTTTTAAACAATACACCCTAATAAGTTTGTTGAAGCAAAGAAAAAATTTCTCCAAGTTACATTTTGTTCAAGGAATACATGTTTCATATGTACATTCAAAGAACCTCCAAAAACCATTGCTCAGGAAGTAATTTATTAATTCAATTTAAACGAAGCATTGCTACCATTGCAAAAGCAGTTGTTTGAAAAAGAATTGAAAAATGCATCGTGAGGTTACATGGTTCAGTAACAACATCAGTATTGATCATGTGAAGTAAAACTATCAGCAAAGGCCATTTAAGCTCATCTTGTCATTTTTAATAACGTATGGAACGAATGTGTGTCACCCCTAAAAATGTACCTGTGACATTTACAAACTCTTTCAAACACATTTATCAATACAGTAATAAAAATTCCTGAGCTTTCTTTTCGTATACCAGTGTTCACCATCAGACACTTATGTGGTGCTTTACTTGCTTTATGTCCCTAGCCTTGTCTTAAAAAAATATTTTATCACATTCATAAAAATATCTATGCTTCCAGTCAGTTTGCAAGCGCACGTTTTAATGTGACCCTGATCATAACAAGAGAAAAATACTTAATAGGGCACTAACGGGCAGCTGGAGTTGAGGGGTGGGTTTGGTGGGGGAGGTTGCAGAGAGAATTCCCGTTTAGCATATATTTTGCAATATCCATCAGAGGCTCAGTTTCATCTGCATGGTTTGGAGAGTACTCCCAGAGGTAAATCCGCAAGAATCTGCTTCTGTGGTGGGTAAGGTCCCTGGTGTCAGGCTTTTCAATAGCCCCATTTCCTGTACTCCCCTCCACGCTCATCCTCCTCCCCATCCCCAAGATTTCAAGGTTTCTACTAAATGGAAGTCCTATCTCCCAACCCCTAAAAATATAGGGGAGATTTATAACCATAACGTGTAAAGCTTGGCTAGTAAGTCATAGGAAGTGGATGGGGTTAAAGTTTCAAATGCGATCCTGGCACGATGTGGCAGTATATAATTTCTGTTTTCTTTCAGAAAAGCACATGCAATGATTTTGGAAAACTAGCTGCATATTTGTACTTCTCTAGCTCCTCATAAATTATATGAATGTAGTGCCTGGTAATTGACACTCCCAATTTTGGAGCTTAAAAGTAAAAGTGTGCCCAAGTGTTAAAGGCAGATGGCACTAATGTAAGCACGGGAGACTCAGTGTTTCTTGGATGGAAGCCAAGTTTTAGAGCGTGACCCATAAAAAATTTCTCATTGTCTGTAAAACATGGCATTAGAGAATTAGGAGGCAGAGACTTTGTAAAGCAAAACCCCATATCATTTCATAATTGTGTAATACAAGCATGAACAGTAGGGGAAGATTTCTAGCTCTAGATCAATTAAAAGTAAAAGGTTATCATTTTACACATAATCTGATGGATTTTGTCAAAAATGATGTTGTTCGTAACATGGATGATTTATACTGTTCAAAATAATCCCTTTATTATTTTTGAATGGTGTGGTCTTTCCTTTATTTCACAGTATTTAAATGAGCTTCTCTGATTTGACCCCCCTGTTCATGGTTCCATCTCATTTTTGTTTTAGCAGCTTTTCACGTAAAAGGGATGAGTAAAGGAGGGAAATTATGTTTGCAATCACATGGAAGGGTGAAGATAAAGGAGGAAAATAGTTTTGGTCCAACTTACATAAACAATTTATGGATTATAAATCCTCTTGCAGCAAAAATTCTTCAAGAAAGTTGCTTCAGCAACACACGTTATTCTACTCATTTCTATGTCAAAAAAAAAAAAAAAAAAAATAGAGGAAGGGTAGGCAAGGAAAATAAACATTTATTGAGCCAGGCACTGAGCTGGGAATTTTCAACATGAATAGAAACATAATGACCATGTTATACTGGGATGTCTAAGATTTAGTTTGGCAAGCATTGTTTTTCGTGTGCAGTAAAAATAAAAATATTAGGAGAATAGCAGTTAGCATACTCTTCCATACTATTGACAAAGACTTAACTGTCCATATTGTCCCCTCAAAATGAAAGGAGTCAAATGAATAAATCCCTGGAAAACAGAATGGATGATGTGCAATAATCAAAGATTTACAGAATTAAAAATGCAAGACAGATCAGATGACTATAGTCTTAAGGCTAAAAAGAAAAAAAAAATCAGCATTACAATAAGTCCATGTCGAAATGAGTTTAAAAAATCAAAACAAGATCATTTCTGATACATGATCAATTTTTCACACGCCATAATATATTTGATGGCTAAAATCAAATAAGGGAAAGATTCATTTCTAGGGAGGTTTAGGGGAAACAAATTGTGAGAGATAATATCATCATGACTTTCAGCATTCACCTTGAGGTGATTTACAGTTAGGAAAAAATCTGCGCTCTGGTTTTGTTGGGTTTTCATTGGTGACTATGTACTCTTTCTGAGCCTTATTTCTCATCATTTTTATTAAATGTAAAAAGAAAAATGTTGTCTCATTGAGACAACCTAGCATAAACCTGCAAAGTGGTGAATTAGAAGGTGTACTCTCATGTAAAAAACAAAACAAAAAACAAAAAACATCCAACAACTTAGTGTAACAATCACTTCGAATTTCCCACTTACTGTTCAAGGATTTGCTTGTCCTTTCCTAGAGAAGAGAAAAAGCAGAGGTAGTGGTAGCTTTGAAAATATGTAACCTTATGCTATTACATAGTCTTGACTTCAATATGGCTTTACAGAAGACACAGATCACCCAGCAGGTTAGTTCTAGATTGCTTTGGTTTCCACATGAAACTCTTACATTTTTAAAACTGAATGATCAAACACAAAAGCAAGCCTCCGAATGCAAATAACACTCAAAAAGTATCAAAGGTTACATGAAGCAAAGCTGAAGGATTGACTTTTAAACACTTGTTGGTTGTACTTTAAATACATGACAGACCAGATCAGCTGTACAACGGCACATTACATACTTCTAGACAAAGATTAAGAAGAATTAGTACATTCACATATTTCCTTTATATGATTACATATTTTCTTTAGTTTTGTTTTACAGATATAGACACAATCATATTGAAACTACATATGGATAGATGTAAGTCATTAAATAATTATTTCATTTGTCTTACAATGAAATGTGATGAGTTTCACAATATGAGGATTATATAGTTCAATGAGTCATATATAGTTTTTGAACCACATAAAGTACTATAATATAAAATATAATAGTTACTTTAAAGTCAGGAATATCACACGGCAAATACAACAAATATGCCACTGAAAAAAATTGTGAAAGCATGAGATGTGACATCTTTCATTCTAAACAACAAGCAGCTTTGAAGAAAGGACTTTAGGGCAAAAAGGGGAGGTAGTTACTTTGAAAAACTCAAAATCATTTAATCAGAAATTTTATAGAACAAATTGTTTCTCAGAGGTATCTCTGCCGTGTAGTTTTTCAATTTCAGATACCATAGCAAAAAGGTTTTTTTCCCTAGGACTTGTGACATTTGCATGGAAAAACTCAGACTGTATTTCGAACTTTATCCAGGTGAAGCATAATTTGACCACAAATTATTAAAGATGATGTTTGGCATTACTACTTCAGTAACCGAAGTTTGGAGAGTAAATTGTTTTTTGTTTTTTTTGTATTTTTAATCAGAAGGAGGGAAAAATTGACTAATACACTAAGACTACCTAAGGTCCTCTCCATTCATTGACCACAACAACATAAATGGGATATGTTTTTCTACTTGACACGTCCCAATTCTTCCTGACTTGAAATCAGAGCATAAATCAAAGGAATCAATGTGGACAAAACAGTGGTGTTTTGAGTTTACAGGTAAGAAATGTACATAACCCACAGTACCATATGCCCACCACTGTCCAATAACATTTAGGTTTAGCAGGCTACTCTCTACATTTTGTGGAATCCTGAGATGCCCAAAGCTCTGGAAATGTCCTATTTTCCATCTTTTTCCTTTCGTGGAAATAGATACAGTGAGGGTCTCAGATCAAAACTCACCTTCCTGAAAAGCACAAGTCTGGGGAGACAGCTCTTCTTTCATTTGCAGATGGTATATATGCTAATCATGGAACACATCCAGGCCATAATTATAAATAGAACTTCTGGTTAGATCATGTGCTCTCAAGCAATTATTTTGTAATTTTAAGTTTCTGTTTAAGACCTGCAAGACTGAGTCATCAATGTTGCTTGAATTTATTAATAGCCTTTGAATTTATTAATGGATGAATTGAACTGGAATCACGAAACATGGAAATCTCTGAATGAGGTAACTTGTGACCCTCAAACTGGGCCTTGATATCTATGTGGCCGATTTAACATTTGATTCAATCTTTTGCAGGGCCATAATCATTGTTTAAGAATAATTTAGTTTCTTGCACGTCCTATGGTTGCTATAGCACATGATTAACTCTTAGGAAAAATGTATGCCCTGGAGTGAGAGACTAAACAGCCTGTATGGACAGCTGTTATAATCAGAAAACGAGGAGCAAGGATGTTGAGTCACCCTGACTTGGAGGAACGGACCTCTGTTTTTCTCTCCAGTACTGTTACAACCACACACTGCACTGCTTCAGCTTAAGGGCACATCAGCAGTGCTTTCCAGAGTGTGCTCGGGCCTTTGACCAGAACCCCTGGATTTTACTTAGTTCATGAGAAATCAAAGATGGTTAGAGCTGTAAGAGGTCTTAGAAGGAGTTCAGGCCAACCCACTTATTTTACAGGTGAGGAAACTGGTGGCTAAAGTTTAAAGGACTTGCGTAGTCACTTAGCCTGGTTAGCAGCAGCAATGCGACCTCGACCTGGAAATTGAGTGCTCAGCCCACTGCCCTCGCAATGATATTATTGTGCTGGAGCTGAAAAGGCAGAAAAAGACATTTGTTCACTGAAGTACACAAGACTTTTATCAATGGCAAAGCTATGTTAGCAACACTGGGGATGGTAATCCAGAGTCATTTACATTTTTTTGTATGAGTATAAAGTTCTGTGTGGGCATTGTCCTTTTCAGGCCCAGGCATGCAATTCAAATCCATTCAAAAGTGCATCCGTATGTTTTTACGTTGAGAGATGGGGTGGTAGGCTGAGCTCAAAATCCTAGCTAGAGTCAATTTCGTTTCAGACAAAGTAAGTTACACTATTCACATCCTGCTCTGTGGTAATTCAATGAAACACTGAATTTAAAAAACTGCTACACAGTTGCTGGTTGGACCTTAGACCATTTCATCATTCTCTTCTGGCTTCTCCATTCATTCACACGCAAAAACGTAAAATTTACTTTCCAATCAACACACTTGTCTTGTAAAAAGGAAACTTTTTTTTTTCATATGAAAGTAAAGAAAGGCACTTTGTAAAATGTGTACAAATCTGTTTCTTTCTTGTCTATTCTAAGGACATAGGAAAGTTACCAAAGGCAGGGCCAAGTCTTTCTGCAAGTGAGGGGTAGCAGTGGGTTTCGAGAACGAGCCAGATTTCCCCCCAGCCTCGGGTTGCTCGTGAACTTACACGGTTCTCTGATTCAGTTGGGTCACTACAGGACAAGGTGCCAAATTCCTTGATCTTGTACATATGCTGAGGGATTGACCCACTTTGGACCGAACCGGTGAAAGCAAGTTTTTAGTACATACCTGCCTAGCAGGATGGGCCTTAGGCACTTAGAAGAATGAAGAGTGTGTCAAAGGTCGGTGACACAGCTTATAGTGACTTGTATTCATATTGAGGTGCCTACTACCCATTTGTAAAAACTGAGCAGAGAACATTTTGCAGTTTAGGTAATAAGCTTCCATAAATCACCTATTGGCTATCTCATTTCTATATGCTTTGTAATTTGAATATTTACGTGTTTGTTTACAAAAATATGAGTTTTTGTAATTCAGAACATAAGGTTCTTTAAACCAACTGTGCAATGTTGGTTCATAATACAGGAGAGAAAAAAAAAAAACTAGAACCTGCAGCTAGATATAAGAAGAGATTTGGGGCTGCCAGATTCAGGAAGGAGTAAGCATGGCTTGATTCAGCAAAAGATCATTTTCTAAAAATTAGAGCCACTTTCAATATGTCTTAAAAAAACAACAACCTTATGCTTCTTCTCTCTACATACATATTTGCATATAATCTTGGACTATGATACTGTATCTACATAATTTGTAAAATGCATGTGCAATATGTTAGGGCCGCTTGGAACTGATGATTTCAGAGTGAACTGCAGTAAGCATGTTACTGAAGAGTATTTGTATTTCTACGATGAAGAGCAGTTACTTATCAGCTTCATTAAGATACAGGGCATTCGTTAGATTATCTTGGCTAGAAAATACTCAGTGAGTCATGGAATTAAAAAGTTGGATTTTGAAAGGACATTAGAGATTATTTGGCCCAAATTTTCCTTTAGAGGAAATTGAGGCCCAGAGAAGAGGGATTGATATAAGGCAACATAGTTAGGACTAGAACCTGGGGCTCTTGAACCCCTAAAATGCATCCTTCCCATTTGACTGGCTGTCTCCTTGATATGAAATATTCTAGACCCTGAAAAAACTTAATTCAAATACAGAGTCTTTATTAACCATAGAATTATAGTCTTGGCTTTACTTAAGGAGTGGCTAATTGGTGGTTTTTAGGAATTTACTTCAAGTTGAGTCTTTAGCCATAACTTTTTTTCATATATGCCAAATTCGACATCAAAAACAGATTATTCTTAAATTTTCGAACTATCAGAGTGATAGACATCTGGGCAAAGAATGGACTCTTTTGGAAAAACATCAGTCTGTATTGGCTGTGAAGGGCACAGTCTTTGCTCACTGCTGTTCAAGCTAGACTATGTCTTCAACTCTCTTGGAAGTTGTGTGCACTTTTGCAGCTCATTCTCTACCATTATGTGGCTCTTGCACTACTAATAGATTTAAAAAAGCATGCCTTCTGCTTACATACCATGTTGTTCAGTGCAAGTCAAACAGACTTGACCATTCTTTCCAAGAGAGGAGTTTCCATGCACTAAACTAACCTTTAGTGGGAGTGACCATCTAGGGCAGCGCTTCTCAAACCTCACTGTGCACATACATCATCTGCTCTTAGTAAAATGAAGATTCTGATTCTGTAAGTCTGGCGCATGGGGCTGAGATTCTGCATTTCCAAGCAGTGCCCAGGTGCCGCCATTATAACTGGTCCTCAGACCAGACTTTGAGTAACAGGAATCTAGGGAATTGAATAAACTTGGACAACTTTCCCAAATATTTCCCTTACTCTTAAGATGTTTATATATTGGGAGAATACAGCCTCAGATCTATTACTTTTGCAATCCTGGGAGCCCTGGCAATGTGTTCACTTTCAAACCTCAGGCTACCTCTGAGTCTAACTGCTGTCAACATGGGCTTATTGGGGTGGAATATTTAACTCACAGAGGTGAACTCAAATTCTCTATGTCCAGCTAGTGCGTGGATGTGGAAGATGGATTTGCCATCAGGTCAAATGAAAAATAGAGACAGGCAGTTCCATGCGTCATGGACACTGTCTTTAAAGTGGAGATGCTGCAAGCTTTTGATGGCTCCTGGGAGCCTGCCTTGGAACTGACTTGGAGATTCTTACCGTGTTTCCCAAAAAAAAAAAAGACCTGGCTGGACAATCAGCTCTAATGCATCTTTTGGAGCAGAAATTAATGTAAGACCCAGACTTATTTTACTGTAAGACTGGGTCTTATATTAACTTTTGCTCCAAAAGACACATTAGAAGTGATTGTCCGGCCAGGTCTTATTTTCGGGGAAACACAGTTCTACTATCGCCTGCCCTTTGTAGCTGTTCCCACCACTCCACAGATCCTAGGTTTCTTAGAACTTTTATTTGGACACTTTGACATGAGTGTTGTCTCTGCCTCTGCCAAGATTTTGCAAGTGGATCTACTCCAGAGAGATATAACTCCTGGCTTTGCTTAAAATTTCTTTGTTGCCCAAGATTGCTCAGAAAAACAAGGCAAAACAAAAACCCTCTTGCTAAAACAGTATGTTAGACGTCACCCCTCTCCTTCTTCTTAGTGGCTTCATGAATATTCACACAGAGTAGAAGCTCCAAAGTAGCCCTAAATTGCAGGAGGAGTAATTTCTGGTCTGCAGAGAGCTCTAAAACTCTAGGTTGGTGGTGGTTGTTTAACGTATCCCAGAGGTAAAAGAATCAGATAAACTATACCACACTGTGGTGGAAATTGAATATAGTCACCCACTTCATGTTCCTCAGTGGGGTTTGGGTTAGTATGGCATTTGACTCCACAAACAGGGATTGCATACAGCTACTATGTACTGTAAATACTCATTATGGCCTCAGAGCAGAAAATACTGTACCCACTGAATACGTAAACAGCTGTACTGGGAACATAGAAAATAGTCTTTTATTTTATCTAAGTGATAGAAAAATAGTCTTCAAAATACATTGTTAAGCGTATGGGTTTGTATTAAAGTAGAATTTGTATGTACAGTAAGGCAGTATCTCCATTAACATGCTGCTGTGATGGTCTTTTAAATTAAAGTTAGTCTTTTGGGATTTTGTTTTCACTAAGGGAAGTCCAGGGTATAAAATAAATTATCTGTCATTCTGAAGTGAAGCAGGAGAACATTTTAGAAGGATTTACCACATGAAACTCATTTGCCTCTTTGTGTAAGAAAATTCCACTTTCCAAAACTATAACCTCTAGAGGCTTTAGAATGAAATCGTTTTGTTTTTTTTTCCCCCCTTGGGTGGGTGAGTGGGTGGTGGTGGGGAAATCCATGTTTAACAAATCCAAAGTATTTTAAGAAAAAAAATGCAGGCATCATTTTTACTTGCATATCAGCAGTATATGACTAAGGTAATAGGAACTGATGTAAACAATTTGTCAGGTGTTCTGGAATGCATTCTTTTTAAAAATGTAGTTGGTGAATCCTAATAAAATGGAAGAGGAGTGCAAAGGTTAAGCAATTGGTTTTCATGGCATTTGTCTCGTATCCATCACTTTCCTGTGGTGAACTGTTTTCACTATTTCCTTTCCTTCTGTCACATACCAAACCATGAAAGCCTTTTTCAGAAGATATACCTGTTGGCTCTGTCCCTCAGGAGACTAAGCACAGTGCTTTTATTTCACGGAACACATAACTTTATAACTAACAATAAAAAGTGAATCTGCAAATCACAGTTAGGAAACAAAATGATTTGTTCTGGAATCAGCTGTCGGAGAAAGAGGCAACGGGTTGAAAACGGAGCGTGAACAGGAGTGAAGCGTGAGTTTTAGTAGTGTCATCCTAACCCCATTTTTGCACATTCTCTAGTAGAGTGCGTTTCAGGTACTCTTTAGTGTTACCCGAAAAAACCCAAATCACATTTTAGCCTATCATTCCATGAATCAAGCTATCCCTGAAAGGAGTGCTTAAAACACGCGGGATCCAGGTAGTCCAACCCACCCATCTGGAGTTTGCAGTTGCTTGGTGACGCAGTGAAAGAGGCCAGGTCTTTCTCAGCTTGATTCTGTTGGAGGGATGATGGAGCCCCTGTGGCTGGTTCTTCAAACAAAGCCAGGTTTTGAGGGCAGGGACCCTGCACTAACACCAGGAGGTGGTTATCCATCACCCTGGACACTTTAGCGTACTCCTTGCTGGTTTCCGGAGTGCTGGGCGTCTCTGTCTGGTTGCTGGTCTCCTTCTGTTTGGGGAGCAGTGATAGGGCTCCATCTTTGTTGATCTTGTGAATCTCCACATAATCCAAGAGTTTGGCAGAAATAAAGGGGGTTTCCTCCTGGGGCAGCAGCCACGCGGTGTCTGGGTCAGTCTGGGAATGAGAGCTTTCAACCTCCCTCTGCTCGCCTGCCTTTTCCTCCCCTCCAGTCTCAGTGGTTTTTGAGGATTTTAAAGCATGTGTGTCTGTCTTGTCCACCAAAGTGCATGATCCACCTGCTGTGCCCATGGCCAACTTACACACATCACTAATGTTGTGGTAAGAAGATCGGGGGTTGTGCTGCTTGGGGGGCTGTGGTAAAAGCCATGCTGATTTGGATCCACCGGCATGGAAATAGGGCATTTTGCCTTCCAGGCCTGTGCTCTGGGGCTCCCAGGTGGGGGTACCATTTGTTTCAGGACTCTCCGGCTTCTCAATGCCTTCAGAAGTGTGGAACGGGAAGGGATTTGCCCAGGGTTCCTCGCACTTTTCAGACAAGAGGGATGGGCTATCACAGCTGCCCTGGCCAGAGTCACTGTCGAGATCCAGGTGGGTGTGCTTCACCCCTTGACTCGGGTATTTTTTTGAATGGGCTGGCATCAGTTGCTGGTCCTCACTGTCGATGACTTCTAAAAACTCCACTAGCAGATCCTCACAGTCAGAAGAAGGAGGGAAGTCCTGGCATCCTAGGGCACTCAGTAGTTCTTCAGACTTGCCCTTCTATCAAATGGAGAGATGGCTGTTAGCGTCATAACATTTCTAATCAGCATCACACCCTAGCCTGTGTTCATGACCCTGAGCAGGTGGGATGTGGTAACAGCCTAGCAGAATTTCCCAAACTTTAGACACTTGTGTACCCGGCCATATTTAATCATTTCCTAGACTACTACACATCTAATGGTTTTCTTAAGTCAATCCATGATGTTAACTTAGTTTCTCTCTAAGCAATAATACGACGACTTTAATGGGCAAGTAGTATGTGCACAGATAATAAACATAAAATCATTAAATAAGAAAAGTTGGCGAAATATCTAAAATCAGAGCGCTCATACGCGCTTTCACCACTTTGGGATTCACTGGCTCTGAGATCTGGTCGCTGGTCGCTTACTTTCTAGAGTCTGGAAGTAGTAAGTTGCTTCTCATCTTTTCTTTCTCCTCTTCCTGCTTCTCCCTTCTTCTCCCTCCCTTCTCCTCCTATCCTGCTTTTACCTTTCCTTCTACTCCGAGTCCTCCCCCTCTTCTCGTTTCTCCTTCCTCCTTCTCTTCCTGCTAACACATATTCTCTCCCTCTCCTGCTATTCCTCTCCCTTCTCCTTCTCATCTCGATTCTTCTCCTTCTCTCTCCCTCCTGCCTTCTCTTTCTTTCCACTCTTCTTCCTGATCCTCTGACGTAGGTCGGGTACTGGTGCCTAAACCTTGGTTTTATCACTTACTAAAGCGTATTGGCTTGGGACAGGCTGCTCAATGATCCTCAGTTTCTCCATTTGTAAAATGAGAAAAACTACCATATGAGGGTTCTTTTGAGAGTTAGAGTTAATGTGATTGAGGAAAAAAACCCATTTTTTTGATACACAAAAAAGTTTATCATTAAGTTTCTATGGCTACAATGTCAAATAGATAGTAGTTAATTTAGTTAGCTGAGATGTTCACTCTGGTTCTATGAAGGTCAGTGCTACAGACTGGACAGTGGGGTGAGAGCACTGTACTAGGAGCTCAAGTTCTGGAGTGCCAGTCCCTGCGCTGATATTTGCAAAGTGAACACTGTCAATCCAAATTCTCTGGGACCCACTTCTCACGTTCTTGTGCTCTTAGCCTTACAGTGGCTGGGTAAAGAGATATAATACAAAGGTAATTACTTTTATATATATCAGTATTAAGGTCAAATTGAAACTATATATTACAACCTGCAGAAAAATTTAAAATGTCCTAACCCCTCTTTTCTTTCAAAACACTTAAATTTAATTTCCACTTGAATCAGACTAAATGGGCCCTGGCAAATACCAGCCCCATGGCCCTGATCCAGGCTCAACAGAATGCTCAAACAGAGCAAAACTTGCAACAGGATATTCTGACAGGATATCCTGTTACAACGGCCTTATGTGAAGAACATTCAAGCAAACGCTTTTACCAAAGTATGATAGAGGGAGTCATAGTAGGTCCCTCTTTTGGATTAAACAAAATATTTACCCTCTTTCTAAATTGATTATTTGTACAAAATGTTTACGTATGTGCTTATGGATAGACTTGGTAAATCTAGCTATGTGTTTTCATGTTTCCTTGGCTTTCTTTCTTTTCCCTCTGACTTTTAGTGTCTGATAATAAACACACATCTTTCTGTAAACACACATGCTAAGAAGGAGGTAAGGATGACTGAGCCAGCCAGGCTGAACTGATGGAGACTGTGTGTGCATATGTGAAGGTAAGTATTACAAAGCAGTGAGTCATAATACCTTCTCCACCTCTGGCACTTACCTCCAGCAGATGAGTATCAAATCCTTTAATTTTGGGCCCAGGAACTGGTGGAAGGATGCAGGTCACCATGCTATAAAATAATTTGTGAGATAGGATAAATGACTTATCTTCTCATTTAGTAATTTCCGAAAGATTAGTGTTATTTCTAAATAGCTGTTGCCTGGCCTCTATAGGAGTTCTGGGGCTACAAGAAACGGACACTCAATGGTGAAGACAACTCATAATTTTAGAGGCCAACATCAAAATTAGTTCTGGCTAACTGAGGAGGCGATTTTGAAACTAGTGAATTCGTTGGACTATTTACTTCTCTTGATTTTAGCTGCTCTTGACAGATTTTTACTATTTCCCAACTGTCAGCTGCAGTTTGATGCAAAGAGCACCAGCTACAAATGAGTGCATTTTGCAACTTTTGCTAGCATTGATAGAAGATTTTTTAAGGGGTGTATGCAGTGCTCTAATGGCTAAATGAGGTGCTTATCCTCCATCATCTCTGTATTGTTTCTTTCTTTCTTTCTTTTTTTTTTTTACCATCATTCCTGACCACCGTGATTGGGAGGAAGGTTGATAGACAATGGAGTACCTGTAGCCTTTCAAAGCCACTACCCAGACCATAATCAAACCGATGACAGCAGAAAGAACAGCTACAAAGATCCATACAGCATCTTTCATGGTGAAATCTAAAAAGCAAACAGCCAGAAAGCTTTGATCACATACAGTATCATTAAATACAAACGGACTAACAAAAACTAATGAATAAAACTTTGAACATAAATTTCCCCCCCACCTACACTTCTTTTGATTTGAACAGCAATCTAAACTAGCATTAACGATGGGTTTAATTTTTCCAGTATTCTTAAATTTTAATATGTTGTATATATTTTATATATTCCTAAATTTTAATATATTGTATATATTTACACTTTTCAAAATCCTTTTACATGTTATTTTATTTGATACTTAGAGGAAATTCAAGGTCACATGGTCCATTGCAGTAATAAAAATATAAGCCAACATTTATTAAGTGCCTACTAAAGGCCATCAATGGTGTTAAGGTCTTTACATACATCACCTTGTATGTGAAGATGAGACTTAGAGAGTGATTTACCTATTGGCACGTAACTATAAAGTTGCAGTCTTGGATTTGAATCTAGGTGTTTGCCTCTAGATTCTGTGCTTTTACTTAGGAAGGGCCAGGGCTGGATAAGATGCATGTAAGTCTTATAACCCACAATTCAGTGCTCTTTCCAGTATGCCAAGCCAGTGCAAGCCTTGCTATTCGGGCCAGGCACGTTGTCATAGCACTAGGCTTCACCATGTGGTTCCGGGCAAGACTTCTAACTTTACTGCACTTGTTTCCTCACTTCTAATTCCTAATGGTAATTATATTGTCTCTGAATACCTCAGGGTTGGGAGGACCACACAAGGTAAGGACTTTGTAAACCGGAAAAGTACTTTAGAAATGCAAGATGAATCATTCTCTTGTAGAATACAAGCCACCATTTTTTATTAGTTTCACAACAAGTCTACTACACATCTGACACTGTACATAGCTATTATAATACCATTGACTATATTCTCTATGCTGTACTTTATATCCTGTGACTACACACACACACACACACACACACACACACACACACACACACACACACATATTTAAGTTATAGTGACATTCCATATTATTTTTTATTAGTTTCAGGTGTACAGTATAGTAGTTAGGCATTTATATAATTTATGAAATGATCCCCCCATTAAGTCTAGTACCCATTTGACACTATACATAATTTTTACAATATTGACTATATTCCCCATACTGCATTTCACATCTCTGTGACTATTCTTCACCTTTCTCACCCATCCAAACCCCCTCCTATCTAGCAACCATCAGTTTGTTCTGTGTATCTATGAGTCTATTTTTGTTTTGTTTATTCATTTATTCTGTTCTTTAGATTCCACATATAAGTGAGATACGATGGTGTTTGTCTTTCTCAGTCTGACTTATTTCACCTACCTAATATCCTCGGTTTATCCATGTTGTTGCAAATGGTAAGATTTCATTCTTTTTCATGGCAGAGTAATACTCCACTATATATGTACCACATTTCTTTACCCAATTATCTATTGATGAGCATTTCAGTTGCTGCCATATCTTAGAAACCACCACTTAACGACAGTTAGGATTGCGCGCCTCTTACACACTGTGCTTTGACACGTAATCGACATCAGAGACTTAACATCAGTTCATGCCTTTGAAATGGGATATCACCTTAGCAATTCTGGGAGAACTAGATGATGACTTTGATTAAATGATGGGGAGGGGCAGATGGGGAGGGCAGAAGGACCATCAAGCCCTCTGAGACACACCAAGCCCAGGTCTGCAGCTTCATTTTAGAAACTGGTCCTCACTGACAGTGACCCAGAGAGCACTGCTACACTTCCAAATGTCTTAGTGCTGGATAGAGAGATGATAAACCCACCTCTACTCATTCTTCTGACCGAGGCTCAAAACAGTTTCTCTGTTAGTAGTTCAAACATGCAAATTTACTAAATTCATTCTGTTTTAAAAATATTTAAGCTCTGGGTGATGAACACACAATGGGATTTATAGATGATGTAATACAGAATTGTACACCTGAAATCTACGTAATTTTACTAACAATTGTCACCCCAATAAATTTAATTAAAAAAAAATATTTAAGAACATAAGCCAAAGGTAGCCAAGACACTCACCATTAGGTATCTGGATGGAGCTCTCTGGCCCCCACTTACTCCAGAAGCCATGGTCTGGCTTGCAGCGAACCTGGACAACGTATTTCTGTCCTGGATATAAGCTGAGGATCTTAAACTGCGTTTGCTGCCCAGCAAAATGAGTCTAGGAGGAACAAGGAAAACAGAAGTCACGCTGATCTGTGTTCTGAAGAAAGAGACTTTTCCCTTAGATAATAAACTATCGGAGGAGTGAGGCCAGACAATCAGACTTAGTAGATACGAGCTCTCACCGTTCCACCCGCTCAGCCCATCTCTTTCTCTCTTAAACATTGCTCACACAAAAATTAACAAGTTTCCCATCTCTCCATTTGGAACTCTATTTCGGAAAGACAAATATTCTGCTCTCTAATCCTTACCTTCTAAATTCTACTTTATGGAAGGTAACCAGTTAATAAAATTGGGAAATTATTATTTTGTAAACCCTAATGAAATAATTGATTCATGGATTATTGTTTGCTATAAAGCATAGATGGAAGAGAACTGGCACTCCTGTATATTGACACAATGGTGCACAAATTAAACGTGACTTTACAATCAAGGGACCAGATTGGGAGCTCCCTACTCCAGGGGTCAATTTTAGCATAATTTATGGTAGGTCAATCAGATGGTTTATGTCTCCTGATATGACGCAATATGAAGCATATAATATCACCTTTAAAGTATTCTTGCCCATAATTGTTCAACCTCAATTTAATCAAGTCTTTAGATCTAATGTCTGGTTACAGGAAATATGGAGGCAGAGAAATCAGCTAGAAGACCTCACAAAGAACTAACCAGACAAATGCAAAAGGTAGGACCTTCTATGGGAAAAGTGGCCCAGTCTTCTGATCACGATGAGAATAAAGGGATATTGTAACAACTAGTCACAATGTGTGGTCTTCGAGTGGATTCTGTTTTAGAAAAACTAGCTGTTAAAGGTATATATATTTTTAAAGCAATTGGGGAATTACAATATGGACTGGCTATTTAAATGATATTAAAATATTTTAATTAATTTTCTATGTATGATCCTATTATTTAGGTTATGTTGGGAAATGTTTCCTTTTTAAAAGAGACATATACCAAAGTATTTACAAGTGGAATATTATAATACCTATAATTTACCATGCTGTTTCTTTACATTGAAGTATTTAAAAGTGAATAAAAATGCTATTGGCAGTTGACGGGTTACACTGAGATTATTTTTCCTCCCACGTAGTGCTATTTAAGTAGTCTCATAGGTGTCTAGATCTAAGATACACCGAGGGATCAGAAACCTGATGGAAGAGGCTGTTCAGTGCAAGGAAGGGAGAGATGTGAAGATGCACCCCCATCAATTCTAATGCAGGGGAGAAGGCCTTTCCACATCTGGGTGGGTCACATCAGCATCAGAAAGGCAACATGATGGCCTAATGATTAGGAAAAGTGACATGTTCTCAGTTTCCAGGGCTTCCTCTTTGCCAAAGGATATGGTTTCTTCCAAAAGCTTCTGGTTAACTCACCTCCCACTCAGCTGCTTTCTCAGGCTTTAATCGAATTTCATACTGGAGTATGAGCCAACCAGTTCTTGAGTCAACCAGGGTGGGTGGAAACCATTTTATCCACAGATACATTTTGTGGTCTTTTGGCTGTTTTACTTCCAAAGTCAGGTTCACAGGAGGGTTTGGTTCAACTGTAGATAGGAAGAAAATCCATATTTAGTAAAAGAGGTATTTGAACAGAGAACAATGTGACTTACCATTTCACTCCACCATGGTTATGAGACACCTTGTATTTGCTATCAGGTGTTGATCAGCAGGGTTGGGATAAGGTCGAAGCAAGGGAGATATGTAGAGTGCAAAATTTAAGGAGGCACTAATGGCCAAAAAGCACACGCAAGATCCTCAATGTCATTAGTCATTCAGGAAATGCAAATCAAACTTATAATAAGATACCATTTCACACCCATTAGGGCAGTTGGAATTCAAAAACGAAAAATAACAAGGGAGAATGTTGGAGAAATGGAGACCTTCATACATTGCTGGAGAGAATGTAAAATGGTACAGATGCTATGGGAAACAGTCTGGAAGTTACTCAAAAAGTTAAGCATAAAATTACCATGTCACCCATCAATTTCATGCCTTAGCCAACGTACCCAAAAGAAATGACAGCAGGTGTTCAAACAACTCGTACATGAATGTTTGTAGTAGTACCAGCCACAATAGCCAATAAGTGTAAACAATACAAATATCCATCAATTGATGACTGGATAAACAATCTCCACATAAGGGACCATTATTCAGCCACAAAGAGGAAGTAAGTACGTACTGATACGTGCTACAATGTGGATGAATGTTAAGAACATTATGCTAAGGGAAAGAAGCCAGACACAAAAGGCCATACACTATATAATTCCATATATGCGAAATGTCCAGAATAGGCAAATTTATAAAGAAAAAAGCAGATTAGTGGACGTTCTGGGGCTGCAGTAAGGGAAAAAATCTGGATGACGTGTCCGTTTGGAGTAATGAAAGTGTTCTGCAACTGGATGGGGGTGATGATTGCACAACGTTGTGAATGAACTAGTACCACTGAATTACGTACTTTACAAGGGTGAATTTTATGTTATGTGTATTGTACCACAATAAAACTACTTAAGGAGGCACTAACTCTTAGGTTCCGTCAAGTGCAGGCCTGTGGGCACTTCCTTTAGTGTGAGGTGCCCAGGGCGCTGGCTTGCCTAAGCGTCACCTCAGTTGTCACTAATACTTTCTCTGTTCATCTATTACCTCCTCAAATCAGTCTCCACACCAGGTGGCATAGGGAGAGCGCCCCTATAGTGTACTTAGCATCACATCCTACAATTACCTATAAAATGAACTTGAGGAAATTTGCCACTAATCTTCCTGCTTATACGTTACTAAGGAAGTACCAAGGAAAGATTATTGTACATGTACGTATTAAACAAACATTGGTTCTTTCATATAAGTTTGAAGTTAAACACAATACTAAGAAATGCTTCTGATCAAAAAAGTATTGTACAAAAGTGCATGTAAAACGTTCAGGATGAATCCTTTTAAGCAGTTTCTCAACCTCAGCATTATTTGTATTTTGGACCAGGGAATTCTTTGTTGTGGGGGGCTGTCCTGAGCACTGTGCCATGCTCAGCAGCATCTCTGGCCTCTACCCATTAGATGCCAGTAATACCTCCCCCTCCCTGGGCTGCGATAATCAAAACTGTCTTCTGCCACTGTCAGATACCCTGTGGGAGGCAAAATAGCCCCTGTTGAGAATCATAGCTTTCAAGTGTCTTTAACATAGATATTAGTCGGTGACGACAACAACAAAGTCTGTTTCTGAGACATTATTGCCAATGTTGTGTTTTTGTCCAATAGGTTATCCCTGGATGAGAGTGAGGCTGATGGGAAATGTACTGCAGTTAACACTGATATTTAAACGCACTTCCATGGCCTGTCACTAACACTGTATGTATCAGGGTTATAGGAGCACTTCTTTTATTAGTTTGAAAAATATAGTACAACACATTCTTTTACCAGAGCATTTGTCTTCCAGAGTCAATGCGAGTTTGATGCACTCAGTGATTTCACTTTTTAAACATGCTGCTCTACTTTAGTGATCCCGTTTTTTTTTTGTGGATAACATTCATTATAGCAGTTGCTCATTTTAAGGACTTTTCTTGCTTTCACTGTTTTGCTCTCTAATACTAAATATTTTCATGTTTGAGGGCGAGACATTTCAAGAAAGAGCCCACAAAGAAGAATTATTTGACATTTAGCATCTTAAAGACTTTATATCTCAAGTAAATTTATATGACTGGAATTTATTTTATTCCTACTTGTCAGTGGGGTTACCTTTTTGATTTTCTTAAATTAAGTTCAAATTCAGTTTTCACCCCTACACTCATTGCAATGATTTGCTGGGGGGAGAAAATATTCAAATGTGAACTAGTGGTGTTGGAAGCTTTTTAAGGGTCAGCCACTGATAACATGACAATGAGATGATATGCAAGTGAGTTTTTGAGAGTCTTAGCCTCATTTTCCTTGTTGGGTGGTATTAGGTAAATCGGGAAGACTGGGGTGAACTTGAATCTAATTAGCTGCTCTCTAGATTATTATTGAAGATGAGGGCTGAGCCCAGTCCTGGGCAAGGCATCTCTTGTTCTAACATGCCATTGGTCATCTCTGCTGAACCGTACAGGCCACTACAGCGATGCTTATTTGCCCTGCAGCTCGATGTTGATCATGCAAAGCCAGAAACAACTCTCAGGCTGACTGTGTTTTACTTTGCTAGTGAGATCTCCCAACATTGTACTTATGATCTTGGCCTGCAGCCTGCTGTCCAAGGAGCACTATTTACTCTCCAAATTCACTATTTTTTTTAAAAAATAGGTACAGTTGCTAAGAATATGTACGTTGAGAACAGAATTTGGGGCAAAGCAGCTAGAGCTAGTCCTGTGGGTGTAGCAGCAGATGAACTCCTTCTAAGAGCTGCTACTCCATGGAGCAGTTCTGTCCTCCAGGGGGAGAGCGAAAAGAAATCTCAGCTATCAAAGGAGACGGGGGCATTTGTTGCAGGAGGAGGGATGGATTGGTAAGGGAAGTATGACTAGAATCTGCCTGCTGGGTGCAAGGGGATGGGAAGAAGGGTCAAGGGAAAGCATAGAAACACAAGGACCCTAAATGCCAGTCTTCCTGCCATAAATGACTCAATAAATATTAGTTTAAAATACTCAATTGACAAGGATATTGTGAATTTTCTCCTTCTTCTTTTTGGTCATCCATCAATAAGCCAAGAAGACTCAAACTGAGTTTGACTATTGGTAGAGCCATAATGCAGTCACAAATTCCTCACCCATCGCTCTTCCCCTTACCTATGTAAGTCACATCCACGTAACGTGGATCGGAGGCACTGCTTCCCATCTGGTTCGTGGCGTTTATTACAATGACGTATATTGTCCAAATGGAGGTGTGCTTCTTGTTAAAGTAACAGGAGTTAGGGCCACCGGTTTTGTAGTCTGGACACTCATAGATTTCCGTTTCTCTGCAATGAGTAATAAACATATTAGGAGTGAGTAAGAAAGTAGTAAAAAGAGTCTAATTTTTTCTTAATAGGTAGATCAATACCATTGGATTCTGGGGATCAGAGCTACAGAGTAGCTTCTCAAGCTTCTGTACTTGTCTGTATTAGCTGGGAGTGAAACAGAAGAGAATGATGGGGAAAAGGATGGAAATGTCACTTCAGAGCTTTACTGACTCTGCGTCTCATCAACCCTTCCTTTGTATAGCTTTTTTGTGGGGCTTTGTGATATATACGCCCTGTCAATAAACACTTGAACTTTCAATAGCCAAGACCGCATTATACCCACGGTACTGTCATTGGGTCATCTCAGGAAACAGGGACTTTTCCCCACACGTTAGCACCAAGGGCCCATGCATGAAGCAGCCTTTATCGCACATACATGTTGAAGTACGTTTCATTAAAAAAAAGGTTAAAGAGAATAAAAACTGCTGTCAGCATATTTCAGATTGCACTAAGTCAGCAACAGAGTGATGTGACTGTGAAGGGCGGTATTTCAGGCCCAAGTGGCTCATGAGTCTGCTCACATTAGACTTGGGGGCCTCAACACAAGACCCACTGCACAGGTGTGGAGGTGTATTCCATTTGGGTTGCCAGTTTGAGCTCCTGAAATCTGTTTACTTGACACCCCTCTGGGTCCCAGAAGGCTGACAGCTTGTGTACAACCAAGTACAGGCTTTGGGAAGTGGGTCAGCTATTGCTACCATTAAAAATTCTCTTCATTGGGGAAGGATGTAGCTTTCTCTGGATTTCTGGGAAGGTCTCATTGAAGTGTAACAAAAGCCTCACTCAGAGATGACCTCTTTTAGTCTTCATTGCAACCTTAGCTTCAAATATGCCCTCTGGGAGATCACGGATCTTGGATCAGCAATTTCCTAAGGAAAAATCCTCACCTTCCTTTCCTTATAGGGCTCTTTATTTTCTTGGACATGGAACAAGTTTGATAAGTTACTATACCATGATTGTCAAGGATTACATGACAATCTCTTTATGGCGCAAAAGTAACAATTACTGAAAAAAAAAATAGCACAAGGTTTATAGATAAGCATCTAAAATTAACTAGCACTCAGTAAACACTCATGTGTGTCCTTGGGCTGTAACCTAAGTTTGGGACAAGCAATTGGAAACATTGCTGCAGTGGTCCCCCCTTATTCATGGGGGATATGTTCTAAGTCCCAAAGTAGATGCCTGAAATCACCGACAGCACTGAACCCTACGTCCACTCTGTTTTTTCCTATACATACACACCTATGATAAAGTTCAATTTATAAATCAGGCACAGGAAGAGATGAACAGCAATAATAACAAAACAGAATAGTTACAACAGTGTACTATCGTAAAAGTTATGTGAATGTGAGCTCTGTCTCTCAAAATATCTCCTTGTACTGTACTCACCCTTCTTGTGATGCTGGGAGATGATACAATGCCTATGTGATGAGATGAAGTGAAGTGAATGACCCAGGTATTGTGACAGCGTATCAGGCTACTATAAGGGCGACTTGCACACAGGCACTTTGGTACCAAGACAGTGGATCTGATAGCCCGCTACTAAGTGACTAACGGGCAGGTGGCGCATACAGAGAGGACAAAGGGGTGACTCATGTGCCGGGTGGGATGAAGCAGGGCAGTGTGAAACGTTATCATGTTTCTCAGAATGGCACGGCATTTAAAACTTATGAATTGTTTGTTTCTGGAATTTTCCATTTAATATTTTCGGACTGTGGCTGATTGCAGGTAAGTGAAACCATGGAAAGCAAAACTGTGGCTAATGGGGAACACTTTATTGTATTGCTGTGGTGATGAATGAGCTTATGCACACTGGGAGACTTCCTCAAGGATGTTAACCGGAGAATGTGGACATGGATATTTGAGTCCCTTCCCCCAGAAGTATGAGCCTTATTAGTGTCAATCCAGGGAAGTCTGGTCATTCTAACTCAGCCAGTGTTGCTTTGGCCTGGAGAGTGAGAACACTCCTGTGGGGTTTGACAGGAGAGAGGAGAAGTTTTTACCCTTCCTTGTGGTAAGTCAGTGTGTAATTGGTAGGAAGTCCTCCATCTGTCCCAGGCTTCCACCAGCAGGTGAAGGTTTCCTTTTCGGGAGAGCGGCATTTAAAAATCTCAGGTTTTCCAGGAGGTGACTGTCCTAGAAAAAGACAGAAGACACTGGAGTCAATATTAAGGTCCATTCAACCATGAGATTATTCTGCTGGTGACAGAAGCAGACTGATGGGACCATGACAGTGATGAGGTCTTGGGGGAAGTCGGCCTAGAGGTGGGGTGCTCAGAAATGCTAAAGTGTTAGCATCTAGCAACCCTCCTCTGTGGGCTGCCCTGATGTCGGCAGGATGGAGAGAGGAAGAAAGGGAGAGGGGAGAGAGAGAGAGAGAGAGAGAGAGAGAGAGCGCTTTGTGGTGGTGTGTGTGTATGCGCTGTGAGACGGAGATACCAGCAACCTAGGATCAAGTGATTAACTGTAAAATTTCAAAACAGAATGAACATCAAGAGTAAGATGGATACATATGGACAAGAGTGTGTGGCCCCTCTGTAATCCCACGAAGTCTACAAAGCAGATACCCACCCACAACATAAGGGTGACGGTGAAACGAATTCTCCCCCTTTGCTGATACAATACTCTGGCCCTTCTGCACTCTGCTCCCTAATCTACATCTTTCTGCCATTCCCACACAATTAATCTCTGATCTTTTGGTCTTTCATTGCATCACTGATGCTCCTCCTTCAGCTGCTTCCGTTCCCTCTCCCTCATCCTCTCCTTTCCTTTCTTCTTCATTTTTCCTTAATTCCATTCAACTTTGACCTATGACCCAGTTTCACAATATAACTCCCCCTTGTCCCCACCTCCATTTCTGAATCTTGGTTTTTAATCCCCTTTTCTCTTACATGTCTCCCTCTCTCCTTGGGTGTTTATGTGGTGAGGGGCAAAGGACTTCGTTCTAATTCTACGTCCCTTTTGGGGGTAGGAAGCATGGTAAGAAGTGGGGGAATGGGTAGCTGCTCTCCGGATTACGGGTTGCTATTATTATCTAAGAGCCGCATCCAGTTCCAGCTGGAAGGTAGAGGCCTAGAAAAGGTGATGTGGGAGATATGATGTCAAGGGAATGGAATGTTTTAGTTGCCTAATCCCCAAAGCTCTTGGTGAGCTGGCCCCTCTTCTCTTCCTTATCTGTCAGGTCCAAAGAAGGAACGCGCGACCCTGAGAGTCTGCGGGGTGGCTGCGGGCTCGGGAGCCACGCCCGTGCACACAGCCCCAGTCCGTCCTTTGCGCTGAGATGGGTTCCCAAGCACTTAATTCAGGGAGTGAGGAGCAGAGAGGAGAGTGGTCACGTGTTGGTCTCAGCAACTCTGGGGGTTCTCTTTCTTTTCTCTGGCGCTTGTCCTCCCGCCTGTCGCGCTGGCTCCTGGGCCAGAACTTCTAGCTAAGCAGCAGATCAGAAAGAGCAAGTCTGGAGGAGAGCATGTATAGGAAGAGGCGAAACTGGTCAGAGAGAAGAATGTAATGGACTGGTATGATCGTGCACAGGCGGGGCGGAGGACGCCAGGCTGATGATAGTGGGCGCTGGCTGGGGTTGAGCTGCAATCCAGTTCCCAGCCCCACAAAAAGCAGTCCCTGCCAGCCAGCCTGGAACTCGCTCTGCCAGTATCTGTAACACTGCTTGTCCTCTAGGGAAAATTTCCTCAGGATAATTTCACAGGTGGAAGCGAGGGATTTGTTTATGTTTTTGTTTTTGTCATGGCTGGGAGGAGCATGTGAAGTAGCAAGAAAAGTTTATTGAAAAAAAACCCAAACCCTATGGCTCCATAACGAGCATATTCAGAAGCTAGTTAAGGCAGTTGTTGATCGTTTGAGTACTTAAGGTTCCCCAGCGGATTCTACTGATCTCTGCTTTCCTTTTTCTCTCTCTCTGAAAGCTTATCTCCTTCCCATTTCACTGGTTATTAGTAGCACTTTTAGGAAACTCAGTAGAGGACAATAAACTTGTGAAATTACAATTAGTCATATGTTCTTTTCCCCCACTTTAGAGAAGACAGTTAAAATTAATGGGCTGTCTCACTATCCCTATAGAGTGCACACAAACACAGGGACAGCCTCCCAGGTGCCGTACACACAGCTACACACATACACCCACATACAGCCCACGTCAGAAACACACACCCACACAGAAATATACCCAGATGCATACTTAGAGATGTACACACTGGTACACGCTCAGGAATGTGCACATACAGGGAGGTACACACACAGATGGGTACTCACACAGTACACACAGAGAAGCATTTGCAATCCGGCACATATGGAGAAGTTGATACACGCACAGGTATATCCAAAAGTACACACACCCAGAAAAATTGGAAGGGTAGACACACAGAAATGTACGTATAAGCACACAGTCCAGCGTAGCTGTGAGCTTCACTTCTCCCGTTAGCACAGGTAATAGAGTTGGCTGTACCCGTTTCCCACCGTGTAACAGCAATCCCTTTTATCTCTTAACAGTTTTTCAAAGATTTTTCACATACGTTATTTCATTTGAGGTGGAGGAAACATCACTGTCCTCACTTCGAAAATGTGGAAATCCACAGAAATTAGGTAAGTGGCTCAAGGTTACCAGCTAGTAACTCACAGAACCTAGACTGAAACTCTGGTTTCGTCGTTTGTAGAGCTGTTTCATTGCACTCCCAGAATGAGGTGGAAGTCAGAACCCAGTGACAAGCTTTTGCATTAATTGCATTAATTAATTTGCATTAATTTTTGCATTAGTTTTAATGCCAAATATATTGCAAATAACCGAATAGCAGCCAATGACATGGGCATTTTCATTTCTCATAACTGCGTTGGAAGAAGACCGTGATATACTCTCCACCCTCTCAGTAAACACCCCAGGATTTGAATTAAAGAGAGCAGGACTGTCTCTTACTTACCATTCAGAAGATTGGTGTTGAGAAAAAGTAGCAAAATGAAAACAAATGTGGATGCCACATTTTCCTTCATGTTGACTTCCTTCTCTTTCTACAGGAGCTCAGAGGTTCCCTGGAAGAGAAGGCACCAGACAACGTTTTTGAAATGACAGTCCAGTCAGGCACATGCACCACTTTATTCTGAGTGTTTGCAACTGATTCTTGCTCCTTGCTTAATGTGAATGACAAAACAGGAGGAAAGGAATGTAGGAAAATGTAACATGTTTGGATGGCTTGGCTCAGAAGCATAGATGCACACATGCTGGGAAAAATTCCACCACCAGAGGTCATCAGATGACAACGTTCAAGGGAGCTGTGTGGCTGTCGGCTCCTTTGCACAACCCCCCCAAAAACTGTTCTCTTTCCAGTCAACAGTCACCTAACAATATATCACCCATTTTATGTGACATAGATTGTATGTCCTACCAGAGAACTATTCCGGGAGGGCTTTGATCCACCAGCCAAAAGTAAACCAGGCTGAAAACTCAGTATACTCAGTATGACTCCCACCCGGCCTCATTGATGCCACTAAGATGGGGGGGCTTCCCCTGGAGGTTCACGCTGAGAAGTTTCTAGAAATCTCCTGGGCTATAAGCATGGCCGTGAACTATATAGTGAACTCTAGTGAACCTCCATGTGGTTTATCTCTCCCCTTTGGAAAAGCCCCATAAACAAGAAATGACAAGCCCCAGTAATAATTCAAATCCCTTAGGTTCAGTGTTCAGTAAATTTTGAACCTGCAGGCGTTGAGAGTTTTGAGCAACTTATTATTAATATTGTATTTTTTTTTTTTACCCTTGGAACAACTTTCAAAGCCTCTAAATGTCCTTCTAAGAAAAAAGGATTTTTAAAGATATTTGAAAAGGGCTTACTCATTTGTCTTGTTAGACTCCAAATGACTTTCAGAAAACAATAGATTTAATGAACGAAGTATAAATTCTAGGAAACACATGGAGTACATTTTCCTTTAAATTTTACGGTTTTTCTTTTTAATCAAGGGAAGAACATCCAGGGTCAATGTTGCTCATCCTGGGACATTTGAAATAACTGAGTGTTATTTGATGAGCCCCGAAAAGGCCAGCCTTCACCCATTCCTCTTGGTCAGAGTTCCCCATCTGCCAGTTGGACAACATCTAGTGGGCTTCTTGAAGGCTTTGTTCACCTGCTCCTAGCTCTCTGAGACATACTCAGGACTAGAAGTCTTAGTGACAGCAGAGATATGAGACACATAAGTACCACCATGTTGGGCTCCTGTGAGGTAGCCGGGGTGCTATTCTTTGGGTACCTTCTAGCCCCTCTTCCAGGATTCCTTCCAAATGTCCTTCCAGTTTGTACATTCTAAACCACCTGCTCCGTGTAACCCCTCAGGGTCATCTCATTTAAATCAAGTTGTTAAAGGCTCATAATGGGTTTAAAATCACGCCTACCACCTATGGAGCACTACGGGCTGGCCACAGTGTTAAGCATCCGAATCAGTGTTACGCATCCGAATCATTTAAATTTCTTTTTTTTTTTTAAATTAAAGTTTATTGGGATGACAATTGTTAGTAAAGTTACATAGATTTCAGATGTACAATTCTGTATTACATCGTCTATATATCACATTATGTGTTCACCACCCAGAGGCAATTCTCCTTCCATCACCATATATTTGACCCCATTGACCCTCATCTTCCACCCCTCTTCCCCCTTACCCTCTGGTAACCACTAAACTATTGTCTGTCTATGAGTTTTTGTTTCTTCATTTGTTTGTCATTTAAATTTCATTTAGCCCACACAACAGCCCCACGAGTAGCACAGGTTCTCATCATCCCCTTTTAACACACAAGGAAACTGAAGCGCGGAGCAGTTTAGTAAACTGTCAGTCACGGGTCATCGGGAGAGAGAAATATGGCAAATCGGAGCACATACGAAGAATCATCCCAATTTGTGGACAGTCTGTGATCCATGGTGCAGTTATCCCTCCTTTTATGGGGGGAGACAGTGGAGACAACAGAGATCTGACCCGAGGTGAGCAGCATGCCAGTTCTTGGGCAGGCATGGAGTCAGGAAAGTCAGAGCTCAGAGAGGGCACCTCAGCTACACGCCCTACTTGTGCCTCAGCATCTCGAACACTTTGCTCCCACTAACCCACCTTCATTAGGTCTGTATAGCCCCAGAAGAGTTCTTTGCCCTGGAGATCTGGTGATCCCAGCCTGGCTTGGGGATGGAAATTCCACCCTCTGGCTGAAGAATTTCTATAATATCCTTTTATTGAGGTTTCCCTGCTCTTTTGGGCAAGGCTTCAAAATGCTTGCGATCAACATGCTATAAATCACACCTTTTGGGGAGGTCAGATGCTCTCCAGACATCTCTGCTGAATCAGGGCTCCATGTGTTTTGCAAAGGGGAGCAGGGTGGGGACAGGCAAGAGCAGATATTGTCATCATCACTTATACTTTCTGGTGCGTTGGTCCAGGCTCAAAGACACTCTCCTACATAAAGTTTTCCTATAACAATGTTTTCAGGAAGTATTTTATTGACTAAAACAAAACCATTTCCCCTAGGATTTCCTAAGATACCATGTGAGCTTTCTGATGCCAGGGAATTCGACATACTCATAGTGCTGGCATTACTGTGTTTCTGTAATGATTTCCCAGTTCATCCGCATCTTACTACCCAGCAGGACAAACACAGGTAAGTAAACCTTCAGAGAGAAAGATAATCACAGTTGCTCACTCCTAAGGGAGCTGTATTGAATGTTAACCCTGATTACACACTGTGCTTTTTCCCAGCATTAGGCACACCTCCCACTGTCCCTGACCATTGTTAATGGTTGACAACACTAAGCAGAGGATACATTGGTTTTTTGTCTCTCTGAGTCCACCCCCCTATTTCAAGCAGGATCTCGATCAAGTTTATTCACCCCACTTGGGGCTGGAACACACAAACAGGGTCCATAGCCTATTTTTAACAATGGTTTTTAGCGATGGTTATAGCACATGGCTCCAAATATTTTGAGTCCAATTAGAAAAAAGTCAGCTCCATTACCTCCCTCCGCCCAAGGACAATTAGCTTGGCTTCACTCCTCACTAGCTCTCTGGATGTGACTGTGGTTATGGAAAGGCAAGATATGGAATGAAAGAGCAGGTCTGTATCAAGTGAGCAGCCCCTACCTCGTCCATGACCTTGCATCTTTATGCTCCTCCCATTGTCTTTCCCGCCATGCCGTCCTACTCTGGTATGAGCCCACGAAACCCCTTCTTCCTCATTTTGCTCTGCATCAATGCTGAGTTTGTCCCCTCCCTCTCTTTCGAAAAGCTTTCCTTCAATACCTTCTTCCATTAAGCCAAGTCTCTTCACACAAGCCAACAGTTGAGAAAGAACTCTGGCAATTTTTTTGCTCTGGCAACTTGCTGTTCTGAGAAACAAGAAGGCGCTGTCCCTGGATGGAAAATCAGGGCCGAGTCCCATAGCCGATACTGACCACACTGTCCATGGTAGAAAGGGCACGCCATAGGAGAGAAGGCAGGGTGGCTTCCTTAGACGTAAAAATAAGCCATCTGAGATTCCACTCTCTACACATCTGCACATCTGATGCACCCAGCACTTGAGCCAATCTTAAATGCCAGTTATCTCAGCTCTGCCATTCTGGTATCAGGTGGTCTGCAAAGTAAGTACAGTCCCTACCTTGTGCTGCCACATTTGCCATTGTTCTACTTAACTATCCCAATGTTCTACTCAAACTTTTGAGTCATATCACTGACTCTAGAAACGGCACTAGTACGCTAGGCAGGGATTCTGAGAACCTACGTATGTCATATAAGCATGATTCAATCCAAGATCTGGATTTCTTTAAAGACTGTCACACATAAGACATGCACAAATCATAAATATTCTGCTCAACGAATTATCACAAGCTGGATATGTTCATGTTACAATGAGGTCAAGAAACAGAACACGAATTGCACTGGTGTCTCTTCACAATCTCTACCCACCCCTCCCCAGTAAGAACCACTCTTCTGACTTCTAACACAACAGATTGGTTTTGCCTACATTGGGACTTTATATAAATAGAATCATACAGTGTGTATTTTTTCGAGTGTGTGTCTCTGGCTTCTTTCATTCCACATTGTGGTACGATTCATCCTTGTTGTTACATGTAGTTTTACAAAATTCATTTTTACTTCCTTTCATTCGTCTTCATTCATATTACTTTGCATGAAAGACCATCATTTATTTATTTATTTATTCATTCTACTCTTGATGGACATTTGCCAGTTTTTGGCAAACTTTGGATTTTGCTAAGACTGATGAAGGCTCAGATGGCAGGGAAGCCTGCGTCCCCATAGACACTGTGTGCTCTTCTCCAATTTCAGTTCCCTACCATAAATGGTCAGGACACTGCCTGCCATGTCTCCTGATTATTAATCCAAATCAAATTTCAAATGCTTCTCTTGTCCTAAAAATGCAAAAAGTCTCCTTTCTTGTAACAAAATTTAAATACATCCACCTATTGTTTCAAATGTTAGGAACTGTGTGAGGTGCTTCCTTGGGGGTTTGCTGGGTTGGGGTCCTTTGCCCACTAGGTCTCCTTACCTGCTGCTCCACTTGGGTTAGATGGCTTGTAGCTAGAATAACAGGGAGAAAAACCCCAGATGGACCCTGTGGTTTCCAGGAGTCTGGCTTGCCTTTCCAATATGGAATGCCAACATTTAGTTTGGAAAACAGAGGACATAATCTGCTCAGGGTGGGAGAACAGCAGGAGGGATTAGCAATTTTATACCAGGCTCAAGGGGAAGGCCTTTATACAAACTCTGCACAAAGTCAGTCATCAATGACTGCTTGTAGAATGAATAAGTGAATCCATGAAGCCCTAAAGATGAAAAAACAGAACAAGACTCTAAGATATGGGGTGAAACTCTGCATATAGGAGAACACATCCTATGCTAGCATTATCAACCCTAGACTTGGAGCCAGCTTAGTATTGTCTTTTGCAGGAGAATTGAAGAGGTTTTAGGAGAGTATGACAGCCGATCTTTGATGCAGACATTGAAAATTGGGGATGTAGTGCTAAGAAAATCCTGACCCGAGGGTGGGGAGATAAAAGTTCTAGCTCTTCATGTGATGTGTGCAAATGTGTGCCCCCAGTAATGAGATGTTTCTCTGTTCGTAGCCAGAGCACATACTTACACATTTGTCTGTGAGCTTTAATAGCACGACCCTTGCTCATGTGATCATCATTATTATTATCTTTTAATCACTGAGATTTTCAAGTTTATGTTTTATTGCTTCTCAATAATAAAGTTTCCATCTTATTCCCTGTATTGATAGAGCCTTTGGTGGGAAACATCTGGCACTTTCCACAGGGCAATCACTTCTCTATAAAATGACCATCATTTTAGAGCCCCACACTGCAGTCAGAACATCGTGGCTTTATGAAAGCTATTAGAAATAGCATAGAGGCTGATATCAAACGCCTGCCTCAGATGCCAGGTACCCCTTCTACCTCCTCTGCCGTGAACCCCAGAGATTCCACTGAGGGAAGAACTTTTGGAAGACGCTGCTCTGTGAGGAAGCACCCTAGAGAAGGGATGGTCCCGTGCGAGATGATGGCTGCGTGCTGTGAAAGGCAGATGACTAGCAGAGGCAGCATTCGTCCAGATTGGAGCTGACTCGTAAGGGGACCTCAATAGAATGATCTCCTGGCTGCCAGTCTCGTTGGTAAATTGTCACTGTGATTCTTGTGCCTTTACACTGCCGTCACTTTAATAAAATAGGACACTGAGTGCTTCCCCATGACTAAAGGTATCACTTCCAAATCTCATCACACCCTCTCCACTTACTTGCATAGCATCCCAGCAGCATCTCTGATCTGACGGAGGCTGGTTTTCACTCAGCCTGCTTGGCTTGGAGGCAAGAGTAGGACCCGGGGGAGTTTCAGTTCTCCCTGCCAGGGCACACTTCAGACAGTGGTGGAAAACACACAGTGGTTTAATTTTCAGTGAAACTAGTCCCTCATGAGATCATCAATCAGTAACAATTAAAAAACATCCATAAATTGTAGTTTACAAAGCTGTGGCACAGACATCCACTTAGGTTTTCAATTAGGACCACTTAGAACAAATTAGCTTCACGGTGAACCACATAGGGAACTTCTTACAAATACTGACTCCTGTGCCTGTCCCTAGAGATTCTGATGAATTGGTTCAAAGTTGGGGCCACTGACAATTGTCATTGAAAAAGAAAGCCTTTGAGATGATTCCAGTGGAAAGACAGGGAACCACTGGCTGGCATGATGTCACCTGTCAGATAATGCCTCTGCTGGGAGGCTCCATCTGACAGAAGAGGGAACTGAGGCTCAGAGAAGCAACTGACTCTATCTACCATCACACAGTGCAGGCACACCCGGGAATGCTGTCTTTAGACTCTGAGTCTTGCCTCAAATTAGCAACATCAAAGGTAAAATGACAAAACTTTTATTCAGATGGTGATCCACAGTTTATAAAGCACTTTCACATCATTACCACATTTTATTCCTACAGTAATCCTGTGCAGCAGGCAGGAAAGCTATTCTTATTGCTATTACTACTTCTACTACCTCATTGCTTGCATTTCAAAGACGAGGAAACTGAAGAGCAAAGGGTTTCACACTTTCTCATGTACTTGCTCACTGCTCAGTAATTCTACTAGCTCTGTCTGCTTTCCTACCTGGCTCACTTCCTTGTCAACCAAACTATGCTCAGCCTCATCCTCTGTGGGCACGCAGACATGCCATGCCAGTAACACCAGCATGGATCAACCCCCTTCCTCTCACCCCACACCCCAGAACAATGGGAACAACTGCAGTCACAGGACCCCTGCATGTTCCCAACCAGAAAAGCAATCCATCGGCCATTTAAAAGGAAGATTGTGGTTGTGCTCCTCCTGTTCTACAGGAGATCTTCGATGGAAGTGGCATTGGCTGCAGCCAAGGAAGGGAGGAAAACTAAGAGCAGAGTTCAACCAGAAGATTGGCCTGAGTTACATCAGGGGAGACGGGGGCCTCCGCCAAGTACACAGAAGAAGGAATCTTTTATTTATTTATCTGTAGGTCTCACTGGGATAGCTAAATCTGCTTGAGCATTCATTTGTGCATTCATCATATATTTATGACTCTCACCTCTCTCAGTGCATCGCTCAAATGCCACCTCCCCAGCATGCCTTCATTGACCATCGTCATCAAATTCAATCCACGTCCAGCCGTGCTCCACCTTTCACATTCCCCGTGTCCCCCTGACTGTTCTCCACAGCACTTCCTGTCATCTGACCTATGATACTTTTTCCTAATTTCTCTGTTGATGGTATGTCTCTTTCACTGGACTGTAAACTCCATGAGAAAAGAGATTATGCAGGACCGTGCCTGAAACAGTGGCCTATAACCTAATGATCTTACAACGTTCAGTTTTGTGTACGGTCTGGAAAACCTACTTGTCATGTCTTACTGAAATCATATCTGCCCCTTCCAGAGGATATTGCTCTTTTTGCTCCAACCAAAAACAGCATATCAGCAACCAGCAGCTCAGTAGTGCTAGAATGCTCCTATTTCTCTTCCCTTTATAGTGTTTAAGCATAGGGATTTTGGTGCTAGATTATCTGAGTTGGAATCTTGTTTCTGCCACTTACTAGATGTGTAACAGGCAAATAACTTCTTTGTACCTCAGTTTTCTCATCTGTAAAATGGGAATAATGCTAGGACCAACTTCACAGGGCTATGCTGAGAGTTAAATAAGTTAGTATTTGTAATGAGCTTAAAACAGTGCCCATCTTATAATGAGGACTATACAAATGTTTGCTAAAATCCCTCCATTCCCCCATTGTGGACTGCTTCTCCCCACTAACTCTCTCCAACCCAAGAACTTCAATGGAGGTGGTCGGGGTGGGAGCTGACTGCATTATTGTCCCCAACTATTTGCTCCCTCCCACTCATAGGATTACATATCCTTCTCAATTTGGCTTTAGAGACAGAAATTAATTTTGATATTACCACAAGAACAGTATTATTTGAAAGAGAAGTTTACTAATACCCACAGTTCTGTGAATTGCCAATTTATTAACAAGTCAAAATGCAAATTGTTTGGGATGCTTTTCATGGGTGTGCCTAAGCAGAGGGGCTACCGATACCTGGATTTCTGGAATGCATTTCTGAATGTCCTTGATGGTGTAAAAGATCCCATTATAATCCCCACCTTTTCTTCAAAGCTCTGTGAATGTGCCAAGTACACAGAGCCACATGGGCCCAGGGGGCCAGTATGGGAAGAGCAACAGACAGTGACTTTAATTTAACCTCCTGTGCAGTTCAGGAGATTTCCTGCTTAATAGAAGTCTTCTGAGCACACAGTAGTACTTACTTGCTTGCAGAATTCCAGGTGTGATAGCCTCCAATAGGCACCCTAGTTCTCACTCTCTGCCCACCTGGAGGCTACATGCAGCCTTAAGTTACTTCATGTATTAGCAAGAGCAAGGATCTTATGGGTAGACAGGTAGCATATTTCACAGCAGACAATTGCTAGGCTTCTCTGTCATCCCTTCCCAAATGCCTCTCCCTGTCAGTTGCCATATCTTGCTCCTCTACCTTCCTTCCACACCTCCCGAAAGTCCCCTCTATAATTCCAAGGAAATCTACTCTTAGATTTGGCTTCCATATCTCGTTCACTAAAAAGGCCAGGCTAATTTTTAAAGAAATTATAACCATCTAGCGTTCCCCAAACTATACCCTACCATATTCATGGCTCCCTTTCCGCGCAGGAATAATACCTACAGCTGCTAGAAATATGTGATTTCTCAATATTGTTTCAGAAGTGATAGTATTGATACATGGCCACCCAACTGAAAGCCCCGTTGCCTCTTCATCCTCAGTTTCAGCTTTCCTTCCTCCAGGCAGGGACTTCCTTGGGTCCCCAAGAGTGGAGGATGCCCTGCCTACAGCGGATCCAGGACCTGACCCTGATGTAGAACTGATAACGAGTCCTGATCCATTTTTCTTTCTTTCCCCACCCTCCCGGGCTAGAAGCTTATTGATGTCAAGAACCATGTTGATTATTTTTTTCTTCTATATTCCTCATACTTAACACAAAGCTTAATGCATAGAAGGGACTCAATAAATGATTTTGAATAAATGAAATTTATTGGGTGTCAGTTGCATTTAGAGGGAAGCTGGTAAAAATTTTATTCTCTAAAAAGCTGTTAATTATTGGAATATGTAGTTGAAAGAAGTAATGCCTTGTCTATCTTGGGTGGTTTAAATATTGATAATAATGGCACTGTATATTTTAATAGGATTTTTAATTTTCAGAGTATTTTCATAGAAAACATATTTTACTATATTCTTTTCCCAACCCTTTTCCCAACTCTATGATTTCATTGAGTTTGCAAACACTTCTGGCTGTTCATTGGTTGAGGTAGGACTGGTACCTTGCCTTTTGAGTATAAATTGTTACAACCTTTCTACAGCTAACACTTATTAAAAGCCTGAAGAATATAGATGCACTTTGAATTGGACAATACACTTCTAGAAATTTATTCCAAATGAACAGACCTGTGCAAAAAACAATTCTGTGCAGAAAGAATCCCTCAGTGTTATTCATAAAAAGAGGATGTTGAAAACAAAATTTAAAAAATCAAATCATAAAGGATTATTGCACTAGATCATGTATGGACGTACAATGAAATCTTACTTAACTTTTAAAATAATGTAACACAAAATTTTAATGCTATTGAAACATGTGAAAAGGAAAAAGAAAACTGGATACAGAAAATAGATGTGTTTGACCTCAATTCTAATACATGTATCTCAATATGTGCACAGAAGAAAGGCTGCAAAATATATATACACCAATGTATTAGCAGTGGTTACCTCTGGGAGGATGATTCTAAAATTAAAAAATATATATTACCTTTGTAATGAAATAAAATAAAATATTACTGAAATACCTAAATAAGTTTATTACTTTTGTAATTGGTGGGGTGGGGGGAGGGAGGGAATCCTTATAAAAATTTTACTACCACGAAAACAATCAGTGAATGAAAGCCTAGCATTTCACGGTGTAAATACATGGAAAAGTTCCCCACCAGTGTGGAATGCAAAAATTGCTTGTTTGTGTTTTAGCAAAATTTTCAGCAGCTGCTGACAGCCAACCACCCTGTGTTAATTAGTGTGTGTGGCTGAGCAAACACTCTGCCTCTCAACAGTGCGTTATATCCCACAGACTGCTCACTTGTTTTTAAGAATTCCCTCTACTTCTCCGAATTCCTTTCTGTGTCAGTCTTAGCATTATTTAAAATACCCAGGGGCGACTAGCCATTATTTGCTGTTAAGTCTCTGGCAAGTGGGTGACAGCCAATTTCATGGAAAAACTCCTTTTTCAGAGCTTCAGAGAAGGATGGGGTCATCTTATTAAACAGTTTAAGAAATTCATAGACTTCTCTCTGAGAAGCTGTTTTGCTCTGGCCCCTCAGCTCTGTTCATCCTTGGTATGTAAACAAGAGGACCTGAAAGTTCAAAGGGTGGTAAAGAGGGGAAGCTCATGGGTTCAAGGTTAAAGCCCCTCAATGCCGGTTCCCAGGAGTCTGAGCATCTCTGCCACATCTTGAAACCACTACCAGTCCCAAAGTCCCTCTCTCTCCACTCAGTTTGCTTCATCTTGTACCAACACATCCTGTCTCTAGTAGATTTAATCATCACCCTTTCTCACTCATGTACAATATGTTCTTTCAAATTTGGTTCTTCATTCAAAACTTCTGGGCTATGTATCCAGAAAGATAATTACTTGTCTCTCTTACTGGCTTACAGCCACTGTTTTTTTTTTTTTACTCAGCTTCCCTCAGAAGCCCTCTCTTAGCAGAAAAACCACTTGTCCAATAAAAAATGTAATGGCTGGGATCCTTAGTTAGGCAGGGTCTGGTAGAGCAATAAATACTCCCAGTGCAGAGTCCTGCATGACAATGGGGAGAAGAACGGGAAACCAAGATTCACCCCTTTTTAATGCATTTTCAGAAAAATTCAGGGTTGACCTAGTTTAGTGGCTGGAACATCCATCCATCCATCCATCCATCCATCCATCCATCCATCCATCCATCCACCTATCTGTTTTTCAACAAATGTCCACTGAGTATCTATGATGCATGGACAGAGCCCCAAGAACATAATATTGTGCTAAAACAACCTTCTGAGTACTTAGTCTGGTGTTGAAGAGAGAAGCTAGTAAAAAGCTTAAATGTAAATGATACTAGTATTACAAAGGGAGTCTGCAGGTGTCATGAGAGCCAATAGCAGGCAGATCTGACCTGGTCAGCGAGGTAGGAGGCCTCCCTGGGAATGAGGAGTGGAAAGCACCCCTCTGTGTATTCACAGCCCTGTGTATAACTGGGCATGGCAGGTGATGCTGGTGGCTTCTCCAACAACCGCTTTCCTTTTTGTTTTTGCTCATAGAGCTCAGTTTTGTCAGCTATCAGCTGTCTAGTCCCAGGGGATGAGGAGGTATCAGTCTAAGGTAACCATGGTAACCTCATTTCCTGTTTGTCTGTGATTGGTTTAGGAGTGGTTATACAACCCCCCACCCCTGCCCCCACTCTTCAGTTCTGTCCACTGAGCTATAGCAGAAGTTTTCCGGGGTCAGCTGGGAAACATTTTTCTCCTTGGTGAAAAAAAAAGAGTAGGGAGGAGAAGTCTCCTGCAAGTGGAAAGAATCTGGGTCGTGGCGGTATTGTGATATTGTGAATGGCTAAATCAAACCTGCAACTAGTTTTCTCAGGACTTGGGTGTGTGTTCTATGCCCACTGGTGAATCCACTTTTAGCCAGGCCTCTGACCTTGGGGGGATTTCATCAAAGTGTAGTATGGCCAGCTCAGTGGTGGAATTGATGAAATGGGTATGTTACCGATTCTAGTGGCTGAGAGGTAGAGAATGGCGGACATTGGCCGAGAAGTACCAGCCAGCATGTTACTGTAAAGCAAAGGAACGAAGTAGTGCGTTGCTAGGGTTATTGCTTTATTGGGCACATTTAAAGTAACCATTTTGTTTTTGTCACTCTTCTCACTATTACTTTATCTATTTGATTATCCTTCTGATTTTTCTTTCCCTTCTCTGGACAATGGCTGATTTAGTACTAGACAGAGCTCACTAGTGAAATTCCAGTATTCTTCATATCTGTATATTTATGTGCATGCTATGTAAAGGAAATATGGAATCTGATGTGCTGCTTAGCCATGTATGTAAGTGGCTCCCACATGGTGAGAAATTCTTTCAAATTTGAGAATAAGTCATAAATATTTGGCTACAAACTGTTGGAAGTCCTACAAATGGACTAATTTGATCCAATTTTCTGGATACATGATCCTTTTCTAGCAAACAAAAGCCATTGACATGTTCCGGGGGTCTCCTACAGTAGATTCAGAGTTTTGGGAGCCACGAAAGCAGTGTCTTCTGGTGTCTTGCGCACAAGAAAACAGATTCAGTAGCTCTGGTGCCTAGGCTGCTGTGAGTGCCATTTCCTCTGCCGTTTTTAGATTCTAGTTTTTGTGGGAAAAGTCATCTCGTTCTAGCCATGGGTCCACTTTGTCCTTTTGCTCAGCAGCTCTCAGGAGTCACTTGGTAATTAAAAGTCCATGAGATGGTTAGGGGCTCATGGCTCGGAGTTGGATGTAAACTGAGGTTGCAGCATGATCCGAAGGAAGGTCCCACCTTTGGAGCTGATACACTGAGGGAGCTGAACAGGGACAAAGTAACACCCATCCCCTGAGAGAGGTGGTTCTGCCATTTATCTGTCAAATTGACTTTGGCCCATCTCTTCCTCTTTCTGAACTTAAATTTTTTTCTGATAGAAAGCCTCAGAGGGTCTCTGTTTCCTCAGCCAGTTATTGTGAGGATGAGATGAATTAATACTGTGACAATGCTCCACATTACGGCAAGTACTACGCAAGTGTGAACCAGAGTTATTAGTAAGGGGTGACCATTGCTCCGCAGATCCTCTATGTCCCTCAGGCGCTCTGATTCCAAATGGAGAAGGTGTTCTTTTCCCCCTGAATGTCTTTTGAATGTCTTGGGAGTTCCCAGACTCCCAAGGGTGGGCTTTTGGATACTGACAGGCTGCCATGTGCCATCAGGATGATGATTTCCTTTTGGCTGGGAGCCCAGTGACTCCTGTGTGTGAATGAGTCTTTGAGCCCCTCTCAGCACAGGATTCAGAGGAGGGTTTCTGGCTTCCTAAGCCGCTCACAGGTCCTAGGGGCCACACAGTGGAGGAAATAGGACCCAAAGCCAACCGTGGTCACTGCTTTATTTGCAAGTGTGAAACTAAAGAGCTTTGGGGTGGGTGAATGCATGTTTGCTCAGCGCTGAGCCCTTGGCAAAGCACACAAAGTTTGCCTTTGGCCTTGTTTCACTTTCTCTTTGGAATTCTCTTCTCTCTTTCCCTACAGAGCTGGTGATTTTGGGCTCCCCGCACTTTCCAGAACTCTCCATTGCCAGTACCAGCTTCAGTCTAGAGGAGAGCTGCACAATAGAACTTTCTATGATGATAGAAATGTTCTGTATCCACACTGCCCAATATGGTAGCCACAGCCACAAGTGGCTATTGACCACTTGAAATGTGGCCAGTATGACTGAAAGACTGAATTTTTACCATTGTTTAATTTCAGTTAATTTATATAAAATTGCCTCATGTGGCTAGTGGCTAGTGTATTGGGCTGGGCAGATCTGTGCAGCTCAATACCACAATCATTTCAGTCTCTCCACTGAAATCAGAATTAACCTGTCCTGTGTCCCAATTCCAAGGCCCTCTTCTTAGAGATGTACCAACAAGATAATCTGATAAGCAAATTCCTATCCATAAATTAACATCTTATCTCTCTTAGGTAAGTTCCTAAGTTTTGAGCAATGCCATACTTTAGTCACAGCAGAGGCTCAAATGATAGGAATTTGAAGGACTCTGGCAGGCAAGTATGGCGGATGAAAAGATTATGAGCACAGAGTTTTAGACTCAGTTCAAAGCACACTCTATGGATGGCACATCTTCCCCAGTGTCTGAGGCTGCTTCTAAGTTCTTCCCAGGCTTCTGCAGTCTGGGGAGAGTTAAGGTCAGAGATGTGCAGATAGGAGCCTAGGAAGTGGGGGTGGGAGGGGGCTAGAAATGGGAGAGCTGGAATGGGAAGAACCCAAAGGATGCCCAGCTCTTGTAAAAGAACATGGTGTGCCAGTCAGAGTGTTATTCTGTTTCACCCTGGGGAGAGGTGCCAGGGAGAGGTTGTTAGGGAGTAATTGTTACCATTGGGACAGGATTAAAGGATTAACAGTTGAGTCAAAGAGCCCAGAAACCAGACAGAAGGCCACAGAATGGACTGTGGCACTTTTCGGCAGAGTCTCGGACAGGAATTGTATTTCTACTCTTCATTCTAATTCCCCTTAATTTTAGGGAGGTTTTTTTCTTCTGAATTCTTTTATGAACATTGCTTTCTAGATATTCTTTTCACCCTGAAACTGAGCTGCGTTCCTGTTTCCTTGGACGACTATGTAACTGCTCTCAAGTTCTTGCCTGTGTTTTCACAGATACCCACTGGCATCAGAAGCAGCCTTACAAACCAAAGAGTAGGTTGCATAAAGGGTAGGAGGTAATGGGGGGTGGAGCTCTTGAAAAGGGATCAACTGGAGGCATAAGAGACACACATGGAGATGAGCAGGAAGAGCATATACCAACCCTAGAGATTTTACCCTTAGAGCCTTCGCTTGCTTATTAAATCTGCTAAATAAGCAGATCTGCTATCACCACCTACCTGCTCTTCATTCTTTGAGAAATGAAAAAATGGATTTCTAGTTAAGCCACTGCCTAGAATGCATGCTGCCTGTGGTTTTAAAAACATCAAATTTTATGAAGCAAATTGGAGACTAAGTCTCAAATCTTTTGTTCCATAATGTAGTTTATAAATAAGAATAAGGACAAATGAAAAATCACAGCCAGATCCCGCTGGTGCTTTGCAGCACACTTCAGATTACATAGTTCTTTTCTGGACCTCTTTGAACGCGTGTGAAGGGAAGGTCTGCTCAAGGATTTAGCATTACCCTGCTCTCTCTCGTTTGCCTTTCCTTCAAGGAAATCTCATGAGACATTTGGCATCAAGGGACAGACACCCAGAAAGAAGAAAGAAACTCAGAGAAGCCAGTCATTTGGCTGGGTTGATTCACCGGTTGCAATGTCTCCAAATACTTCTGGGTAGGGCTATTATGCCACAAGGTCCTGTCGTGCCAAATTATTTTGACAACTATGGCATCCTTTCTGCAAGTACTTGTAATGTGTGCTCTGAACACTCTCAATTTCCGTCCATTTGCATAAAAATGAAAGTTCTTGTTGAACTATGTTTCTCCGTGAAAGTGAAAGTGATTTTGCCCCCCCCCATCCCGACCCCCAGGGAATTTGGTAATGTCTGGAAACATTATTTTATTGTCAGTACTAGGGGGGAAATTTTGTCCTCCCTGGAACCTTAGGCAATGTCTGAAGACACTGTTGGTTGTTACAAGTGGAATGGGGTGGTGTCCTACTGGCATTTAGTGGGTAGAGACCAGAGATGCTACTAAGCATCCTTCAATGCACAGAACAGCTCCCATGACAAAGAATTATGTGGCCTTGAATGTCAACAGTGTTAAAGTTGAGAAACTCTGGCACAAAGAGAAAGCTCAGGCTTGGTTCTTGACACTGAAATGTCAGCTAGCCCTCAAGGGACTATCGCTTTTTCAATATTGGAAGAATAGTAAATACTATGAGGTGGCCTCAGGAACTACTAGCTTAATTTTGGCTAGAATTCTCTCCTACTGATGACCTAGTCAGTTTCATATCTTCATGAATCCTCAACTTCCTCTGAAGGAAAGGACTTGCATTCTCAGGGTTACACATGTCAGGCTGGTCTCAGCTGGTCTAAATCCCATTTTACGGTGGTAGATATAGAGGCAAGCTCTGACACTTGATTTCTCTATCTGTAAAACGGAGTCATAATACCTCATGACCTATCTGTGCACTGGGGCTGGCATTCCAGGAAGGTAGAATAGGGGCTTGGTGTTTGAGCTGGCATGAAGGTGGAATGTGTGAGGTAAGTGGTAATAGGATATTGTAGGTGGGGAGAGGAAACCAACAGTTTGCAAGAATCAAGCTCAGTGGTCTTAGGTCTATAAAGTGATTTTCCTTGCCAATAGTAGGTAGGGAAGAGCCTGAGCCCATCGTCTATGAGTCTTTCCATAAAGTCTGTCAATGGGTTGAGAGGGAGGAGACACATAACAGCAACAATATTAGGAGGCCTAAGGGGGCCCAGAAAGCTATGGCAAGAATTTATGTAGAGCTGCTTGGGAAACTATAAGCAAATAGTATTTCTTTTTCGGATTTTAAAATTAACATAATCATTGTTGAAAAATCTCTCAAGTACAGAAAAATATAAGCAGAAAATAAAAATATCCCATACTTGCACCACTAGGTGCTATCAGCTATTAATAGCTTGGTATTTTCTTTGAGAAAAACAGAGACAGGTTTTCGGAGCAGGACAGACTGGGAGATTGAAAGGTCTTGGAGAAGAGCAGAATGCGACAATGTGGGTATTGACTGGTTTGGAATTCTTCTCTCTGTGAGTCAAGATAGTTGAGTCCCCACCTTTGCCTGGATGAAAGGCACAGTAGGACAGATGGGTGGTCTTACAGAGAAGCCCATGGTCAAGTTCCCCGTACCTTCAGGGTTCATTTGGAAAGCATCCTTAGCGTTCTCCTCCATGAACAGAAGAGTTCTTTAGCTGAAAGAGGAAATGACTCATTTCAGTTCAATGATGACAAAACAGGAGACGCCATTTCTGACTCACTTTGTAGCACTAGTGTGACTGAAATCACTGCATTTCAGTGACAGGCATAAGACAGCTCTAGTTTATTGAAATGAGTTTCCTGGCAACTTCATTATGAAGACATTTTGAAGTTATTGAAAAGTTGTAAAAAGAATAAATACAGGAAATCCCATGTACCCTTCACCCAAATACCCTAATTGTTAGTATTTTACCACATTTGATTTATCATTCTATTTCTTTGCTGTATACACAAATTATTAATTTTTCCTGAATCCTTTGGGAATGATTCAGGAAAAGTCATGAGGCCTCTTAAATATTTCAGCATGTTTTCTTAAGAACAAGAGAATTCTCTTGCATAAATACAGTGTAATGATTAAAAGCAGATAACTAACATTGATATAGTACTTTATCTGATATGCCAATTTTACTCCAATGTTGCCAGTCATTCAAATTGGGATTAGATTTTATGAAACTTTGTCCTGGAGAACTTGAATGAAATTTCTTGACAAATCCTGACATAGCCATGGCTGAATTGGGAATTTGGCCACTCCAACTCAAAGCACAAGTTTGATTCTATCTCATGGGTTCATATGAGCCCTGGCAGAAGACTGCTTTTCAAAATGTGAATAACTTTGGGTGAGGACAGCGCTATTCGCTGGGTGGTTGGTTTGGGGCTTATATCGGTTTGGCTGAGCCCATCAGGAATCTTGGTTCCCACCTTGCCCTTTCCAATGTACCTGGCTCTAGGTTTTGTATAAGGGCTTTTAAACTCTGGGGACTGACTGACCTGGGTCTGTGAGGCATGAGGTGACAATTGCTAATAGTTTAGATCTGCGTTAGAATACAGATGACTTCAGGACTTGAATACAACATGGGCTCGTATGTCTGCAGTTACTTTTAAAACTTTGTTTTGATACATGGACAGCAATTCCTAATTTAGTGCTCAAGTTTGTTTTGCACATTTCATGCAAAAATACATAATCTAAATATAGTAGCAGAACAAACGATGCTTTCAGATAATGTCTATGTCTTAAAAAATCCAGAATCCAGATTTTCCCTTGAGGAATAGAGAGGCTAATTTTCTCTATACTCAGCTGAGTCAACTGAGGGAGGAGGAAGTGGCAGGCAGGAAGCTGAGGGGAGCTACCAGGGCCTCCATGCCATTGAGAATGTCTCACATACATACTTCACTTTCTCAACGGTTCCTCCACTGGCATAATGAATGGAGAGCCCAGACGTCTTTGCAACGAAAGCCTATGAGACTGAGGAGGGCCACTGGAGGATAAAACAGCTAGCCCCAAGGGAGCGAGGTGTCTGGGGAATCCAGAGCTTGTGACACAAATGTCTGGGGCAGCTTTCTCAGAAACCACCAATTTTTCTCCCTAGAATGCAGTGATGCTGAATTTTTCATTTTAAAAACTCTGAACATTATAGAATGTATTTTAGATTCTGAGAATCATTTCAGGACTTAAAGCCCTCTCTTTGATAATGTCTAGCTCTGTTCAGAACAACTCCTGCTCTGCTCTGTATCTCCTTAATAAAATTCAGATTCATTTTATACTCTTGGGGGGATACCTGAGGAGTCAGCACAGGCTGGGGAAGGGTGCAGAGGGAGGGGGGCACAGGATGAGGGCTGCATTGGGGGTGGAAAGTCTGGAATGCAGAGTGGCAGCAGGGAGAACTCTGAGTCAGGAGGACATACTCACAAAGGAGATCATGGTCCTTTCACTCATTTCTGTAGTTCGACAAACATTTATTGAGCGACAGGCCTTGGGCTCACTTCATTCATCCATCTGTTTATTCATTTGGCATTTAAAAAATGCTTGGCACACCATTTAGCCCTTGTCATTCTCTGCCCCAAATCCTGCACCTATTCTGGTCCCGCCCTGAGCCCTGTGGGGCTGACTTCTGTGGCTCTCTTGCCCTCCAGCTTTGCGTTGGGTTCCACCCATGGTAGGCAGAGGGTGGGAGGTAACACATCAGGGTAAGTGGTATCCTCCCTCCCTGCCTTCCTCGTGGCTTGGTTCTGGCAGCAGTTGTGTCTCCACTACTGCAGCTCCAGTTGGATATCTTCCATGGCTCCAGATATCACAGTGTCCCAGCATAATTGTTCTCTCTCCAATTGTCCTTTATGCAGAGAGGGTAGTGACAAATTCCCTTGTTAGTTCTCTCAACCCTGCTCACAGGTGTGTGTAAATGGTGTCTTTATTATATTCTCTTAAAAATCTTAGCTGAGTATGTGATCTTCTTCCTGTCTCACCCTGACTGACACAGCCCTTGAATATACTAGGTTGGTGCAAAAGTAATTGTGGTTTTGGCCTTTATTTTTAACCTTTTAAACTGCAATTATTTTTGCACTAACCTAATATTGCTGAGTGTTTTTTTTTTTTTGGTTGTTATGGACAGGCTGGAAAGATATAAACTTTTGTACATAGTTTCCAACACCAGGCTCACCAATGCAGGGTGAGGAGGCACAGTTTAACAGAATTTCCTGGGGACAGAAAGTACTTAGAGATTTGGTCCTTTATACACTCAAGTACTTTGAAGCAGTCAAACACCAACCTGATGATCTCTGGTCATGTAACTGCAGACCCAACTCAAACTGTCCCTATCTTGTTTCTTACAAGATACCATGTTGTTTTTCAGAAACAACAGAACAAAATCACAGGTCATGCAGCCAAAGCATGTGCAGAGGAGAAAATATTGTAAATTACACCCAGAACCAAACTTTCTCTCTGCCACGGAGCCAAAGGACTGGGACATGACCAGACCCTGAAGGCTGGAACACTTTCAGAAGTGAAGGGCCCGTTGTCCAGCAAGATCTGGTGCTGAAGCCTCTTACCATATCTCACCATAAATGGTCAAATCCTAAAAACACTCCAATTGCAATTTGCCCTGCCAGACTTCCGCATACCAGCCTGTTCCCCCTAACCCCGTAAAACTCGTCCCAATCTCTTGATCAGAGAGGCAGATTTGAGCCTTGCCTCCTGTCTCCTTGCTGGAGACAAGGAGATGAAGCTTTTGTTTTCTCCAAAGCCAGTGCCACAGTGTTGGCTTCTATGCACATCGGGCAGTCTGGTGTCCAGAGCAAGAGGTAATAGCTACTCCAATCTGCCCCCATTAGCTGCTGCTCAGAGTTGTAGGCCCAGTGCTGGCCTTCCCACTTTAAGAGAAGACACGCTAGTTGGCTTTACGTGTTCCAAGGTCTGTCATAGAGAGCACAGGTCAAAACACTTTTCTTTAAGGGTCAAATAGCAAATATTTTTGACTTTGTGAGCCAAAGAGAACTTTGCAACGTTCTCTGTTGCAACTGCTCTGCTATTGTAGAAAAGCAGCCACAAATAACATATAAATGAATAGGCTTGGAAGTGTTCCAATCAAGTTTATTTACAAAAATAAATGGTGGGCTGGATTTGGCCTGCTGGCTTTACTCTGCTAACTGTTGTTACATAGGGCAAAAATGGATTTATTCTGGGTGTGTTCAGAAGGCAGAAGTTGGATCAATGTGTAGAAATCAGAGAGGTATATTCGTGCTAATTTTAAGGAAGCTCTTTCTACTGGTGATAACTATTCCTAAATAGAGTGAGCTGTTTCATGAGACAGTGGGTTTCTTGTCGTCGTAGGAGTTCAAAGAAAGACTGAGTGTTGTAGAATAACTTTCTGCAAAGCACAGAGAGGAAATCAGATAATGTGGGAGGTAACAATGCCTCATATTTATGCGTACTCAGCAAGTACTACAAGCATCGTAAGTCTAGCGTTTATGTTCCTAGAGGGAAGGGAATGTGTCATATCAATCTTTGCAGCCTGCCCACTCCTTAAAAGCCTAGTATAGTGTTTTAAACATGGTGTGACCAATACATATGTTGTCAATTGGCTCTTTAAGTAAAATCTTGCTGACAGATTAATTAAATTAATTTGTCTTTAGTACAGTCATCACTACTAGTCATATTAAATTAGTTCCATTATTTCTAATAAGCTTCAACATTTGAGGATATTCACTGTAAAGAATAGACATAATAGTGAACAGTTATCAAGTTCTGAAAATATGCCAGCTGTGTGTGCTAAGTACTCTACGTGCATGATCTTATTTAATTCTCCCCCCAGACCTATGAGGTAAGTACTATTACTATCCCCATTTTATTGATGAAGAAGCTGAAATTCAGAACAGTTTCATAGCTGGGAAGTGGCATAACCAAAACTCGAACTGGGATATCTATGCCAAAGGTTGTGGTCCAGCCACAACTCTATTATGCTTTTCATTCATTCATTCATTCATTCATTCATTCATTCAATAGTGAATTGTTTATTCACTATTCAACGAACACTGATTGGTTGCCTGCTATTTGACAAGTACTATTTTAGGTACTGAAGATACAGCTGTGAATACAAACAGTTCAAGTTTATGCTCTGGAGGAACTTACACTGTAGGTGGAATAGAGTGGGGGTAGGTATACGATTGACAATGAGAAGATATCAAATGGTAATTCATCAGAAGACACAGATTAAAAAGATAATAACTATTTCTTGTCCACACTGGAACTTCAAGTATAATTCTAATTAGTGAATTCACCAAAGCTCTTCCTTGTTTAATTGGAACATTGGCCCAAGTTTAGTCTTCAGTCTTGACAAATTGTCAGATACTCAGGGGTTCAGGAGAAGCTTCAAGAATTCTGGCACCTAACACAGATCATATCTAGAAATTTGAAGATATGTGCATGAAGCCCTCAAAGTGAAAATAGCCCGATAAAGCACTCAGGAATCACTCTTCATGGGCAAGTCTAATCTGAGTGCCATCAAACTGGAAGGCCAGAATCAACAGATGAAACGGGGTAGAAAGAGTCAGTTCAGTTAACACAAAAATAAAAAAGAAAACAACTCTTTTTCTCTTTCTTGGAACATAGAAATAGAAAGAGCCTAAGTCTATCTCCCAGCCCCAAGTATCAAAAATCAGCATTTATAACAAATGCTACAATATGGAGGATGTCTGACCCCCTATAAAACACAGGCACACACACCAAATTGGGGCAAGGGAGTGGAGGGAATCGATGGGAAATTATAAAACCTTCACTGAGATTGAAATTGACAGGGTGGGAACCAGAGTGCTAAGGGTTAAACAGGCTAAAGCAAAATAAATTGTCGAGTCCAACAGGCAAGTCCTGACTAGGAATGGGAGACAGAGCCCCAAGGGCAAGGGCTAAGGAAAGTTCAGAGGAGGAAGTGAAAGAATCCAGGACTTCTGCATCTTTTTGGGTGCCCAAAACAAGGAGTTTGGAGTGGATGGCCTAGTTAAAGGCACAGGATAGGAAACAGACAAGTAGTCGTAACAATTTTGCAGTTCCAGAAATCCTTTCATTAGTAGATTGAAAAGTGACTTTTAGGTTAGTGAGTCCTTATAACATCAGAACACTCTTATTAAGAAAAATGGCTGGAAAACAGAGAAAGGCAATAATTAGTTAACACTTTCTGACTACCAGACACTGTTTTTAAGCACTTTAATGCATCGTCTCATTTAATATTCACAAGTACATTTTGAGAATTAAGTTCCATAACAGAGACCAAAATGATGAAAACCATAATGACATTGGGAGGGAAACTATAAAATGTCAGCATTGGAAACAAGTACTAGTCATTCGTTCCTTTGTTTACTCATATATGTCTTCAGCCACTAATTATGGAACACCTAATATGTGCTGGGTACTATCTAGGGTCTGTGCATGGATGATTTTATTGATTTTGTTGTTCAACAGAAAGGCAGTAGAGTGGGCAAGGGATTGAGGGTTGGAAAATCTGGTTTTGTTTTTAGCTTTGCCCCTAACTGATCCTGTGGTCCTTGGACATGTCACTTTTCTTCTCTGTTTAATGTCCTCTAGTGTAAAACAAGGAGCTTGAGGGCTTTTAGAACTTAACATTAAAATACTCAGTGGCTTTATAGTCCATTACAATCTATAATGAATATTCACTTATATTCTGTCATTATACTCTCCCACTCCCATTAGGTAAATAATATTTATTCTGAAGCTTTAAAAGTGGGGATTTGTCCAGGCTTGAACCCAATTTCTCTACTATTTCCACTAGAACCCTCTGGCTTCTGTGTATGAGTTTATGCATAATTTCCAGAAGTATTATAAGAGAATTGGGTGCAAAAAAGAAGAGATCTAGGAGATACAGAAGACAAGGAGAAGTTGAGAGTAGAAAGGAAGAGGTGCCCACTCTCAGGGGCTTTGTGTCTAGTGTCGGAAACCATTCAAGGCTGTTGTGATCACTGAGAAAATGATCCAAAGGCACAAGAACAGGAAGGCCTCTAACTGGAGGAAATTATATGGAGGCAAATTTGAGTTCAATAAAAAGTAGACAAGTGCCTCACTGGACATTCCACTTGCCCATTACTGGGTAGAATTATAATGACTGGGTCATGTTATAAGTCAGAAGGCCTGGACTCAAGAGGAAGAATAAGTTTTTAATGGTGATTATGCCCCGAAACCCTGGAGGGGTTAGACTTGGATCAGGACTGGAAGACCAGTAAGGGGACTTGCAACTCTGAAATGCTGTGATTCTTGGAGACTGAAGGCTGACAGCGTAAGCTGCAGTCTATAACCTACTCCAGAGTTTAGATATTCCTGCCATCGTTGGCTGGGAAAATGCAAGGCCCTTTTCCAGCTACCGATACTCAGGCCAAATTCTCAATTTATTTCTTTCTAAGAAGTTCCTTGTATGACTCCTTGGCAGAATATCCAGCCTGACCTCCTGGTCTTGGCATTTCTGACCTCCCATTCTTGACAAATATCCAGGATGGGAACTTCTCTGGAGGCCAGTGTTGAAAACAAAGCTGGACCAAACGCATTGAAACTCTAGTCCTGCCAGTACACAGGTTCATGAGGTTACCCTTGCGTTTGTCCAGTGCCCTTATTTTACAAAGTGTTTTCCACCTGCTAACTTTATGGGTCAGTTGATATTCTCTGAGAGTAATAACTTTTACAAGAAAGGTATATGGAAGTGCTTTGGAACAGCGAAACACTGGGAAAGGTTACAAGTTTTATCGTTATTATCACCTGCCCAAAGTCACAGTATAGCAGAGACATATCTAAATCAGAATACTTCAGGTCCTTTTGGGAATGAGGATACAGTAAATGAAGGGTACTACTGATAATTTAAAGAGAACCAAAGTCCAGGTCTCCTTGATTGACTAGCAGGGAAGGGTGGAGTTTAGAGCTGAATTTTGCAAACATGACAGCACCAAACTGGGACCACTTAAAAGCAGAGTGGTTGTTCCAGTCCACTGAATAACCACAGTGGAATGTGAGTCTGCATAAATTGACCAATGAGCACCTTGACCAGGGCGCCCATGGGGATGAGGTGGCCACTAGGACAGGACCTGAGAAAAGTAGCTTTCTGCTGATTTTAGCTCAGAGACCACAAGTTGTAAATCTACCTTCCTGGAGAAGTTTGTAGCTTCTACAAACTTTGTTACAATCTACAAATTGGGTTACAATCCTAATTAAAAGGACAATTAAAAACCACCTCCCAATGATGAAAACACATTGTCCAAAATTCTCAAGAAATGGTTTAAAAAATAATCCCCAGGTGATTGAAATGCTAAGAACATTCTTAAAATGTTACCTTTATTCTGATGTCTAAATCCCCATGAGGGAGTTTATGAAAAGGTTCTTTAAGCATGTGAAAACACTAATACTGTAAGTGGGGAAAGAACACACTGTTTTAATTAAAATAGCACATTGTTTGGATTGTAGGCATCTGAAACGAGAACACCTTTTTACCTAGAAATATAAGAGGAGAAATATTTCTTGGTTTTAGTATCCAAGGTTTAGGATTATTTAGGATTAGTAGCCAAAATTGTTCCTATTTTACATTGCATAACCCGGGAGACTGTGTATAGGGGAATACTCAGAAAATCTGTTTTAGTTTTCCTGTTATTTCAGCCAGTTGGGGACCATCTAAATGCCATTTGTCTCTGGCCCTTGAACAGTTTTCTTCTTCACATCTCGGGGCAACACAGCTAATAACCCTGTGGAGTAGCAAATAACTAGCATGTGTCAATGCTGACATTTCTGTTTTTCAATCCAATTGTTTGTTTGACTATCAGATGTTGCCTTTTTTCAGGGTAGTTGAACTTGGAAAATGATAAAGTGTGCTTGTATTTACTCTTTTGTTCCCAAGGCTATTTTAAATGTGCTGTTGGTGGGTGATGGTGATGGTAATGGCAACATCTTAAACCATTAAGTTGAGAACTGATATATCAACATGAGCGCAATAGACTAATTCCCTAGCTGACGGAGATGTGTCAGTGTACCTTCTTTAGCCTGAGAGTGGCACGGTGAATTTCTTTAGTTCCCATTAACCAAAGGGTCTGGCTCCCCAGAACCAGGAGGACACAGTGTCTAACCAGATGACTTGCTTTACTTTGAGATTCTTTAAGCCCATAATTGTTCCACCAGCTTCGTCACAGGCCCTTACTTCTGTTTTCTCCTCATAGGTTTTGGTGACATCATTTTCCAAAGTGTCCCCACTGCATCAATCATTCATTTTCCTTAAAACAAATTTGTGTGTGTTAATTTGGCTATATACTGGCTAGGATGATTCATTGCATATAGGCAGCATGGTCCAGTGGCTTAAGTTTAAAGGATTTTGAACCAGACCAAATCATATATATATGGTTTGTGCCACTTTCTAGCCATGTGACCTTGAGGAAGACACATAAGTTCCTTGAGACTCATTTTCTTCAGCTGAAAAGTAGGAATGCTTTTAGCTTCTTCTATGGATTATTGTAAGGATTCCATGCAAAGTCTCCAGGAAATAGCAAAGTAATTAATGCATGCTAATGATATTAACAGTTCACACTGATTGCACATTTGTTATGTGCTATTAATTATGGGAATCCTGAAAGCATCTCTAGGAAATAATACTATTACCATCTTCACTTTGCTGATGAGAAAAAGAGAGACAGCTTAAGGACTTGCTCAACATCCCAAAGATAGGAAACGGCCATGCCAGGATTCCAGAGCCCTCAGCCTGGCCACTACTCCTCATGTAAGAAGAGTGGTCAGCAAATGATTTGCCACTTTGAGTAAGCAGGGCATGAATACGGATCCCAGGGTGATAGCTAAGGCCAGTGGAACCCTCACTTCTCCCTGTCCCTCCTCTTTCCCATGCTTCCTCATTCAGACCTTAGCCAGAAGCAAGGAAAGACAAAAGGTGACACAACATATAGGACAGTGCAGCCAGCAGATACCTAGCGGACCAACTATGGAGCTCAGCTGTGAACTTGTTGGCTGAACACACAAAGGCAGGTGTTACACTCCATGTGCATGACATTAAAAAAAATTCATATGTTGTGAAGTTATTTCATTAGAAAGGAGGAGTGAACACTCTTAAATATAGATCTACTCTGCATAGATAGTTGAAAAACACAAATATAAATATCATGACCTTATTACGCTGTTATTATTAGGTCATTCCACAAACATCCACTCTCTGCATACTTAAATAGAAACCACTTTTGCTACCAATCCTAAATTCCCTTACATCTAAGATATTACATCAGAAACTGTATTAACAACTCATACTTAGAGCTAAAAAGGTATTCAACTCAGACTGCAGAGGTTATGGCAATTTGCTCTTTTGATTAAAATGCTAGTGTGTTGTCCATCAACTGATGACTGAATAAACAAAATGTGGTATATCCTTAGAATGGAATCTTGTTTGGCAAGAGAAAAGAATAAAGTACTGATATGCGCTGCAACATGGACAAACCTCAAAAACATTATCCTCATTGAAAGAAGCCAGTCACAAAAGACCACATATACTGTAGTATGATTCCATTTATATGAATTGTTCAGAAAAGGCAAATCTACAGAGACAGAAAGTAGATTAATGCTGCTAGGGGTGGGGAGTAGGCGAGAAAGGAAAATGGGGACTAACCGTTAACGTGTACTAATTTTCTTCTTGGGGTGATGAAATGTTTTAAAATTAGACTATGATGATAGTTGCACAAGTCTGTAAATGTACTAAAACCACTGTAAATATACTTTAAACAAGTGAACTTTATGGTAAGTAAATCACCTCACAATAAAGCTGTTTAAAAAATGTTAGTATGTTATTTCCCTGACTTGCTTGCATAAATGATACCAGATACTCTTTCATGTTCAGCAGCCCTCATTATGAGCAGCACTCTTTTTGAATAAACAATGATGAATATGAAAGCATTTATTCCCCCTTCCCCTACCTCTACCCCACAAGAGCCTTGATAATTAATCTTGTCCTCACTCTTAACCTGTCAAATATTCAACTGCTGGGAAGTCAGAGTCCAGAAAAAATTGGATCGATTTCTTTCTTTCTTTCTTTTTTGCTCTCTCTCTCTCTCTCTCTCTCTCCTTCCTTCTTTCTCTCGCTCTTTCTTTCGTCTTCCTTCCTTCCTTCCTTCCTTCCTTCCTTCCTTCCTTCCTTCCTTCCTTCCTTCCTTCCTTCCTCCTCTCTTTCTGTCAGAGAAATCTTTTATTAGGATTTTTGCTCTGATCTATTTTTTAGGATTTTTGCCTTCTAGATCTTGTGTCCTTTGCCCCAGGAGTCTTACTTCCTGTAGTAGCAGTCTGTAATGCCCACAAATGCCCTGGAGGTTGTAGGTTTGAAGTACTTTATTTCCATTCCGATCACATAATATTTTGGACTCCCATATATTCCTAATTTATAATGTCTCCTTCATCTACCTAACTAATTTCTATTTATTCTTTTTTAAATTAAATGTATTGGGGTAACGTTGGTTAATAAAATTATATAGGTTTCAAGTCCACATTTCTATAATACATCATCTATATATTGCATTGTGTGCCCACCATCCAAAGTCAGATTTCCTTCTATCAGCATATACATCTGATTCCTTTACCCTCTTCTTCCTCCCCCCTTCCCCTTACTCTCTGGTAACCACTAATCTGTTGTCTGTGTCTATGAGTTTTTGTTTGTTTGTTGCTTTCAATATGGTTTTCAACTTTTTCTGTGTGGCTTATTTTGCGTAGCATGATAATCTCAATATCCATCCATGTCGCAAATGGCAGTATTTCATGTTGTCTTATGACTGAGTAGTATTCCATTGTATATATGTACCATAATGAGATGATACCACACACCTATTAGAATGGCAATTATCAACAAGACAAGTAATAACAAATGTTGGAGAGGCTGTGGAGAAAAAGGAACCCCCAAACACTGCTGGTGGGAATGTAAATTGGGGCAGCCACTATGGAAAACAGTATGGATGGTCCTCAAAAAATTAAGAATAGAATCACCATCTGACCCAGAAATCCCTCTTCTGGGTATCTACCCCAAAAATCTGAAAATATTTATCTGCAAAGATATATGTACCCTTATGTCCATTGCAGCTTTATTCACAGTAGCCAATACATGGAAACAACCAAAGTGTCCTGCAATAGATGATTGGATAAAGATGATGTGGTACATATACACAGTGGAACATTCTCCATTTCTTAAGTGCAACTTTCAGGTCAAACCTTCAAATCTGCCTTCATCTTTGTTCCCTTCCTTGTATTCTCTTTTTGTCCCTTCCAAAACCTCATTGCCAAGGACCCAGTGTTCCAAGTCAGAGCTTACCCAGAACAGATCCTCTGTGACTCCAGATTGCAAAGGGAACCAGAGCCAATCATTAATGAATACAAAGCATTATAGACAGAAACGGGTGGGGGAAAAAAAAAGATGGTGCCCCAGTCTTTTCCTTCTGGATGGTAGTGGTGGAAATATAGGCAGCTTGCTTTTCTTTCTTTCTTTTTTTTCAAGATGTTTGTACTACAATAGCAGTTAGACTGGAACTGGAGTGCCAATGGAGAGAACTCTGAAAAATTATGATTGGCATTTAGGCATTAAGAGAAAAAAGCTCTTTTCTTAGTGTTCTTGATTTGCTCCATTTACTGTACAAGCAAATAACTGGATGGCAAAATTGTATCCTTTGAATGGAAATCCCAATCCAGTTTCTAAATATTGAGAGTCTTGTTCTCCACTCATCCTTCCTGTCTGCCTCAACGAGTTGCCAGGAGATGAGCCACGGCGAGGCTGTGCATCTCTGACCAAACCCTTTCTCTACTTTCTGAGTCTCTGGTCCAATCAGGTTAGGAAGGATTTATACACAAAGATCAGGTATCAGATATGGCAAATGTGGAGTTGGGGCTCAATTGGTTTTAAGATAGGAGGGGGCCCTAAAATCTGGAAAGACTCCAATATCTTGAATAAATCCACTCCCTCTATCATTCAGTCATTATTTCATCATCTAAATATGTCTTGATCATTTTACCCACGGTTGTTTTCTTACCCCTTTGACACTTATTTCCCCTTTCTTTTCTTTCTCTTCCCTTTACCTCCCATCCTCTGCCAGTGATAGTATTGTAACTTCACTTTCCCTGTACCTACCCCAGAAGGCAGGTAAAGTGCCAAAGCAGTGGGGTGAGAGTGGGTACAGGGCTTGGATTCTGCAAACACACTTTCACTGTCCCCTCACCTTCCAGAGGACCTGACCCTCACCCAGAGAGAGAGAGAAAAGAGAGTTTGTGGCACCAGGCAATCTGCCCAGAATCCAAGAAGCCCATGACTTACTCCGGGCAAGTCACAAGCCAGGCAGTTTGGATGCTTGCTTCAAAATGCAGTGGGTGAGAACCCAGAGCTTGCTAGATTTACCAAGGTGCCTGGTAGGGTTTGTTTCTGGCTCTGAACATCCTCAATGACCAGTCTGTGCAGCTGTGATGAACACCAAGCTGTTTGCTGATTACACCTTGGGAAGCTGACTCTTTAGGGAGATGAATATGTACCTTGTGATATACAGGCCCTTACTGCCCCTTCCCCCATTGGAAAAATTAATAACAATAACAATTGAATAACTTTCTTATGATGGTGGTTGGATTTGTTTGATTTGGCTTGAATTGGTTTCCAGCTTACCGGCAACAGAATCAAAATAGCTAGATTCAAAAGCAGCTGTGATTTCAGCAAAGCAGAACAAATGAGCCAGGCAGAGGGGGAAGGATGGAGGAGGTAAGGGCCAACACAGCAGGGCAAGCCTCAGGGTGTGAGCCATGAATCGTGAGCAGCCCTTTGCACCACAAGCTTGAACCTACACCCCCATCTCAGGTTGGCAGCATCCTATCACTGGGATTCTGGGGAGCATGTCTCACAAGATGGCATACGTGTTTGTGAAGGAGCTGGCTTAGGCCATGGAGCTTGGGCTGTTCTCTCCATCCTTCTTGCCAAAAATCACTTTCCAAACAGAAGTGCATTTTTCAGCTCTAAAATTGTGTAAATTCAGTAACCTAACCACAACAGCTAACACAAATGGAAACCTTCTCATAATGTCATTTGTTTTAGTGTTATGAGTAGAATCATGTCCCTCAAAAAAGAGATGTTAAAGTTCCCCATATACTCAGCATGTGACCTTATTTGGAAATAGGATCACTGAAGATGGAATTAGTTAAGATGACGTCATACTGGTAAGGTAGGACCTAACCCACTGTGACAGGTGTCCTTATAAGACGTAGAGAAGAGACACAGGGAGAGTAACATGTGATGACATAGGCAGATGCAGCTGCAAGCCAAGGAATGCCCAGGACTGACAGCCACCACTCAAAGCTAGAAAGAGGCAAAGATCGATGCCATCCAGACTCTGAGAGGGAACATGGCACTGTTGAAACCTTGATCCCAGATTTGTAGCCTCCAGAACTGTGAGAGAATACATTTCTGTTGTTTTAAGCCACCAGCTGTGGCACTTCGTTAAAGCGGCCCTAAGAATCTAACACTGGTGGTTTGTGTCTGAGCAGGCTGGGTGTGCTTTCATAAACACTGTTCTGTGACCAATTCATACTCTTTTTATGAGCAAACTTAAAATTTGAAAGCATTTTTAATCAGTGAAAATAGCACATGTCCTATTCTAGCACAGTATCACGTCTCCTTCCAGTGGGACAGTTGTCAATGTCCTCTAAGCAGCCAGGGATGGTGTTCTGAGTTCACTGCTATGAGGTCTTGTGAAGTTTCATGTAAAGGAGCGCTCTAACCACTAGAATGAGCCTTCAGAATAATTAAGGAGACTCAGATACTGGACAGATGCAAAAACTCCACAGGATACATGGAGCCAAAAGCATGTTTGTGCTTTTGGTACTTCCCTAGCAGGAGGGGAAGGAGGTATGGAAGAGAGCTAATTATACAAACTCACCTTTCAACCCTCACTCTAGTTTGATGTTGTCATTAGTATGTATCCCCAACAAAGTCATTGAAACCTCTCAGAACTTCCACATCCATCAGGGGAAGTTGTTTTCAGCTGACCAATCTATCCATCTAACGTGGAAGAAGGAAAGTGTAAATAAACTCAACCTCCACATCCCAGATCTTCAGGAAAAGCTTTGTGCGGCTTATAATGCTTCTAGTCTCTTGGCTTTGTGTCCAGAACACTCAAGACCATCAACCTCTGTGTACTCCAGGCACCTGACTCCTTTTTCTAGCATATATATTCCATTTTCAGAAAGGTTATCAGCACAAAAGGCATCTTGTGAGGTCTGGATATATTATTTTATTTCATTATTTTTAAAAAGCAAATCCTAGACATCATGTTATTTTACCCCTTCTGATTGCAGAGTGTCTATCTAGCAATCGTGACCATATTCTTACATAACCGTAGAGTTATTTCATATCTAAAAGAATAAGAATGCCTTGGTATTATCTAATATGGATCTGGTTATATTTTTGCAATTCAATATAGGAAACAAATTGGTGAATTAGGCTCTAAATTATTGAATTGGAGGAAACCTTAGATAATAAACTTCTATTACTATCTACTCAAGACAGAAAGCTACATGTCCCATTTTTTTATATCATAGAACACTAGTGTGTAATGATGGATTTTGGCCATCACCCAGTTCAACTACTCACTTAATAGATAGGGACCCTGAGGGCTTGAAAAGTCATGTAACATGCATGGTAGAATTAGGGACCCACTCCTCTGATCCCCATTCCATTGTAAACTGTCTCTTTAGGAATGGAGATGCCACAGGCTTTCTTTGTAGTCAAAACCATTATTTAATTCCAACATTATCACCCCAGGCTCACTAAACTCCCAATGAACTGCACTTTAAGCTTGTTTGCTTAAGAAAGGGGACAAGCAAGAGCATGCGATCAGCCCCATCCACTTGGCCTCCCATTTGAAACTTGTGTCCTCTCTGGAGGCACCAGCACAGAGGTCTAGGACTCCTAGAAATCCCGTGAGAAAACCATTTTCTGACACAATTCTGTCTTTCTATTGGTTCATATCCAGAGGGAACCAAAAAAAGTGTATATACATTTTAAGAAAGGAAAACTGCATTAAAATTGTACTACTCAATATATACTGACAACAAAAGCTGAATACAAGTCACGTTTGACTTCTGCAATTACAAGAGGTGCTCAAAGTGGTTACCATCAGCATCCATACACTTCTGATTACGGGGAACTACTGCTTGAGCAACGTTGACCAAACTGTCCATTTGCAAACATTTTTTTGGTACCCCTGGTATTTCAAAACACTCTCCTTCAACAAAGATACAGTTATCTGATTCATCTATGCATCTGAGTGCATACCATGAAAGACCATCCTCTGACTTCAAAGAAGCATACAATCACTAAACAACAAGGCACAACAAGAAAAGCGACGTGGAAACAGTTACTGTAATGTGTCAGTTCCTTTAATGGAAAAACACATTCTTTAGTGGGAGTCAACCAGGAGGAAACATTTCGAAATATTACAGTGTTAAAATATTAAAATGTTTAATCCTATTTTATAGACTAAAATCACCATTTATACTTGCTCACATACATTTACGGAGAGAGTAGTTTGAAAAAAAGTGTTTAAAAATTTAATGGTCTAATGTAGGCTGGGCTAGGCATAAACCTTTGGCTTGTGGTTTAGAACTATTTGAAACTGTTCTGACAAAAATTATAAAGGCTGTGTATCTAAAAGCTGAAGACCAGAGAAGTGCCTTTTAAAAGATATCACGGTAGTGTGTTTTGCAAGATGCAGAGTTGTGGAGGTTGATTGCACAACAGTGTGAATGTACGTAACACTACTGAGCTGTACATTTTAAAATGGTTAAGATGGTAAATTTTATATTATGTGCATTTTACCACAATTGAAAAAAGAGAAGCTATCATGGTATCCACATGCTACCTCATTGAGTAGATGGGCAGCCAGGAAGTTCCTTATTTACGATTTGTTTGCTGTTTTGGTGGGAAGGAGTGGAAGAGGATTAGGAGTTGATGGAAAATAGGACACCTCTTTAAAATGGATGGATATTTTGGTATTGTTAGTCATTTGCAAGGCGTAATTCAGTGAGATTAAAAATTGTAGTTGAGAAAAACATCCTGTGTAGAGAATCAAAAGGAAAATATCTAGGTACTTACTCTTATTTCCTATTTTCAAAGACTTAAACTTCATTCTGTTTAGGATATAATATGACACCAGTCCAAAATAATTGTATGATTTGGAGCAGGATCTGGGGTCATTCAGGAATTCTTAAAAGTACACCACTGTTACTGTTGGAGGTTGCTTTATTTCAACACATCTGAGAAGCTATCAATTGTTTTGTTTACTACCATTATTTTATTTACGAACAAGAAAAAAGAATTCCAATTAAATCATGATCTGTCCTCAATTCAAAGATGTATCCCAGTTTCAAAGATAAGAAAACTTATTAAAGAAAGCTTATCTTAGAATTGAAGATATATGGTTAAGAAAGATAAACCATGATACTTTATTAATAAAGTTAGTCAGGTAGGAACATAAAAATAAAAAGAGATTTCCATAGACGACCACAGATATATACCTCATATACCTCAAATGTTAAAAGAGGTTAAAGTAATGAAACAAAATACCCGTTATAGTCTAACCTTTGTTATGTCATAGGATAATTTGGATTTTAGAAGTTTTTAATGGAAATGATGATTCAAAGATAGGTCTTGCCAACACCAATTTGGAAACTGGATATTACATATATATTTTATCTTGGTAGCCCATTAATTTTCCAAATAATTTTGGATATACTTGTATTGCATTTCCAAAAACATGTGGAGTGGAGAATAAACTGGAGAATTAAAATCAATGAAAAAAATGCAGTAGAAATTGAAACATCATTTAAAAATGAGTAAAGCAGAAAAAATAAAAGCACCTACAAAAAATTTAAGTTGATGAAAATTAAACCATGAATATTAAATATGAAACTTAAAAAAACCAAAAAAACTGTAAGCATAGATACATGAATCTTTTGCGGTAATCTCAAGCTTATAAGAACATTAAACTAAGTAAAATGCTCCATCCCAAACTGTGAGCATTACAGTTACTCAAGATTTGAGTGAAAAGAAATAATACACTCTTAGGTGTATTATAGACTGGAAGAACCAGATGCAACTCTTTAAGGATCTACTTTTGATTCTTTACACTAACAGGGTGGGGGTGGCTCCTTATTAGTTCTATTCAATGTAATAAACGAAGAGAAAGGTCTTCTGAACCTCTATTATGCCTGAAGCTTTTCACTTCAGGCAATACTTTTTTCAACGTCTATAATAATCCTTTTGAATAGTTGTACGAGATTGGAACAACCTTCAAAGTCTATATCCACCTGCCAATTTTACAATCAATTGTACTGTGGCATTTAGGATTATACAGTTATCATTCATAGGACTCATTCATTCCTGAGGAAACACAATAGGTAATAACTTGAACGCTTCTTTGCCTGGTTGTCTCATCCTTGGATTATAATATGAATAATTCAACTCCTTTCAACAAAAGTGAACACTTATTACAGTAAATGTCACTTTTCTGGGGACTGGAAAGAATATATGCAAAGTACAGTCCTGTCTTTGATGGACTTAGCTTTATTATGTGGGGTGGGGGAGGGATAAAAACTACATGCAATGACCATAATGGCAAGCAGAAACACATGAGGGCTGCTGTTTAGCTGGGATGTACTACTACAGCCTGCTGGCCAGCACCTGCTCTGATTGGGCAGTGGCTAAGACAGACCTGTTTTAAAATATTTTGAATACTACATCTGAATACCCAAATGATGCAATTTGCTTATCCAATATCCTTTCTCCCTTTCTTATGAACACAGCCCTCATTCTGTTCAGTGCATCAATGTACCCAACCAAAGAGAAGAGAATTTCCCAGCCACCGCTACACCTAGGGTGGCCATGTGACACAGTTTTGACCAATGAGATTTAAGCAAATGCTATGAAGACCTTCTGGGAAAGCTTTGTCAAAGAAAGCTGGTTCAGAGAGCCCTTGACTTCTGCCCCTTTTGCTGTCCCTTCTTGCTTAGAGCACAGACTTGAAGCTGGAGAGGGAGCAGCTGTCTTGGGAACATAGGTGGCTAAGAAGAAAGATTGAAGGAACCTGGGTCTCTGAGGCCATTGTCTGGCTACTTCATCAACCATAGATACCCTACCTTTGGACTCCTTTATACCTGAGAAAAAGAAAACCCCTAATTTGCTTCAGTTCCTGGTCAGTCAGATTTGAGGTGACATACAGCGTAATACGATTCTAACAGATACACCATGCTCAGGCTGAAAATTGGGAAATGCCACATGAAGCCATGGAGATTAGGAAAACCTTATGAAAAGGGCAAGATTTAAAAAGGTAGAATTTCAAAAGTGGAAGGAACCAGAAAAATTATTTTGTTCAAAATCCTTATGAAGATGAAAAGACTGAGGCAGTGCAAAGTTCAGTTATTTGTCCAAGATCTCACAGCTGGTTACTAGCAAAGTGAAGCCGGATTGATTCTCTTGCTATCTTGAAACACAATAGCATCCATGAAAAATTACAGAATGTGTGTTAATTGGAGTGCATGAGTATCCATTTCAGATGTATGTAGAAACATATACTGAGAAAAGGCTCATAATTCAACAAAATTTTGGTGATGAAACCAGATGTCATCCTTGACTCCTTAGTTTCCAATCCTCTGCTTCCCTATACTCCAAGACTGATAAATTTGACCTAAATCTATCCATTAGGGAGCCGTCCACCCCCAGTCCCTAGTCAGGTGCCATAGCTCTGGACTGTTCTATCATCCTACACTTTGTTTTTTATAACACTCACTACCTTGTGTGTTTATTTTCTCTTTACTGGTCCATATGCCTGTCATTCCATAAGGACAGGGGTCTGTCCCCCTGTGTGATTAGGTACTGTCCAGAACTTTGTGGTTACTCAGCAACTATTTATAGCTCATACTTGGACTTGGAAAAAATGGCAATACCTTATAATGTTCATTGTTGTCATTGGGTGTGTAAGTGTTTAAGGACAAGCAATTTGTGGAAACTTATACCAACCTGGGGGAAATCTCTTCAGAAGTAAAGGGGTGGCAAAAAAAACCCAAAACAAAACATCTAGACATCTTTCATAGAGACTGGCACATACAGTTTCATGAATAAGGCCGCTAGGAGCCTAGTTAAATTGAAATCACAGAATTTAGGCTTTTGAAGTAGATTTTTCAGGTGAGTTTACACATGGGTGTTCCAAGTATACCTAGAATTTTAGTGGCAATCATCAGGCAATCTGGGAAGGGGATGCTGAAGTTACACTGGATTCTCAAGAAATGGACAGAAAAGGAAGGATGGTATTGGTTCTAGTGGCTTGTCTTACAGCCAAAACAAGGGAGAAGGTTGCAGAATTATCTAGTACATCTGATAGTGAGCACATTTGGGTAATTGAAGAAATAGTCTGGATTTCCAGTGTGCGCAGGGGCACTCCTGAAAGCACGTATTATTTACCCAATGCTTCTCAATGAAATTTAAGAGGAAATGACTTGGAAGTCTTCCTTACATCCTGAATGCTAAGCAAGGAACAACTGTAAAATTTGGCTCCAAAGCAAGTTCCAAATTCTTTGGTGCAAGATGTTTGTTTACTTGTGCAAATTAGGAATTGATAGTCACTTTTAACCGGTGGGGCGTCTTATGGTGGTGGAATTGCAGAATGTTCAATTACAAAGGCAATTACGACTCAGGCTGTCTGGTTTTGACTCTTCATGCCACTTTTTACTTGCTATATGACATCAAGTGAGTTATTTAACTTCTCTGTGTCTCAGTTCCCTCATCTACAGGCTGAACTGATAATAGCACCCACCGAATAGGGCTATTGTGAAGACTAAGTATAATGCAATTCACATAAAGTGCTTAAAAGAGTGCCTGGGACATAATTTCACTCAATAAACATAAACAATCATCACTTGATACATTTTAGCAGAGTTTTTGTACACTGATGGTTTGAACTCACAGTGCTAAAGACAACAGAATGAAAAAGACCTCACATGTAATGATTATTCAAATTGGGGATTTAGATCAGGGGTTGGTAAACTGTCTCTGTAAATAGCCAGATGGTAAATATTTTCAGCTTTGTGGGCCACAGGGTCTTTGTTGCAACTATAAAGCTTTGCCGCTGTCGTGTGAGAACAATTAACAAGATGTAAAAGAACAGGCATGGCTCTGTTCCAAGATCACTTTATTTACAAAAACAGGACTAAAATTTTATTTATAAAGACAGATGGCCGGCGGAATTTGCCAAGCCCCGATTTAGATAATTATATACTACTTTTGTCTAGGAAGAGTTATCTTTTGGAGACAGTAAGTAAATATTCTGTTTTCTTCCTGACATTCTTTTCCTCCCATATTTCCATGATTTCCCTCTACCTGACCACCTTTTGCAAATACTCTTTTACACACACACATACACACACACCTGTGCCTGCGTACACACTATTTGTTTCCTTTACAGCACATATCACAAGTTCTAATATCTGGTATACAGTAGTTCTCCCCTTACTCATGGTTTCACTTTCTATGGTTTCAGTCACCTGCAGTCAATACATCCTCCCGAGAAGAAGGGTGAGTGCAGTACAATAAGATAGATATTTTGAGAGAGAGAGAGAGAGAGAGAGAGAGAGAGACCACATTCACATAACATATAATATAGTGCTATAATTGTTCTATTTTATTATTCGTTATTGTTATTAATCTCTTACTATGTCTAATTTATGGATTAAACTTTATCATAGGTATGCATGTATAGGAAAAAACAGTGTATATAGGGTTCAGTACTATCTGTGTTTTCAGGCATCCACGGGGGGGGGGGTTGGAATGTATCTGCTGTGGGTAAGGAGGGACTACTGTACTTGTCTATTCACTTGTTTTCATTGTCCTCTCATCTGAAGGAAAACTTGAGGAGCATAGGACCCTTAATTCCCAGTGCCTAACAGTGACTGACTGATCCACAGTAACAGGTCAATACGTAAATATTTGTTAAGTGAAAAAATGAAAGAATTACTAAAGGACTAAAAGGACTAAAACATTCTGACAGTTTAAATACTCATAAATTAAGTGCTACTCTCAGTAAAACACCCTTATGTAGTCACTTATTTCTAAGAAAACTGATCTACACATATGCTTTCAATATGCCAAGCCTATACACAGGGCTTTCTTCCCAAACTCAATGAGCCCAATCCTGCTGTTTTTTCAGCTTATCAGTTTACTCGTTTACTCACAGCTGTTGATTGAAATCATGTGTTCTGGAGAGCTTTTGCGTTCTCTCATTATTAATCCATTTCTATTTAAGGCATCCATTTCGTGTTAGTTTTGGTTTTTATATGACACCACAGATTTTGGAAGAGTTTGAAAAAAATAAAAATAAAAACAGTCTCTGAATCAGATACTTTCATCTTTCTCATTGTTCTTCTTATGTTTAATATTTAGCATAGTGCCAGGCACATAGTAGGTACTTAATATATATTTGAAACTCAACAAATGAATGAGTCTTCATTGAGTTATTCTAGAACATTCTATAGTAGGAGTATGAGGTGCTGTGTTCTGAAAACACAGATCAGAACAGAGAAGGATGTACTAAATGTGTTGTGTGGGCACTGGAAAATGAGAATAGGAGGAATGTAAAATCAAATTTTGAGGTAATTTTGCCTTTGATTTTTGCAGCATTAACAAAAGACAGAGTTCCAGGAATTAAAAAATATATATATATATGGGCGTAATGGAATACCATATCTCTCAAATTACCATAGGCATATTATTTAGTAGCACCGGTGAGGAAAGTAGTAAATATATTAGTAGAACAGTGTTTATGTATGGCCTTTGTATTCATGATAAAACATCAGCCCTGACAAATCACCCAGAGTGAATACCAAGGTTGTGGAAAGGTAGTTCTCACATCAATCTGATCTAGCAGGTCCAGAAAATTGATTTCATGAATGTTATACTGGTAACAGAGCACAAACTCTCTGAAGGCACAGAAACACCTGCCTGTTTTTTGTTTGTTTTGTTTTTTTCTGACAATTATTGCTGGAGCATCCAGTTGCCTGAGGATGATTTAATGAAAAAAAACAAAAACAAAATAAAGACAAGAAGAGAAATCTTGCTCTTTAGGGCCTGCCCTTTGTTTGATAGAATCATGGCAAGAAAAAGTGGACAACACTTAGTTTCTATCAACTGTACATAGAATGACTGCCTTGCTTACTGGTTAAGGGAAGAAGTCCTGCTCTACAAAGCTCTTAGAAACTTAGGGTTGGATGAATCTGGACGCTGTCAGTTTTTGTGGTATGACATATATTAGAGGGTGTTTTGAATGCTCCTTGAGCATTTCCATTGCTTCCTCTAAGCATCTACTCCACTTTGTACACACCAAAGTTGCAACTTAAAAAATTGTGTTTGCCTTGTCGATTATAAGCATCTTGAAGACAGGGGTCTTTTTTTTTTTTTTTGAGTTTCAAGTGTACAAAACAATATAATAGTTAGACATTTATACCCCTCACCAAGATATGGAAACAACTGAAATGCCCATTGAAGACGGGGATCTTAATTCACATTAGTATCTCCAAAACTTTGCTGAGTGCTGGCTAATGGCAGTCCCTCAACAAATGTTTGCTGACTGAATAAAACAATAAATAAAAGCTTCATATTTTAAAACAAAATTATTTTCTCTTTTTTTTAGCAGATTTTTCTTTACAAAACTGTGTAAAAAAATATAAGAAATAAGCCTACATTTCTATCAGTCAATGACTAAGGCAATTGAAGTTGAGATGGGAGAGTAAACCGTTAAGTCCCCACCACAGTGTACTCATTATTCTTTCTAAGTTTTATTTTATTGTGTGAGAACACTTAACATGAGATCTACCCTCTTAAAAATGTTTAAGTGTACAATACATTAATGTTGACTATGGGTACAATGTTGTACAGCAGATCTCGAGAGTTATTAATTTCACTAACTTATGTCCATTGATTAGTAACTCTCCAGTCCTCCTCTTCTCAGGCCTTGGTATCTGCTACTTTTGGTACCATTCTACGTTTTGATTCTATGCATTTGACTATTTTAGGTATCTAATATAAGTAGAATCACGAAGTATTTATTTTTCTTGAATATATTGTTAGCCATGGGCTTTTCATATATAGCCTGTATTATATTGAGTTACTTTCCTTCTATTTCTAGGTTGCTAAAACTTTTCAATTACAAAAGGATGTTAAATTTTGTCAAATGCTTTTTTTGCCTCTATTGAGATAATCATGTGATTTTTATCCTTTTCTATTAATGTGGTATATCACATTAATTGATTTTGTATGTTGCACCATCCTTGTATCACAGTGATAAATCCCACTTGGTTATGGTGTATGATACTTTTAAGGTTTGTTAGTATTTTATTGAGGATTTCTACATCTATATTCATCAGGGATATTGGTCTGTAGTATTCTTTCTTATGGTATCATTGGGTGGCTTTGATATCAGGATAATGATGGCCTCATAAAATGAGTTTGGAAGAGTTCCCTACCCTTCAATTTTAAAAAAGAATCGGCATTAATTCTTCTTTAAATATTTGTTAGACTTCACCTAAGAAGCTATCTGGTATGGAGCTTTTCTTTTTTGAGGCTTTTGATTACTGATTCAATTGCCATACTAATTATAGATATGTTCACACTTGCTGTTTCTTCATGATTTATTCTTGGTAGGTTGTATGTCTTTAGGAATTTATTTATTTCTTCTAGGTTATCCAGTTTGTTGGTATTTAATTGTTCATAGTAGTCTCTTATGATCCTTTGTATTTCTGTGGTATCAGTTGTAATGTCTCTTTCATTTCTGATTTTATTTGAGTTCTCTCTTTTTTCCTTAATTAGTTTAGGTAAAGGTTTGTCAATTTTGTTTATCTTTTCCAAAAACCAACACTTAACTTCACTGATTTTTTTCTATTTTATTTATTTCTGCTGTAATCTTTGTTATTTTCTTCCTCCTGCTAAGTTTGGGCTTAGTTTGTTCTCCTTTTTCTAATAGATTGGTACAAAAGTAATTGCAGTTTTTGCAATTATTTTTAACCTTTAAACCGCAATTACTTTTGCACCAACCTAATAAATCCTTGTTATGTAAAGTTAGGTTGTTTATTTGAAATTTGTTCTCTTTTAATTTAAGCATTTTTTGCAAAAACTTCTCTCTTAGAACATACTCATTATTTACATGGACTTTCATGTTTCAAAGTCAGCTCATGTCCTTACAACCTGCATGCAATGAAAGCCTTATATTACTAGGTTAGCTCCTAACTGCTCTTGCCTTTTTCTGGGCCAGAGTTTCATTTAGTTTCTTACTATGAGCTTCAGTTAGTTTCTTATTAATTTAAGATTTATTTATTTTATCTTATTTCATTTAAGATGTATTCATTTCTGGTTCATCACCAGAAGAGGAAAAGCATTAGTGAATATCCAGCTTCATAGTCTTCATAGTGTTTTTGAGTAGAGGTATTTTCTTCCTAATATCTATCTCGTTGCAGTGTGCACATTGTTTTATTACATTACAGATTAAGTTTCTCCCATTAAAGCCTTTACATTCCTAAAGTCATTTTAATTTTGAAAGAAAAATTGGTCATATTCAATGCCTAATGCAGTCAACTCTTCATTACGAGAGCAAGAGAACCCAAATACTAAAAAGGACAGTTTTATAGCCAAGGTTACGGGTGAGTTCTAAATCACTTTGAAATCTGGTTGACTCTTTGCACAAGTGAGTAAAATGTTCATCAGTGAAATAAAAACAACTAAAACAGAGAAGGAAATAGTATCTGCCCTTGGCTGGTTACTTTATCATTTACTTTTTCCAACTCTAATTAGTTCTAAGTACTACTCATGTTGACTAAACACCTCATGATAATAATAATCAAAAGGAAGGGGAAAAGTCTTGCACAAATCAGTATGCTCAGTGAGGGTTACAAGGACTGAAATATTTTTCAAAATATAGCCAATGTGGACTGTATTTCAATCCTGTTGAGTGAAGAGAGATTTTTTCCCATAAATTAATTAGCTACCACTAATTGCTTTGAGCGTGGGTATTCACAATAGATTGCATAAAATTTCCTTATGCTATTGGTGGTGTGATCTGATTGACAGAGAACTTCTGTAAATACTTCATCAAGATTTTTAAACCTAGGATGATGATATCCTTACAGAGCTAGACCTGTTCAGTCACTGGCAGAGTCTGGTTCTATCACCAGACTATCGGTCGATGTAGGCTTTTGATACAACATATTTAGTACTAACTATTTAGAAGGGACAACAGTAGGCACTAGGATGGGGGATATAATAGGGAGTATATGTAGATTAAATAAATGTGATGCTAGCCCTCAAGGAGCCCACAGTGTAATGGGAAACAGATATGCAACAACTTAATTGCAATACAGCTTATAAGTATGTTTTTGAATATAGTTATTTTCTTCATAACATGTATCACCTTGCAATGTGCACATTGTCTTATTACAATGTAGATTAGGTTTCTCCCTAAAAGCCTTTACATTCCCAGAAGAGATGTACTTGAATAGAACCCTTCCATAATTAAACACTATTGTACTCAGTATGCGAGTGGCAACCTCATTTCCTAGTTGAGGGCTGGGGCACACCTCAATGTCTCCCCAATGTGTATGCCATCATTATAATTCTTCCTGAGACTACAAAGTCAGGCACACATGCCAGGGTGGGGCAGCACACATGCTGTCAATGGTTTACAATGTGGAAATTTAATTCCTTTCTGCAGGAAAGGATGAGGCCTCAGAATATGCAGACTTAGAGTGGTGAAATGCAACCCCAGTTCTTCTCTGAGAGTAGTGCTTCTGCCACCGCAACTGTTTAATTAATCAGAGCAGTTTTTTTTTAAAGCAAATCCCGGTGATGCACTTATTTTGCAGCCCCCCTCCACCTCAAAACTTTCTGAAGCAAGACTTATTTTCACTCTTTTGGAAAAGAGTTGGAAAAGAAGAAAGGAAGAGGGAAGTGGAAATATCTAACTGGTCTAGGAACCAACCACCTCATCACACACACACACACACCCTACTCTTATCCCTAAAATTCTAGGGACTTAGGATGGGAATGGCTGTCGGAGAGAATAGTAGGGTGCTAAAATGAGCTGCAGCTCCTCCTTTCAACACTGCTCCACCGCCAAGCCATTTAAAGTCAGTTCCTTTTGCGCCACCATGGGTCACTCATTCCTCATATAGTTTTCTCTTTCAAATTTCTTATATGAACTCAGCTACAAAGTACAGCAAAGAGTTAATGCAAGATGTAAATAGATGGAAGCATATACCATGCTCATGGACAGGAAGAATCAATATAGTTACAATGTCCATACTACACAAAGCAATCTATAGATTCCATGCAATCCCTATCAAAATGCCAATGGCATTTTTCACAGAACTACATACAACAAATAATCCTAAAATTTATATAAAATCATATAAGACCCTGAAAAGCCATTGCAACCTTGAGAAAGAAGAATAGAGCTGGAGGTATCACGCGACTTGATATCAAACTATAATACAAGTCCATAGTAATCAAAACAGCATGGTATTGGCATAAAAACACATAAACCAACGGAACAGAATAGAGAGCCAAGAAATAAATTCATGCCTATATGGTCATTTAATCTATGACAAAGGAAGCAAGAATATACCTGGGGTAAAGACAATCTATACAACAAATGGTGCTGGGAAAATCAGACAGATACATGCAAAAACAAAGAAAAAAAGAAAAAAGAAAAAGAAAAAGAAGCTGAACCACCTTCTTACTCCACATACAAAAAATAAACTCAAAATGGATTAAAGACTTAAACATAAAACCCCGAACCACAAAACTTCTGGAATAAACTAGGCAGTAAACTCTCAGACATTACCCTAAGTAATATATTTACTGATATATCTCCTCAGGCAAAGGAAACAAAAGAAAAATTAAACAAATGGGACTATATCAAACTAAAAAGTTTTTGCACAGCAAAGGAAACCATCAACAAAACGAAAAGAAATCTTACTGAATAGGAGGAGATACCAATGATATATCTGATAAGGGGTTAATGATATATCTGATAAGGGGTTAATATCCAAAAATCTATAAAAAATGCACAGAATTCAATACCAAACACCCCCCCCCAATAATCCTATTAAAAAATGGCAGAGGACTGACATAGGCATTTCTCCAAAGAGGACATACAGATGGTAAATAGACATGAAAAGATGCTCAATGTCACTAATCATCAGAGAAATGCAAATAAAAACTGCAATGAAATATCACCTCACACCTGAAAGAATGGCGATTACCAATAAATCAACAAACAACAAGTGTTGGTGAGGATGTGGAGAAAAGGGAACGCTTGTGCACTATTGGTGGAATTGCAAATTGGTGCAGCCACTATGGAAAACAGTATGGCGGTTCCTCAAAAAATTAAAACTAGAACTATCTTATGACCTAGCAATTCCACTACTGGGTATTTAGCCAAAGAAATCCAAAACACTACGTAATTCAAAAAGATATATGCACCCCTGTATTCACTGCAGCACTCTTTAAAATATCCAAGATATAGAAACAACTGAAATGCCCACCAGTGGATGATTTGGGTAAAAAAATTGTGGTTCCTATATATAATGGAACATTACTCTGCCATAAAAAAGAATGATATTTTACCATTTGTGACAACATGTATGGACCTAGAGGGCATTATGCTAAGTAAAATCAGTCAGACTGAGAAAGACAAATACTGTATGATCTCACTTACGTGTGGAATCTAAAGAACAAAACAAGCAAATAAAACAGGAACAGACCCATAGATACAGAGAACAAACTGATAGTTACTAGATGGGAGAGGGGTTCAGGGATGGGTGAGAAAGGTGAGGGGATTAGGATGTACAAATTGGTAGTCACAAAAAAGTCATGGGGATGTAAAATACAATAATATTGTAGAAAGTATGTATAGTGTCAGATGGGTACTAGATTTATCAGGGGGATCGTTTCATAAATTATATAAATATCTAACCACTACACTGTATACCTGTAACTAATATAACAGTAATATTGAATATCAAATATAATTTTAAAAACTAGTCATGGGGATATATAGTACAGCATAGGTAATATAGTCAACAATATTCTAATAACTACGTACAGTGTCAGAATGCTAATAGACTTACTGGAGTTATTACTTTGTGAGGGAAATAATTGTCTAATCACTATGTTGTTTTGTACACCTGAAACTAATAAACAAACAAACCAAAAAGAGTTAATGCAGTCTTGCTGGGAGCGCAGCCGCAGCTGGGAAAATGATTGCTCAGGACTTTGATTTGTCCTGCTCCTAGGAGACCCACTTTTCTGCTGTCAGTTAAAGCATTGCTCAACTTTCTCTGAGATACAGTTTGTTCTACAGCACTGCTTCCAACTGTTCCTGAGCGACATTATTGCTTCTCTTCTCATTTCTGGAAGCATAAAATGCCTTCTCAAGTTCACAGGAGTCTGCTATCATTCCCATTTCGGGAATTCCTAAGCCACAATTTTAAAAAGCAGATTTCTCTCCTATGTTGAAAGGAAATGCAGAGGAAGTTTAACCATTTTTCATTCAAACTTGATGTTTACAAGAGAGAATTTATGTCTTGGAGGTAGAGTTTAACTGAGGCTGAATGGTAATGGGACTCGTGATAGCTTAAAGCTGTAATTGCACGATGTACTCAGGGTTAGTTGAGAAAAATGCTTTTGTAAAAATCAGGGCCAAAAATAAGGGATAAATTCCAAATCAGGAGAGGCAAACTTAAAACAACCACAATTTAGAACAATCAGAATATAGGAGAAATTCAAAGCACTATTGAACTTCCTTATACCTGGACAAGTATATTTTAATGCTCAAAAAGAACAATGAAACATGGCATAAAAGAAAAACAAAGATTTGTCAAACATATATGGTGCTTCTTCTGGAACCAGCCGCATAACAAATTTATCACAAGTGAGACTCGTCAATGAATTTACTATGGTAGAATTGGAAGAAAATTGCTTTTTAAAACTTTATGAGAACAATATGTAACAGACATGTTTATAATAAGATAGGGAAGCAACAGAGAATTAATCATAGGTTTAATTTTTCCACTCATTTTTAAAGGATTTAACTTGGAAAGATTTGGTTAAATTCTTTAACTATATAATAACTTAAGTTGGACAATTTTACAACTCACATTCTTTTCCTTAATAGAAAGCTATTTTGATATTAATTATCTAGAAAATTGTTTCAGTCTCAACTTCATTTTGTGTAATCAGTCTTGAAATGTAATCAACTATCCCATACATATTAAGAATATTCCAGCCATTGAAGTTTGGGTTGAACTTCCAGGGTATGGGTTTTGAGAATTAGTGATACTTTTTGTGATGGAAAGGGAGTAAAAGGTTTGGCTCCTAGCCTCTCTTGAGAAGAAAAAAGGCTTAATGTCATGTGGGGCAGATAGCCACTACTTGCTGCAAAATCACCATGTGAGCTGAGGAGGGTCAAGGGTGGGAGAGAGTGGACTTTGATGCTGGACAGATTTGGAATGGAATTCCAGCTTCACTGATGATGGCTCATTTGAACTTGGACAAGCTTCAAATCCGTCTTTAGGGAGTTGGGGTTTTTCATTGGTAAGAGAAGAATAACAGCATTTACCAGATAGGATTATTGAGAGAATTAAATAAGATACTGTAGGTGAGCACAGGGCACCTGGTACATGCCCAATGAATACTAGTAGCCTTCCTTCTCTCAGAGGAGGGAGAGATCTTAGAAGCCACACACAATGGGATTTATAGATGATGTAATACAGAATTGTACACCTGAAATCTATGTAATTTTACTAACAATTGTCACCCCAATTGTTGGGCGGGAGACCCTGCTCGCTGCGCCATTTGTCGTGCGGGGAGGCCTGCAGGGTCTCTGCTCCCGCTCCCCACATAACGCAGGATATGGTGAGGCCAAAAAGGAACACCCACGGAGCCATAGGTAGGGGAGTCATACCACTATATTCTCTCTGGCGGCACTATACGCTCACTGGAGGCTGGATCCACACTGTCCGCAACCCGCCATCCTAACAGCAATCCACGCTTGCCAGCCCAGCCACCATCTTCTTGCTAGCCCCCCATTCTTCTCTCCTCTGCTAGCACAGCCACAGCAGTTATATTAGTGGCCAATGGCTCACTGGTTACAGCTGACGGCCAACTAGCCACAGCTGATGGCCATGCAATCACAGTTGATGGCCATTTACTACCTGAGCCAGCACCTGTCTATGTGAGGCCAAGAGCCTGGAAACTACTTTCTGGGGCTCTGCCCCCACACCAATAAATTTAAAAAATAAATTAAAAAAAAAGAAACCACTTAGTTCAAACCTTGTTTAAAAGAGACAAATTTTAAAATTAACATTTTATAGGAATTTGATATTGCCAACAAGAGAATTCCAGTTTCAAATTTAAAACTGCAATTATTTGTATTTAAGCATGGAAAAGAAAGAAACTATAGGTAGCATGTATTTTGGGGGATTTTAAAAGTACACATACATGTAGAATTTTAAAGACATATACATAAGCATATACAGACATACGGAGTTTCTTTAATTTTTGAGGACTGGTGAACCTTCAAAAGTTTTAGAAGAATGTAAGAAGATAACCTTGAAAAGGGCAATTTTGGCCTATAAAATCATGCTTTGGATTCCAAATGCTTTGGATTCCAAAACACCATATTAGTGAAATTGGTATTCTTTACCTACCATGATGTAACTGAAATTTTTGGAATTCAAAGTGTTGAGCTGTTTAGTAACTTTCCTTTTAGTATAATTATCATCCACTTTAGTTTATATCTGACTAACCTTAAAAGGCCTGACATTTCATTAAAAGGTAAAGTTATCAGAATACCTACTGTCAGTTTTATTTTGCTTATGGTTTTGATAATATCTCTGTTTATTCCTTTTAACTCAGCCAAATATGGTATGCTATATCTGATAGCTAACTGGTTGACCTAGTTTGGAAGACCTTTAGAAGTATATAGTTTCTGTAAATTAAAACCTATGATATTAATAATAATCCTATAAATATCCAGTTTTCACCCAGCTCACACATATGATACTGGGATAGAGTAGCAGACAACTAAGTTTCTTATACAATTTCTGGCAAGGGTTCTTGTCATCGTGGGTGCATTTCAAAAGTTAGGGGTCTCTGCTGAAAAGCTTTAACAATCCTGACTTATAATTTTGCCATCTACACATCTTAAAGATTTAAAAAAATGTAGTACCTCCAGTGATTTCCATTGTTTATATTTCTTATATTTGCCTTTAAATAAGAACTTTCCCTAAGTGCTCAATAATTTAGAAACCTCAGTGGAAAATTCCATAGTATAATTTTGGTACATAGAAAAACTAAGGGTAAGACTGATTTTCTACCTACCCACAGTAACCCAGGAAGACTGCTACCCAGCCAAAACTACAATACCCTTGCTTCAGTCTATCATATAGCTCATTTCTTGCTCTTCATTCTTTCTCACCAGGGAGTGAGGATTGTTCTGTGGTTTTCCATTAGAAACACAATTTTCTAATTGAAGGCCAAAAAACAAACTGGTTCCAAACAGAGCTCCTGCTGGTTTTCATTCCTTTCATTGTTGAAATGTATCTATGAGCTCTGCTTTTGGAAAATAGGAGTCCTTTGGCCAGACTTACCAACTGTTGCCAGTCTTGACATAAAATTTCCTTTAAAACAGCAACAAATGGAATCATGCTGTCAGACTAATGATGCATGATAACTCTAAACTGGATTAAAGCTATTTAATATAGCATACAGCTCATTGCCATGGCAGTGTCTGATTAATAGTCACCATCTATATTTTTCTGTAAATATAGCTACATCCTCAATAGTCTGTCTTAAAATTAAGGACTTCAGAGGAAAAAATAGAAGATGAATATTGAAAGAAAAGTGGTTTTGACTGACACTAGTATATGAAAATGATAAAAATCAATGACTGTGGGAAATAAGGATAGAAAAAAGTCTTATTTTATATGCTCTGGAAGGGATAAGATAGTGTAGAAACTGAGAGAGACATTCTCCTTCCCACCCCCCACCCCCAGGAGTCAGTGATAAAGAACTGAAATTTTGATTGGTTTCCTGGAGTAAAATTATACGTCTTTTGGGGCAGTTTGGTTCGCTCCAGGAACTAGCTGCTGATGCATTGCACATAGCGGGCATCTAAACTGTATGTGTTAAATGGATGAAGGAATGAATGAACTGATTTGACAATGTACAAAAATCAGTACTGAAAGCAATTACAGGGGTTCATCACTCAGGCAATATCTCTGAGGCTGTGGTAAACATTATTGCTGTTTGCCAACATTTCCAGCGATCTGCTTTCTGGGCACACAGGAAGACCATACTGGCTTGCTCCGTTGAATTTAGGCCTGGCTACATGAGCCATGAAATGTGAGTAGAAGTGACTTAGGCCCCTTGCAGGTGGTGGCACCTAAGAGTCAGTGTGTGGTCTTCCCCTGAAGCAGTGGTTGTGGATCACAAGTTGATATGGAGAAGCTGCAAGATGGAAGCAGCATCTGGGATTGCTAAGTGAGCAGGAGGACATCTGCTTTGGAGAACTGCCTGGATCTACAGAAGACTTTGTATGAGCAAGAAATGTAGCCCTGTTGTTGGAGGCCAATGTGTGGAAGACTGTATCTTCTGAAGATCAAGATGGTCTGTGGCATCTCCCATCCAACGTGCTCTTCTTCAGTGTGAATTGGCTTCATCTTCATCAAGAAGTAGGCTCCATTTCCCCTCCCATTGGATCTGGGTGGCAGAAGTAATGGTGCGTGACCTCCGATAAAGGTCAGAAAAAGCCAGGAAGCTTCTCTTGGAGCATCCATTTTCTTGCAACACTTACTCTCTGCTTGCTCCTTCTCAGAATCCAGCCCCCACAGAGCCCAAGCCACACAGAGAGTTCACATGTCAGTGCCCTTGTCAAGAGTCCCAGCTAGTTTGAGTCATCCCAGCTGGGCAGCAAACATGTGAGTGAAGAAGCTTCCAGGTGATTTCAACCCCCAAGCCATCTGAGTGTTCCCAGCTGAGACCCCAGCCATTGCACAGCAGATACAAGACGTCACCACTGAGTTGTGTCTAATATCCTGACCCACAGAATTTGTGAGGGTAATAAAATGATTATTGTTTTACACCAAGTTGGGGTGGTTTGTCATAAAGCACCTGGTAGCTAGAACATACCGATGGAATTTGATTGTTACCACACCATAATTTAGCCCATCCTAATACAAAGATGTTTTTTGGAATGCCAAAATCATAAATAAAAAAGTAAGATGAAAAATAGTATTTTCAGTTTTTTTTTGGTAGTAGTGCCCTATGTGGTACAACCATTCTGGAGAGTTATACAGGTGTCATCATCCCTGTGGTCCATTCTCCTTAAGTATAAGCCACATTCCCAGTATCTCATTCACATGCAAGGTTTAATAAACTGAATATACTGGCTCACGGCAATTTTTATTGTTTCCTCCAGGCAAGATTTATTCTGAAATAAAGGAAACAAATGGTACAGTTTCCTCAAGGAAACAAATAGGACACTTAAACATATTAACACATGATAAAATGCTGTGAACTAAACTGGGAAGCTCATGTTGTGGGAAGACGGGTTGACGTTTCAGAAATAGTTGGCAGCTAAGCCATTCATATGTTAGATGTAAGTTTCAGATGTTGCCATGTCCGATGTGAGACTTATTAGTATATGTTCCTTCTCTCCTTCAAATTATTAGCAAAGCAGTTGTTTTTTTTAAAACAAAACTACTGCAACAGCTTAGGAGCTCACATCCCATTATGTTTAGAAGCATGGGTGCTAGGCGTGGGAAAGCGTAGAAGAAAATGGCCAGCATTGCACACAGCAATCACACTGATTTGTTAGCTTAATTTTAAGGTTTCATAGCTCTAGGGACGAATGGACACCACGAATGCATACTAGTGCAAGGATTGTCTGAGTAAGGTCTGTTTCACAGCTTCATAATGAAACTTTGGGGGGTAATTTGTATTATTCACAATGTGTTGGGAGATATGTGTCCTAGAGAAAATACAAAATGTATATTGTTAGTTTGCAAAAAAGGCAAAATTCATATTCCAACAAGGCATCAAACCAATCCACAGCAAGGAACCAACTGTATACTGAAGACAATGATATAAATGATCATTTCATGTCATTCCCATCTCACAGCAACGAGACAAGCAGAATGGAGAGAGAAGTATGTAAGGTTCCACAGACGAGGGCAATTTGTACTAAGTATCACACAATTAAGCAGAGGCAAGCTAGGGTATTGGAAAGCACTTATGGGACTTGGTATTAGCAAGACCTGGAATGAAATTGCAGCTCCTCTCCTAACTTGCTGATTGTCCTTGCCTAGCTGTGTCTCAGTTTCCTTACCTTTAATATGGGGATAATAATATCCATCGTGCGGGGTAATTTTGAGGAGGGAAATGCATATAAAACACCTGGTATAGACTGAGCACTTAGTAAAGGGTGTTTATCATAATCATATTTTAAGAAGAAAGATAATCAGTAGCACTCTAACAAAAAGCTACACACATTAACTCACGGATTACAAAGTCTAGCAGTCAGTCTGCTTCTTGGTCATTTACTGAGAGAGCTGCAATTTGGATTCAGGCCGAAGCTTTAGTTTGTCCTCTTGTCTTGCCCTTTCATTTTGCTCCTGAGGCCAACACATCTGGGACTTCGTCTCTCAGAAGATGAGTAATGACCAGTCTCAAATCTGCCTGTCCAGGTCTGTGGGTCAGTGATTCAGACCCCCATACCTGAAGCCTTATTCTACACAAAAGGAACGTGCAAAACTAGCCAGCCAGTCAATAGTAATTCCTTTCTGGACTATCATCAGTGACACTGAAATGATTGTTGTTATATAACAAGCAAATGGAGGAAGTGATTTGCAAGCCAGTTATTTACACACACACACACACACACACACACACACACACACACACACACACACACAGCATGTGTGGGGACAGAGCCAGGAGAGCAGTTTCCAGGCTCTCAGCCTCACGTGGAAAGGTGCTGGCTCAGGTAGTAAATGGCCATCAACTGTGATTGCATGGCCATCAGCTGTGGCTAGTTGGCCATCATCTGTTAACCAGTGAGCCATTGGCTACTAATATAACTGCTGTGGCTACGCTAGCAGAAAATGGGGTCTAGCAAGAAGATGGTGGCTGAGCCTGCAAGCGGCGGAGTGTGGATTGCAGATTGCAGAGAATCGGATTGCTAGCAAGTGAGATTGTTTGGCAGAGAAAAGTGAATGGCGGGTTGTGGATAGTGTGGCTCCTGCCTCCTATGTCTCCAACCCAGCCGCCATTGAGAATATAGTGGTATGACTCCCCTATCTATGGCTCCGTGGGTGTTCCTTTTTGGCCTAGCCACATCCTGTGTTCTTATGTGGGGAGCAGGAGCAGAAACCCCGCAGGCCGCCCTGCATGACAGCAAGTGCTGCATTCTAAGAAATTCTTTGATTTTGCTTAGGGTAAGTTACTGGTTTGTCTTTCCTCCTCCCTTTTCTTCCTTGTTTCTCTGCCAGCTGCCTCCCAATCATTTTGCCTTATTACACACACACACACACACACACACACACACACACACACACACACTTATTTCTGCAGAGCTATGGGGAGCCAGCTGCCTTTTCCCCATGTGGTCCTCTGGTCCCAACGATGATGGTTAGGCTCACTTGGTTAAGTCTGAAGCGATATCCAAAAGCCAGCTGTCACACAGTTGCTCTACTACAGCAAAGCCTGTCGATGATGAGCTTCCTTGCTTCCAGAGAGAGTGCTATGCTGACAGATTTCAAAATCAGTCACGCAGAGTTACATATGACTCCTTGAATTGGTTTTGATAATCATTTTCGCAGATCCCAGAGGATTCATTGATACCTTCAAATAACTGCAATTCTCCAAAATTGGATTCTAAAGTTTATGATTAAATAAAATACATATGAATATATTTCCTACGCCAAATGGAAGGAACAGTGTCCAGGTGGAACGCTCATAGAATTACAGACTGCTTCAGGTAAAAGGCCTCTTTGAAGTAAAGAAGTCCAGCTTCTTGGTCTACATTTGAGGAAGCAGAGACTGAGAACTAGCCCTGCAAGCTCAAGTAATTTAAGCATTAGAAACTCTTGGGGGCTATGAAAGTAATGTCTCGACCATTTTAGTGCCGAAACACTTCACAACATATTTAAAATTTTACAGTTAAATAGTCTTATTCTGTCCTGATATTTTAGTTATTTATTTACGTATTTATTCTTTGCCATCATCACAAAGGATTCAAGGTCATGTCCTTCAAATACAAAACAAATATTACTACCAGCAGAGGTGCTTGTTTTTTGAACTATTTTCTTAATAGCAATGATAGATTTCCACTCTCTTGTCTGATTTATGTTGTAATCAATTCCACTCATTTATGAAGCTGAGGTGAAGCATGTGGCCAAGAAACAGAGTGAAGCTAATGTGTGAACATACACAAAAGAACATGTCATTTGTATCAGAATATAACCAGTTGTGCTAAGTGGTTTTACCTCTCTGCTCACAGAAACCACAACTTAAATAAAACCATTATCTATTCATAGGTAGTAAGAACAATGAACAAGAGTATAAATTATAATATGGGCAAGACCAAATATTTCTTTAACTAAACTTCTGCTTAAATGGAGGCCATTAGTGTTTAATAACACTTGCGATTTGGATACTGTTTTAGAATTGATGAAATGGGCAACAACCATCCTCATTTTAAAGACGTAGAAACTGAGGCTTAAAAGAATTAAAAGATTTGCTAATGGGGTGGGAGATGAGGGTAAGGGGGATCAAATATCTGGTGATGGAAGGAGAACTGACTCTGGGGGGTGAACACACAATGGGATTTATAGATGATGTAATACAGAATTGTACACCTGAAATCTATGTAAGTTTACTAACAATTGCCACCCCAATAAATTAAAAAAAAACCAAAAAGATTTGCTAATGAGGGCCACTCCCAGGACTTGAAGCCAGGACAAAGGTGTCATTCCACTGTGACACAGTGATTATAGGTGCTGAATATTTGAATAAAGGCACATTGACTTACAAGGATGCTTCTAACTCAATAGTAAAATGAAATTCAAACAAAAGATAATTTATGATTTTGCAAACCATTCTTTCCAGCTGTGAATACTATACTGAAAGAAATGCATATGTATACATTTTTATACATTGCTTGCCTAGATAGAATATAAGTTCATCTCTCTTCTTATTTAGAAACTTCTATTTTCACTCTAGTTTTCTTTCAAAACATAAGTTTCCATTTCTCTATTCAAAATCTGCCAATGGTTTCCCATGTTGCCTAAAGTCAAAGTCAAAGTTATTGTAATGATCTACAGGACTCTTCAGAATCTGGCTTTTAGGCATCACTAAAAGTACCTCCTACCATTCACCAGCCCCCTCCCTTTTGTCACTCCAGCCACTCTGGTCTCCTGGATAATCCTGAAACATATCAAGCATGTTCCTACTTCAAGGCTTTGCACTTGCTGTTCCTGCTGTCTACAACACCCCTCAAATATCTTCTCTCCACTCCTTTGGGTCTTCATTCAAAATTACGATGTCAGTCAGTTTTTCCCCAGTTCTGCCCTTTGACCCAGGAAAGAAGGGCAACTTTCCTGGATCTCCCACTTGCAAGGGCCCTGATTTCACTCATCCCTCTCCAATGGGGCAAGGAATATGCAGGACTACGGTGAGGTGCCTTTAGAGCCCACTCCCCTCCCCACTTCTAGACAACATTCTGAGTACCCAGAGTTCCCTGCCCCAATGGCCCTGAGCCTACTTCCAAGACAGTGCTGTCAATGGCACATTCTTAGTCCTGAGAGGGAGGCCAAGAAGCAGCTGTTTATAGGATGTGTGAATGGAACTTGGACTTGTGGGCTGAAGGGTCTACATGTGTGTATTAGAGAAACTTTGTGGTACAGTATCTTGCTGGAAGTAGAGAGAACGAGTAGGAGGGACACTGGCTAGAGGCAGAGGTCTTCACTTTCTAGTGCAGAACTCTGAGGAGTCTGAAAATGCCAAATTTGAGCATGGCCTTCTAAGACATAATAAAAATTTATTGCTAAGGTAGGAGAATGGTCTGTATTTGATTTCACAGTTATCAA